>NC_135545.1:40498731-41123731 GCF_045843805.1 Urocitellus parryii | reverse complement strand
GGTTTTGTTATTATCTTTGTTTTAAAGTTTTCTGAGTTTATTCCTAGGCCTGGAGTCAGGCAGTCATAGGCCAGAGTTCTTTCCTCTTGAGTGAAAAATATTTTGGGCCAGAGCTAAAGGGATGAATGGGAGGAAGAATAGAATTTGGGCTTTCTTTGTGGTCACTCTTCCTCTCGCGCCAACTCCCTGTATGTTTACCCGCTCTAGTATCCGTACTGAAGTCTGCTCATGGCTGGCCTTGCTCTTCTCTTGGGCACCACACTCTCCTGCAGCTCTGTCAAGCTCAGCTTTGCTCCTTAGAGGGCATGAAAGTGATCTCAGGGACAAGGGGAAGAATGCTCTTCTCTAGTCTCTGCCAGGCCCTGCCATTTGGTCCCCAAGGCAGGGCTGCTTCTGCCCTACTCTCCCAGAGCACCTCCCTTAAACCTTTCCCAGCTTCTTAACCTCCTCTGTCATCGCCCCACAGGGCTGGAGTGGTCCATGGCTGGGCAGGGCCAGCCCTTACCATGACCTGCCAGGACCTTCATCCTCCTTTAGTCAGAAGTATCTCTCACTGCCTGGGTGTGTCCACTCTCCCCGTGGCCAGCCATGCCACACCCAGGGCTCCGTGGGTCCCACACTTAGCAAGTCTACACTCCACTGGTGGAGGGGTGCGAGGGCAGGAATTCTTCTCCTGGACCTTCAGGAACCCCTGACTACTGCTGGGCTTGTGACCTTCAGTGGCTGCCACTCCTGTCCCTTCCTGTCTGTGTCCCCTTGGGCAGAGGACACTGTGGGAATGCCAGGAGCAGATGTCAGGTCTCTTCCCCACTCCTTGGCTTTTTCTTCCTTCCCTTTTTTGTTGCTTTTCTTTCCTTTTAGGTTAACATTTATTTAAAATTTGTAATAATGCTCCCACTCCTGCTTCCTGATTTGAGAATATATTGTTAAAATTTGGAAAATGCAGAAAGATATAAGAAAAACAATAGAAGTCTCCCATAGTTCCACAGTTCAGAGAAAAACCCTGTTAACCTTTTGGTATTTTTCTTTCCAATTGTTTTAAAATGTGTGGATGAATATTAAAATTTAAAAAATAATGTAGTTATACATGACATCGGTTCATTTTGAAATAGTCGTACAAGCATGGAATATAATTTGTTCCAATTCAGTCCCCTGTACTTCCCCTTTCCCTCCTTTCCTCCCTCCTCCTGTTCCCTTTCCTGTGTTCTACCAGTCTTCTTCTATTTATTTATAGTTTTTAAAAAAATAGTGCATCCTAATATACATAAAGGTGAAATTCTCTGTTGGGGGTGTGTGTAAATGGGAGTTTGGTCATTTCATTCCACTGTTCTTTCTTTTTCCCACCCCTCCCCTCCCTCAATCCCCTTCCTGCACTCCACTCATCTTTCTTCTGTTTTCATAGGATTTCCTCCACCCTTTATTTTTACTTATTTTGGTGTAGCTTGACTTTCTGAGTCTGGCTTATTTCATTTAAGCATGATGTTCTCCAGTTCCATCCAATTTACTAGCAAATGCCATAATTTCATTCTTTGTGGCTGAGTAAAACTCCATTGTGTATTTTATATACCCCATTTTACATACTACAGCTAGATGGGCATTCCTGCCCATTTTCTTTATGCATTTACCTGTTAATGGGCATCTGGGCTGGTTCCATAGCCTGGCTGTTATGAATTGTGCTGCTGTAACTATTGATATGACTGTCCCTGTAGTGTGCTGATTTTAGATCTTTTGGATAAATAACGAGTGGGATAGCTGGGTCATATGGTGGTTCCATTCCTAGTTTTTTGAGGACTCTCCACACTGCTTTCCAGAGTGGTTGTACTAATTTGTAGTCCTACCAACAATGAGTGAGTGTACTTTCCCCCCACATCCTCCTCAGAGTTTATTTTTATTTGTATTCTCAATAATTGTCATTCTGATTGGACTGAGATGAAATCTCAGTGTAGTTGTTTTTTTTTTTTTTTTTAGAACAATAAACACCTTTATTACATGAGCTAAGACAGGAGGGAGGAGGACTTATTTGCCCTTCCGGGCTTTGATTTTCCTCAGATAGAACTCCAACTCCTTGCCTTCTAGAACATAGCCATCTGCTCGGCCACACTGTCCTGGTCTTGATGCAATGCAAGCAAGAAGCTTGCCCTGCTGGAACTGCTCCTCCAGAAGAGTGCTGATTTTAGCATTCTTCTTCCTTTCATCATACTTCTTTTGAATTTTCTTAGACCGCTTTTTGTTTAATATTTCTTCCTCCTCAGGAGTCAGTTTGGCCCCCTTCTTGCGGCCCAGGGGCAATGCATAGTGGGACTCGTACCACTGTTGGTATGGTGTGCTATCAATGAGCACAATGCAGTTCTTCACCAGGGTCTTGGTGCGGACTAGCTCATTATTGGATGCATTGTAGACAACATCAATGATCCTTGTTTTCTGAGTACAACACTCAGAGCCCCAGGAGAAGTTCCCCACATCCAGCCTCAAAGCACGATACTTCTTGTTGCCTCCTCGAACTCTGACAGTGTGTATCCGACCCGGTCCAATCTTAGTGTTGGCAGCAGGGCGTCCCAACTCATACTTCCGCTTCTTGTGGTAGGGCTTTCTCTTGCCCTCAGTCTTGCGGCGCTTGTGCCAGTTATCCCGAGAGATGCCCATGGCTCGGCGCCGGCTGGAAAGAGCCTCAGTGTAGTTTTGATTTGCATTTCCCTGATGGCTAGAGATGTTGAACATTTTTTCATGTATTTGTTGGCCATTTGTATTTTTGAGAAGTGTCTGTTTAGTTCTTTTGCTTTTTTATAAGTTGGGTTATTTGTTTCTTTGGTGTTGAGCTTTTTGAGTTCTTTACATATTCTGGATATTAATTCCCTAGCAGATGAGTAGCTGGCAGAGGTCTTCTCCCTTTCTGTAGACTCTCTCTTCATGCTCTTGATTGTTTCCTTTGCTGTGCAGTAGATGAATATTTTTGAAAATTTGCTTGGGTCATACTGTATATGCAGTTTTATATTCTGCTGTTTTCATTGAACATCAGATTCGGAGCATTTTTCACGTCATTAAATATTATTTTACAACATCATTTTTTCAGTTACTGCACAGTTTATTTATATAGACAAACCAAGATTTAGTTGTCCATTATTTTAAATAGTGCGGCAGTGAACACCATGATTGTTTTCACAAAATAAATTTCTAGGAATGAAATTGACATGCTTATTCGCCTCCCAGCCTGAATGCTGTCTCTGTTGTCAAGGGGGCATGTTTTAAAGTGACTTTCTCCACTTGGAGCTCAAATTCCAAATACTCTCCCGTCTTTCATTCCTGGGGTCTTTCTACCTCATACCACAAACCATTCCCGGGGGATGGGAGGTCAGGAGCGCCCAGGTCCCAGCATCACTTCATGTCCACCATTTTGCGGACTCCACTGTTCTTGGTGACACCCTTTCAACAAAAGCCATCCCCAGATCGTTTTGGGGGAAATGGCACACAGCCCAGAAACTTTCTCATGGGTGAATAAAACCAATGCAACTCTTGCTCCAGTGGGAAGATGCCCGAAGTGGACTATGTGATTCTCTCTGAATGGTTTGACTGGATCGTGAGGAACATTGATGTGTCCATTGATCTGATAGGTAAGACAGCCCCTCCCCTGCCTTCTGGCCTGTCCATTCCCCTGGGCCCAGTGAGGGTGTGCTTGGTGGGGGATGGGGCGCTGGCCTATGGTGATTTTTTTTTTTCTCCCTGTATTTATTTAGCCTTCTTCCTCTCAAAGAGCAGACAGAATCTGGGGGCTTCTGGTTGCTCATGGAGAAGAATCTGACCCTTGGTTCCTTAAGCTGTCCTCCCCTGGGTCAGTTGCTTTCAGACCTGGATCCATTGTGATTTCATGGATTTTCTGGGTTGTGAAGCGGGGGAGGGACAGAAGCTGGACAGAAGCTGGACAGAAGGAGGCCTGCCTTGTGCCAGGTCCTGTGCCAAGCTCTGTTTGTAGATAGAATTATATTCAGCTCACAGTGACTCTTTGGGGCTGATGACAGGGAAGGGGAACAGGATTGGGGGAATGAGGGTCAAGGTGCCTCTTTGGTTACACAGCTGGCCAGTGGCAAGGCTGAGAGCTGGCTCTGGTCTGTGTCTGGCTCAGGGAGGTGATTGTTCCTTTCCACCTGACCTGTGGGCTTCCTTCCCCCACCCCTTGTCTTGCTCCCAAGCCATGAGCAGAGCAATCAAAGCCATGTATGTTTTTTGTCCTCAGTTTATCTCCGGACCACTCCTGAGACCTGTTATGAGAGATTAAAGAAGAGGTGCCGGCAAGAGGAGAAGGTCATTCCGCTGGTAAGAGAGCAGAGACCTCCATGGCAGCCTGGCTCCCTCTCCCTGGCCCACCTCCTGTGACATCATTGTGCAGTTGTCTGCTGAGAGATAAACAGGAACAGGAACAGACTAGGGAGGGGGTGAGCTCTGACTTCCTCTGTGGCTGGAGCTTTTGGAGATTCAGAGCTGCTTCATTTGGTCCTTGACACCTCCCTCTCCTTCCTGCTGTGGCAAGCCCAGGGCTTTCCCATCAGCCTGCTGAGGGTTGCCTGGCTCTGTGCTCTCTGGATCCTCACTAGAATATGAGTTTGGGGAGGACAGGACTGAGCCTTTTGCTTCCTGCTGCATCCAGTGCCTAACACAGTGCCTGATGGAAATAGTGCTCAGTGCTTGGTGGTGCTCGCTTAGTACAGGGATGCTTTCCCCTTCTGGGGTCTGGCCTCGGGCCATGGCAACTCTAACTGGGCCATTATAACAGCCTTGGACTATTCTCCTTCCCTGGGTCTTCACTCCCCACATCTCCCTCTAAAATTCAGCCTCCCGGCTGCTGCATGGGTGATATTTCCAATAACAGAATCCTAGTCACGTGATTCCCTAGCCTGAGCTCCTCCAGGGTGTCACTGCCATCTAGAAGTCCCTGCTTTGGAGCACAGTACGTGAGCTCTCACATCACCCTGCCCCATTTGCCTCTCTGGTGTTGTCTCCCTCCACTTCTGCTTTCCATGCTCTGACCACAAGGAATGGGTTATGACTAGGGGTATGTGCACATGCACACACATACACACCACGATTAGGCAAGTGTACCTTTACAGAGTGTTTTCCTTTGCCTTTCAAGTTCGTCTCAGATGTCCTGTCCTCCAGCAAGCCTTCCCTGAACTTCCCCCATTGTATTCTCCCTGCCCATAGGCTTACTGCAGCCCATAGGAGGACATACTGATAGTATTTGTTTGTGCCTTTGTTTCTCAACCCTTAAAAAACCCTTATTCCCTCTGTGTCCTCAGCATGTGTCCTGGCGCCTAGTAGCTGCTCAGTTAATATTGAACTGAACACCTTTTGTGAGCAGCTGCACCTGCAGATACACAGAGGCTGGGCAAGCATTTAGTGGGAGCTGTGAACTCAGGATGACTGGACTGAGTGCCCTGAAAGGGCTGTCTAATTCCTGAAGCCCTGCTTAGCCTGGGTTTACCCTGGACCAGCAAGGAACATTCCAGTGTTGAGGCTGGTGCATGGCTTTGGGCAGCTCCTTTGAGATCCCAGAGGCAGGAGTGATTGGAGGTTGAGAGTGCACTGGAACGGGCCTCAGATGGGCCATGCTACGTTGGGGCAAGCAGCTCTGTGTGGTGACCCAGATGTTCCCAAGAAATGCTGTCAGGAGTCCCTATAAAACATTACCCATGTGATTGAACAGTTTTTGACAAGGTCTGTGGGTCAAATCTGGTTTCTGGTACCAAGAGAGAGCTCAGTGGTAGATGAAGAGGTGGCTGCATGGCTTACTTGAGAGCTTCTGGGATAGCACTTGAGGAGGTCCCCAGGGGCGGCCAGCACACACTGGCTGAGAAGTGACAGTGCGACACATGGGTAGAGGCATGGGTGGCTTCAGTCAGCATCTGTACCCTTTCCCCTTGGGTTGCATCTCAGCAGACTTTCTGCCAAGATGGTGGTCTTTATAGTCTGGAGAATCCCTCTGTGATGAGTGGTCTGGTGGGTGGAATCAGCAACGGGAGGGTCACAGTGCTTTTGGTGGCGAGCCAGAGAGGAGGATGCAGAGGTGCTCAGGGCTGGGACACCTGTCCACTGAATGGCTGTGGACCCTCCAACCCGGTGAGGCAGGGCAGGGTGGCTGCTGATGCTCTGACTGATGCTCAGGCCCATGCACTCAGCACATGGCTGCGTTTATTGCTGCCCCCTGAGCCAGGTTGCCTGTTGCCGTGTTCCTTTGTCCAAGTCACTGCCTTGTGGTCACCGAGAGCTTTCACTTGCTGGGACTCTTGGTGGGGGGCCTTTGCTCCCTGCTCTTCTCCTGACAGCCTGCACCTTGTGTTTCCATGGCAGGAGTACCTGAGTGCTCTTCACCAGCTTTATGAGGAGTGGCTTATCACAGGAAGCCTTTTCCCTGCAGCTGCCCCTGTTTTGGTAAGTCAGTCTCCCTCACAGGGCAGGTCATTCCACAAGGAATGACCCAGGGAATGTCAGCCACATTGTAGATGGGGGAAGGGCTGGGTCCTTCAAGCTCAAGGATTTGGGAGGAGGAAGGTGGAAGGTTAGAAAAGGCTTTCTTTCTCAGTTTGCATTTTTCAATGTGAAGTGACAGACCTGAGAGACCGTCTGTCCCAGTGCTCTTATAACTGGTGATTGCAGTAACATGTCACTTACCAGCATTGGCTGCAAAGAAATACCCCAGGTCCTGGGTTTGGACCTTTTGGGATGGTGGTCTCTCTGCTGTGACCTTCCTTCTTTAGTAGATGACCTAGAGCTTCAGTTTATCATTGCTTGGCCACTTAAGTCATCAGAAGGAACATCAGTTGCTGTTCTGGACTGTCACATAGTGATGCCCTGAGGAGTCTATGCACCCAGATTGCTACCATTTCTGAGCTCCTGTGTTGGCTTTTCATAGTAACCTTCCTTTTCTCTTCCTTTCCTGACATGTGTTATTTCTAACACTGATGTGTCTGCCCCTCAGTGTTTCTCACGGTTCGTCCCCTGTGTTCTGATTTTCTGTTCCCGAATGTCTTCAGGCAGGCCAACACCTACGAAGGCTGCTCCACATACAGCAAGGGATCATGAGCTTTCATGCGTGAGCGTGGCCTTGGACCACGAAGGCACTCACGGCTCTTGTAGGCATCTCCTTTGCTGCTGGCAAAGATTATTTTGATGGATTTTTAAAGAAGTTTATGTCTTTCTCCTTTTAAAAAATTGGAATTTATAAAATGATGAGAAGAAAAAAAATTATTCTTGATTTCACTGCACAGACAACTGTGGTAGATTCTTAGGTCAAAGTCTAGTTCAGAGGGCAGACTGCCCCAGAGCTGGGAGTGTTTGACCCTCATCTTCCTTTCCTTCTCCCTGTGACCTTGGCTTCTCTGCCTTTCCCTGCCACCTCCTTCTTCCTGTAAGGGAGGACAGTGTCCAGCTCAGTGCAGCCCTGTGACCTCTGTGTTTCATTTCCAGGTGATTGAGGCTGACCACAACATGGAGAAAATGCTAGAACTCTTCGAACAAAATCGGGCCCGGATATTAACTCCAGAGACTTGGAAGCATGGCCCATAGGTGGAAACGTCTGTAGGATCTCGTCAGGAAAAATTCTTACAGTAACCAAGGTAGCCGTTAGGAGCAGTTTGGAAAAATCTTCTCTCAGGAGGGCCTTTTATCTGGCCAGATTTATTTTCCTAATAGTCTTTTCTCCCTGGCCAGTGTCTTCATCATGGGTAAATGACAGTTGGACCAGTGGTTTGTTTTTGTCGCCTCACATCTCCCCTGAAGCACTCAGGACAGCGCTTGCTGTGTGCTGGGCTCTGTACATTCAGATCACCAGGAGAGTAAGGTAGCAGCCTTATATCCCAACCAAGGAATCTGACGCTGAGAGGTTAAGGGGCTTCCCAGGATCACGCAGCCAACGTGCAGTAGAGTTGGCGCCATGCAGATTTTTAGCCTAGGCCACTTTGTCCTAAGACCTATCCTCCAGAGTCTGTCTTTCCTTGCCACAGACCCTTGCGTCTTTGTGGGGAGAGCTGGCAGTGAGTGGAGCTGACCTCGTCTTGTTTGACCGTCAGCAGTTCTTTATAACATTGCATTTTTTGACTTGAGCCCAGTGTTTGGTGGTTTCCCAGCATGAGGCTGTGGCCCCTCAATCCCCTTGTCATCTGGACTTCCATGACCACAGAAGAATCACGTGTCATCTCATGATCAGTGCTCAGTCTCCTCTCTGAACCGCTGCCAGTTCCATTTAGGGAAATAGCATTGGGGGCCTGGCCACTTTGCCCTGTTCCAAGCTGGGGCCAGCCCTGGCTTCAAGGCTCCGTCACTCCCTCTTGTCCTTGTTGCCCTGGGAATTACTGACCATCTGTGGTCCAGGGAGAGAGAGAGAAGTGGCCTTAAGTCTTTTTTCTTTCTTTTTTTAAAAAATTAGTTATACATGACAGTAGGATGCACTTATATACTTTGATGTATCATACATAAATGGGATATAATTTCTCATTTTGGCCTTAAGTATTTTTGACTTAAGAAGAGTATGAAACCATCTCCATTGGTTTAGAAAACAACTTGGCCCAGCTGTGGCCATGCACTGAAGGCACAGCTGCCTCCTGAACTGAGTGGGAAGCAAGAGGAAGGAAAAACATTCCCTTTGGGGCCAGTCTGGACTGGAAAATCAGGGTTAGTGGACAAAGGCTCCTGACATCTGGGAGGTGGTCAGAGAACATCGAGGAGACTGAATGTAAACAGGGGCAGGATTTTGGGGAACTCAGGAGAAGCACAGCAGCTGTTGGTCTGTGCCCCACCCCCATGATGGACACCTGGGCATGCCTGTTCACCTCTCAACAGGTGCCAGGTGCTCCTGGTGGTCCATGCACAGAGTGCCAAGGGGTCAAGGACACTAGTGTCTGGCCCTTCCTGTTTGGACCAATTCTTGGGTTTTATCAGCAGGATAAATGACAGCAGCCAAGGTGGGCAGTGTCCATCACCTCCTGTAGTCTGGTGATTAACCAGGAAACTAGGGAAGGCAGGAACCTTAGCTACCAGGGATCCTGACAGGTTGGGGCTGTCTTTGGGAATTTGTAAATGAATAGTCCACTGTTTTCCCTTCAGCTCAATTTGAGCACCTGTTTTTGGAAGAAATGTGATTTTTCTCTTGCTGTATGGTAACCAATAAATCCTTGACTTAGACCCTGAAGTTAATTTTCAAGTGCTTTCTGTGCCAGCAACTTCACTTCCTTGTAGGATCTTTTTGTTAGCAGGATGTTTTTATTTTTTAAACACAGTGTTTCCTAATAAAGTGGTATGCATGGGTCCAGAAAGATCCCCTGTCTTCCCCCCTGGACGCCTTGGAGAGGAAGCTGTGTGATCTCTAGAGGATGCAGCTGGTTGCAGAAACCTCCCAGCCTAGAGAACACACCTTAGATGAATGGAGCCAGTGAGCACAAGAGCCGCTGTCTCCTGTGGCAGGCAGGGGTCACAGAGTAGCTATAAACGCCACTACAAGCCAGGGTCAGAAAAGAGCAGATGGCTTATGGCTCAAGGGGGTCTATTTCTTAGACCTGGGGTCCCTGCCTAGACCCTTCTAGGAATAGCTCGAAGGAACATGGCAAGGACTGTCATCCCTGAAGAGCCAGAGTGAGTAGCCAGGACAGTGACATTCCAGACCTGTTGGGGTCACCCCATTCTCACTCAGGCTGGGGATCCCTGGGGTGCTCCAGCTCTTATAAATATTTACTTAAATTCGTGAACAGCATATACATTTTCTTTTATTTAAAAGTATTTATTTTTTAGTTATAGGTGGACACAATGTCTTTATTTTACTTTATGTGGTGCTGAGGATCGAACCCAGTGCCTCACACATGCTAGGCGCGCGCTCTACCTCTGAGCCACACCCCAGCCCGCATATACATCTTCTTCCAGTTTTGTTTTTAGTGAAATAGTTCAATTTACATTTAAGCTTTTTGGTCTTAGTGTAATAGATATAACTAGAACCATTAAAAATATTTGGTTCATGTATCATGTGATTAAAAGACAATATATAAATGTTTTTCACATACACACAAGTGTGTAGGCGGGTGATCCAGAGCCAGGTTGGTAGCTTTGCAGTCATCACGGTCCAGGCTCTTCCTTTCTGTTCCTGGTTCTGGGAGGTTCCACTTCCCAGTTCATGGCGTCCCTTCTCCAGGAGCGTAGCTGTTCAAGATGGCTGCTGGGCTCTTCTCTGGCCAGAGATGGCAACATAGCTGGCTTCTCCCCATTCACACAGATAATGACCCTTTGCAAGGGAGAACTAAGATGTCAGGACTTTGCTAGAGGTCTCGGTGTGGGTGGGGGGAAGGTAGAAGGGAAGTCAACACCCACAGAGTGGGTCACATGACCTGGCTTTGTGCCTAGTGCCCTTGGGGCCCCAAGTCCCCTCATCCTCACTTCCCTCTTCTGTAATGCCCTTGTCTCTGCCAGCCTCCCATGCTAGGTATAGCTCTGGGAGGAGTGAGACCGCCTTGTCCTTGTTCCTGTGACACGAGTGAGTAAATGTGCTCTGGGAAACGCTATCACCCAGCTTGTTTTCATCTTTCAGTTTATCTTCTGCTTCTTTCTCTTACCTCTGAGCCTTCTCCCTAGATGAGATGATCCCCCTGTCTGGGGACTAGATCCAACAGAAAACTCTTCCTCAGAACTCATCCAGATGATTACCATCAGATCTGGGAAGGACAGTGATATTTGAAATGCAAAGCAGGTAACAGATGTTGCTAAGCCCTGTCTGCCCTAGAGCATTGGTAAGCCTGGGGCACCTCCGTTTTCCCTGAGCCCTGGGGTGGAGTGTGGGTCCTTACTTAAATGCCTGCGTGTCTGTGGAATGAGTAACATTCATCCCCTTGGCCTGTCCACCCTGAAGAGTGGTCATTAAAACCACTTAGTAGTTATTAAAATAATTGATGGGCTCTTGAAAATGTTGCCTGGCTGTCTGCTGTGGCACAGGATTGCTCACTGGAGACCCCATGACTGCTGGCACAGCCCCCTGCCCCCCAGTAATCCCAACCCCACAGCTCCCCTGAGGCTGGGGTGAATTTTGTGTTCCTCTGGTTTCCATAGATGGGAGCTTGGCCAAAGCTGTCATTAAACAGAAGTGAAGATAAAGCCCATCTCATGGAATCCAGAAGGTGTAGACATTTACTGCTCTTCACAGAAGCTCTCTTGAATTTCTATGTATCTCGACTCTACTTCTTCAAGACTAGTGCATACCAGACGGGGCTGTTGTGATCACTAGCTCAGTGGTTCTCAAACTTTGGAATATCCCAGTCAAATGACGGCTCATTAAGATGCAGACTGCTGGGTCTCACCTTCACAGTTTCTCATTCAGCTCATCAGGGATGGGCCTGAGAATCTGTTCTCTAGCAACTTTACAGATGACACTGAGCCTGCTGGTCTAGGAACTTCCCCTTTGAGAACCACCTCTCTAGCTTTACACTTTCTTGAATCGGACATCCAGGAATTCAAGGAAACCTTAGCATACCTGCCCTTCACTGAACCCTGGTTATCTTACCTGTCAAACAGGAGCATTGCTGCTCAGGGTTGTTGTGAGGCCCTGGACTGGGGCCTGGTGAGCAACAAGTGAGTTCAGCTCACATGCTGGAACAACTAGGCTACAAGGCAGTTAATAGACTTGTTAACCACAGTAACTGACATTTCCCATCCTTGCAGCATAGATGGGTACCCTCCCACATCAATCAGGGAACATCTTGACTGACCTGTTTCTAACCTGGCCCGGCCTGACCAAGCCTGACCTTTGGGGCTGTACCTCTGAAAAGTGCTGCATGACCTTTCTGCAGTTACAGACCATGGGGCAAGAAACTGACCTTTCTTTTCTTTTGAAAAATATTCCCATTTTCACAGAGACTCTGATCCCAGTACCCAGCATTCTAGAGCATGAGAGGGAGGGCAGGCAGAACTGGCTTCTCAGGCCATGGTAGCTGACACCTTTTGTACTAACGGGACTCTGGGGTTCCTTACACAATAAACTGTTGGTTTTCTAATCTGATGTCACATTTCTTGGCAGACCTTCCTCTCCATGGGTCTCAGTGACCTTACACCCTGCCCTTTCCCTAATTCACAGAGCAAATTTATCTGTATTCAGGGATGGGCAGAACTTGGCAGTTCCAGGCTCATTTTAGGAAATGCTTAGAAAAATGAGCAGTGAACAATGAATCTTAACCTTTTGAGAGCCCCTTGACTTTGTGGCTGGTGCCTGGGCTTTGGGATCAGAACAGGAGCTGGGATCCCAGTTTCCCTGGTTATTGGCTCTGAGACCTTGGGCAGGTTACCTCGCCTCACTGGTCCTGTTTCCTCCCCTGGACACTGAAATTCTATTTCTTCCTTTGCCAGGAGTAGGGCTGCACAAACTAGGAAGGAGTGAGTTAAAGGAATAACAGAAATGGTCTCCTGACTCCTTTCAGCCCCTTCCCCTACTCTGTAGTTGGCTGCAGACCACCAGCCTTTCTTGCATCTTCACTGGAAAATTGGAGGGGGAAGTTTTTGGTGGAGTACTCCACAGCCAAGGCAATGGATGCTGCAGTTATGTTTTCAAAACATGCTTCTTGTCAGGGTGATGGGGGAAACATCTGCATCCTTACCTGCTATTTACTGAATCCTGTGCCACAGGGTGAGCATCATAGCTACCTGCCTTCCTAAAAGCCTGCAGTTTAGCGCCCCCATCTGGTAATAGCTGAGAAAACCTCGTATGAAGGCAGGAGGGCACCAGCAGCCTCAGTGCCTCCTTCTGGTGAGGTACTGAATTAACTCTGCTATGATAGTATACCCCAGTGTTAATGATCACACTAACCCCCCTCCCATGCAAAAAAATTTTTTTTTCGGTGAAAAAAGTTTTTTTTCAGTGAAGTAGAAGTATATAAAATCAACACACAAAAGCAACAGAGAGGTCATAATGGTAGATAAACCTATATTTTCAATAGTAATAAAGATGATTAAGTACTTTGGAATAGCTTTATTAAGAAAGATGCAAAATCATACAAGAAGATTGCCAGAATACTCCTGAAAGACCTAAATAAGACTTAAACCTTATCCATTCTTGGATAGGATGACCTAATTCTTCCTAAACTAATTTATAAATTCAATGCAATCTTAACAAAACCACCCCAGACTATTTTATAGAGTTAGACATTTTATACTAAAGTTCATATATATATATATATATATATAAAAACCATGTAGAAATCATGAAACCAATGAAAAGTAAAAACCATAATGTAAAACCTCAGCAATTAGGAACATGGTGCCGGCCTGTGAATAGACAAAAAGATGAGCAGGAGAACCCAGGAATAGAACCCAAGTACAGGCAGAAATTTAGTATATGATAATGGTGGCATTTCAAGTCAATGGGGTTAAGGTGGACTGTAATAAAATGGTGTTGAGATAATGGTAACCATTTGAAAAAAGACAAAAATAGATGCGTACCTCACACCATACCCAGTGGTTAAGAATCCAAAGGTAAAAAATGAAATCCATAGAAGCACCTGATGAAAACAACTGATCAAAATACCAGGGTCCTGATAGACAAGGAAAATACTCAGGAACCCCTGGAGGAGACGAGGAAGATGAGCAAATGCAGTTCGAGGTCTGGACAGGCTCCTGGGGAGAGAAAGAATGTTGATGGAAAACTGGTGAAATCTGAGTACGGTTTGTAGTTCAGTGGACAATACTGTTTCAATAATTGATCAATGTTCTTTACCATTCCACTATGAGATGAGAACTTCAGAGGAAGCAGGGTAGGGGGACATAAAGAATTTGTATGATTTTGCAGCTTGTCCTTAAATCTAAAATATGATAAAATAACTCCTTGAGAAATAAAAGCAGAGCACAACATTATAAATAGTGTGTGTGTGTGTGTGTGTGTGTGTGTGTGTGTGTGTGTGTGTATCTTTTCCTAAGACTGGAAGGGATTGTACCAATGCGGTAACATTGGGTATCTTGGGTGGAAAGTGGTAATAACTTTTGCTCTTGTTTTCTTATTCATCTTACCTACTTTCTAAAGTTTTCTTCTCAGTTGACGGTTTGTTGCCCCTTAGAAACAGTGGGAAGTGAGACAAGATGAAGTTTATCATTCATGAACTTATATTCCAGTGGAGGAAATGAAAATTGAATACATTAAAAATAAATCTTTGTTCAGAAAATTAAACTGTGAGGTGATGTCTCAGAGATATGATTGGTCAGAAGAGGCCTCTCAGAGAAGGGGATATTTCAGGTAAGATACGAATTACAAGAGAGAACACGGGGAGGGGGAGGGGGAGAGGGCACAGCCTATGCAGAGGCTTTGAGGCAGGTTCAGGCCTAGCATGTTCCAGAACCTGGAAGAAGCCAGAGCGGCTTGGCTGCAGTGACAAGGGGAAGGGGGCAGGGGATGAGGTCAGAGGGCAAGCGAGGGATGGGCCCGCAGGGCTTGGTATGGCCTTGGGCGCCCCTGGAGCAATCTGAGCAGATGAGGCTTGTGATTGGACTTAGGTTTTAAAGGAGTCCTCTGGCAGCTGAGGGCGCACAGGCTGCAGGGAAATGAGGGCAGAACCAGGCAGGAGGCCAGGATCCCCCAGGGTCTGGACTGAGAGGTGATGTTATCTTAAATGAATTATGGTCACTGTGGAAGGAGGAGGGCAGTGGTCATATATCATGTTATAAAAGAGAGCTAGGGTGAGGGACATGAGAGAGAAAGAAGAAAAGAGAAAAAGTGAAACAAATTCTGCATGGAGCTTTAACGAGTGAGTAGATGGTGGATCACTTCCCCGACAGGGAATGCCAGGGGGTGAGGAGCAGGCTTTCTGGGGAGAGCAAAAGTTCTGTTTAGGTTCAGGAAAAATATGTTTTTTTTTTTTGTTAATGGTCAGAAAATAATGAATAATGTTCAATGATTAAAGAAAAATAATTATCTTGCCTTTTTTGCCCCCAGAATCCTTGATCCAGGTTTCTCTCCTAGGCTGCAGGTCAGACCCAGGACAGGGTGCCCAGGGGGACGATGCCCTGGAGGGGTTGCCATGTTCTGCATAGGTTCAGCCTTTTTCTCCATTCCTTCTCCTGAGGTTGCTGACCTACTGTGCCTTCAGTCTTGCTCCTTCCTGATGTTTCCTTCCCTTGGATGGAAGCTCCCCTGGGGTCTGGCTCCCTTGCTTTCCCCTCCTTCAGTACCTCAGACACTGACAGTTTACCAGCTTCATTGTGGATTGCTGGGTGCTATGCTGAGTGATTGGGATGGGATGCTGGATGTAAGGATGATGGCAGTGTCCCTCCTGCCCCCAGTGCACACTGCTTCCTGATTGGGGTCTCAACAAGCCCACCAGGGGTTAAAGGACAGTTCTCTCTGTCTAGGATGGAGGTGAGGCCAATGCTCCTTAAATCCTTCCTGCCTGAGGACCCCCTTGGTCATTTTTTTTTTTTTTAGTACCAAGGATTGAACCCAGGGTTGCTTAACCACTGAAACACATCCCCAGCCCCTTTTACTTTTTGTTTTGAGACAGGATCTCACTAAGTTGCTTAGGGCCTTACTGAGTTGCTAAGGCTGGCCTTGAACTTGCTATCCTCCTACCTCGGCCTCTTGAGTCACTGGTATTACAGGTGTGTGCCACTACTGCTGGGTTCCACCTTGGTCTAAGGGAACTGAAAGTAATGTGGTCGTATGCTCAATTCCCTCCTTCCCTTCCTCACATCCAATAATTAATGAATCAATTCATTAATTTTCAATGACTCTCTTCACCTCACCTGAGTCAGCATGCCTTACAGTGTGCTTCACGGAGGAGCACTTGTTCGGCTGTCAGGCCAAAGCCATTTCTTGCCTTTTTCTGACTTCTAGTGGCCACCTGTATTCCTTGGCTTGTGCCCCCTCTGTGGTTTGAAGGTCCCCACTAAAACTCATGTTGAAATTCAGTCCCTATTGTGAAGCATTAAGAGGTGGGACTAAGTGACCTTTAAAAGGTGATTGGTCATGAGGGCTCTGCCTCTGTCTTTTTGCAAGTAAAAATTTCCTATCATCAAATAAGTGTGGGGACAGATGGCCTCTTGTCTCCAGGTCTTCTTGGGTCAAGTGTCAGGCTAGCTGGGATGTGAACTTCTAGGAGGTAGCAACACAACAGTATTTCCCAACATCTTAGATGCTGGCTTCCTTTTTTAATAGCTTCATCTAGTGTGTGGAGAAGTGCTGTCCTTGAGTAGCCAGTCTATGTCCTATCCAGCTGGCCTGGAGGCTTCAGGCTTCAGAAGACAATGAGTTAAAATCCCTGCTCTCAGTTGGCTCATAGCCAGGAGAACTAAGCTCCTAGTGAGAATTGGTTGTGACCTTTTTTTTTTTTCTCATTCTTCTTTCTCCTCCCCCTCCTCCCTCTCCTGGTTCCCCCAGTGCTTGGGGTCAACCCAGGGCCTCATGCTTGCTAGGCAAGTGCAAGTGCTATATCCTTGGGCCCTGGACCAGGTCCTTGCACCTGTTTGCTTTTGTATGAGAGTCTGCTGGGCTCCTGTGCCTCTTGTCACCAAGAAGGGGCAGGACTTTCTGGGCGCTTGGCCTTGGAGCTGCCTCAGACCTGGGCTCAACATGCCTGGGGTCTCTTTGTTCCCTGCCCCCAGCTATCCTTGCCTACCTGCAAAGTTTTCTGAACTCAGGGGCCTGGGCAGTTCACCTCCCTTGGGGTGGCATCATTTCCTAGCTGCAGCTGGACTTGAAAATGGATCCCCCATTGCGTTGTATCAGGACACTCCCTGTGCAAACCTTTAACTCTCCCTCTCATAGACTGGTCTAGATGAGTCCGTCTGTGTCTCATACTGAGTGCTACTCTTTCACACACATTAGCTCATCTGATCCTGAACCTTAGAAAGGATAGGTAGCCTATCCAGGGTCACACTTGATCACCATTTGGCTTCCCCCTGAACCTCACCTTGAGTGGAAAACATAGTCAGGTCCAGGGTAAGCCAGTCTGAGAGGGTGGGGAGAGGGTTGGCATCACCATGGCTGGGGCTAAGGATTGCTGAAGAAGCCTCTGTCTACTGCTTATTCAAATCCTCCTTCCTCCCTTTTGCAAAGGAGATTGAGGCAGAGAGAGCAAGAGCCAGGATTGGAACTCAAAGTGTGCTAGTTTCCAATTGCTGTTACAGCAGGTATCTACAAATGTGGTGGCTTAAAAGTACAAAAATTTATAATTTTATGATTCTTGAGGTCAAAGTCCAAAATCAGTCTCACTGGGCTGCTTTCTTTTGGGGGCTGTCAGGCCGAAGCCATTTCTTGCCTTTTTCTGACTTCTAGTGGCCACCTGTATTCCTTGGCTTGTGCCCCCTCTGTGGTTTGAAGGTCCCCACTAAAACTCATGTTGAAATTCAGTCCCTATTGTGAAGCATTAAGAGGTGGGACTAAGTGACCTTTAAAAGGTGATTGGTCATGAGGGCTCTGCCTCTCTGAATGGACTCATCCATCTGTGGAATAATAATGGTTAATGAGTTCTAGGTTACCTTGTGAGTGGGTCTGTTATAAGAGTCAGTTTGGCTTTGTCCTTGTATGTGCCCCTCTCATCATGTGATTCCCTGTACCACCCCCGAGATTCTATAGAGTCCCCACCAACCGGAAAATCCCTCACCTGATGTGGCCCCTCTTTGGGCCTTTCAGCCTCCAGAACTGTGAGCTAGTTCACTTTTATTCTTTATAAATTAGTCTGTGGTATCAGGCAATAGCAACATAAAATGGATGCATCAGGGTCCTCTCTCCATCTTTAAAGCCAGCAGGGAGCCTCTGAAAGTCTTTCATCTCTCCTCATTCTGCTTGGGTTCTTCTCACACCTTCTCTTTGATCCTCTTGCTTCTTTCTTATTTGTGACTGCATTGGGGCCAATCTTAAGTTGCTTCATCCTAAGGTCCTTAACTTAATCACACTTGCAAAGTGCTTTTTGCCACACGAGGTAACCTGTTCTTGGGATAAGGGTGTAGACATCTTTGGAAGTGGACCCAGGCTATCTGAAAAGCCATGCTGTGTCCATAATACCAAACATTTTGAGCAAAGTTGCGGTGGTGCATGCCTGTAACCCCAGCAGCTCTGGAGGCTGAGACAGGAGGATCTCGAGTTCAAAGCCAGCCTCAGCAACAGAGAGACACTAAGCAACTCAGTGGGACCTTGTCTCTAAATAAAATACAAAATAGGGCTGGGGATGTTGCTCAGTGGTCAAGTGCCCCTGAGTTCAATCCCTGATACAAAAAAAAAAAATTATAGATGAGAGTGGCAGGGTTCTGGACCCTATAGTTAGTTGTCTTGATGGGTATGAAGTGTGAGATCTGGGAGGGTCAGACTAAAACGAAAGTGTCTCACATCTCTTTCTCTCTTTCATTTCTTGATCCCTGGCAGTTTTGCTCCCTGCAGTGAGGACTGGAGTGGCCTTTATCTTTTCCTTGTTAATAGCCCAAATTTCACAAATTGGCACTCTCAAATTAATCCCTTTCCCTCTTGTGTGATTCTTGTATTGTTCTTGGTGACTTACTGGTTTAACCACACATCTTAGTTCTCAGCTATTGGGGACCAGTAGCTGTGAGCTACCTGCCACCCTATCTCTGACAGCACGGCCAAGACCAACTGTGAGAACACCAGGCACGGTGCCTAGATCCAGACTTCCCTGCCCTCTTGTGTCTGAGCCAGCCCACTTCTCTAGTGCCAGCTTCCCCACTGGTCCACGGCAGCCTCCTCCAGCTGCTGGATTTGGTGTTAATTGCATTATTCACACTTTCTAAGCCGAGGCTTAGTGAGAACCTGTTTTTTCCACCTACCAGTGTGACTAGTTTTGAGGGGAACAGTGGAGGTGGAGGTGGGGAGATGGGGCAAGGGATCTATCTGCAGGGCTGCTTTGGCCTGGAGTGATGGAGGGTGGCGGCTCTGTGGCCAGAGAAGGGAAGGGTCTGGCCCAAGGTCACATGATGAGCTGATGATTGAAGGACTCTGGGGCTCACAGCCTGTACTCCCAACATCTCCAGGTGCCTGCAGAGCTAGGAATGCAGAAGTCACAAAGAGAGCAGGTGTGTGTGTGTATAGGTGCCGCCTGGGCAGGGAGTCTGGGAGCCAGCACTGTGTCATCAAGTCTGTGTGTGACACACAGGCAGGGACCTATTTCCTTAAGAATGGAACTGTACATTCCTGCTAGTTGTCCATTTCATAACCCCTCCTGGCTCCAGGTGGGTCCCACACTTGGAGAGGAACAAGCTTGGCCCTGACATTGGGACCTCAAATGGCGAAGAAGGATTATTCCAATAGTTGGGAACAGTTTAGTAAGGGAGAGACTGGGAGGAGGAGAGGCAGGAGCCGATGGTGAGATGGCCCTGGGGAGAATACAGTGTTTGGACTGGAGCTTTAGGTTCAATGTCATAGATCCATACCTTGTTTTTGTCTTCCCAGATTTATGTTGTTCTTCAGGAAAAAAAAAAAAAACCTATGTAACAGCCAAACTATGGGTGGGTATATTTCTTGCATGTTTACAAGTCACAAAGTATTCTTAGTGGGGAGTTTGGCCATTTTCTTCCAGCTGGCTAAAGGCCCGTCCTATTGGTTATTGGAGCCAGGTCCCTCTGGTCCCAGTGCCCTGTACCTCCACAATAAGGAAATATTGGGAGAGCGCCAGGATGGGTTCAAAATGGTGCCCTGTGACTTTGGCACTCTCAAGCCCTGCTGGAGGCTGAGTCTGACTCCCCTTATTCTGCTATGGGTCCTGGTCAGCAATGATCCTTGCCTTCCCCTATCCCAACACCTGCTCTCATTACCCTATGGTCATTGTCTACCTCTGGCTGAAAATTGTCACTCAGGCTTGGAGCTGGTAGATAGAGTTTGGACCTGTTGACCGCCATTCTCATCTATCTGTCCCCTTACAAAGGGAACATGGCAAAGCCTGCTGCTCTGTCCAGTCCTTCCAACCTCCTTCCATCTTTCCTATGGAAAACCCTTTCCAGGAGAGACTGATTTGGTTCCTCCTCTGCTACCCTCCCCAGAGTGGGCATCTGACCCAGGCCCAGCCATTCAGAGGTTCAGGGATGAGTATGTGTCCAGGCCAATCTGTTTTCTTTGAGGGTTGACTTTCTGGGAGAAAGTCTTTCTTCATTTTGGATCAGGAACCAACACATAAAGACTTGAAGCTTCCATAGCCCATGTTCTAGAACTTTCTGGATCCAGTCATGTCTGAAGTTAGAATGATCACTTGGACCATTAAGTTACACCAAGAAGTATCTTTTCTTGCTTAAGAAGTTTTAGATTGAAACTGAGCAATGGGGGAGGGTGATGGGCCTCACAGCTTGTCAAGGGATAATCCCCTACTCAACCCTGGTAGTGGACCATGTGCCACAGGAACACTGGGTACCCCATCATCACTCTGGTGAGGATGGTCAGCTGTAATATAGCTGAGGCTGTGACAATATGCCTGGAGAGCTGCAGTCCTGGGAGACAAGCTGGGCAGGCCCAGTAACTTAGGGGGCAGAGGCACACCCACCCCCAAACACAGAGATAGTAATTCTAGGCTCCCGAGGACTCACTTGGGTTCAGGGGAGTCAAGCAGAGCAGAGCCCAGCCCAGAACAGAAGATTCGCTGCCCTAATGAAACTGCCTGTCCTTGCACTGTTCATGCCCAGACTCTGGTCAACCATGCAGGTGGACATGAATGGGAACTCCTAAATGTGAGGATGGTAGCATTGGAGTGTGCGATACCTGAGTGTGCATTGGAACCCCCGTGAGGGCAATAGGGTGGGCACCAAAACTCTCTGAGCAGATGTGTACAAAACCCCAAGTAGTAGAGCTATGACAGTTCCATGTAAGTGTGTATGCCCGAGCATGTCTCGGAACTTGGTTTGCATGTACATGCAGGCGTGGCTGGTGACAGTAGGTGGTCCCCCTGTGGCTCTGGACAGCCATACTTTATATCAACTCCTTCCTCCCTCTCTTGGTTGATGTCTGTTCCTCATATGTGGCAGATGCAGTTGGTGTCCAGTCCAGAGACCCAGGAACTCACTGTGCCCATGCATGCTGACCCAGTGGCAGCTTATGCCACCCAGCATGATGGCTTCTTTGGCCAGCAGTTGCAACTCCTCTGCCTGAAGAGTTTCTCTGACCAGAGGAACTCGCTTGGCCTACACAAGGGTCAGGAATCAACATCTCCCAAAGAGCAGCCACCAAACAATGCCTGCTGAGAGCTGGAGTATGAATAATTCATCTCCATCACCCCTTGGGAAGGCTGACTGGGAAGTGTGATTCATTCTGCCTCTCAGAGTTGCCATATTGGACAGAACTCAGGAGTTTGCAAAAGAACCTGATTTACAACATCCTCACTGACCTTCTTCTCCTTGTTTCCCTGTCCCATCTGTCTGGTTCTCCTGGGATCACCTCTCTAATCAGCCCTCGGATCCATATATTGATGAGGGTCTGGTGTTGCTACCTCCTGTTGATACAGTCTGGTGTTGCTACCTCCTGTTTCTTTGGGGCCCTAATGGAGTCATGCTAAGCCCAGGTACTTAGGGTGTTCTCCTTGGTCCCTATCCCTTAGGCCCCTGGCAAAGAGGTCAGCTTCCTTGTAAGAATGTGCAAAGGAACTTGAACATGCTGCCATTTATGGACATACCTGGATGGAGGAGATGGGAAGAACCAAGAGCCCAACAGTCACAAGAACCCATGGATCCCGTGTTCAGAATGGGTGTTGGTGTGTGGGGTTCAAGTTGATGTCAGCATGTGACTGGACACCATTACCATGAAGAGGAAACTCTGGAGGAATGGTATTAGCTAAATTGTGTGCATATATGAATATGTAACAACAAATCCCACTGTTATGTATGTACCATTATAATGCACCACTAAAAAATATGGGGGGTGGGAATGAGAGGCTAACGGATAGGGCTTCGTCCTGAAAATGGAAGGCTTGAATGGGTTCGACCTCATGGCACATCCCAAGAGTGGAAGATAAGCCCAGGATCAAAATGACAAGTTTCATTTACAACTACGTGTGTCTGTGGGCAATGGCTTTCAAAGTGGGAGACTGGAGTGTCCTTATTCTTGAAGGGCAGACTTGTTCACTTTAACAGTGGCAGCAGCGAGCCAGCAGGTGGCAGTGTGGGCTCAGAGTGTGGGCAGTGGGTGCTGGACAGCTGACCTCAGCCCCTCCAACTGGGACTGGAGACTGGACTGGGGAAAGGGAAGGAGCCTGTGCTTCCTTATCTCAGAGTCACCTTCCTGACCAGTGGGTCCTGGTTGATAGCCAGTCCTAGGGACATTTACACCAAGACAATGCCATTTTTCAGGGAGGTTAAACACATAAAAGGAATTCCTGGAAATCACTGACTACCCAAATACCTACCTCACAGCAAGTGACAAGGCTTCAATGACTCCTAATCCTGAGAAGGAACAGGATATGCCATCCAGGTGAAGGCGTATTTTCAGATTGTGGTTGTTTGAGGTTTCCTTTCCTTTCCAGTTTCAGCAGCAAGAGCCGCCCCCCCCCAACCCATGTATTCTTGGAAAATGTCATTTCTTGCTACATTTTTATTGATATGATGTATTTATTTGAACACAGAAAAGATACATTGTTGCTTGTTCAGCGCCTAGTCCACAGGAACAACAAAAGCTATTCAGCTCCATTCCTTAAACTCTGAGGAGCAGGCAGGGATTCTGATCTTCCCCCAGCACTCTCTAGGGATACAGATTCAGGATGCATTTCTTAAAAGGGTCTCATCCCTGGGTGCATTCTGAAGGCTATACAGTACAACAGACAGATATTTTTGCCTAGAAAACAGAACACCACAAAGTTGGACAGAACTGCTTGTAAACAAGGTCCTTCCCCCAGGTGGAGTCTGGGGGCTCCAGGGTGCGGCACACAGGACACGACAAAACCTCTGGGTGGACTCCTTTCAGCTCTGCACCAGAAGAAATGCTATTTCTACAGAAAATAAAATTCAAGATTGCCATCTTTGCCACCCCTCTCCTGAAGAAAGGGATTACTGAATTGTCTTAGCCCTTCATTGGAGGAATTGAAATGTGGGGAGAAGGAGGACTGGGGGCAGGGTTTGCTGTTTAAGGGTGGGCGGAAAAGGGAGGGAAGGAGGGAGGCAGGGTAACTTGTTCCCAGCCATTGGCGATGCTGGCAGGGATACTCCTCAAAGATGCTTGAAGACCTCCGCAGGCTGGGTCTTCAGAAATCATCTAGGTTATGGACATGTTCTTGCTGGGGTTCAAAGGCCAAGATCTGAGCCTTTCTACAATGAGGCTGACCCCATGTATCTCCTTCTATGGCAGGACCCTGGCAGCAAGGCTGGGCACTGGTCCTCTTATGATGGCATGGTGGTTTTGAAGGGGCTCATACCCTCTTTATTCTGTATGTGCAAACACCCTGGAGAGGCAAGGCCAGGATATGTTGATACTCCCAGCTGTGAGCTGCCACCCCGGACGACAGCACCGGCTCCTGGGTGGGGTTCGGCTCCAGCCCATCTGGGCTCAGGCCACAGTGGCTGGCTGGGCACATGCTAAATGAGGGGCCCTTATCTGCCTCAGAGTGGTGCCCAGGCAACATTGTGGTGAGGCCACCTTTGAAGACCCTCAGCCCCGGGCAGTGGTTGGACTGACATGGGAACTACTGTGACCCACCTGCACCACTGCACACTTACCAAGGGCACTGTCCACCCCTGTAGCTTGGGGTGGGCTTCTCAGAGAATTCTCCTAGCACCACCAGACTGAGGGTACTGGATTAAGGGAGGTGCCTAGTGGGCTGTGAGGGCCTCTAGGTTGTGCCTGAGCCCCCAGACCTGTGTCCCCACCCTGTAAGCGGCAGGATGGTGATGTGGCTCTTCTGCCCTGGAATTGAAAGATAGGCACAGCACACAGCAGAACCTCACTGGGGCCTGCCCCACCTCCCAGGAGAACAAGCCCTGGGGGAAGGGGAGGGGCAGGCAGCTGCCCTGGGGTGGTTGAGCAGTTTCTGGAGGCAGAACCAATTTGGGCACAGCCTGGGGAGAGGGAAGAGAAAGCCAGTTTCCTACTTCAACTCTCTCCCCCAGCACCATCCACAGCGGCATGACCACCAGGCTGGGGAAGAGGAGACAGGAGGTCAGAGAGCTTCATTCATTTTTAATGAAACCTCTGCCAGTAGGTTTTGTGTGGGTGTGGGGGTCCCCTGTGTGTGCACACATGTCCACACACGTGTGGGGCACATGGGGGATGTCAGTGTGTATGTCTGTAGCCACGTATATATCTATGTGTTGTGTGTGCATATTGGGGTGTATGTGTGTGTGAGTGCCTATGTATGCCACAAGGATGTGACTCAGCCTGGAGGGACCTGTTGGAGCTGGTGGGCTGTGTCACTTAAACAATCCTCTCGGGACCAGAGGCTGGGGCTCGGGTTGGGGTGGGTGAGCCCTGTGAGGTCCTTGGCCCTGGTTCCGGTCCAGGCAATGGCAGCAGGCCCGATGGGGAGCCGGGTCCACACACGGCCTCATAAGGGGGCAGCGTGTCCATGGAGATGGTGCGGAGGCCACTCTGGCCCCGGGTCCTCTGCTCCTGCTGGTGTCCATGGGGGCTGTGGCTGCTGCCTGAGTGGAGGGTGCCATTCAGCATGGGACAGGAGTCCGTCAGCGAGTAGGGCGGCGGGGCGTCCGTGGGGACATACAGTTGAGTGGCCCCTGGCCCCACACATTCCTCGTAGCTACAAAAGAAGAGGCTCCCTCAGGCTCTGCTAAACCTGGGGTCTGGGGAGTGGGTGTGGGGGTCTCTTTCTTATCTGAAGTGATGGCTGTGGACCAGGTGGGGCCTCGTCCATGCTGGCTCCAGTGAGACCCTACTAAGAAAGGGGACCCCTGCACCCCTGAGACCTGGGCTTTGAACTTGAATCAGGCCTCCTGTTCTTTGTGAACTCACTTCTCTGGGGCTCAGATTCCTTAGAACAAGAGCTGCCTGGGAGACTTCCCAGGCTGGCCTTGGGATGGGATGAGTTCTTGGTGTTAGATATTGAAGCTGAATAGATTTTTCTCCCTAACGGGAATTGATCCCGCAGCCCCTGGAATAACTTAATACTCTACTGATCTAACTCCCCAGGGAGACACTTGGAGGAGCAGACCCCCAGTGGGCTCAGGATAGCTGTTGTTCCCCAAACCACAAGGGCACCCCTTCCTTATCCCTGCTCATCAGTCCGAAGAAGCTCCGCTTGTCTTTTTCTTGGTGCGTCCTGGTGACATCTGCTGAGTCACACCCTGTCTCAAGGGGACTGCTTGGTCAGGAGGGGTAGGGAGATGGCCATGCTCACTGAGATGTTTGCTGCATTTGGGAAACATGCAGAGAGGCGTTGCTGTTTCCCTTGGTGTCCAGAGCCCTACCCTCTCACGGGCCCCTCCCCCATGTGGCCTCCTTACCCTGGCGGAGAATCTGGGTACAGCTCCCTGAGCACCGTGGCATCCACGTCCCCATCAGAGCTGATGTCCAAGGGCGGGGGCCAGTCCTCTGCAGGGCTGCAGGTGGACCGCATCCTGCGGCTTGAACGGCTGTACGTGTGTCCGTCAGATGCTGCAGGGAACAGACCAGCAGCCTGAGCCTTGGGCCAGTGCCAAGGACTGGCCTCCTGAGTCTACCTGAGGCCAATGAGGCTCTGCTGTCTCCATCTGACCATCCCCTCACCAGTGCAGCTATCTCTGACCACTCAGCAACAGCACAGGCATGTGAGTGCCATCTCTGAGCTGGACATGGGGTCACAGGGAGGAGGAAGCAGAGCCCACCCTGTCCTGGCTCTGTCCTGGAGACAGCTGAGAACTGGGCAGTGTGACATGAGCTTTGGCAGTCCAGGGGCTGTGGGAGGAGAGACAGGCCTGACCAACTGGGAGGCTGGGGTGGGCTTCCTGGAGGAGGGGCTGCCAGAGCCGAGTCTTGTCTAGGATTAGCCAAGGGAAGAGGGCAGGCCGGAAGCCGGAAGCCTGAACAGCTGAGGCAAGAGGCGGATGAGAAAGGGAGTGGTGTGAGCAGGGGCTGTGGGTAGTGGGGTCAGGCTGGGGCATGAAAAATGGGGAGGAGAAGGTCCAGGATGGAGGGCTGCAGAGGCCTCTGGGATCGGGCCTCCTTAGCCTTTCCTGCCCCAACCATGCGTCACTCCCTTAGGTGCCCGGGGAAGGGAGTGTAATGGATCGGGTGACTTCACAAACTTTGTTTTCCTTTGTTTTGTTTTTTCGAAACCACACGTTAGCCCTGAAAAGTCCTGCAGCTAAGACGCACCGTTAACTGCGCTAGTCCAGCATTTGACCACAGAATGTCATTTTCTTGGACCTATCATACTGCTTAATGAACACCGCTGGAGCATTAGTCTCTCATTCTGCAACTGAGATTCAGAGAGGCCAGGTGACTTGCTTGAGGTCACACAGAGAATGGTAGGGTCAGAGGGCAGCTGGATGTCTTAGCTTCTCATCATAGAAGTTTCTGGCAGGTCTAGTTACAGAAGCTGCCAAAATGGCTAAGACATGCAGTCTACCCACCCCCAAGGGCTCCTGGAGGCTCCCTCAAGGGGTGGGGCTTGGCATTGTGCCCACTGTACAGACCAGGAGGCTGAGGCTCAGGGTCACATACCAATAGAGTAGGGAGTTGGAATCCATGCGGCCTGTGTCACCGCAGAGACTTCTTCCCACTCCCCTCATCTCCTTTCCCCACTCCCCTCATCTCCTTTCCCCACTCCCGACGACTCAACAGGAGTGGAAAGCCCTTGACGTGAGACCACACCTGCAGGTCTAATTCCAGGACTATCTACGGGTGTGGAGAAAGCTCTCCGAGGCCAACGTTCTGAACGTGTTCATTATCTGTGGCTCTGTCCGGATGGTAGGATCATGACCCTTAGTTTCTTCTTTATATCGTCTGTATTTTTTAGGCTTTCTATTATGAACACTTATGACTTTTGTGCTAGGAAAAATGAGCCCAATATCATACGCTGTTAAAAAAAAAAAAAGGAGCTAAAATGAGATGAGTTTCCCTTCAGGGGAGCAGCTGAAAGACAGAAGTTTTGGAAGGAGTTCAGGAAGACATCCAGGAAAGATCAAAGCACAAGACAACTGGGTGAGGACCGACCCTGAGCCAGGACGGCTGGGCTCCAGAGGCCCTGTGTCCACCAGCGCCACGTGGCTGGGAAAGGTCTTGGGCTCAGGGGAGGTTCCACCCAGAGGGGATGAGGCTGCAGCCATCCCTAGAGAGCCGGGGCTGTTTCCTAGACAAGGTGGGCAGCCCTGACAGCCAGTCGGGCCCATGAAAACTGCTGCTGATCCCCTCTTCCCGGCCTGCTTTCTCTTGGTCCTCTCAGACGCTGAGCATCTTGGGGAAACTGAGGCTGCCCTGAGCTCCTCTCCCAGCTCAGACCTCAGTCCCGAGGTGACCCAGTCCAGTCCTAGACATTCGGGTGGGTAGAGCTCCCGAGGAAGAGCTGGGGAGAAACCAGCCCGCTGTTTCCCCACCGTAAAGGAATGGCCTCGGGCCTTCCTCATCCTCTGCCTCTCCCGATTCCAGGTGAGGGTACAGATGGGTCAGGCCTCGGGAGCCCCACTTTCTGCCTCACGGAAGGTGAGATCTTTCTATGCCTCCTCTTTACCAAAATGAAGAAATACCTCAGTTCATTATTTAACCCAATCCAGGGTTACCCTCCCTCGACAGGCTCCCGGAGGGGGAAGGAGGAGAACTTGCACCCACAAACTCCCACACTTTCTATCAGAGGCAAAGACTGAGAGGTGAAGCCAGAGGAGACAGAGGCAGCCACCACTAATGCTCTAGATCTTTCCATCTTATGAAACACAATCTCTTCTTCTCCCTCCCCCTCATTGGTTGGCTCCTCTCTGTCTGGCCAGACGACAGAAAGGGCCTGTGGGCAGCAGAAGGCAGACACTGTCCTGAGGACCATGGGGAGACACTGAGTGGTGCTGAGCAGAGGATGGGTGGGGGTGGTCATGTCCAATCCCTTTGGGTGCCTGGGAGGTCAGGCTGGTGGGTGGGCAGGTGAGGGCAGGTGGTCTGTGAGCAGGTTTTCTTGGAAGGAGAAATAATGAAACTAGTTAACTGTATGGAGCATGGAATTATTAGCCGGTGCTCTTCTTATAGAGTCTTTACAATCACTTTTTGAGCTGGGTCTCTGTGTAAGCATTTGATAGACACAGAGAGGTGAGACAACTTTTACCAGGGTGCACAGTAAATGCAAAAAAAGTGGAAGGTGATTTGGATACTGAATCTGGTGCTTGTGAGTCCCCATGGAGGGGTGTCTAGGGACCTTGAGGGAGGGGTGGAGGCAGCTGCAGGGAAGAAGATGGGTAGATGAGATGAAGCAGCTGGAGGGTGTAGGGAGAGGTCAGGGGGAAGTGTTGAGCTCTGACCTGTAAGGGGCAGGAGAAAGAAATCCACCAAGAAGTCCCAGAAATAGCGGCCAAAGGGGCAGGGGACTGACCTGGAGGGCTTTGGTCCCCGGAGCAGGGGGGAAGTGTCTGAAAGATGGGAGGCCTCCACTGTGGAAGGTGGGGGCTATCTGATGCTCACAGAGCGTGTTCCTTCATCCCTGGTGTCCTCCGGAAGCCCCCAGCAGCCCCTGCGTATTCTCCAGAAGGCTGGAGGAAGGTGTGGGATAGCAGTGCCCCTGGACTCCCTGCCCAGGCCCCAGGGAGGTGCCAGAGCCAGAGAACAGAAGTGGGGCAGGGAGACAGGAGCTCCACAGGGCTGCTGTAGGGGAGGGCTAGCAAGGCCTGGCCCTGGAACTGGTGTGCCTGTGGCCTCCATTCACTCTGCCTGCCCTGGGGCTCAGAGCCGGGACCTTGCTCAGGAGGGTCTGACCTGCCTTCAGGTCCTCAAGGGCCAGGCTGACCGTTCAGCCCTCTCTGTTGGAATCTCAGGGAGACCCCTGGCCTGTGCTCCAAGTCTTGCTGTGAGGATGAAGTGAGGTGGCTTCTTCCCTTGCCCATGGCGAACTTCTGGACTGGACCCTGGGTGGGGGGAAGCCACATGCAGGCCCTGCTGTCATGAATGCCACATCGTCACCCCATGACCAAGGCACTGATGGAGGTGTGGGTACAATGCCAAGGAAGCACAGAGAAGAGGGATTTCCATTTGATTCTGGTAGGGGCCAGGGGGGCTGGAGATGCTTCCACAGGGAGGTGGCATTTGAACTGGGCCTAAAGGGCTTTGGCCAGTTGGAGAGGCTGGGGAACGGCAGTCAGCAGAGGGCAGAGTCTGGAAGGAGTGGGTCTGTGCTTGGAGAGGAGCAGCGGGTACTGAAGGGGAGAGGCAGGTGGGCTGCCCTGTGTCTGCCAGGCTCCATCCTAGGGTGTGGGGTGATTGAGGGTGGTACCTGGGTTTGAGGGAGGAGCCCTGGCCTCCTCCCCAGGGTTAGTGCCAGGCTGTTGATGCCAGAGTGGGACAGGCCCATCCTCGTCTAGGCAATGCTCTGACTTGTCCTCTTGGGGCATCCTTGGCTCCTAGGGACTTGGGGGTGCTGGGCTGGCTGAGTCTCACACATGCATGGATGCTGGCCTCTTCCGTCCTCATTCCTGGTTACGGAGGGCAGTCCGCTAATCAGCTGTCTTTCTTCCCTTGTGGCCACTTTTGCCCCTGACACATGATAGCCCTGTGGGTCTTGCCTGAGGTCTGGTTCCTTGCTCTTCTCCTCCCAGAAGAGCAACAGCCAGGTCTGCAGGTCTCCTGGCTGCGGGAATGTCTGCTGGACCCACATGTGTTCCCAGGGTGGCTCCACTGGCATCTCCCCCAGTGCCACCTCCCCTCAGGGATGAGACTGCCCGGCCTCCCAGGCTGTCTGTGCAGTGGTCAGCCCAGGGACTTTCAGGTCAGAGTGCCTGGGCTCAAGTTCTGGATCCATCCCTTGCAGACTGGGTGATTCCAGGCCCATTACTTAACTGCTCCTAATCTGTAAATTGGGGTGACAATTAAAAGCCACCCCAGGACCACTGTGAGAAATTTGCACAATGAGATTATGCATAAGAAGTGCCAGGCACACAGGGAGGGCTCCTGGCCCATCGGCCAGCGCTCCCAGGCCTCCCTCTGCTTGCTGGCTTCCGGCATCTCTTATTGCTAAAGGAGGCTCCTTCTATAGCCAATTAACTCAGTGGAAAGAAAACAGAAATATCTCATTCCTACCAGATCAGCAGGGTGTGCTGGGGGAGGCTGCAAAGGCCCAGGTTCATCAGATTCAATCTGTTTTAAAAACTTTTCTAGCGAGGTGTGGTGGAGCAGGCCTCTAACCCCAGCTACCCAGGAGGCTGAGGCAGGAGGATCACAAGTTCAAGGTCAGCCTGGGCAACTTAGAAAGACCCTATAAAAATATAAAGGGCTGGAGATGTAGCTCTGTAGTAGAGCGCTTGCCTAGCTTGTGTAAGGCTCTGGGTTCAATCCCCAGGACTGCAAAAATTAAAAAAAAACCCAAAACATTTCCCTTTGTTCTTTCCGCAGGCCCTGGAAGGGGAAAGCCCCTTAGGTTCTGCTATGGCTCTGGGATCCCAGGAGGCTCACATCAGTTCTGCATTTCAGGGGCTGGGCCTGCTTTGCTTTTCCCCACCTGGTGGGTGGCCTCAGACAGCAGATAGACCCCCCCTGCAGCTCCTGTCGGGGGAGGTCTGGCTTTTTCCTGCCAATGGAAATTGTCTGAGAATTTATCTATTGACTCATCCACTCATTCCCATACCTACTCCCTGCTCCCCTCCACCATCCCCAGCTTTCCATCCTCCACCTACCCATCCCATCTAACCCACTCAAGCATCCCATTCATCGACCCATCCATCCACTCACTTGTCCATCCATCCCCTCACCCTAAGGCTGAACCATTCACTCAATCCATCACCCATTCAGGCTCCTGCCAATCTGTTCCCCCAAGCAGCCCCCATCTCTCTCTCCATTAGAGGGATCCATTCGGCTCCCTCTAGGTTTCCCACGCTAAGGGGAACACGATAGTGGGCACTCTATCTTGGTCCTGACGGACCAAGACCTCTAGGAAGCCTTCCCTGACCACTCCACACCACGCCTGGCAGAGCCATGGCCTCCTGGACACCTCCTGGGGGTTCAATCACAATACGCTGGTGGCTGCAGGGCCCAGGGTGGGCAGTAGCTCACCGTAGCCAGGCTCGTACTCTCGGTGTCGGTGGCGGTGTCGGCGGCGATGGTGGTGATGGTGGCGGTGGTGACGGTGGCGGTGACGCTGGAGCCGGTTCTGTCGGTCCCTACGGATGCTGCCCACGATGATGGTGATGCAGGAGAGGATGATGACCACCCCGATGACAGCGCTCGCCACCAGCACAGGAGACACGAGCAGGTGGCTGTGCTCCGAGCTCTCCGAGAACGTGGGGTAGAAGTAGCTGGTGCGGTTGTATCGTGCTACTGTGGACAGAGAGAAAGGACACTGAGCCCAGCCCCGCCACACCTTCCTCCTTCACCCCTGCAGCCCTGGGAGCTATGGATTCCTAAATCAATGGAAGATAGTCTGGGGTCCATCCCATGGGTTCTATCCTGGCGGCTCCTGCTAGGGAGCAGGGAAACTGTGCCTCACCCCACTGTCTGCAGGGGCCTCTGGTAGTAAGTGGGGGGCTGATTTGCTCTTCCTCTCCTCTGAAGCCTCTTTCCCTGGCATTCAACTTTTCACAGACAGGAAAAGGGAAACACAGAGAGGGCAATGGGACTTGTCTGAGGGCACACAGGAACTTGGTGGCAGAGCTAAGGAGTGAGAGCAGGTGAGTTCAGGGAAGGCAGGGGGTGGTGCAACTGGCATCCTGGGCCCCTGAGAGCACTGCAGAAGGAAGCTCCTGAGAATGGTGGTGACTGTCCTCCCACAGGGATTAGATCATGGGATCTTAAGGGCTGGAGTGCTGGAAGGGGTCAGAATCAGCAGGAGTAGCCAAAGCACCAGCTGCACTGCTCAGAGACAGCTACCTCTTGTTAGTGAGTATCATGGGATTCCCTTCAACTCGCTTCTCCTGTTTCGCAGATGGGTGGACTGAGGCTCGGTGTGGGTTAACAGACCAGCTCATAGCCACCCAGTTACTCCATGGCACAGCCAAGCCAGAAGCCAGGAGTGGCTTCAGAGTCTAGCGCTTACTCCTCTCCACCATCCCCTGCCCTGCATGGAACCCTAACTAAGGCTGCCAGCCAAGTCTCTGGCTTCGATACTGATTGGACCTCAGGGGCAGGAGCAAGCTTGGGGAAGGACAGATTATTCCTGGGCCCTGTTCTCAGAGGTCCCCTTGCCTGTCCTCCCAGAGCCCAAGTCTGAGCCCCTGTTGCATGGGCATGTGCTACACAGAATCATGCATGGTTTCCAGATCTCACGTTGGATCCCTCTGTGTCCTCAAGCTCAGCACCTGGCTGGGCACAGCAGAAGTGCCTAATGCATGCATGAGTGGCTCTAGATGAGCCTGGGTGGGGTGATGGCAGGCCTCTGTCTTGGATGGTAATAAGTAGAGTCTTAAAGACCAAATTTAAGAGTTATTGAATAGATGAAGGAGCAGAGGTATAATCTTGACTTGCCTTGGTAGCTGTAGAAGGACTTCTAATCTCAGGTAAGGGTTTGGGCATCTGCTGAGCAGAGGTTGGACATTCAGCTGTGATTGCTGCTCCCTTCCCAGCACTTCCCAGTACTTTCCTCAAAGCCTTGCCCACAGCAGGTACAGCATCTTCGCTGGGGCTAGGAACGTGCCTTGGGGGCAGTTATGGACCATTCTGGTGGCTTCTGCAGCCTACTGACCTGAATTGGGAGGGGCTGAGCCAGCAGGTTATCCCTGTGTGAGACCAAAGCTTGGGGCACGTGCCCCAGGGTCTGGCTGGATGCCGGTTGCATCATGCTCTGTCAGGAGAATGCCAGTGTAAGTAGATTCCTGGGGTTCTTTGAGGGCCAAGCGGAGGCCAGCTTTCAGAGCCCTTACCATGTATAGGCTCAGTGCTAAGACCTCAATCCATCTTTGGAGCTATTTATCCAATTCTTCCCATTTACAGGTGAGGACACTGAGGCTCAAAGATGTTGAATGACTTACTCACCCTCAGTCACTGAGCCAGCCACCCTCAGTCACCTTGGCCTGACTGAGCCAGGCCTCTCGGGTCTCCCCACTAACTGTAAGGAGGTAGGTAGGAAGCTCTTTAGTGTATAATAATAGCACAAGATGGGGAAGAAAGAATAGAGTAACTTCATTCTCTTGGAATTATTTGTTTAAACATGAAGTAGACCCTCATAAATTAAGAAGTACATGGAAACCACTAAGAACACAAGCCAGGCCTGGGGCTTGGGTGCCAGCAGGTTTACCACCCAAGAGCCACTGTCTGGGAACTCCAGCGGGGACCTGCAGACCCAATGTGGAGGTTCCTGCAGGTTTGGAGGAGCCTGGGGTATTCCTGCTGAGAGTGCTGGTGGCCCTTGTCTTGCTGCTCCACCTCGGGTTGCTCCTTTGCATGAGGGTATCCCTGGTGGTCTCTCTGCAAGTAGGAGCAGATTCAGATCTTGGGACTGCAGCGTGGCTGAGCCTGAGGTTTCTGAAGCCCAAATCCGTGGGATAGAGACTGGGTTTCGTGATCCCGAGAGACATCAGAGACAGAGCTGAGAAACTTTTGAACACTGACAGAGAGAGTTCGACTTTCCAGCAAGATTTATTTTATTTTATTTTTTGATTCACTAATCTCTCTACCATATTTGGAACAGAATGCTTTTTATGCATCAGTCTGTGGAGGACAATGATCTATGAATGGTGTTTTGCATTTTTGTTGTACTCTTATGTCTTTAATTTTTTTCTCCTTGTTCATATTCTTCCTCTTGTCTATTTTCTTTCCAACTTTTCTCCAACCAACAGCCAATCTCTGTCTGCTCCTCTTGCACTCTTCCTGTGAATTTTTCTTCTAGCTTCTCTCTTCCTCCCTTGCAAATATCATATGCTACCTCTGTTCTCTCATCCATCATTTGAAATTGTAAGTTATTTTAATAAATATTCTGTTTATACTATAGACAGTTATTGAACTCATCATTCTGGTTTAATGTGAGAAAGCAGTAGACACCTTAGTAACATGCTTGTCCTGATGGACACCTGGACCACTGTATGTCATGTCACCCCATGCTTTCACCAGACAGCACTCATTACAATCTCTGGACATCCCCTTCATTGATTTTTTACTTGTTTATTATGTCCTTGGGCTCCCAGCCCCCCTTACTAGACTGTTAGCTCCTTGAAGGCAGATGTTCCAACTGTCCTGACTTAGTCACTGAATCAGCAGCGCCTAGTCAAGTGCCAGACACACAGTGGGTGCTCTTTAAGAATTCGTTGCATGTCAGAGCTTCGTTGGCTCTGGTTCTGCTTCACCATTAGGCTAGAATTCAGTTTTCTCCTCTATTTTTTGACCGATTGTGACAGCTTGAGTTTTGGATAAAGTGCCAACTTTCCTTTTCTACTCCGTTGGTTGTCAGTTACTGTAAGCTAAGATTTCCCATTTTTCAAGATTCACAGATGAAAGGCGAGGCTTCCCTCCATCTCTTTCTCCCAGACAAAATCGCCTTGTCTGACCTCCACTTCGGAGCAGTTTGGTCCTTGGCTAGTTAATCTATAGCATGCTGGCCACCGTTTCCTACCGATGCCAATGGCAGACATTACCAATCAACCGTGGCTCTCTTTCTGGTTCGTCCCAGAAGACAGCCTCCGCATCCTCTTCATCGTAACACTCCATGCTGTGACTTCAACTGCCTAAAGCTGGTCATGAAGTGAAGCTTTTGGCCACCACTCATCCAGTGTGACGCAGTCCACCATGCTAGCACTCCTGACCCAATGGCTACACTTTTCTCTCTATCATGTAGCCCCTCATCTTCAGAACCAAGAACAGGAATCTTGCTCACAGTGGGGCTCCTGCCTGTTCTGTTTTGACCCCAGGTGCTGTGGCCGTCTGGAACACACCGGTCACGACATGATCCAAAGTGGACAAGCTAGTAGGGAGCAGCAGGTACAGCAGGACTGTGGGTGCCCAGATTGCAAACCTAGGTGTGTGTGTGTGTCCCACCAGCATGAAGAACCTGTCCCTACCAGGTGCCAGCCCCATGGGGTCACCTTGAAGATGCCCCTCCCTCACGTCCCTCTGCAACAGATGAGAGCATCACCCTCATCTGGCAGCTCCAGGTTCATGACCAGTCAGGTGGAGATGGCTTCATCCCTGCCCGTGGAAGAAGCCAGTTGGTGCAGGCACCGCCTGTGTGACCAGCTGGGACATTAATCTCCCAGTCACTGCGACCTGCAGAGGAAGGCGCTACTTTAAATTATGAGGGAAACTCCCCCAATTTCCAATGTGGGGCCCATTTTATCAACAAGATAAATATGACTATAGAGAAATAACGTGAAGACCACCTCCCTTCCCACCCCCTCCCTCCCTGAACCCGTGCACCAGCTGCGGCAAGGACAGAGGACGAAGCTTTGTCTCCTTCCTGGACTTTCTTCCTAAGCAGCCTATAGAGAGGTGCCATAACCAGCTGGAAACCCTACCTCAAGAGTATCTGCTCTCTGAGATGCTGCCTCCCCCACATTCCTGCAGCAGTTACCATCTCCTGAGTACCTACTGTGTGTCCTGCACCGTATTCGGTCCTTTTCATGCACTATATTATCTCATTTAATCCTTGTGATGGTCTTTGAGGGGCCCCCACTTTGTAGGTAAGGAAACAGCCTCGGAGAGGCAAAGTAGCCTCCTTAAAGTCATCCTCACCTGTAAGTGGCAGTGACAAGGGCATCCACACAGAGGGAAAGCTAGCCACACTGGCTCCCCACAGCCCAAGCGGGGTCATTTAGGACCTTCTGAATCGATATGATTCCTCATCCCAGCCCTGGACCAGAAGTCCAGTGCCACCAGAGCTGACTTCTGCCTGGCACAGCTGAGACCCACGAACCCTGTGGGGGAGCCTTGGATCCCCATCTACAGAATAAGAATACTGCTAGGGCTGTCTCTGGGGACCACCTACTGGAGCTCAGGATCTCTCTGCAGTGTCCTTCTGTGGCAAGGAGTGCACTCATCGGAGCCTTCCTCTGTCCCGTGCCCTGCGTGGTGTGGGGGCTGGGCCCGGTCTCCTGGACCCCCAGCTCTGTGCTCATGAACACTTGACCAGGGAGAGGTACCTATTATCATCATGGCAGGATGTTCTATTCCTGGTCTTATCACCCACTCACTGTGTGACCTTGGTCACGTTCCGGGCCCTCTCCGGACCTGCTGACCACATCTGAAGAGGCACTTGGTCTGGGTCAGTTCTCCTTTCACAGTGGGTGGGGGGTCTGAGGAGGACGGGGAGGGAGATTGGGAACCATGAAGGGAAGCGTTGAGAGAGAAGCCTGTGTCGGGGGCCGCCGTCCAGGGAAAGCAGGGGACGCGCAGGGGAGGGAAACCGAGGCAGACTCTCACTGCCAAGTCCTCGCCGAGAAGAGCATGTGGGCGGCTCTACAGTCACTCTGGGTACAGAGAAGTGCTTTTAGCAGCCCCAAGTTACCTGAGTGGCCGTGGCAAAGGAGACACCACGGTGCTGAGTCAACATCTTTAAGCTGACAGTTTAAAGAGAGGCTGGTGAGAGGAGAAGGGCAGCCAAGGACTCAGATCTGACTGATGGCTCCTGTCACAGTGATTCTGAGGACATTTGTTACAGGTCCACTCCTCTGGCAAATCTGGCCTTGACAGGGCACTGCTTCCCACAGCTAAAGTCTTCACAGGGGGGCCATGCGGTCAGGGAGGGAATGGAGAGGAACATCTCCTGGGCGCCATCTTCCCTCTGCTCACCATTGGGGGGCTCCAGGCTCCATGGGCTGGCAGAGGGGCTGAGTCAGGGGACATGCCAGGGCAGGGTTGGTTGGCTTGAATACTCCTGAGTCTTCTCCCTTGCTCTGTTGGGTGATCTCTCTGTCACCAAAAGGCAGAAGGAAGGAGAGGGCTGGGGGTGGGTCAGGGACTTCTCAGAAAGGGGATACAGAAGGGCTGGGTCTTGAAGGATGGACAAGATCAGGGGAAGGAGGAAGGAGCATGGGAAGAAACAGAGAGAGGGGTGATGTCCCTGCAGAGCTGGAAGAGGGGGCATGCTCCCAGGGTGAGACTGTGATGTCACCTTGAAGGCAGTTGAATGCTTCATCATTGGGGTGAGGAAGAGGGTACTTGATGTTTGGGATTCTTCCTACAATGGGGATGCATCTTTACGAGGAGTCAACTAATGTCATGTTGAGGTTCATTTGTGGCACTAGGGGTGGGTGGATTACAGTGGAAAGGAAGAACACAAAGTCCTGCACTTATTCACTGATCCTCCATCAATTTATTCAGCTAACAAGTTATCCACCCCCACTTGCATTTATCTACCTAGGAATCACTCAACATCTACTTAATCACCCTCTCATCCATTCAGCCACCCACAACGCTTTATCCATCCATCCATCCATCCACCCATCCATCCATCCATCCAGCCATTCACCCACCTACCCATTCTTCCACCCACCCATCCATCCATCTATCCACTAGCAACATTCACCAAATGCTTACTCCTTGCTAGTTACTGGCTATTACTGACTACTTGCTAGTTATCTATAAATATAAGATGAAAGTGACTTATTCCACCATTAAGATATATCCTACCACTGAAATAAACTCATCAAATGACCCCCTGCCTTCCTCTGCATATTCAAATTCCATAACTTTACTGTCTGAAAAGACTCAGAAGTGTTCAAGCCAACCAACCCTGCCCTGGCGTGTCCCCTGACTCAGCCCCTCTGCCAGCCCATGGAGACTGGAGCCCACCAATGGTGAGCAGAGGGAAGATGGCGCCCACGAGATGTTCCTCTCCATCCCCCACCCCACCAACCGCATGGCCCCACTGTGAAGACTTTAGCTGTGGGGAAGAAGTGCCCTGTCATGGCCAGATTTGCCAGGGGAGTGGATCTGTGACAAATGTCTAAGACATTCACTAAGGGTTTTTTTTTTTTTTTAAATCTCTGCCATGAGGAACAACTGATTTATTGGTTGGAAAACTCACTGAATCATTTTCAGAAAACAGTTTCCTTTATTTCTGCAGAGAAAATGGTGAACTGGCTGACATTACAGGACATTGCAGAGTGGACACTCCTCAGTTTCCTGCTAGAGGCTAGAGTCATGAGGGGTCTCAGCCTCCTTGTTTTTTTTTTTTTCTCTCATTACCATCTAGAGTTGGTTGTTGGGCCTTTTCCATACAGAACCCAGGTTTTTATAACACCGATCGTCGCTGAGCATGCCCACCAAGAAGGAGAGGGTGGACTTGTTGAGAGGCAGCTGCTGGAGGCTGGCTGAGACCACCCATAAGTCAGGGGCATTGGTTCCCACACCCCAGCTTACAACCTAAGGCTCAAAATCATGGCTTAGAAAAATGACCATTGACTCTAACGTGGACTTTCCAAGAAGCTCCTGAGTAACTGATAGAGAAAATGTTAAATTCATGCACACTGCAAACGACCCTCAGCTGCCCACCCACAGGAGGGAGAGCATGTATGCAGGATTGTGCAGAGGCCACATCATCTGCATTCTGTTCTGTATAGGCAAGGTTTTAAGTCTCTGAACATGGTGGACCAGCTTGTGGCTGAGAACCTTTCCCAGGAACTGTCTTTCTGGAGTTTTGCTTTGGTCTTCTGCCTCAGAGCCCACTCTGAGGGGACTAGTTTAAGAAACAACTTTATCAAAAGTGCCTTGCTGGGGGGTGGGGATGTGGCTCAGCGGTAGACCCCTCATCTAGCACGTGCAAGACCTTGGGTTCAATCCTCAGCACCACCTAAAAATAAATAAAATAAATATATTATGTGCAACTACAACTAAAAAATAGAGTATTTTAAAAAAGTGGCTTGTTGCGGGTATTGTCCACTAAACCTGTCAGTATCCCATAATTGGGGCGCCATGTAGGAAATTCAGTCAAGATATGTAGACCGTGAAAACCTTTGCTTTTTCCAAAGAACTATTTGTGCCCTAAGGACCACAAGCATCATGCAACTGATTATCTTTGCCTTTTTGCTTTGGCTCCCAGGATGCTCAGAGATTCTTCTGAGGCTCAACCTCAACAAGAAAGGAAACCAATCTTTCCTTGGCTTTCTGGTGCTATTTGGCATCATTCAACCAAGAACATACACAGATGACCTCTGTGAGCCAGATTTTGGGGGAATAAATCTGACTTAGGGTCTGTGTGGATCACCATTACAGTATTTGCTGTTGTAGCTGTGACAAATCGTTCTGATCTGGGGGTGTTTCTTGTGTTGTTCCAGAAAGAAGAGGATGCCCCAGTGTTGTAAGAGCCTGGCTCCGTGACATGGGCCAGCGGATTTTAGCATTGTGTATCTTAGTTTCTAATGGTGTTTCTGTGGATAAAGGAAGATAATTTGTATAAGTTACATAAACACTCCAAAACTGCAACTATAAAGCTGGACAAAACTGTCGAACTATCATTTCAGTTCCACTTCAGAGAAGAAGGGGGAGATTTTGTGTGTTTTGCCTGCTACTGCCCCGTACTGCTCCTTAGCAACCCTGGCAGCTGGCACAGGATTGGCTGTGAAAGCCAACAGCTTCCCTGCCACTGGCAGAGAGCACCGTTGACTTAGAGCGCTATTAGTTAAAGTGGCAATTTCAGGGGTAAGTAAATAAGGAGGGCCAGCTGCTGCAGAAGCCTAAAGTTGTGGCCCTGTGTGTGGCAGGAGAACTCAGAGGCTAACTAGAGATCCAACAGCGAGCTCAGAGGTGAGCCGATGGCAGGGGGCCCCGGGAAGTTCTCCATGTACCCTGGTGGACGAGTCGGTGTGCATGTGCCGAAGAACTATCGCTTCTCTGGCTGATGGAGCTTCAGTTATGTGCACAGGAGACGTGACAGAGCTTAGCGGGAAGCTAAATTGGGGCAGATGTGAAAACAGAAGTTTCCATGTTCTTCCCAGCCTGCAGCCAGACTCCACCAGCAGAGCCTTGCTATCCTGAGATGTTGCAGTGTAAGCTCTCACCCCTGCTCTTTGGCTGAACATTGAGCTATACAGACATATGTCAATGATTAGGGAGAAAATCTTTAAAAATAAGAAAAAAAGAAGTGGGCAGAGGCATTAGCAGCTGCATGTTGTAGGGCAAATCTACTTTAATAGATTTAGTTTAGACCAGTGATTAAACAAATAGAAAAATGACAAATACCTGGAGAGGTTAAGAAGTTCAAATCTATATATATATATATTACATATCTACAATACATCATCTAAAATATCCAATACTCAACAAAAATTATAAGTCAGAGAAATAAGGAAGTGTGATTCATATTCATATTCAGAAAAAAATCAAACAAAAACCAAAAAGCCACTCAGTAGAAGCTGTCCCTGAATGTTTCCAGATGTTAGATGGAATAGACAACGACTTTAAAGCAGCTGTTATAAATACATCCAAGTAACGAAAGAAAGTCATATTTGAAGAACCGGAGGAAACCATAGCAATGTCCTACAGGATAGAGACGCTTGATCAAGAAATAGAACAATAACAAGGAGCAAAACAGAAATACTGAGTTGAAAACTAATGACTGGAATAAAAAAATCATTAGAGGAATTTATCTGCAGAATTGAACTTTAAAAAATAAATCAATAGAAAGCAATCTGATGTGGCAAAACAGAGACAAAAAAAGATCCAAGAGGAAAAAAAAAATTAACAGAGTCTCAGAAACTTCTGGAATAACACTGAGCATAGCAAAATAAGGGTAGTAGATGTCCCAGAATGAGAGAAAGAAATGCTTAGGAAAAAATATTTGGAAAAAATAATGGATACATTTCCTAAATGTGACAAAAACCCCTGCCTCAGTAACCAAGGAACTCAACCAATCCCAAGTCAAATAAATAGAGATCGTGACATGTCAATCAAATGAGGGAAAGACAAAAACAAGGGAAAAGAGAAAAACAACCTGTTGCCAAGAGGGGAAGAAGAGTACTCGTTAATTAACTCGTCAGAAGTTAATGGCTAACTTCTAATGAGGAGAGCAGGAGGCAGCAGGTGGAGACCCTGGGAACCTCAATCTAGAACACTGCATGAGCAAAATGAGCCTTTTAAAGTTGAAGGTGAAGACATTTCCAGATTAAAAAAAAAATTAAAAAGGCTGGGGCCAAAAAAAAAAAAAAGGGCCACCCCATGTTAAGAGCATGTCAAGTTCTGGATGTGACAATTATGTAGGTAACAGAAAAGACTCTACCAATACGTTCCTTCTCACGTCTTCTTTAAAAGACATAGGATCAGATGAGCAGTAATTATAATGCCACTTGGTTGGGTTCATGTCATATTCAGAAATCATAAATGTGATAATAAAATTACCAAAATGGATAAGGAGGAAAAGGAGATGTATCTGGAGCAAAGTTTCTATATTTTATTAGATTTGACTTAGTATTATTCTGAACTGGATTGTGGTAAGGTAAGATATAAAACTCATCCCTAGAGCAACCATTAATACATTTCTTTAAAACAATAGGAAAAAAAAAGACCAGAAGAATCAAAATAGTAGGTTAAATGTGCTTATGTAACACAAAATAAGCAAAGGAGGAACAAGAGAAACAGAAAAACAGAGGACATGAAACAAAAAGTAAACAAACAGCGAAAAATGGTGATGTGTCTCTAATTGTATCCATCATTTATATTTTAATTACACAGAGTCATGTCTTGGAAAAAAGATGTGACTTTTGCTTAATAACCCTGAGAAAATAGCAGGGATAGTCAGAGTGAATAAAAAAAAGCAAGAATCCAACTATGAGCTAGCTATAGACACACACTCTAGGTTCAGAGACACAAATGGGTTAAATAAAAGATGGAAGGAGCTATACTGTGCAAACAGCTGGCGTGATTCTGATGACATCAGACAAAACATAACCTCAGACCAGAAATATTACTGGTGACAAAGACATTTCATATTGACAAAAGGCTCAATATATCGGGAAGATATAACAACTCTATATATGTGTGTGTGTGTGTGTGTGTGTGTGTGTGTATAAATGAGCCCTAAACCCATGAAGTGAAAATTGCCAGAGTTCAAAAAAGAAAAAGACAATTCAACCATACTCTGATTTCAGTGTCCCAGTCTCAGGAGGAGACAGGACAACTAGACAGAAATTCATAAGGATTCAGGAGACTTGAACTCCACCACCAATCAACCTAATTGGTGCTTCCAGAACACTCCACGAACTGAAGATTCCACATTCTTTTCAAGAGCGCCTAGGACACTCTCCAGGATGTGTGGGCCATAAAGCAAGTAGCAATAAATTTAAAGACTGAAATCGTAGATCATATGTCCTCTGATCACAATTGGGATTAGATTGGAGAGTCACAATAGAAAGGTGCCACACTGTCTGCCCACTACTGCCAGTTCCTTCATACCTTTATGGCAGGGGGAGGAATCACATCTTTTACCCCTGTGGACCGAGTCTCCCTAACCTGGAGATTGAGGCCTGCAAGAAGAGGCAGGGTCCTGTGGGTTCTGATTCTGGATCACATTAGAGTTGATGGGATTTTGCTGGGCCTGGTGGCACACACCCAGCGGCTCGGGAGGCTGAGGCAGGAGGATTGCAAGTTCAAAGCCTGCCTCAGGAACTTAGTAATAAGTCCCTAAGAAATTTAGTGAGCTCCTGTCTCAAAATGGAAAAATAAAAAGGGCTGGGGATGTGGCTCAGTGGCAAAGCCCCTCTGGGTCCAATCTCAAATAAATAAATAAATACTTTATATTCTTAGAGATATTCCCTAAATATAGATTCAAATGTGAACGGCAAAAACAAAGTTTAAAGAAGAAAAGTTCAAAGCACATTTTCATGATCTTAAATTCCTTAAAAAGATTATAACAAGCACTAACCATGTGTTGAGGGGATGAATAAATTGGGCCATGCGGAAGTAGAGAACTTTGGTGAGAGTTTGGGTTGCAAGATGGCCAGGGAAGGGGGATGGGTGTTGGAAGAAGACTTTGTGAATCCATTCAGCCTTTGTCTCCTGCTCCAGGATCCTGGAGAATGCTTCTCATGGAGGCATTTCTCTGCCTAGGTGCCTGGAACGAGTTAATAGATCCCGAGACACCAAAAGATCCTTCTTTGCATCTTCATGGAGTCGTGCCATTTTTTACCATTAGCTTTTCACTCTAATAGGTTTATTCTTTGCTGGGTACACAAGAGAGTAGTTGCGCCATCAATTATAGCAGCTCAATGTCAAACAGCATTAGCAGAGTATAAACACGTCCGTGATGATACAGGGAAACCAATTTTGAAACCTAGGCCTTATGTTCAATGAGAGGACCTAAAACAGACTTCCTTCAAATAAGTGATTAGTAAAAAGCCCCTCAGGATTCCTTTTCAGTTTGAAATATGCAAATGTCAGCAGCCGCTCACTGGAAAGGTGTGCTATTTACCCAGACTGTCTTTAAAGATGACTCACCATCAGTGCTTTTGGTTCCTCTGATTACCTGTGTTTCCGTATCACTGTCACTTGAGAATGTTCTCTCCCACAAAGATTTTTTGCAGTTCAAGTATATAGCTCTTGGTTACTGAATTAAACTTGGAAACAGACCTTCATTCAGTTCTTATGATGTTTTTGCCTTCTGGACTCTGTCAAAGGCAGTCAAGGTCAATGTCGCAGGGGGGGAAAATGCTGAGTGCATCTTTGTTCTCCTGTATGTGTTTCATTAGCTTGCCGTCCCCTGGTTGTGTGTGTGTGTGTGTGTGTGTGTGTGTGTGTGTGTGTGTATGTGTGTGTACTGGGGATTGAACCAGGGCTGCTTAACCACTGAGCCACATCCCCAAGCCTTTTTATTTTTTATTTTGAGATAAGGTCTCACTAAGTTGCTTAGGGCCCTTGTTAAGTTGCTGAGGCTGGCTTTGAACTTTCGAGCCTCCTACTTCAGCATCCAGTGTCACTGGGGTTACAGGTGTGTGCCATTGCTCCTGGCAGCATCCCCTGGTTCTTGGAATAAGGCAGTTGTGTAGAGTTGGGCCTTCTCCTTCTGCTTCTCCCCCTCTAATCAAACCCACGCCTCTTGCATGCTAGGCCAGCTCTCTATACATTGAGCCACATCCCTGGCCCTGGGCCTTTCATTATTGTATGCTGATAAGTAAATCCCACAGCAGGAGATGGAGCAAAAGCTGATATTGAAATGAGAGTCAAACATTCAACTGAATTTCAACCCATCTTTTGCTTACAGTGCTAGGGTTTTTACTTAAAGCTCAGTGTAATTTATATTTTTTAAAAATTTAAAGAACATGCCACAGGTTTCTAATATACAAATTCAGTTATAAATTACATAGCGTCTGGGAATTTGATAGTCATGTTGTTTTAGATAATTGAATTTTATGCTTGGTAGACAAGATGGCACATCAGTACTGCAGGTGTCATTGATCATCCCATTCCCTCAAGAGAATAAAATGGGATCGATGCCACTATTGTCACTGTGCACAGCGCTGGGGACTTCCTGTGTGTGTATAATATGTATGACCACATGTATTATTAAGTCCTTAAACTATTCAGATGGCTGTTGGTATTTTCAAGTATTGGCACTAACTTTTTATCTTTAAGAAAAACGTGAGTTTTTTTTAAAGGTTCAATGATTTCATGTGGTTCTTTAAATTGTATTTGACATAAACTCTGAAGTTTCAGTAACAGTATATAAAAACTCTTTAACAAGGCTGTTGTCCAACTCCACATGAGCCAAACATGGCTTATATTGTGTAAAATTTTATTCTTTGAACTGTAGCAATAAGATCCTCTGCTCCTGAAGAGTACAAGAGGGTATTCCATAATATTATGTTCTGTATGATTTTATTTTTGCAAATCTTGAAGCTATACACCAAAATTAATAAATTCTTTTTTAAAATTTTTTTTAGTTATACATGGGTACAATATCCTTATTTTGTTTATTTTTATGGGGTGCTGAGGAGCAAACCCAGGGTCTCACACGTGCGAGGCGAATGCTCTACCACTGAGCCACAACCCCCATTAGTAAATTCTTTATATATGAAAAATTAAGAATGCCCATGCATCCAAAGATGCCATGATGAGAATCAAAGGGTAATCCACAGAGAGGGAGAAGATTTTCACAGTAACAGAGCCAACAGAGGATTCATAATATACAAATTGAGGATTGATAATATACAAAGAGTCCCTAGAAATTAATAAGAAAAGGCTCATTAGAAAAATGGACTAAATATTGAGCAATTCCTTAACAGAAGAGGATGTTCTAGCTGCTATATTAAGTCAAGTTAAAATTAAAACCACAGTGTGATAGCGTGACTTCCTACTAGAATGGTTATAATGAAAAAACAAATCCAAATACAAAACCAAAACAAAATTCAGATAATACCAAGTGTTAGTGAGGATATAGAGCAACTAGAACTTTCACACATTGCTGGTGAGAAGGTGAACTGGTATAGCCACTTTGGAACACTGTTTAGCTCTATCAAAGTTAAACATATCTACACCCTCTAACCCAGAAATCCCACTCCCGGGTGTAAGGCGTTTTCCAACTGAAATACATTCATGTGTTTACCATGTACTAGAATTGAGCTACCTAATAAGATAACTGTGAGCCATACATACCTACTTAAATTCAAATTAATTTAACTTGATGGAAAATTAACTTCTTCATTGGCACTAGCCACATTTTAAGCTCTCAATAGCTACATGTGGCTAGTGATTATTACATTCAACAATGAAAACAGAGAATATTTTCATGATCACAGAAAGTTCTGTTGGACAGTGCTAGACCAGAATGTGCTTGGTGCTGTTATTCATTCATTGCCCCAAACTGAAGACTACTCAAATGCCCATTAAAGTAGAATGGATGAGCTCTTGGGAGTGTATTCACACGAAGGAACACAAGATAGTGGCGAGAACACATGCAATTACACCCAACAACATGGGGAAGCTCACAACCTACCGTTGAGCTAAAGAAGCCAGATACAAAACATTCACGATTCCACATAAAGTTAACATAATAGGCCAACTAATTTATGATGACAGAAATCAAGATAACAGTTGCCCTTGGCATGGGTCGTAGCTGGGAAAATCCCTGGGGAGTTCTGGGGGGCAGGGAACCATATGCTTCTTGATGCGAGTGTGTTCACTGTGTGAGAATTCACTGAGCCGCACACTGCTGATTTGTACACCTCTGTGTGTGTGTGTGTGTGTGTGTGTGTGTGTGTTATAGTTAGCGATGTGCTGGCAAAGCAGCCTTCAAAGAAGGAGAGGGAAAGGAAGGAAGAAGAGAAGGAAAGGGGGAGGAGAGAGGAAGGAAGAGTAGAAGGAAGGATGAAAGAGAAAAAGGAGGCAGGAAGTCAGGGTCTCTGATTTGTGCCGTTTGCCAAATTCCATGGTGTAAATATCCCCACCACGGAAGGTTTCAAGGTAACAAAGGTTTGACCGCTGACTCATGAAGCTCTTATGCATGTAACAGCTGGCTTTCGTGAGCTGGTATCTGACTTTAAACCAACCAACCAACCAACAAATCCCCTGGAGAATCTCCCTCTGGGTGTTGGAGGTTGACTGGGGGCAAAGCCTGGAGGCAGGTCCTGCAGGGCAGTGTGGGGGGGAGAGGTGTGCTGGTCTGACAGTCCTGGCCTCATACCTGAGGCAGGTGGGCAGAGGGAGTAGCCCCTAAGAAGCTCTTGGTTTGGGGATTCCCGGGGGACTTTTTATTTCAGATGCAAAGACAAGCCAACAGAGAAAGCTTGGGAGGCAGAAATGTGCTCAAAACTCCTGCGGTTCCAGCATGGGGTGAGCCCAGGGCTTGCACCCAGTAGTCCTGCTTTTAGATCCTGTCTGCTCCTGGTGGTGGATCCCTGGGCATGTGACTTCTCTCTCCTGGTCCCCTTCTCTTGTCTCTGAGGCATGCAGACTGCACACTTCTGTGGTGACATCACAGAGGACAACTAGCCTCCCCCAACCACCCGGGCACAGTTCCAGGTGCAGGCGGGGCTGGGGAGAGCCAGGGGAGCCCCTGGGAAAAGGAACTGCAGTGTTCTTACTCATTTCCGTTTGGAGAAAGATCCCCTGTGGTGCACAGCGCACTGGGCTTTGGGATGCCGTGGATGAAAACTCTGGGGGCCACTTGCTTTCCCTGGCAAGACTTCTCGATACAGAAACCATTGTGCCCTCCACAACTCCAGGCCCTCTGCAGCCTTATTCCCACACTTTCTCCTGGGTGACCTCATGGAGCTTCACAGCATGGAAAAGCATCCATGTACCCACAGCCCTCCCCCCCCCCAATTGACATCTCCAGTTCCAGACTTGTCCTTGAACTCTAGGCTCATGTCTCTAATTGTCTGCCTGTGTCTCCACTCCAGTATCCACAAAGCATCTTAGAGGCAGTGTGACAACATCTTCAATCCCGACTCAGTCGCCCGCCACACCTGCCCATAACCTTCCCCAGCTCACAAATGGAGGCTCATTCCTTCCGTGTGCTCAGGTTGCAGACACTGCCATTGGGGACACCTCTCCTTCTTGGATTCCACTCCAAATCCAATTAATTTGCAAAGCCAAACAGCTTCACCTTCAAATCTCCCCACCTTCCCACCTCCATCATCAATCCCCTGGCCCCAGGCACCACCATCACCAGCTAGGCTGCTTCCCGCCTCCAGCTTGGGCCTTCCCCTTGGCTCCCCTCCAGCCTCTTCTGCCATAATCATGGTGATAGACCCTTCTCAGCTCAAAACCTGCCCGTGATTACCCTACCATGGCCTCCAGGGCCCTCTGTCTTCTGACCCTCATTGGTCTCTGGAACTTTCCCTGCCCTCCTCTCCAGGTGCCTGACCCTCCTGTTATTGCTAGAACAAGCCAAGGGGTACCTCTGCCTGGAATCCCCTTCCTCTAGACCCCTGCATGGCTTCCCTCCAGTCACTTCTGTTCCAGGGTCCGCTTCGTAGGGCCCATGCCCCTTCCTGTCACTGCACCCTGCTTTGTCTTCACATCTCTGCTCACCTTTGACACACACATACTCATTTGTTTGTCTCTGTCTACGTCAGTTCTGTGAGAGCTGGGATGCTCTTTGCTCATGGCTGTAACCCCAGTTTGTGGTAAATGCTCAAAAACTATTTGTTTTTGATGAATAATTGAATGGTGGAAGGAGCCTGATATTAGGAGTGACCATCCGCCATTTATGACCGCAGTCATGATGAAGTCGCACAGAGAACCAAGCGAGAGACCCTGGCTCAGGCTTTGCGGTACCCATGGCTGCTCTTCCCCGGGGGCTGCAATGCTCCCACCAGGTGCTGTGCATTAGGCCCACAGTCTCTGAGCCCCCTCTTCCTGCTGCAAGACACTTTATACAGAAAACCTCAAAAAAACCAGGCTACCTCTAGTTCACATCTGGGGAAACCAAGTGCAGGGAGGTCAGGCAATGGGTAAAGATGGACGGGGTTCAAACTCAAGTCTGCATGCTCCAGAGCCCATGCTGTCACAGTCTGCCTGGCTGTTTATAAAAAAAACAAAAACAAAAAAAAAAAAACAAAAAAAACAAAAACAATGCACAGATAATCAGTGTCCTCAGGCTCCCATTCCAGACAGACCTGCCAGGACCACAACTCCACCAATGGTCAGCTTGCCTTCCACTCTCCTTGACCTTCTCTGCTCCAATCTGCCCCTGCATTGTGACCAGCAGGGACTGCCGAGGGGCTCTGCCTCCAGTCACAAGGTCTTCTGTGACAGGCTGCCCCACCTGCATCCTCAAAGTCCCTCCACAAGCCACGGAGACTGATATTCGCTGACCTGCAGGCAGGACTCACTTTTGTCCTGGAAGGAGAGGCGGAAGGTTCTAGGACTCAAAGGGAAGGGAGGGACCGGCTGGAGGGCAATCTAAACCCAGAGAGTTCAGGAAGCCCTTCCTCAGGAATGGTGGACAGAGGGGGAAAGCGGCCAGCAGGGACCAGGGCTGCTTCCAGGGGACAGTGAAATGCCAGACTTTGCCAGCTGGGAGTCGTCTGCCAGAGCTGGGGGCGACCACACCATTGTCATACTTTATCAGGCACTTGGGGGGGGGGGCAGAATGGCTCTCGCCAGGAAGGCTAATATGACATGATTGTGCAATTAAAACTAAATACCCGTCAGACGTTGAGCCCTCGTTACAGTCGGACTTTGTGCTAGACCAGAGAACACTAAGGAGGACTGTCCATCAGGGCACGTGGGTGGAGGCGCAGGCTGGACTCTACTCTTGTGCTTTTTGCCTTAGCTAAATTCAAGCCCTAGACAAGCTTGCTCAGAGTGTAGCCCTGGCCCTGCCACTTACTAGATTTGTCAAATTTCTTTGTCTTCCCAAGCCTCAGTTTCCTCATGAGAGGAATGGGCACGCTGACCCTTCACTTGTACAGCTTCTTTGAGGAAGCAAGGAGGTCACAAGACCTGTAAGCCCGTCTCCCGCAAGAGCTCACAGCCACCCCCCCACCCCCCCCGAGGTAGGTACTCTTATCAACTTCCATTTTACAGATGAGAAAATTGAGACTCTCTGTTCCCTTGCCGACTTCAAAGTTGGCCCTCAGCAGGGGATGCACAAGGGTTTCATTGCACGGGCTGATGACCTTTGGGTAGTGCCTGCATGTGTTTAGAGAGAATCTGAAGTTGCTCCCAGGCTCAGTAGGAAATAATGCAGCAATTGATTAGTGATGTCTGTCCTGGGTGCAGCAGTGGTGAATTTTGGAGTCCCATCACTTTTCCTCCTGGCCCTCAATTCCTTCCTTTTATTGACAGCTGAGTCTCTGCAGAGGTAACTGTTACCATGAGCAGAGCAGAAAACAGTAGCATCTGGTCTGCTATAGTTTGGATCCTGAATGTCCCCCAAAGGCCCTTCTATGGAAGGCTTGGTCTCCATCCCAGGACACTCTTGGGAGATGGTGGAACCTTTAAGAGACAGGGCCTAGTGGGAGGAAGTTAGCTCACAGAGGATGTGCCCTTGAAAAGGATACTGAGATTCCAGTTGCCTCCTCTATCCTTTCCTGGTTTCCATGAGGAGGACAGGCCTCCCTTGCCACATATTCTCTGCCATATGTTCTGCCTCACCATACACCCAAAGCAAAGGGGTCAAGTGACTGTGGACTGAAACCTCTGAAACCATGTAACAAACTAAACCTTTCCTCCTGGTAAGTTGATTACGTCAGGTATTTTGTCACAGTGACGGAAAGCGAACACATGGTCCAAAGCCCCAAGTTCATCTCCAGAGTTCCCACTCCTTTATACTTTCCCCTCTCAGTCACTAAAGACCTATGTAATACTAAGGCATGCAGAGAGAAGCTAGCCCAAAGGACAAGACTTTCAAGTTTCTTGGGCATCTTTTCAGAGCCTGACACCAGTCTAGAATCTCCTTGTGACACACCAAATGTGAGCATCAAACCACATTACTGTATCCACTTTACAGATAAGCAAATTGAGGTTTCTAGAAGTGAAATAGATTGCCCCAGATTGCACAGTGAGTAAGGGTTAGTGCCAGGCTGCGCCAGATCCGGGCATTGTCCACTCTATCGGCAATAACTGAGGGAGACCCAAGGTGCCCAGGGGCCCAGCCAGGCAACTCCTACCAGCCTGTGGGAGGCCACCATGAGCTCGGCAGAGTCAAGCCTGTTTGACTGCTCCACGGGCCATGGGATGCCACCTTCCCCTTCTTCAATTTGCTGGGCTCCAGGCCCAGTCTCCCCTGGAGTCCCAAAGTCCCTCCTTCCCTAGATCTGTCCCCGGAGACCAGCAGGAGGCATGCTGCCCCACCTCATGGGGAGTCCCACAGAGCTGCCATCTGCTGGGTGACGAAGAGGCTGTGAAGCACTTGTTCTTGGAGCCTGGGTCCCCAGGGGTCCTGGGCTGCCCTACCCAGTGGGGCCAGATGGAGAAGGTTCCCCAACCTCCAGTCTCCTGAGGAGCGAGGCTGATGCTTCTCTTCACTCAGGGCTCAAGACAGGTCTCTGAAGCTTGGAAAGTGGCTCAGAAAGCTGGAACTTGATGGCAGGGGACCCGACTGCCCTCTCACAGCCACGGCCCCAAAGCCTGGGGGCTTCCCTGCCCAGGGCTCCCTGCCTCCCCCTGTCTGGTCCTTGTCTCCTTTCTCTGCCTCAGTCTTCTCATCCTCCCAGTGTTGGGACAAGGAGGGCTGTTGTTCCCCTCTCTCAGAGGGCCAAGGGGAACTGAAAGCCTGGAGGAGAGGTGGAAAGGGGCTGGTGTGCAGGCCCAGCCTGGATTGCCTGCTGCCTGCCCAACCCCCCAGGCCAACGGTGATCCCACCTCCCCAGTGCCTGCAGGATCAGCACCTGCAGGATCAGTGCCGTAGGTGGGATGGCACTCCTCATCCTGCCACCCTCCCCCATGCACCTGCCAGGGAACTTTTGGTCTTATTTTTTTTCTTCTGGGGACTTGTCCGGTTGCCCTTCTAAACATTGCAGGGATTAGGGGTGGAGGAACCAAACAGGAACAAACCAGCTCCTACCCTAAGTTTTCCAGACCTGGCAAGATCAGTGAGTGAGCTAGGAGGGTTACGCAGTTCTCTGTTTCCAAATGCACAGAGCAACCCTGGAGGTGTTAAAAAGAAGGAATGGGGACTGGGGTTGTGGCTCAGTGGTAGCGTGCTTGCCTAGCAAGCATGAGGCACTGGGTTCGATTCTCAGCACCACATACAAATAAATAAAATAAAGGTCCATCAACAACTAAAAAATATTAAAAATAAAAAAAAGAAGGAATGTGTGGCCCTGTCAGGGTCCCTCCTGGGACCTCTGGGTTTCTTCCTGAGCGTTTCTGAGCCTGGTGTTTTTAGGGGTGGGGGACACTTGTGGTCCTGTGTCCCTTCCAGGACCCATGTGAAGACCTTGCTCAGTTGTTCAATCGACATTTGCTGAGCCCCCGCTACCTGCCAGGCACTGAGCACAGCGCTACGGTTGAGCCAGGGAACACAGCAGGCATGGTCTCTGTTTTCTGGAAGCTTCTCTTCTACGGGCAGCATGCACAAGCTAGCAAGCACCCAGGCTGGTTAATAAGTGAGAATTTCTAGATGGATCTGAAGAGGGGGCGAAAGCGGGGATGACGTCAGATAATGATCTGTTGACCCCAAGAGGAGCTTAGAGGGTCCCCTTGAGGAGCTGGCACTAGTGGGTGTCTGCACAGGAGGGAGACTGAGGGTCACCCAGATTTCTGGCCTTTGAGGGCCTGGGTGGGTGGTGATGCCCAGATCCAAACAGCAAAATCAAGCAAAGCTGGCTTCAAGGGGAAGACCAGGGGTTCCACTGGGGACAGGCTGGATCTGAGGGGACAGTGGGGACTGACCAGGGGAGATAGGCAGGAGAAGGCAGAGGAAGACATTGAGGTGGGACAGAACTTGGAAAGTGACCAGTCCACTGACTGCAGCTGGAAGCAGAGTGAGGTCTTCAAGCAGAAGGAGGAGGGCAGGGGCTGGGTGGGAGCCGTGGGGCCCAGCACCCTGGGGGAGCGGCAGGAAGAATCCCCCTCCCCCACTGCCAAAGGAGACCACAGACGGTGGCCAGATGATCAGAACAGCTGGAAGAAACCGGAAGGCCCCCCAGACAGGGAACCCAAGGAAAGCCAAGCAGCCAACAGGGTCGGGTGCAACCGAGACCAGAAACCACGGGTCAGACTTGGCAAAGCCGAGGTTGGTGGGGGAAGGCCCCGGGTGTGGACTCCAAGCGGAAGCAGATTGGGGGTGCTGAGAAGGATGGGGGAGGAGGGGCTTCTTAGATGAGTTTGGAGAAAAGGGAAGGAATAGGACTGGACATTGTGAGATGAGGAAGCTCCCCGGAGCCCCATGGCAGACCCGGCTCCTGGAACCCAGAGGGTTGGGGGACTCCTCCATCTCAGAGATGAGCCCGAATAGCCTGGGGGTAGATTCAGGAGCTACAGCTCCCCACCTGCAGCAACTCATCTAGATGTTTGGTTATACATTTATTCATCCAACACACAAATATTGAGTGCCTACTGCATGCCAGGTCATTAGACCTGCCAGAGTGGGGGCTGAGAGAGGAGAGATTCAGAGATATGCAGGTACCACTTCTGAATGGCCCAGAGTAGTGGTGACCACACCCTGGAGTCCTGAGGAGGCGAATGGGCAGAGGTGTCCTGCATGGGTGGCTTCTATTATATAGATGGACCAGGCTCCCCAGGGCCTGGGATCAACCCCAGAAGGTCCTGGAAAGCCCTCCACACTCGGCGTCCTCAGCCTTCTCTATGCCTGGCCGCTGTCTCACCAGCAGGAAGAGGCGAGACGCTGCAGGGCAGGTGTCTCTGGTCTCCTCGGTGCTGCTGAACAGCAGCTTTGTCACCTGGCCTGGGATTTGGGCTTTCATTTCCTGATTGTGCCACAGCAGTAGTGATAACAACGGACTGAGCCTGTACTGCCCCCCAGAAATCATCTCAGCAGCTCTTGACCCGCAACCTCCTTGGGTACCCACAGTGGCCAGCGGCCAGGCTGAGCTCCCCCACCAGCAGGACACACTCTGGACCATGAACAGCCGGCTGACTCCTCCTGCACACGAGGTGAGGGTCCCACTGAGATGGGATCTGCAGCTTCCCCTGCCTCCGGGTGCAGCAGGCCCCTGATGTTCCGAGATTTAACAACTGGACTTAGACTGGAAGAGATGCTGCCACCCCACGACTCAGGACAGGTGACAAGTGTTAGAAATCTAAACAGACGTTAGCAAGGGGGCAAGGTGTCTACCAGACACCTTGGACCAGGAGTGGGGACATGACAGCTGAGGCTGGGGTGGGGTTCCCTGATTTCACCCAGACTCACAGTCCTGACTTATCCAGGAGAAGAGATGGGGCCATTATGAATGTCCCCCCAAATTATAAGGGAGCACAGGGGACATAATGGGAGAAAGCAGGTGACTGCCATGGGAGGAGCAGGTGGCACGAGTCTTTAAAGCAGAGCTGGTGGGGACTAGGGCAGGGCTGTGCTGCTTTCTCAGACCCCTGGAGTCACCTGGCTGAGTTTGTCACCTGGACTTGTGGGCACCAGGAAGCCATGAGAAGATGATTCCCCACCCTGTCTCCCTTAGGGACCCCTTTATTATATACATATATATAATATTATATATAAACGTATCTGACTTCAGTATGGAGAGGCTCCCTGGTGGGGCCTGGGATAGAGTTCTTTAGGACAGTCTGTCCCGGGGAGTGTGATCTGTGGGATCCCAATCCTACAGAACAGTCTTGTGGCACTGAAGTTTGGGGAGCGCAGGGGGCTGTTTCCCGCGGGAGTCTCACAACACATTAAAGGCTCTGAAAAGTCCTGCAGCAACAGAACGTCCTTAGCGTGTCTCCCGTAAGACTTCCTGCACATATTTGGTGTGTGTGTGTGTGTGTGTGTGTGTGTGTGTGAGATCCCATGAACATGCCTCCAATCCACATTTGGGGATGGGCTGACCCAGAAGAATGGGATTTCCAGTTTTGAAGGAGGATCCAGCAGAAGTCAGGGGTCTTCGGCTCCCCTCCCCCGACCCGTCTGCCACACTAGCCCCTGCTCAGACCCCTGCAGTTCTTTGGCCAAACGTCCCAGGGCCATTCTCTGTGACCCCAACTCCGAGCTCTGCCGTCTCTGGGCCCCCAGTGGGGGTGGCGGAGGATGCCGGGGAGGACTTACAGGGGCAGGGGCGTTTGAAGGACATGGAATCCTTGGAGCAGAACAGCGGAGCCAGCCTGCCCACGGGCACAGCGCTGACTTCTGGCAGGGAAGGCCCCTCCACTCACCTGCGGAGACACAAACAGGCAGGTGATAGGGACGGCCACAGGGTGCACACCGCCCCTGCCGGCCAGGCGCTCAAGTGCCCTGAGCTGCCCGCCTCTGGGGGAGAGGAGGGTGACCTTGGGGACAGGTGCTCAGTCTGGGACCCCTGAGCTACAAAGCGTAGGGTGCAGTGGGCAGGTGTGGGGGAGGGGATATTTCTCTGGGACGGATCCTGGAGAGGGAGTTGGAGATGCTGTGGGGTTCCTGTCTCACAGACACAGGGGGTCCCACCGCTCTGGACACCTTCAGTGTGCCACGGTAGCACAAGTGGCTTATAACCGTGGGGGCAGAAGATCCCACAAAGACCAGCCTCATGTCCTCATTTCATAGCGGGAAAGAGACCTGTAGAGGGTGAGGGGCGACTGCAAGGTCACAGAGGGTTTTGGAAGGGTGTTCCCTGAGACTCCTGCCAAACCATGTTATTATCCCTGCCCCCACAACTTTAAGAGGAGGATGCTTTTTTTCCCCTCTTCATTTTATAAAAAAAGGAAGTTGAGGCTCAGAGAGACCATGTAATTTGCCCAAGATCACACAGCCTCCAACCACATGCCAAGACTAGAGTCCAGATTTCTTTGATTCCAAAGGCCAGGGTCAGTCAGACTCCCTTGCAAACTCCTTTAGAAGGTGCCTAATATATTAAAAACTACTGATTCAGAAAGAAAGGCCTCTGGAAGGTAAAGGCCTTTTCCCTGCCCCTCCCCCCGTATGGACTCAGTGTGATGCCCAGACGCGTGGGACAGCCAGGCAGTGCCACGTCCCTGTAAACCCTATTTGCAATAGAGGAAACATTTTCCAGTATTGAGTGCCTACTGCACTCCATTCCAAAAATAACCCATCCTCCCAGGCTGCTAAAAATCCCAACGGGTTCACTCTCTTGGTGGGTGCCCAAGAGACACGAGGGACCAGGAGGAGACAGGGTTCTGGTCTCTTAGGCTTTCCTCGTTTCCTGGGGCTCTCACTTGGCTCGCAGAAACCAAACTGCACCTTTGGGATGCTGGGCCCAGCGGGTTCCCGAAAGGGAGACAGCTGTCCCCTCCAGGTCTCCCGAGGCCACCACCTTCCCTGAATTTGGGGATGACATCATGGCACACAGTGCTTTTCTGCAAGAAGCAGGTCCAGAATTTCCCACCCTGTCTCCCTTAGGGACCCCTTTATTATATACATGTTTCCCTCCAAGGGGTCCCATGTTTTGATGGAGCCCATGAACCCAGCATTGCTGAATGGGTTTTTCTATTTAATAAAGGAACTGGGGAGCTCTCTTTGGGGAATCTTTCTCAGAAGTCAGATCCAACGCGGCCACTACTTGGCAGCGTGGCTTTGGGCAAAACGCTTCACCTCCCTGAGCTTCGCATCCTTATAGGTAGAGCAGGAACAACTGCTGGTGACTCGCTTCTGGAGGTGGGTGTGGAAAGCCCTGATGTTCTTACTGCTCTTGGGGGGGGCTGGGGGGCTGGGAGGCAGCCGACCTGGGAACCCCACGCTCCAGGAGGCTCCGTGCAGCCTCTCCTGACTCTAATCAGGTTCCCTAGTGGGAACCATGGGCTGGCCTGACACCCCCCACCCCCTGCCCTCAGTCTCCATAGAAACCCAGGGGCGTCTGACCTGGGGAAGGGAGGGTAGGAGGGGATCTCCCCAGGCCTGCTAGGGATGACTGATCGGGGGGACTGTGATTTAAGGTTCAAGAAGAATCTTGGGGCCTGTGAGCCTCACTTTCTAAAAATACACGCAGACTCCTGTGTCTGCATTCACGATTGTGGGTGTGCTTGTGTGAACTGTGGCTGCGTGTGCACGTGTGTGTGTGTGTGTGTCCAGGGAGGGAGACGTAAGTGGGCTGACAGTTCGTCTCCCCTGCTGCTTGCAGAGTTTTCTCTCTTAAAGGCGGAGTGGGTCACTCCCTTGCTAAAAACCCTCCATCATTTGCCAGAGCCTTCAGGAAAATATCCTGAACTTTTTATCAGAACCCTGGGTGCTCCCTACCTCTCTAGTGAACTGGTATAGTATAGGTGCTTAATAAATGCAGGCTGAATGTGTTTCTTCCAGAGCTGCTCATGGTGGCACTTGGTGCTATGCGTATAATTTTCCTTGGTCAGTTTGGGTATTTGGAAGACAACTGGGCATTTGGAGGACAATCTCTGTATTCTTAAGAGGCTCGAGAGACTGGCGAGGGGCCAGCTGGTTTGCCACTATTCAAGTAGACATCCTCTTTTGAGGAGGCTTCCCGGGCAGCTGGGCCTTCAAGTGTGGCTCACATGAACCAAACACTTACACGTGCCAGGTAATGTCATCAATGTCATTGCAACCCACCCTCTGGGGGAGGGGGAATATCACGTCCATTTCACAGATGAGAAAACCGAGGCTTAGGGTAGTAACCTGCACAAGGTCACAGTAAAGAGTTGGAGGAAGAGCTGGGTGGGGAGAAACTCTGTCACCCCCAGTGCCACTTACTTAATACCAGGGACACCCCACAGAGATCTGTTGCCTCTGGCGCTCTGGCTGGCCCGCTTCCTGGACACAATAGGCTTCTCGTATTTTCAGGCCCTTCCCTGTCCCCAGCACATCATCCCTTCCCTCCACCTGGCACACTCCTACAGAGCGGTCGACACCCAGATCGAGAGCTCTCTCCCTGAGGTCCTCCTTGTCTGCTGGAGACAGAACAGTCATACAGAACTGGCTGTGCTTCCGCAGCACCTGGACATCTTTCCAGGCCAACTCGAGTCCTAAATGATTCTAGACAAGCAGCTCCTCAGGGACACGGAGGGGTCAGGGTCACCTCTGAGGCTGGGCATTGAGGGGACTTTGACAAGCACTTGGAATTGCTGGAATAAGACAACCCTGGCCCCATGCTAAGGCGTGGCGTGTGTGGAGACTGCCTTCCAGCGGTGCTCAGCCCCTGTAAAGAGCTGAGATTCTCCCCAGACACCTTGCCACCCCTGGTGACAGCAATGCCCCCAACAGTCAGGGCCACCATTCCTTGAACCATCGCGTGGCACAGTCCACACCTCACACACTGCCTCTGCTTGCAGTTTCCCTGCACCCCGCTGGCTCGTGTCACTGATGAGCCCAGAGGACAGGTCTGGCACAGACAGGCTGAGGCTGAAGTTGCTGGGGGTGTGGAGGAGTGGGGTCCCCCCCAGCTGCCGGGACAGAGCATGGGCCCCCACACGAGGTCACTTCTCCCCTGTCAGCCTCTCTCTGGCACAGGCTCAGGCTCGTTCCTGCCGCTGGTGACTCATCTCAGACTGGATTGTCTGGCTGGGAACATGGGGGTGGGCGGGAGGCACTCCAGGCTTTGAAGTGGCTGAATGGTGTGTGGCAAGTCCACGTCCTTTGAGCTCTCCTTCACGTCCCCACTCCTGGAATACTTCTACTCTAGGCCCTGTGGGGACACTCCGACTTGGGCAGGGGAATGTGTGGTTAAGGGAACAGACCCTGGGTCTGCAGAGGGCCTCATGCCAGGGGCCATAGAGGACCAGCAAGGGCTGAGGGAGCGGCTGGCCTGGTGAACAAGGCTGAGGGATGTCCTCCCTGTGGACACAGCATGTCCGACTGCTGTCACATGCCGTCAGCTCACTGGAACTTCAAAACAAATCCCCATTTCATAGAGGACAACGCTGAGATGCAGAAGAATAAAGGGGCCAGGTGGGGTGGTGGTGAACTCTGCCCCGCAGGGGCTCCTGGGGGATTTTACGCAGGTAGCATCAGGATGGGCTTTCACCCCTCCAGGAAAGCCTCCCTGTGTGCCTGGGGGGGGGGTGGCACCAGGTGTGGGCAGCAGGCGGCAGGGAAGCCTGGTGGGCTGGGCAGTGATAATAGGAGGGGGAGGGCCGAGGTTGCTGGATCCAATGTCCTTAAAGGTCCCTGGGTACCAGGTTTGGGGTGCTGGGGATAGAGTAGTGGGCTAAACTTTGGTGGTCCCTGTCCTCACAGAGTCTTCCTGCTACAAGTGGAGACACCATGACAGGTGGAGCTCATTAGACGGCAGCAGGGGAAGGAAGTGCCGTCGGAGATGCACTTAGATATAGTAGCCCTAGAGGCTGGGGGGGTGGGCGACAAGTCAGCAGAAATCAGAGGAAGTCAGCCATCTGGGTGGATACCTGGGACAGAGATTCCAGGTGGAGTGCCAAGGCCCTGTGCAGGCGAGTGCTGGGTGGGCTGGAGGGACAGATGGACTCCAGGGAGAGGGGGAGACGGGGAGGAGGTGAGGGTGATTCTGTGACTGTGGATGGTGGAGATGGCAGAGATGGAGACCGAAGGTCTAGATGGCCCACACCACCACTGCATCCCTGGCACCTCGCTTGGCACACAGGAAGTGCTCAGTGACTCTTTGCTGAGGGAATGAATGAATGATGTGATCTCACAGGAGTTCCATGGGTCTGTGGGTGGGCATGTGATTGTCCAGGGCCAGTAGAAAGTCAGAAGTTCCAGGGACTTTGACCAGACACACTAATTTTGAAAGAACTGCATTCACTGCACCCGGGCAGGGGCTAACTCCTGGGGCTACAGGCCAGGGCCCCGAGCAGTGGGATCCTTTCTCCTGTCCTAGGAAGCTCTTTACGTTCTTTTCTAATATTAGAAGAGCATTCCCTGGCAAGTGTGGGTGAATCCTGCAATGTGTGTCCTGTGACTGAACGCAGGAGGGAGTGAATTCAGGAGGAGGGTACAAAAAGAGGGTACAAAAAGGATGCCCTGAAGTTTGTCAACAGGTAACTTGGTCCTGATGTTAGAAAAGGGATCCAGGTGTGTGAGAGTCTCTGCAGCAAGGAGACCTTCTGTTTCCATGCACCATCTGGCCACAAATGTGCACCACTGGATGGCTGAGAAGTTACTGGGTCTCCATGTTGCTTTCATTTAGCTTGAGTAGCCAGGAGAGTGCAGGGTGGGCTTGCGGGGCAGATGGATTCCAGGGAGAGTGGGAGAAGGGGAAGAGGTGAGAGCGATTCTGTGACTGGTGGATGGTGGAGATGGTAGAGATGGAGACTGCAGGTCTAAATGGCCCACACCATCACTGCATCCCTGCCACCCAATTTCCTACCATCACTGTGGCCCAAACCGAAGGCTTGGTTGCCTATCTATACCCATCAACCTGCCCGACTGCAAGCTGGAAGTAGGTCCTGTCATCAAGGGTTTAGAGAAATCTGATTCAGGGCTCAGACACACCCAAAGAGACACACATAAGAGTTCATAGCATTGAAATATGAGAGGGAACCCCCCAATGTGTGCCCACCAATAAGAGAGGGCAGACGGAGCAAATGATGGCACCCATTTATAATGGAATATTATATAGCCATGAGATCATGTTTTTCAAGATTTTTAATAACATAAAGACTTTCAGTATAATTCTAAAAGGAAAAAAAAAAGCCCAGGATATTTAAAAAACAGATTATAGAACTGTGCACACAGCATGATCCTTACTTTGTGAAAGAAAAATCCCTAGAGAATATATTCATACATTGCAAAAGATTAGAAAGGAAATAGAATATACTATCCACAGTTACTGTGCTCTCTGTGTGGTGGTGAGATTAAGGAGGATTTTTATGTTCTTTATATTTTTATAATATTCCCAGTTTTCTATAGTGAACACGTATTACTTTTATAGTCTAAAAGATCATTAAAATGAAGATTTGGGATAAAATCTTTTGTGCTAACAAAGTAAAAGGTAATGAAGTGATTAAGTCAGTGTTAGTTAACTCACTGAAAAATTTAAATGCCTTGGAACTTATCATTTGTTACTGAAGAGATTTTTAAAGTGAACTTGACTTCAAATTTAATGATAAGCAGTTTTGTTAAAATATTAGAAAAAAACAGTCTGCATCATTTTTAAACTTAAGCGACCCCCAGTCCTTGAACAAGTCATATTTGCCAAAGATTTGAGAGAATGGTTTCTTCCATAAACTGTAATGTTTTGTTTCCAATAGATCTATATGCTTGGCAAAAATAATAACAATAACAGACTTTGTGTTTATAAGATACTTTATAATTTGCAAAGCACATCAAATGCTAACTATCATTCATTCTAGGCTCTGGGGACATCATAGTGAACAAGATGATCATAGGTCCCTGCTTATGTGTTATTAGCAAAACAAGACAACAAATATATGAGTAGATCTATACATATTAGGGATGTTGAGGGCTATGCAGAGAAGAGGTAGAATAAATGGAGATTGTTCTTTAATTTGATCAAATCAATTTGATTGTTGTTTGAATAAAAAAAAATGATGTCTCTACAAATTCTATAGCCCCGTGGACAAGGAATATATTCTTCTTCAGTTTCCAGACATAAAACTGCTGACGATCTCCACGAAGGCATCATCTCAGTAACTAATTACATGTCCTCAAAGTTACGTGTGTTAATTTTCAATTTTAAGAACTCGTATAAAATTATGATGAGTCACAGTGAAGCGTGAGTATTCTGCATTTAGCTAGAGCTAGATGGCCCTTAACCTTTCCAACCTCAGGGTTCTCTCTGACAGAATGGGGACAGCTAGAGGACCCCGGGATTCCTGTGGACTCCCTTCCCTACCCCCACCGCATCAAAGAACTGTTGTCAGAATTCAATGAGTAAATGTTTATGTTTAGGAAACAGTGTGTGCCCGATGAGTGTTCACAATGGAGACGGGGCAGGGCCACTGGCAGAGGGCCAATGGACATTTTGACAAGCTTCCAATGCATTATTTCTTCAGTCCTCACAGTTATCCTGGGAGACTGTGTAAGACTTAGCCTCCATTTCGATGGCACTGAGGCTCTGAAAAGTTAAGTCACCATCCAGAATCACAAGCTGTAAACCCGGACAGTCCAGCTCCAAATAGCTGGGCTCTGGGCCACAACTCTGCCTTGTGATCACTGGCTGAGGGGCTCCTGAAGCCCTCCTGGCCTCAGTTTCTCCTTTAGGGGGCTGAGCAGACTTTTTGCTGTCCGCCCCTCACTCTGTGCTCAGGGTACTTCCACGGTAAGAGCTTCAGGTAACAGTCCTCTAAGGGTGTCCTGCGAACTATTCCAGACAGACGATCACACCCCTAGCCCTTATCATGTTCCCTATCAGCTGTGTTCCAAATACTGTGTGCACCAGGAGACACAAACCTAATTAGCTTCTAATTAACTCCTTTGGGAAGATGGGGAGTGAGGATTATGGAAGATGCAGAGATGTGGCACCCTAATGGGGAAGGGGGTGGGCCACAGAGGAAGAACAGGAGAGAGGAGTCTGTGCAGAAGGAGTGCTGAGAAGGCAGCCATTCTGTGGGTCTCACCAGGTCCCTTCCTGGCAGCAAGTGAGCATGTTTCCTAACCTGAAATCACTCTCCACCCCTGTTCTGGGCAGCCAGGCCATAGGTGGCCAGGGACCAATATGGGTGTCCACACACTGGACTTCTACTTTCTTTACATCAATGCTCCTGATAACCTACACCCTCCATGTCACCCCAAGGACCCTAGAATCTTCCTTAAGCCCTGGACATCTGTCTACTCTACTTTGGGTCAGAGGTACCAGTTGCAAGACTGGGGCAGATCCCTTCCTGGGGACCATCCTACTCTGAATCTTAACCTCTCCTTCAGTCCCTGGGTCCATTTCTTTCCTCATCATTTCTGGGAGCCTCAGGACCTAGTCAACTGGAGGAAGACATCATAGTCAAAAAGAGTAAAGGCCAGCACCCCTCAGCTCTCCTGGGTGGGTCTCCCTACCTGGGGGGCTCCTCTCCCTGTTACTTCCTGCTGTCTGACTGAGTCATCATCAATGGCAAATCCAAAAGCCATCTGACAGCCAGACCGCTATCCAGGGAAAGCAATCTCCCCTGTGCCCCTAATTCTGGAGTGGAGGGAGGTGTGTAAATTCCCTTATACAGAATATGAGCAATATGTGGGGCCCCTCTGCCTGGAACAGCAGACATCAGCCTAAGACAAAGAGGGAAAAGTACCTCTAATGGTCAGGTGAGCCTTTTCCAACCTGGAGGGGGATGGTAGGCAGGAAGGGGAGAGCTGGTCTGGGCAGAGAGCCCTAAGGGAGTGCCTGAGAAAGTGTGAGTCTAAGGAAAAAGTTTTGCTTTGCAATAACATGCTAACAGACCTTAGGGGATTCAAAATCGGAGAGGTGGGGGTTAAAGTGCTCATCATTTCAGGGATATTCACTTTGTCTCAGCATCTACTGGTGCTGGGCATCTCATAAAATGATACCTGTAGCCAAATGCAATTGGGTGTTAGCTGTGTGGCATACACCCCTGGGAATTATCTTATTTAATCCTCCCAATTCACTGTCCCCCAATTTCAGGTGGGGAAACTGAGGCTCAGAGAGGTTAAGTGTCTTGCTTAAGGTCATACAGCTAGTAAGTCACCTAGACCTCCCTCTGGTTCCAAAGCCTTTAAATACCTTGCTCATAATAGAATCCTGCCTACTTTTCAGAGGAGGAAATTGAGGCACAGGGTGGTGAATTCACTGGTTCCAGTTGGGATGTTTGAGGAGAGAGTCCAGAGGGGTATTCTCTTGGCAGGTGCCCTGGGACTACATGGATCAAGACCAGGACTCTGCTATTCAGGCCAAGCCCTTGGAGCCATTGCTTCTCGCACCTGTCACTTGGGACCTCCTCTTCCCCTTCTGGACCTGGCCACCTATGTTGGCGTCTTAGAAGACCAGGAGGGCAGCCTGGGTCCTCACTGCGCAGCCAGCCACCAGACCACAGAGCCCCAAGGAGAGAAAGAAGGCCGCGCGACTCAGCCGGGGGTGGGGTGGGCACTACAAGGTTTTGGAAGGCGACAGGAGAGGTGGCTGTGCCGCTCAGCACCACGCGGCCAGCGGATCTGCCTCCTGGGTCTCAGACTCCGGTCCCTCTTGCGGCGCACAGTAAAGTCTACCCTAAAAGGGGAGAAGGTGCAGCGGAGGAAGCTCCCTCTCCCACCATCGGTGCTGAGATAGGCCAGAGCAGCTGGCACCGAAGCAGCGGCATGGCTCGGGTGACTCGCCCGTCGGAGGGTCCAACTTCCCGGCTCAAGGGAGTGGGAGAAGGGTTCAAGCTCAAACTCCAGGAAACCCTACTTCCTTTCCTACTCCCGCCAAGAGTGTGCCCTAGTTTTCCTTCTTAGGTGGGTTGCTCATGGATCCCCCAAACCTAGGACTTGGGGTCCGAGAGACCGCCTTAGGTCCCCCCACACTATCTCCCCCGGGGAGATGTTGGTCCCGGGCTTCGGTCAGGTAGGGAAACCTCGCCTTCCCCGCCGCCCGAGGGCGTGCTCAGGGGCAGCCTCCGCGCCAGTCTCCGGTCGGCCAGTCTGGGGGCGCGGGAGCCGGGGCGGGGGTCCGCAGGAGTCCCGGGATCCCGCTCCGTTCCGAGCGCGCTGCGGTTCCGCTCCGGACCGCGCATCCACCCGCCTGGCGAGCAGAGGCTCCGCGCGGTGCGCCCCCGGGTGTGTGCGTTCGCCGGTGCCGCGGCGGAGCGCGGGGGAAGCGGGCCGGGACCCCTCCCCGCCCCCCAGCGCCGCCCCCGGCCCCACGCCCCTTACTCGGCTTGGCTGCTGCGCTGCGCTCGGTGCGCCGCAGTGCTGGCTCCAGCTTCGGCTCCAGCTCGGGTTCCCGCTCTGGCTCCGGCTCCCGCTCCGGCTCCCACTCGGATGCCGCCGCTCTCGGGCTCGGGCTCGGGCTCGGGCTCCGGCTCCGGCGTCGCGGGGGGCGCGCCGCTCCTCCTCGGCCCGCTCGGTGCTCAGGGGCGGGGCGGGCCAGGCGGCGCGGGGTCGGGCCGAGCAGAGCTGACCCGCCGCCCGCGATCCCGGCCCAGGAGGCGGCGGCGGCCGCCCAGGACCCGGTCCCGGCCCTGCCCTGCCGCAGCCCCGCCCGGCCGCCCGTCGTCCCCGCGCCGCCGCCCACGCCACCGTCACCCGCTCGAGTCCCCCTCGGCGGTGGCGCGGCTCGCGGGCCTCAGCACCGCTGCGCCGCGGCCCGGGTCATTCCTGAGATGGGGGACGCGGGGGAGGGGGGAGGGCCGAGCCGCGCCCCTCTGCGCACAGCCAGCCCGACACCCACACAGCGGCAGGCGGGGCAGGGCGGCTGGGAGGCCTGGAGATGCAGGGAGGCCGGCGCGCCAGCCAGACGTGAGAAGGGAAGAACAGACCTAGAGACGGGGACAGAGGACAGATATACAGACACGTGCAGGAAAGTGTGGACCGGCCATACCCCAGTGAAGAACGTAGCCAGGCACAGGCTGGGCACTTGGGCAGGGAAACCCTGTCACAGGCGAAGAGCAAAGGGCAGAATGGAGGGGTGAGGGGGCAGGAGGGACACAGCATGGCCTGTCCATTGGGAGGGGCCCTAGGAAGGAATCCTGTTCCCAGATGCCTGCAGGGGAGTTCTGGGATGCCAGGGCGTCACCTAGGCCAGGCCGAGGCCTCCACTCAGAGTGATGAGCTGGCCTATTTCCTGTGCAGCCCACCCACTCTATGCCCTCTGCCCTGGAAGGTCAGCCCTGGCAGATGCAAGCCTGTCCCCCGAGCCTCCAGCAACTGTTCTGTCGGTGCCCTACTTTGGGGCCTTGGACAAATCCCAGCCCATCCCCCAGGACTCCTTTTCTTCATTAACCCCATTTATTGCATCCTTGCTATGTTGGGGTGCTTCATAGTTACTTATGGAATCCTTTTAAATCTCCACTTGCCTGGGAGCCTCCTAAGGGCAGCATCTGGGTGGAGCTGCAGGGGTCTGAACACAGGGTGCCCTCCTAAATTTGATGAATGAATTGATGAGATGCATTGTTGCCAGCCCTGTCCTAACCCTGCATTTTATTGATAAAGGAACTGGAGCTTGAAGAGGCCCGGGGATTGGAAGCCAGGTTTGTTTCACAACCCAAAGGTCAGCCACTGCTGGGAAGTGTTTTTCAAAAATAAAACAGGCCAAAGAGCTGAGCCTGTCGATGCTAAACCCTGGGGAGGCAGAGGAGCCCTGGGGATGCTGTGGAAGGAAGTGAGCCATCCACAGGCTCTGCAGGGAGGGTGGGGGCAGAGCAGGCTTCCAGAAGAAACAAACCTCATTCTGCCCCAGCTCTGCCAGGCATCCAGGCTTGGGCTTCCCAGGGGAGGCAGGAGCAACGGGATGGTCTGGGGCCTCAGGGGTGAAGACCCTCTGGGCCTCCTTTGGCAAGCTCTTCATTCTGGCCTCTGCCTCTAGTACTGCTTCCCTCACCCCTCCCAGGACCCAGACTGGAGCATCCCAGCTCATCTGGGGCTGCCATGGGGGGAATCTCCAGGTGTAGGGGATGGGGCCAGAATGGAGGGAAGCTTCTCTCAGAGTCCCCAGAAAAGGGGCCTGGAGAAGCTTTTTGTCCAACCTATGCATTTATTTTGAATATTTACAAATAAAAACATCAGAGAAAAAAGAGCACAGGTCAAGGCCACAGAGGTAGGGTTAGAGGCTATAGATCTCCTAGGCCAAGGCTCTGCTCGATCTGCAAAGGTGACCTTGATCTCCCTGAGCAGAGACTAACTAATCCTCACAGGATGAGTACTCTAGTTATTCCTTTGGATTGGTATGTGTGTGTGTGTGTGTGTGTGTGTGTGTGTGTGTAGTGGGGGGTGGTATGGAATGGTTCACTTAGAGTGAGTCCTTACATCAGCCCTAAAAAAGTTCATTCTCCTCCACTGGGTGCTTTAGTATCACTGATCTGCCAAGACCAGCCTATTCCTCAGTCCTAGAACTGTTTTCCCTGGGTCTATCCTTGGAAGTCGGATTATGGTTGTTTGCCTGCCTACCTACCTAGATTAATCTTTTTCTTTCTTTTATCTACTATCCATTCATCACAAATATATATTGTATAGGCCACTTGGAAAACTCCAAAGGAGAAAGAAGAAAATAGAATCCAGCCATCATTGAGCCCCTTCCTTCCTTCCTTTCTTTCCAACTCTACAAGTATCCTTAAATGGAGCGGCCTTGTTAACTATGACATTCCCTCTCTTACCTTACATTACATTTTGAGGCTATCTAGCTCTGTACCAGATGGTTCTACTATGTTTTATTTAACTAATCCCCTATTGCTGGGCATCTATTTTGTTTCTGTTTTCCATGCTTCTAGACACACTGCAGTGGACATCCTCATGGGTAAGTTTCTGCATGTCCCTGATTATCCTTTATGTCAGTGTTTATGTTCATATATTATTGAGGTGTTCTTCTGTACGGGTTTCCATTTGAAGGAAGGGCATCCTCTGAATACCAGACAAGCTCAGTGATTTCCAGTATCTTCTTGTTCAAGGGTCAATTAGGGAGGCTAGAGAGGGACCCTTTAGGAAATCATCTGGCAGTGCTGTGGTTTGAATATGTACCCCAAAGTTCATGTGTTGGAAACTTAATTCCAACTGTAATCATGTTGAAAGGTAAGACCTTTAAGAGATGAGTAGCCCATAAGGGCTCTGCCTCAGAGATCCATCAGTGCCATTATCAAGGGAGTGCTTATTGCCAGAATGGGTTCCTTGTAAAAGGAGGAGTTCAGTATCTCACTCTGCCACCCATGGGTGTCTTCTTCTACCATGTTATGATATAACAGGAAGGCCCTCGCCAGGCACTGCCCTTGATCTTGGTTTCCCAGCCTCCAAAACTATAAGCCACATACATTTTCTGTTTATTATAAATCACTAAATCTGTTGCATTCTCTTATAGTAGCATAAAATAAACTAAGATAGGTGACAAACCGGGACTTTGAGATGCCCTGAGAGGCCCCAAGTGCTAGGCTGTGGGGACTCGGCCTAGAGTGTGCTTTGTATTATTCCAGTTGCTCACAGGGAATCCCCAAGAATGTCCTTTCTGTTTGTAAATAAATGAGGGGTCCATGATGTCATTCATCCCAAACAGAATCCATGGGGTGGAGTTGTCGAGGGGCCTCCTGGGCCTGTCCAGCATACCTCCCACCATCCTTCCTCCCTTCAGACATCTTGGTTTCACCACCTTGCCCCTGGGCCCAGTGATGGCCAACTTAACAGTATTTTCGTGGGGGCTAGGGATTGTTCCATACTAAGGGTGGGTGAGGGGAAGGAGGAAGGACTTCAGGGTGGCCTGGCCTGTGGATGGGATATCTGTCTAAAGAATCCATAAGGCATTTGGGGAAGATGTATCCCCCTTGCTGGTGTGTCCCTTTTACTGGAGGATGGTGACTGTCTTCCTAGTCTTGATTTACATTACAAAAGACTTGGTCTTCTCGGTTACCTTGATCTTGGGGGTGGGGGACAGGAAGGCAGGAAAGTCTACCCCACCAGCTTTGTGACGATTCTTCCTCTTTCCACCTGATTTTTACCGAAGGTGCCCTGGAGCATGTCCTGGTGGTGCTGAGTGGAAGAGACCTTGCTTGGAGGGAGGTGGTGAGGATGGGGAACAGGCACAAGCTAAAGTGCACGAGCTGAAGCAGAATGAGGAAACTTGGGACAGAGAAAGATGCATAGTCCTAAAGCCCTCCTGTCTGCTGAGAGCTTGGAGGGATTTGTGCTTTCGCTTCCATGTTACAGATGATGAGAAATCCCTCAGGATTTAAGCGACTCTCTAGAGATGTAGTGGCTAAGTAGTGCCAGGTATAAGATTAGGATTCTTTTAAAAATAGGCCAAAGAGATTACCAGGTGTCCTTTTAACTGCATATTAGGTATCTTTTTTTTTTTGTGGGGGTTTGTTCCTGTCATGATCTCTGAGCTATCTTATGATTCTGTACATTCTAGAAAACCGGTCATAACACTAACAAAATAGTTAGTCCATTGAAATGCAAATGCAGTTTTTCAGGTATATGCCAGTAGACAGCTTGTGGGGAGAGGAGGGGCTTCCAGTGTCCACATGTGCCCGCTCTTTGGAGTCCCCTTTGAATTGTGTACATCTTACTGGTTCCCTCATTCGTAAGTTAATTCAAATCCTGGACATGAATGTATTGTATGACATTCATGATTGTGTCCTGTAAAAAGTTTATCCCTTGACAGTAGAAAGCTTGAAATTTCATCTTGGGCCTGTCTTCCATCACAGATTGGTCCTTTGTTGGAGGTCTGAGGGCCTTGGGATCTCAGGAGAGAGGGAGGGACATGAGTGGGATGGGTCAATTCTAAATGCCTTTCTGGAACAGGGGAGGCAGAGAGTACAGAACATTTTCAGGGTGAAACCTGATGAGGAACTGGGCAGCACAGACAACTGTTGGAAAATGAGAGTAATAAAAATCAAAGTGTCCCCAGGGATCGCTGAGAGGGAGGAGTGAAATACTGCACACCAGGGTTTAGAACAACAGTTCTTGACACCCAGTAAAGTCTCAATGAACATTGCCTACAAATGTTGAATGTGTACTTGTGAAAGAGCAAAGAGAAACATTTTTTTTTTCTTATGGCTTTTCTATTTGTTTTGTTTTTTTTTTTTTTGCTCTTCTTGCCACACGGCTGAGAGCTCTTTAGTCACAAAAATAGATTCCAGTGTTCAAAATACTGTCAGCTGCCAGAGGCTACATTGGAGTCTAATTTAAAAGTTTAGGAAATAATACTGGCATCTCCTGAACTCAAGCACTTAAACAAAAATTTTTTTTTTCAGAGTTAACTCAGATAAAAATACCATGTGCAATCTATGATACTATTTATTTTCCCAGCCAAGAATGGATGGACCTGCCCAACTGCAGCAGAGTAAGTGTGGACGAGTTGGATGATGGGATACTCAACACAGTGAGAACAAACCTATGACAGCTACAGGCAACGACACGGGCCACTCACAAACAGGGTGGAGTGACAGTAGCCAGACACCGTTTACTTCCATTTATATCAAGTCTCAAAGCATGATGTTGGGAGTCTGGGCAGTGTTTACCCTGGGGCTGATGGAGTGGCAGAGTGGGGGCTTCAGACGCCCAGGGATGCTGTTTTTTGATTTGGATGCCGGGTACACAGGGGTGTTTTGTTTGTGCAAATTCTTTGAATAACACACTATGTACATTTAAATGTCTGTGGATTCTACTTTAATAATAAGAAGAAAAGGATGGGCAGTCATTGTGCATGTGCCCCGCTGAGGCAAGAGAGCTAGACACCCAGCTTGAAAGTGGAAGAGGAATTTGGGATTTCAAACAGGGCCAGAGGGAAAGGAATTGATATTTATTCAGTCTGTGGGAGAACTTGCTTTCCAGGCTCACTAACAAAAATAGTTTCATTTCTTCTGAAAAACAGTTTGCTTTTTTGTTTAAAATACTCCTCAAATCTGGTGACTCTTAAAACAAAGGGCCTCCTTCTACAATCCCTGCTACTTAAAGTTGGTTTTGTGGGGCCACCCTTTGGCAAGTGTGGGACTTGTGCCTTTCAGGGTCATCTAGGGCTTTTTCTTTTATTTCCTATCCTTATTTTTCCTTTGTCCCAATTCACTCACTTATATTTTTCAAAAAGTTGTAGTGGGTGTGTTTCCTTTGTCCTGATTCACTCCTGATTTTTTTTTTTTTTTAAATCGAGATATGTGTATATTTTCTTTGACCAGATTTACTCGCTGGTTGGAGAAAACATGGTACCGTGCATGTGTTCTTAAGCGGCTTTGATTCTTTTGGAAGGAGATGGTGTATAAATAAACAAAACTGTGCAGAAAACATCCATAGAGAGCTTATGTGTGGGTGTGTGTGAGAGAGAGTCATTTCCACGGTTCATTTGAGAGCATAAATGGAATAGGGTCACATTCAGGAAGGGTAGAGGCTGGCCTGGTACACAGATGGTGTCCACCCTCGTGAGGCATTGGCCAGCAGAGAGATAAATTCAGAAAGCACAGAGATATGCTCTCAGGGCGGGCTCAGGAGCTCAGGGTTTGGAGCCAGGATACCTGAGTTCAAATCTCCTCTCTGCCACTTACTTGTTTGTGTCCTGGGGCAAATCACTTGTCCTTTCCTAATTTCCATCCAGCCGAAAGGGTCTCACTCAGGCACCCCCTGGGATCTGTGCCCCCCTCCCCCCGTAGCATCTTCAGACTGTGGCCCCCTCTGCTAGGGTGGCTGCTGGGAAGGGGACTTTTGACCTTGTCTCTTCTTTGTGTCCTGGCCCTCTCTCCCAGAGCTCCTGGTAGTTTTGGGGAATGCCTGAGAGTCACACTGTCACCTGCACACATCCATGACTCAGAACAGGGAATCCCAGAACCCAATGTGACACAGGGGACGAGGGTGTGTGGGGTTGTGCTTCCTTTTCAACAGACTCCTAGGAGAACTGCCGGAGTCTGTCTGCCATTCATTTTTTGCTTATTTATTTTTTTAGTTGTAGATGAACACAATACCTTTACTTTATTGATTTATTTTTATGTGGTGCTAAGATGGAACCCAGTGCCTCACACACACTAGGCAAGTGCTCTACCACTGAGCCATGGCCCCAACCCTCGTTTTCATTTTTAATGGACACATGATAATTGTGCATATGTATAGGGTACCCCTGTGATGTTGTGATTACCATTCATTTTCAACTGACCATAATAAGCTTGAAATGCTACTGAGGGAAGTTTTTCCCTAGAAGAACCTTAATGGTGTCACCTGATTGCAGTATAGTGGGTGATCAATTTACATCCTGGACAAAGCAGCTGAGCTGCAGCTGGGATGAGGCAGGGCAGCCTGGTGGTTAGCAAAGACTTGAATTTGGCCTCGTGGCTAAGGACAGCTTTTCTGTGTGTATTATTTCCTTGGTCCTTTGCAGTGTCACACATGTGCTGCCCTATAACAGGGCCTAGACTCAATATCACTTCTCCGAGGACTCAGACACTTGAAGGGAAGACACCTCCCTGCTTTGCAGCCTGGGGAGCTTCCTTCTGCCCAGCCCTGACCTTGATGGAGCCCTTCAGGGGCTTCCCATTGCTGCAGGATGGAGTCCCTCAGCCCTGGGGCAGGAGAGTGTCTTTCTGACTTGGGCTCTGCCAATTTCTAGTTCCCTCCCAGCCACTGTCTTCCAGTCTGCACCCCTGTGCCTTATGCAAGTTGCACCTGTGATATCCCAACACTCCCTCCTTTGGAGACTTCTCTGGCCTGGCCTTTCCCCAGGTTGAATAAACAGCTATTTCATCTGGGGACCCACAACACCTTTTCTATAATTAGAAAAAATTATAGAAATTGTGAAAGCTGTTTTTTTTTTTGAATTTGTGAATATTTGCTGCCAAAGGCAGAAACTGAGACTAGTTCAACACAACGTCCTCAGTCCAGTTTTATGTAGCCCAGGCCTCCATAATCCTCAGTTGCACATTTGGAGCTGGGTCATAAAGACACCAGCAATTGTGCTGGAACAGGGTGTGGGGCATGAGGCAGAAGGTGCCCTGAAGGCTCCCCAGGTGGACAGGCTAGTCTGCCCGGGCACAGGTCAACCCAGAACTGCCTCCTACTACTTTCTCTATCCCTGTCACCGGGCAAATATGTCCCTTCCAGCTCTCTTCCTCTGTTTGGGACTTCTAAGCTCCTAGGTTTCTTGAGAGAACAATATGTATGATTGAGAAATAAAGATACTATGCTCATGAACAGTCCAGTGAAGCAAAAACAGGTTTGGTGGGAAGGAATTTATTCTTGCCCGGATGTTGCTGGCTGCATAGTTCTTTAAAAGACAAACAAAACTCCCTTTTAATTTTATTTTTGATAATTTTAAACTTACAGAAAAATTACAAAAATAATATGGAGAATTCATATATGCCCTTCATCATTTCCCCCCAATGCTAGCAATTTAGCTAACCATAGTACAGTGGTCAAAATATTGTGCCGTTTGCAAGTTGCACTAATTTTTCTCTAATGCTATTTTTCTGTTCAGAATTTGACTCAGAATTTTGCATTGTTCTTTGCTGTTGTCCCTCCTGGTTCCTTTTTCTTCTCTTGCTGTTGTGGCCTTGACTCCTCTGGTGAGTATTGATCAGTTCCATAGAAGCTTTTTTATTTATTTCTGATTCCTGGTTGGTTTCCAGACAATTGAAGTTTCTGGAAGTTTGCCCTAAGGCTGAGCTCTGAATAAGTGCTGCTTTTTCTTTCCTCCTCTCATCCTCCTTGCTTCCCTTGAGATTTTTCCGGAGCAAGAGTCAGTTAGACAGAAACACATTAGAAGGAGGTGATTCGTGTTTCTTGACCTTGTTCGTTCCTCTCCCTTTTGTAGCTAGGGTTCCTGATGCCACGTGCAGTTGATTTTGTGATTCGCTATGCACATTGACCTTGGGATTAATGCTGACTCCTTGCTCCACCTCTTTTTCTGCATATCTTCCTTCAGTTCCCCATCCTGTGGGTTGGTTCTCTTTGCTAACTGATTGGCAGGGGTAGGTCTCCAGGTCTAGTAAGTGGGTACATCCACTTCCTAGGAGTCATGGCACTCTGGGACACCTGCCAGGCCTGCAGGAGGAAGTGAGCTGTGGATTTGGAAAGTGGGGCTGTTTCTGTTGCCCCAATGTATTTGCTGATGGGGTCATGGGCTCCATGGGGTTAGGGATAGGAGCAGTGGACTGAGCACAAAATGTCAATCAGTGCAGCATCCCAAATTGCGAACTAAAAGTAAGACTCTTTTCTTTATACATTATCAGGCTTTGGGCATTTTTTTATAGCAGCAGAAAATGGACTATATATCATAATAGGGAGAATGAAGTGGGCCCAAACTAAGGGTAGAAAAGTAGAGAAGGAGAGAAGAAGGATTCAAGATGTCAGGAATAGAATTAAGGGAGTTTGGTTGGCACATTCTTCAACAGATGTTTTAGAAAAAAAATGAGTGAATGAATAAGTGAGAAAGTGTGCCTGAGCTGCTGTACCGATGAAATCACCAATAAATTGATCATTTATAAAGTAAGCTAGACCCGATTAAATCTCTCTCCATTCTTAAAAAGTTTTTGTTAGCAATTTTTAAAATTAAAATCATACAGGAACATTCAGTTTTGGAGTATGATTCTCTGATATTGACAAATGTATAAACTTGTATAACCACAACCACAATTAAGATATGAAATAGTTACATCACCCCAAAATTGTCTTATGCAATTTTTTTTTGTCAAATTCTCTGTCTTCCCCCAACACCTGGAAATCCTGATCTGTTCTCTGTTGCTAGTTTTGCATTTTTAGAATGTTGTATGAATGCCTTCACACCATATGTAGTCTTTTGAGTCTACTGTCCTTCGAATAGCAAAATGCATTTGAGATTCACCTAAATTCTTGTATCAATGTTTTCTTCTTTTTATTGTTCAATAGTATTTCATTATGTGGTTTTGCCAGAGTTGGTCTGTCCATTTGTATTTTCCATTTGGACTCTATAACAAAATGCTATGGAGTAGGAGGCATACAAACAACAGAAATTTATTTCTCATGGATATAGGGGCAGGTGTTCCAAGATCAAGGTGCTGGCAGATTTGGTGTCTGATGAGGGCTCACTTCCTGGTTTATAGATGGCACCTTCTAGCTGTGTTCTTATGTTGTGGAAGAGGATCCTCTGGTCTCTTTTAGAAGGCACCAATCCCACTCATGAGGACTCTGCCCTTATGACTTAATTACCTCCCCAAATCCCCACCTCCAAACACCCTCATACTGAGTCTCAGGTTTCAGCATGCAGATTTCAGGGGACAGGGACATTCAGACTATAGCATCTTTCCTCAGCTGAGGAATATTTGAGTTATTTCTAGTTTTTGTGTTATAAATTAAACTGATATAAACATATGAATTCAGGTTTATGTAATTTTTTTGGGGGGGGGAATTAAACTCAAGGGTACTTTACCACTGAGCTACATCTGCAGTCCTTTTATTTTTTATTTTGAGACAGGATCTCACTGGTCTTACTTTAACTTGTGATCATCCTGCCTCAGCCTCCTGAGTTGCTGGGATAACAGGTGTGCACCTCTGTGCCTGACTCAGGTTTATGTGCTAAAGAGGTCATTTCGCCTGAGTATTCATTGGGATTGCTGGGTCATGTGGTTAAGTGTCTAACATAAGAAACTTCCAAACTGTTTTCTAAACTGTTTCTAAACTTCCAAACTGTACCATTTTGCATTCCTCAACAACACATGAGAGTTTTAGTTGCTCTGTATCCTCAGCAACACTTACCAGTATTTTTTCCCCCATTCTAACAGGTATGTACTAGTAGCTTATTGTGTTTTTAAAAAAATATTTTTAAGTTGTCAATGGATTTTATTTTATTTATTTTTATGCGGTGTTGAGAATTGAACCCAGTGCCTCCCACCTGCTAGGCAAGCGCTCAACCACTGAGCCACAACCTTAGCCTTCATTGTGGATTTAATGTACATTCCTCAATGACTAATGATGCTGAGCATCTTCTCCTGTGCTTATTTACCATCCATGTATATTTTTGGGTGAAGTGTCTCTTTATATCTTTTGCCCATTTTAAAATTGGATTGCTCATTTTCTTATTTGCAGAATTCTTGGAGAATCCTTTATATATTCTGGATGTACTTTGTCAGTATGTGACCCATGGTAGCTTATCTTTTGATTCTCTTAACAGTGTCTTTCATAGAGTAAATATTTTTAGTTTTAATGAAATCCCAGTTACCATTTCTGCCTCACCTCAGGTCATGAAGACCTTGCCATGTTTCCTTCTAGCCATTTTAAGGTTTATATGCTTTACATTTAGGTCTGTGACTCTTTTACAATTAATTTCTAAATATAATGTAACACACAGGTAATTTGTTCCTGCATATGGATGTCCAATTGTTTCAGCACCATTTACTGAAAATACTATCCTTTTTCTATTGAGTTGCTTTTTCACCTTTGTCAAAATCCAGTTGATCACATATGTGTGGATCTATTTCTGAACTCTCTGTTATGTTCCATATAGATACATAGATAGGTATACATGAGAATTATCTACACACACACACACACACACACACACACACACTGCCAATACTATGCTGGTTTAATGGCCGTAGCTTTTTATAAAAACTTGGAACCAGATGGTCTGAATCCTTCCCCACCCCCCTCCTCCTCCTCTTCTTTTAAGGTTGTTTGGCTCTTTTAGGTTCTTTGGATTTCCATATGGATGGATGTTAGAATCAACTTGTCTGTCTGTCTATCTATCTTTCTTTCTTTCTATAAAGGGCCTGTTAGACTCAACACAATCACAATCAATGTTCATGTTGAGTCTATAGATCAACTTGGACAGAATTTACATTTTAATAATTTTGAGTCTTCAATCATGAACATGGTATATCTCTATTGATGTATGTCTTCTCCAACATTTTCATTGGTATTTTGTGCTTTTCAACATACAGATCCTGCACATATTTTCTTAGTTTATAAAACTCAGAAATATCACCTCATGAACTTGCACCTCTCTAGTCTTAACACTTCTTCTCCTGACTTGGCACTGGTATGTCTTCCTTGGTGAGTCTTTTCTTACTGTAGAATGCTCACTGCAAAGGGAAATTATAACTCTTGCAAAGGACAACTGATTTCATGAGGTTGATGAGAGTGTTTTTGGAGAATTACTGCAATCCACACAGCCGGTGATAAAGGAAAGTCCACATGAGTTGGGCGAATTAACAACAAAGAGAAATTCGACAAAGAAGATGACAAAAAGTGACTTTAAGGGAGAAAACTTTGATCATCAAAGGATTATGAGATATCTTTGGGAAAACTAATGAGCCTGAAATATTTGTACAGAATTGCTCTGTGTAAATCAAAGATATAATATAAGGAAGCTACATATATACATTTTCCTCTGTACTTTTTGCTGGGAAAATATCATTTTCTCACTTTAGTTAGAAATGGTTGTAGTTAAAGCCTAAATTCTCTTAAATAAAATATGAAAAATTTTCCATAATTTTTATTTTCATTTCATCCTTCTCTCCCTCCCTTTCCTTCCTGTTAACACTGAATGATTGCTATGTTCCATATTTGATATCTCTTCTCTTTTTCAAGATTTATTTCCTTTAAATTTCACAAAAACTCTGAGAGTGGGCATTGTATTACCCTGTTTTATTTAAGGGTAAGGAAACCGGGGCTCAGAGAAGTTAAGAAATGTGACTCTGTAATTGGCAAGTTCTGACTCCTGTAGGTTACCAGCTTCTAGAGCTCTGGCTCACAACTGCCCCATAACCTGGCCTGGGACTGAGGGATTTTCCAGCACTCAGGATTTTAGCTAAACCCAGGAAAGTCCTGTGCAAGCCAGGCTGGGTTTGCCACCCTACAGAGCTATCCCAGTAAGGCCCAGAGAATGGTGTCTGCAGTGTTTCGCTACAGATGGCCTGTCCTTGCTCAAGTCCTGCCCAATGCATGCTGATGTTTCCCTTCAGCACTCTTGTCACCAAGTTATGGTGTTGGTCAGCAAGTGCCCCGGATCCCTTTGCCAGCTTCCCTGTGCTCTGCAAAATGTTGGCTGCATCATGTGGTACTCCAGGCAGGGCTCTACTAGTTCCTGCTCACTGCCCCGAGCCTATAGCTCTCTCCCTACTCAGCCAGGAAGAGTGTTCTCTGGTTCTCTGAGTTCAGAAGTAGAGTTTGGTTTGCTTGGTAGATTCACTTCCTGCCCCCTTGCTCAGCACAGCTCCCGTGTAACATCCTTGAACATCCCCCCAGCAACCATCACTCAGGAACATCATAAGTAAACTGCACATCCTATACTCTAAGCTACAAAAGCACACTGCAAAGTCCTGCAAGTCTCTGAGTGTTGGTGGACATCTCAAATGACCTCTGATGAGCTGAAAGAAATTGGTCCTAGCTGTTTCTCTTATGGCCTTGAGACAGAGGAATATTAAGCATTTCTATGCATTGCAGAATCTGTGGGGGATCATCTTCCTGGAAACCAACTTTCCCTGATCCCATAGATCCAGAAAATGAGTGGAAATTTTGAGGTTAAAGAACTCTAAAGGGACTGGGCACTGTGGCGCTTGCCTGAAATCCTAGTGACTTGGGAAGCTGAGGCAGGAGGATTGTGAGTTCCAGGGCATACTCAGCAACTTTCTTGTCTCAAAAACCAACCAACCAACCCCCTAAAATCCAAAGGCTAAGAGATTTTGATCCTACAGACTAAGTTCTCTAAGTTCTAAGTTCTCTCCAACAACAGTTTTTCTGGTTCCAAAGTGATAACTTCATAAACAATTTAGTTAACTTAATAAAGTCTTTGTTACATTATTAGTGAACTCAAAACATTTTATGACAAAACTTTCAATATTAAAAATATAAACTAGGGACAAACTTTGCTTATCAATTCACTGTTTTTCAATTGCAAGCATACTTAAAATGAATGTATTTTAGTCAGCTTTTTCACTACTGTGACTAAAACCCGACAACTTTAAGGAGCAAAAATTTATTTGGGGGCTCATGGTTTCAGAAGTCTCAGTCCGTAGCCATCCAGCTCCATTTCTTGGGGCTCAAGGTGAGGCAGAACTTCCTGGTAGAAGAGTGGGGTGGAGGGAAGCAGCTCACGTGAGATCAGGGGGGAGAGAGAGAGAGAGAGAGAGAGACAGACAGACAGACAGACTGAGTCCACATATCAGATATAAAATACATACTTAAAAGGCACGTCCATAATGACCCTCCTCCTTCAGCCACACCCTACCTGCCTTCAGTATGCTCACCCCACCATCCAGTTAATCCCTTCAGGTGATTAATTCACTGATCAGGTTAATGCTCCCATGACCCAATCATTTCTCCTTCTTACATTGTTTCACACATGAGCTCTTGGGGGACACCTCACATACAAACCGTAACATGATGTTAAAATAACTTCTCTGATCATAAAATTACATGTGGATTATAGAAAACTTGGAAATGCAAATAAGAAGGAAAAGAAAAATTATTCACAATTTCATATCCTAGAGGTACATATTTACTAGAAAAAGAAAATTGTTGGGATCTGACTGTAAATATTATATTAGGTTTTGCTTCACTTTTTTTTTTTTTGCTTTACCTTGAATTCAGTTCAAGGTGATCATGTCACAACATGATGTTTAATGGCTGCCCAGCACTGTTTTATGACTTTGCCATAATTTACCTAACTAATCTTTTATTGTGGGACATTGACATTGTTTCCAGTTTTTTGCTTTGTGAGTAATACTGAACTTAGCATAGAGGCAGATACATCCTCTGAGGCTAATCCTTAGAAGGGGGATTGCTGGGCGGCCTGGAATTGGGTTGTGAGGATCAGAAATTCAATGGGTCACCTCTAGGACAGTGGGATTTAACATAAGGATTCTTGACCTGGGAGGTTCCTAGAACTGAGACAGGTAGGGACTTCAGCTGTTTCTAGCCCAGAGTCGACCCTCCAGGACCGGCTTGGGACACCCCAGAAGGTCAGAACAGCAGAGTTGGATGTGGACACCGAGGCAAGGGTCCCTGGGGCGGGGAGGGCTGATGGGGGTGGGTTGATGGGGGTGGGGTGGGACTATCACAAGCCCAAGGTCCCAGCGTCCTGGGCCCGTTACTCCTGTGACTTGAAATTCTCCGTGTTAGCTGCAGGAGACCTCAGTACCCCATCCTCTGGAGAGGGATGAGTGACTAGGTCCTGCCTGTCTCCCCAGTTAGAATCTGGCACCAAGGAGGAGCAGAACCGGAGCCTAGGCGGGTTGGGCGGTTGGACTCCGCGGCCACCTCTCTGATCCAGGTTGTCTGTCAATGTCCAGGACCCCTAGAGCCTGCAGTCTGTCAATATGTCCAGGAACGCAGCTGCGGGAGGAGTAGGAGGTGACCCTGGAGCGGAAGGGGAGGGTTGGTGATGTGGTTCAGGGTTGAGCATTTGTGGACACAGCTCGCCCCCTAGTGGTCATTTCCCCGTGATAAGTGCGCCGTGTGCGGAGGGGGAATACTGATCCAGCCTCCAGCTCCCAGGTCTGGGGAAGCCAGGGGGCCAGATCCAGCCCCAACTCTACTCTTACTGGGTGGTTCTGGCCACATCCCACCCATCTCTGGGTCTCATTTTGGTCATCCGTGAAATAGAAAAAGTCCTGTCTGCCTCATAGATTTGGCCTGGGGTGGGGAAGGATTCTAGCTGCCGTTCCTCTTTGCCCATTTTGGTCAGGCTGGGAACCCCGGCATGGTTTGAGCATGCATGTGCAGAAGATCCTAGAGAGCACTGGGTTTGGGCTCTGAAATGGTGCTGGCTAAAGCCTCCAGACTCAGGGTGGGCCCTCAGCCTCCATAAGGATCTCTCCTCCTGCCTCTGGTTAAACAGGAGCCAAACAGAGGAGATGGATGGAGTGGCCAAGAACTCAGAGCCAGGCCTCATTGGAGGGTAGGAAATGACAGACACTGTCTCATTCGGAGGTGACTTAGGGCCTGGGCGCTTCTGATTTGAAGCTCCCTTGATGCAAACAGCCTTTTCTCTTTGGGCATTTGTTGAAAACAATCAGTACTGACTGCTTAACAAGGCGGCTGTGTCAGTCAGGGATAGCAGCTGGGCCAGCAAGGAGCTGACCAAAAAATTTAAAAGGAAAAGTTGAGGAATGAGCTGTCCATGGAGGGTTTTGAAAACTTTGGCATATTCTTAGGACTCTAGAAGTCCATATATGTGTAGGACTGTGTGTGTGTGCTAAGGAAAGGCCCTGCCCTATTTGCCAATTGCAAGTGGTGTTGCAGCCCCAGGTACCCGAGGCCCTGCCTTCCGTGTAGACTGTGAGCAGGAGGGCTGGGGTGTGCATAGGGGGTAGGGGAGGGTGCTGGGCAGAGAAGGCTGGACTCAGTGTCCCTTGTTATTTTCTGTTGCAATCCATTTTGCAAGCCCACTAGGTTCCTTTGATGATGGCGGTGGCAGTTGTATGTGTACCCGTGTACATGTATGTGTGCAAGTGTTCATATACATGTGTGCACACACGTGTATTTGTTTCACATGAGCTCTCCCAGCTTTAGAAAAGGAAGAAGAAATTCAAGATTTTTCTTTATTTAGGTATAAAAAAAAATACAGTACGTCTCATTCACCAGTGTGGCCAATCTAGTCATTATCTGTAGAGCAATTACTACAATTACAGAAGATAGAAGGTTACAAGAATTGTTTATTCAACTAAAAATCCTGAATTAAATTTGTTAACCTAAATAGCGACCTGCTTATTATGCAACAACCCTATTCTATATGTTTGTGAGGGCTACGAACTTGTAAGTATTATTAGTAAAATAATTATGAAAAATTAATCATTGGTTTAAAAAGACGTCAGTGTTACCTACAGTGCCTGGCAGTGTGAGGGGCCTTGCAGGGGAAGGAGGCTTGATCTGTGATGAAGGGTGGGCTGGAGAGCTTGTGTCCTCCCTTGTCCCTCTCCTCATCTGAACGCCACTTCCACAAGGCATGTTTGCAGTGAAAAGTTCCACACGCAGCTTAAAGTGGGCAATGCACAGGTGCTGCCAAGCTCGGGCAGGGCAGGGGCCTCGCCTTCCGCAGGGTGTGCCTGGGGGTCAGTTCCCTGAGATGTGGCAACCACGAAGCGTAAAGGCAAATGGCATGGCTCTGTCATACACTCACATTTGGGTTTGGACATTGGCCAGACTTGTTGAGGGCCACATCTTGGTTGCCTCTAAATCAAGAGATAAGTAGACGGAGAAAATAAAGGGGGAACTCGGTGTGACCTGTTGAGGCAGTGACAGGAAGAGCTCGTAGGCTCCAGAAACATCTGCCCCCTCACAGGCAAGCCTGGGTGGGTGTGGATGAGTGTCAAGTTGGGGTATCACCTACACCAGATGCCCTCCGGAGATGGTGGGTAAATGGAGGTGGCCCTCACCCTATGATCTGTCACTCTTAGTCTTCACTGTCTCTCCAGGATGAATTCACAGTTGCTTCAGGTTCAACAAGCCACTTCCCTGAATTTGGCTGACCGGGTCAATGCTCTGTACAGCACAGTTACTGGAGTGGCAGGCCAGTGAGGTCACCTCAACCCAAGGTCAGGAGCTGCCAGGTGGCCCCTTCTTTCCTCTTGTCAGGCCTGGGGAGGGGCTGGGGAATGGTGGGGCACTGAGAAGGCATGAGGGAGTCACAGCAGGCAGGTGAGGGCAGGCATGATGGACAGGCTTAGTCTCCTTTGGAACAGGGCTGCAGAGAGTCTTATCCCACAGGTCATGCCATCCAGCCCTGTCACCAGGCAGACAGTCACCAGGATCTCACCAGCCCACTTCCCCAGGGACCTCTGGGGAAGACCTCCCAGCTATTGAGCTCGATATGCTTTGCTTGGCAGCTTTGCAGAGCCAGAATAAGTCTTTGGGTTAGATGTGTGGTCTGGGGGCCAAGCCCAGAACTGACTTTCCCAGCATTTGGGGGTAGCCATCACTGAAATATGCTCCTAGATATTTCAGAGACCTGGAGTTTGCTACCCTGGGGATGGTGAGGTCTTTGGTGCCCACCAGAGAGGGTGCTGGACTGGAAAGTCAGGGCCACACTTGGAAGGCTTGGTGCCTGGTGTCTGAACGGCCTGGGCTGCAGTGGGTTCGGGTCCCCAGGACCAGAGGGCTATGACCTCTAATACACCAGCTGCTCGCGGGGGTCGGAGCCGTAGAGCTCCGCCAGCATCTTGAATCTGGGACCCCAGTCATTGAGGAAGTCGTAATCAATATCTGAGTCAGAGGAATCAGTGCCCAGGGAGCTGAGCGACTCGGCGATGGACTCGGAGCCCTCATAGCCATAGATGTGCAGCGTGTCGTAGGGGGGCCCGCCGCCATCCTGGTCCGCCTCGTCCTTCTTCACCTCGATCATGGTGGCCATCTCCCCGGGCCCGCCGTGTCCCCCGGGAGCCAGCCGCGGTGGCTTCTGCACCTGGGTGTAGACGGCCGGCTGGGCGTCCAGCGCGGGCCGTGGGGGCTTGGTCCCGCCGTGGCGCACCGAGTTCAGCACTGACACGTCATAGCTGGTGGTGTCCATCTCGCCGCCGCCCTCTTCGTCGTAAGTGACCAGCTGCTCGTGGATCTCTGGCACGCTCTTACCGTGAGCACGGGCCTGCTTCCGGAGCCGCCTCCGCAGGAAGATGAGCAGGGTGATCACTGCCGGCCAGCAAGAAGAGCGAAGGGCCATCAGACCAGACTCAGCGCCCGGTGTCCCCACCCCCACTCACCTGCTCCCCCCGGCCTCGCTGCAGATTCCAAGGCCAGCCCAGACTCCCAAGGATACCTCCAGGGCTGGGCCAATGTAGGTTTGGCTGGGTCCAGGCACCAGGGGGGTCCACCCCACCCCATGGGATAGTCATCTTCCCTCCCCCATGCTCTTGACAGGGCGGTGGGTGGTGTGGTGTGAACAGAGTAGGAAGCCTGTTCATTCTCTTCTGCCTGTCTCAGTCCTTTTTACCTGCATCCTCATTTCCTATCTCTTCATACCTGGGTGGCAAATATTTCCATGTCATCTCCAAAAGGCCAGGAGGTTGGGGCAGAAGTGGGGAAAGGGTTGGAATTTTGAGTGCAAACCTTCTGAGTCATTATTTTGATGAGCCTGTGATGATGATAATGGATAATGGTGGTGCTGGCGGACGTGATACTCATTGCACAGCAGCCACCACTCTATTGAGCACCTACTGTATACATGCTTGGGACTATATTGGGCACATTCTCATATGATCTCACTTCATGTAGGAATTGCTATTTCTATTTTAAAGTCAAGAAAACTGATCTCATGGAGGCTGTGCGACCCACCTTGAGTCCTGTGGATCTGCACCCTGGTGGAAACTCTGAGGGGTGTGGCCTTATCAGTGTCTAAGATCCCTGAGAAGGGGGTGGACCGTATGGTACAGGGAGTTCCTAAAATTAAGTCAGGTCATCACCCTGGGCTCTGTCCTGCTCCCCTTGAGTTACTTCACAAGCTCTTCTATACATAAGGGAAGTTGGATGTCCTGAGAGACATCAGTTTTCTTGTCTGTAAAATGGAAATGATGATTTTTTTTTCTGCTCTGCTTATATTTGGGGAGGGTGGTTATGAGGCTGAATGCAATTTTATAGGTGGTGGCAATGCCATTTTGTTCTTATTATTAGGCATTATTTGAGGGAGAATCTGGGTCTGGACTGTGTACCATGGAAGCCAGGGGTGGGGCACACCCAGAGGAGCCACTATCAGGAAAGGCCTGAAGCATATACCATGGTGCCCCACAGCATCCTAGTCCTTGTCACTGTGGTGCAAAGCTGACCTGATCCCCCACTGGCTTCTTGTAGGACTGACCCTGGGCTCATCTGATGGCAGGGGAAGTATAGGAGAATTTACCCCCTTGGGAGGAGCCCTCAGTGACTGGCATCACTTCCCCATCTCCTGTGGAAGGGTGCTAAGGGAACTCCATGCTGCTTTCTATTCCTTCAGTGGGACAAAGCTTATGGCCATGGGTAATTTCTGTGACAACTGGTTCTTTATGGACTGTCTTCCTTGTCTGCTCCAGTCCCCCTCCTGTTTATGAGATCTCCAAATAAACTACTTGCACCCAAATCCTTGGCCCAGGGTTTGCTTCCTGCTTCTGGGGAACCCAAACTAAGACAAACTCCTAAAACTTATGAAGCCCAAACCAAAAAAACAAAAACCAAAAAAACAAAACACAAAACAAAACAAAAACAAAAACAAAAACAAACAAACAAAAAAACCCCAAAACAAAAAACAGATAAATATCAAAGTTTGAGGAGAAATTCTATAAAAGCAAAGAAAATCTCCAGTGACAATCTGGAGGTTTTCAAATGTTCCATTTTAGAACTTTTAAATTTTTTTTTAAATTAAAATAGGTTTTATGTAAATAAATTCCAAGAATAGTGCTTGGCACACAATAAGTGCTCAAAACGTATATGATGTTGAATGAGTGAATGTGTAATTAGAGATTTTTATTTTTATTTATCTTTTGGTGCCGGGGATTGAACCTGGGGCCTCACACATGCTAGGCAAGTGCCCTACCACTGAGCTACATCCAGGTCCAAGCTACTTTGAAAAGGAGTTGGCTTGAAGAGTGGGGAGGGGTCTTGAGCCCTGCCCCACCCTCCCCTCTTCCTTGTGCTGTCCTCCCACCTTAGTACCCAGGTGGGTGGAACTCAGCATCCCAGTATTCTGCACATGGAAACTTGAGGCCCAGGGTGGTGCACTGGCCCAGGCTTCCTTGTGGGCTGGATGCAGGACTGAGCCCGGATCCCTGGCTTCTGTGAAGCCCCCTCAGTATTTCCTCCCCACGCCCTGGGCACTGACCTGTGATGGTGAGGATGCAGAGGAAGATGGCTACCAGCGCCTGGATGCTGACGCCCATCTGGGCGGCCGCCTCCTCACAGAAGGTGAACTCTCCCCACTCGTTGCACTTGCACACGGTTATGGACAGCATGTTGGTGCTGGTCAGGCTCGGGTTCCCATTGTCCGAGATAAGTATGGGCAGGTAATGCATCTTGGCACGTTCCCGGTCAAACTGCCCATACTTGACTGTGACATTGGCTGTGTTATCTGGAAACACCAAGGTGATAGAATGAGGCTGTTTCTAGGAGAGTCCACCCCCTTGCATGATGGAACACGGGAGCCCTCCTCAACTGCACTAGCCCCCTGCTGCCTGGACTGCTCCTCTGCCCAGTGTCTCCCTGTCTCATTTCCAGCCATTGGAGCACAGGCCTGTTCCTTCCTAGAGGGGATATTTTGGGCAGTTGCATGGTCCCAGCTGAGAAGAGTGGTTCATCTGGAATTTAAAATCCTGTGGGCAACTGATGTGCCAGTCCCCTTCTTTATCTCCAAACCCCTTTCCAAGAGCAGGGGACTTTCTCTTTGGCTTAACTAATTACTGTGTTGCTTCAGGCTTCCACAGCAATCAGGAAAAGTAAAGTTTTAAAAAGTCTTTTAGCACTGGGCTAACTCCTAGACCTGTGTCTGCCATCTTAGAGAATCCTTTGTTATAGAGGAGATTTACAATAGCAAAAATGATATCCTGATCCCCAGCAGTGAGAGAGGATGATTGCATTTGCCATTGAGGGTTCTCTGGTCAGTTTACAACTAGGAATATGCTTTGTCTAAATATTGGCTTCCCCTCCTAGCTCCACTGGTTTCCTACATAAGAATCTCCCAGGGAGCTTACACACACACACACACACACACACACACACACACACACAAACACATTCATTCTCATTCTCTCTCTCGTTCCTGGAAAGTGTGATGCCAATGGTCAGAGGGTTTACTAAGTCAAACAAGGTGGACATGCTCAGGAAACCAGTTGAAAGTCAAGACTTTTCAAATGCAAGGCAATTACATTTCATTATTCATAATTACATTGAAGTCTTAAGTCTAAATAAAAAGTAAATGATATGCCATTGGCACTTTGTGGGAGAAATGAGGGATATTGACATTTAGGACGTTCATGTGTAATTGAACCTGAGATCCATAGGATCTTACCTTCTGGGTGCATGTGTCTTTAGGGTGGAATTTAAACTTCTACCCCATGGCAGGTCCTACCCAGGTGCATTTGAAGTAGACATTAGGAATGGTATTTTTGCCACATTACTTCTTATGAAAGAGAGCCAAGTGTTGAATGGTCTGTCATTAATTGTCAACACATAATCCCCTCCTCATCCCTCAGGAGGCTTCTTAAGACAGGTCTGTGGCTGATCTCTGGGTCTGCTCCTCACTGACAGGGGATGTCAGTGGGCTCTTTCAATATAGGGGTCCTCACAGGCTTTTCAATAAGGAACGGCAAAGGTCACCTCCCCTGAAGATCCTGGGTGAAGGATTGCTTTATTTAAACCTTAGGAGGATTTCCTCTATTTTTTTTTTCCTGAGGAAGTTGCAGATAAGGTCATGAAAACCTTTGCACTTTTGACTAGAATTAAGTCAGCTCAGCATCATCGTTGCAGTAAGTGCACATCCATCAGAAGCTCTGATCAGCCACTACTGACCTCGTAGTGGCTGACCTCTGGGTTTTGATTGGTGGGTCAGATGTGCTGTGCTGTGCTGTGATTGGTGGACCAGATCCTGTTTAGGGCCACCTGATGGTAAGTAGTCATTGTAGCTGAATTAAAACAAAATTCATGATATTCTTGGGATTGAAAGCGTCACAGTTTTGACTGTTTGGGAGAGATCTCAAAGCTCCATGTGGTAGAGCGATCTGAAATCTTTCTGAGGCACAGAGACCCCCCCACCCCGTGTGGAGAGCGATTATTTGACTCATTCGTGAATGGACCTAGCTGCCTGCACCCCCTTCTTTATTCTGTACCCCTCTTGGCCAGAGCATCTTGGAGGGGAACGGCAAACTACGTGGATGTGGCAGTTTGGTCAAGGCGGCTCTGACCACTGTATGATTTATGTAGTGGAAATTGTACAAAATGTCCTGTAACATAAAAATCCCTGTGGGGGGACTGCCCCCATTTTCTGGCTTAGTCCTCGACTCTGGTGCCTCAAGAACTCAAGTAACCCCATTCCGGACCCTGTCACAAGCCTGCTGATTGCTGTGTTGCTCACCATGATTATCCGTGAGGGTGAAGTTGCTGTCCTCAGTACTCAGGGCGTATTTGAACTTGACGTTCCGTGGAGTTATGTCCTTGTCTATTGCAGAGATCTGCACAACCAGCTGGAGTATGGGAGATGGGGGATGGTCAGTGTGGTTTTGGAGTGGCCTGGGGTTCAGGCATGGAGACTTTGGGTTTAGACCTGAGCATGGCTGCCTCTCACCTGCAACCCTGACCTACATGGTCTCCACAAAGCCACTCTTTCCTCCACTGTCCTTGACCCCTGACCCCGGCTCTTCATCTACACTTCAGACATTGTCTGAGGCTCAGTTTCTCATTTGCAAAATGGGGATGGTATTACTTTCCCTCAGAGCTGTTGTTACAGAGTGCAGGAAACTCAGTGGAACTGCAGCTGGCTGTCTGCCCCTCAGCCGGCCTCCAGGGGGGCACTGCCTCACCCTCGGCCCAACCCAGACTCACCTTGCCGGCGGCCACATTCTCACACACTTTGGGCTCATAGGGCTGGGCGAACATCGGAGCGTTGTCATTCTCATCTAAAACTTCAATGTGGACCTGCACGATGGATTCTTTACCTGTGGGGACCCCTGCAGGGGAGAGGATTGGTCACTAAAGTGGGCTCAGCTCATGCCAACCCCTGGGGGATGGAAAAAGAGTGGAAACCCCTCTTTTTCAGGAAGAGGGCTCCATAGGGGTAGCATTCTGGATGGAAGAAATGTGGAGGAGGTGGCCGGTAACTCTTTGCACAAGAGGAAGTTCGCTGAAGTATTACTTATAAAATATCAAAAAGGTAAGCAACCTAAGTGCCTCTAAAAGAAGTTTCAACAACAAAATTAATAATTAGAGTAAGTAACATAATTCATTAAAATAGAGTAAGAAACATAATTCATTAAAATCCTGTAATTTAATAAGTAATTGTTATTATTCAAATAATAATTCACCCTCTCTCTGGGGGTGAATTATTATTTGAATAATATATTATTATTATTATATTATTGGGACCAGTGGGACCTGGGTTTAGCGGGAATATCTATCCTTCCCCTTGAGGGTGGTTGTGATTTTCTCATATAGGTCACGCTGAACCTCCATTTGTCAGAAGTCATACAGTTTTTGGAGAATCTAACAATCTTGAGTTGAAAACTGCTTCAGGTTTTGAATTAAACCCATTAACTGGTGCTAATACTGTTCCCTTCCCCCTACAAAAAATAGAGTTTACCAAATGTCCTTGATGATAAGAATCACCACATGGTTCTTGTTACATGCTCACCCTTGACCCCATCTCTGATCACTGCACCAGAACATCGAGAGGGGAGTCCCGGGAAACTCTGTTTAGCAGGCGATGCTCATCACTGAGACATCTACTTAGCCTGTTTTTATAACAGTGCTTCTCAAACTCTTTGTACACATGAGATTCTGATTCAGTCTGGGGTGAGGCCTGAGATTCTGCACTGCCAGCAAGGTCTCAGGTGACATTGATACAGCTGGCCCGAGGACCACACTCAGCCATGGAAGCTTGATAGCATCCCAGCCAGGGATGCTTTGCAAGGAGCTTGTAATACCTCTACAGACCCCAAATGACAGATGATACCAGCTTTGAAAGAACAAGGGAAAAAGAGAAGAGCCAGGGGCTGCAGGAAACCTCTGGAGATGGGGACACTCACCACTAGAATCCAGTTCTTTGGCCTCCACAGTCAGGTTATACCAGGGGTAGGTTTCTCTGTCTACTTCTTTCTCATTGAAAATGTGCCCCTGTTTGGTTATGCGGAAGAATTGGCCTTTGTCACTGGTCCTGCGGATGGCGTATCTGTCCAGGGGAGAGAGTTTCATGGCTTTCCATTATTTTTTTTAAAATATATTTTTTAGTTGTTGATAGACCCTTATTTTATTTATTTATAAGTGGTGCTGAGAATTGAACCCAGTGCCTCACATATGCCAGGCAAGTGTGCTACCACTGAGTCACAGCCCTCCATTATTTTTTTTGTTGAGTCCAAATTCCTCAGCATGATAGAGGAGGCCCTTCAGAAGCTCTCCCCACATCCTTCTCCATCCTTGTATCTCAGAGTTCTGGTTGTTTTCTACCACCCAGAGCAGTGAGCATTCAACATAGAGGGATTCAGGGGAGTGAGACCGTGTCTGATCTGAAGGGTGCTGGGGTACCTGAGACTATCAGTAGCCCTCTAGAGCTGAGCAGGTGACACTCTAATCAACCAGATCACAGATGTGTGTATGATCGATGAAAAGATAGGAGGGAAAGAGTCAGGAAAAAAAATAGAAAAGGAGCTGGAAGAGATAAGAAGTAGCAAAGAAGATAAAATTTGTGAAATAAAAAATGGAAACGTTCTCCCAGAAATCAGGAAGTTAGAAAGATATGAATATGTGTGTACGTGTGTGTACATGTATGTATATATGTCAATATACATATCATATGAATAAAAATAGTTGCTATGACTGAGAAAGATCCCGGAACAAACGGAACAGAAGAAATAACAAAAATATAATAAAAGAAAACTTTCCTGATCTGAAGAAAAACTGGAGACCATAGATTCATAGATGCCATTGATATCTGGCGTGTTTAATTAGGCATATCTTGATGGGACTTTTGAATTTCAAGGCTGTGTGAAGAAACTTTGAAAAAGAGGACAGACTCTCAGGAAAAAAAAATGAATTCCTTATTAATAAAGAGAAATAAGACTCACCTTGGATGCCCCCATAAAATTAAGTGGGAGAAAACATTGATAGTCTTTTTGAAGGAAAGTGTTTATTATCTGAGGATTATATAAGCACACCCAGGTGATACTAAAATAAGAAGAAAAAAACCATAAGTTTTTCTGTAAATATGCAAGAACTTAGGAAGTATATCACCCACAATAATGGGTCCTGAAATTTGTTTTTGAAAACTTACTCTAAGAAATGTCTCAACAGGAAGTAAAAGCCTGGCTTAGGAGGAATTAGAATAAAGCTGTTGATTTCTTTATCATACATAAGAATGCAATGGTGTGTGTGTGAGTGTGTGTGTGTGTGTGTGTGTGTGTGTGTGTGTGTGTGTGTGTATTGTTTTAACTAGAAAATATAAATCCAGGAAAACTTTTAAAATTTTATACATAGAAGTGAATCTGATAGGTAGAAGTAAAAATGGATATATTCCACCCAAATATCTAGGAGGGGGAGATAAATAGGTTTATAGCAAGGATGAAGGACAAGAAACAACACCATTACATTTGAGAAATGGGAAGTGTTAAACAAGAACTAAAAGAATTAAGATCAAACATATCACTTATGGTAAAAAACGTAAATAGGTTGAACACAAAGTGTGTCAGTTTAGATGAAAGAGCAAAGCCACGTGCATTCTCCTTTCAAGAGACAACTTAATGTCAAATGACCTAGAAAAGTTAAAAGGATGGAAAATTTACATCAGGCCAATAGAAACAACATGAAAACAAACCAAACCAACAAACTCAACGTTAGGCAGCATGGAACCAAAGGCCAAATATTCAAGCAGAACAAATTGGGTAGTTTCATAGCACAGAAGTTACAAGCCATAATGAAGGTAAAATAGTCGTAAATCTTAGTAAGCTGAATAGAAAAATTAAAAGGCACAAAGCAAAAGCTTTGATGTTTTAGAGAAAATAGGCAGGAGTACCATTGTTATCACTGTTGTTATGGTTTGGTTATGAGGTGTCCCCCCAAAGCTTCTGTTAACACAGGAATATTCAGAGGAGAAATGAGTAGATGATGGGACTTGTAACCTAATCAGTTCACCCTAGTTTGAATGGACTGATTGGGTGGTAACTGTAGGCAGGTGGCCAGGGCTGGAGGAGCTGGATCACTGGGGACATGCTCTGGAAGGGTTCATCTTCCTTGTGGCTCCCGCCCCCCTCTCTTCTGCTTCCTGGCTCTCATGTCCTGAGAGCTGTTTTCCCCCTCCAAACCCTTCCGCCATGATGTCACATCTCACTTCAGGCCCAGAGCTTTGGAGTCAGCTGGTCATGAACTGAGCCTCTGAAACAGTGAGCCAAAATAAACTTTTCCTCCTCTAAGTTGTTCTTGTTAGGTCTTTTGGTCACAGGGACTTGAAGCTGATTAAAACAATTACATCACAAAACAAACTAAAACAAGTCAAAAAAAAAAAAAACAAAAAAAAAAAAAACAAAACCCCCAAAACCAAAAACAGAACAAAACCACTCTACCACTTGTAAATAAAAAGAAAAACAATCCAAGTCAATGTCGTAAATAAACCTATGGATCAAAGGAGTAACAAAATTGTAATTACTCATTATACAATAGAATGGCAAAGAAGAAGTCGTCCCCAAATTTGTGAGATGTAACCAAAATGCGGAGACTTGTTTTATCCTTGATAAGAAGGCCTAATACCACAGAAACATTAGCTCTTCCAAAACTGATTCATAAACATAAGTCTTATTGGAATTCAAATGTTTTTAAAAACTAGCTAAAGGATTTTAAAGTTCATATGGAAGGATGAACATTTCAGGATAGATAAAAATGGGCTGGGGATATGGCTCAAGCCGTAGCACGCTCGCCTGGCATGCGTGCGGCCCGGGTTCGATCCTCAGCACCACATACCAACAAAGATGTTATGTCCGCCCAGAACTAAAAAAAAAAATAAATATTAAAAAAAAAAAAGCAGGATAGATAAAAATTATATAAAACTAAAAAGAAACAATGGGGGAGAGACTGGCCTTACCCATACTAAAATTTAGCAAAAGCTGCCACAATAAAACAGAATACCACAGAACAATAGAGAATCCAGAAAGAGATTCAAGTCTACACAAGAACTTAGTGTCCCACCATGCTGGGGAAATAATGACATTTAAAAAAAAATGGTGCTGGCATTGCTGGCTACCCAGGTAGAATAAAATAAGATTGGGCTGAAGTCATACTTACTATCAAATATCTCATAGATCGTTCCAGAGGGTGGAGGAAAGACATCTAGTTAGGATAGAGTAGCAAGTACTTGGGTTTGAACACATTCCCCACATGTTCATGTGTTGGAAACCTGATCCCCAAATTCATATGTTGATGGCATTTGGAGATAGGACTTTTGGGAAGTAATTAGGATTGGATGAGGTCAGGAAGGTGGGGTCCCCATGAGGGCATTAGTGGCTTTAAAGAAAGAGGAAGAGAGAGCTAGGCTGGAAGCCTGCTCTGTCTTGCCAGGAAAGCCCTCTGCCATGTTATGATGCAGCAAGGTCCCCACCAGATGCCACGTTCTTGAACTTCTCAATCTCCAGAACTGTGAACCAACCTCCGTTCTTCATAAATTACTCACGTCTGTGGTATTCAGTTATAGGAACAGAAAACCAGGTAAGACAGAAAGTGCCAATGAAAAGGACACGGCACCATCCAATAAAATTTTAAAAACCACAAACAACAGCAAATTCAGTATAAATCTGTCTATGTATCTGTATGATCATAAGGAAAGGTAGGTGGGCAGGGCTGGAGGAGGAGGATCACAGGGCATGTGCTCTGAGAGGGTTCACCTTCCCTGTGGCTCCCGTCCCCCTCTTTTCTGCTTAACTACAAGCCACTTAACATGAGCTGTCTGGCTGTGGGAGTTATCAGTTTTCTTTACAGACCTTTGTACTGTTTCAGTGTGTGAAATAAACATGTCTTTACTTGTGTCATTTTTGGGAGACAAATTTAGCAAAACATGTTTGGTGAAGGGGCTTCAGGTATGTTATCTGATTGGCTGCTCTTTTACTGTCGGGTCTCTTAGGTGGACTTGTGGTCCAAAGGACAGGCCCTTCAAAGCCAAAGAGAGATCAAACAGAGGGAGGTCGGCTTGGACCATGGGGGTTACCTGGGAGGGTGAGAGCCCAGCAGGCTGGAGGTGTTGGTGGAAAGGCTTGGACCACTGGCCCTGATTCTTCCACTTCCCAGAATAGTGCAGGGGGAAGCCAGTTTTCCTCTCTGATTCTTGGTCTCAACCAGCAGCCACAAGAACATCAGTGCTAGGACTGTCACGGTCATCATCATCAACACGCCCACTGCCCCTTACCCAATGCTGCGCCGGGCCTCATCGGGATCTACAGCCATGACGGAGCCAATCAGAGGTTTCTTCTGGTTTTCCCGCAGCTGGAAGTGGTAGAAGTGTTGCTGGAAGACGGGAGGCTCGTCCACATCTGTGATGTTGATGATGACGCGGGCTTTGTTGCTGCCCGAGATGCCACTCAGGTATCGGAGGTTGATGGTGGGGTCCGTGGCCTCGATGGTGAACACGTACTGCCGGATGAGTTCATAGTCCAGGGGCTGCGTGAGGGGAAAAATATGGTAACGCCGCTCTGAGCCAAGCATCCTGCAAGGTAGGACTAAAATGACAACCGTTTGGCACTAGAGCCCAGACCAGTGACATTTCCAGGGTCATCAAGCCTGGCCAGGTCTAGTGTCTGTTTCCAGCTGCTCTGTACCTCATTTCAGCAGTCTCAGGGCCACACCCCCAACCCTGGCCCTGTTCCCAGTAAGTACTCTGCTCTTCAGAGGATCACAGACTAGTGGCTTGAGCCTTTGCTCCAAAGGCTTCCCTTGTGCTTGTCATCCCTCGAGCAGCCGTGAGGAGGTAATCAGAGGCCCTCTCGGAAGCCCTCCTAACTGGTGATGCTCTCTGCCTTCTGTTGCTGTGTAGCGATAAACACAGTGGCTGTACTTTTTTTTGTTTGTGGGTCTTTCTTCCCCACTTGCTGAGAGCTTTGTTGACCCGGGAGGCTGGTTGTCTCCCCTGGGTCTCTGATCTCCACTGCGGGGCTTGGCCATAGAAGAACTCAGGCTCAGGACCCCCGGTCCTCTGCATGGCCATTCTGGAGGCACTTTTAGCCCCCTGACAGGACCTCTCCCTCCTCTTCCATACGTAGTCTGACATTAGCAGCTACTGTCCATGGCCACCTGTGTCCTCATGCACTCACTGTTTCCATGCATGCTGATGACTTTCTACTGGCCAGCACACAGGGAAGAACAGAGAGTGTCAGAACAGTGCTCTGTCAACACTTGGTATATACATACCCCCACTCCCATCCCCAGCTGCAACTCTGAGATGCGATCTTACTGTCCCCCAGATGCCCTCCATGGGATGGGGCCCCATTTGCCCACCTGCTCATGAATGAGCTGAGTATTAGCTTCCTTCTTTTCACCTGAAATTGCTCCCAGGGCTCCCTAGAATCACTTTCTTTGAATAAGCCACACACCCAAATCCTTGCTCCAGTCTTCCCGGGCACATAGCCAGTTCTGAGCTGATCCAGAACATTGTCCTTTGATGGTCTCTGGCCCAGGAGAAGCCCCAGGGTAGATCCTTTGGCCACTGCAAGCCCCAAGCCCTACGTCTGAGGCTGTGGCTGCAGACCCACAAACCTTCATGGGTTTGATGATGCCCTCGTTGCGGGTGGGATCCGTCTCGATGGTGAAGGTGTCCCTGTATTCGCCCTGCACGATGCTGTACTTGGTCATCCTGTTCTGAGGCTCGTCTGGGTCATGAACAGACAGAAAGCCCAGAGGGCTGCCCACACGGATGTCTTCAGGCACCGTAAAGGTGTACTTGGCTGATGCAAATAGAATACCCCAAAAGGCATTGGATTAATGAGATGGATGAGGTTAGTGCTCTTTCATATCATCCTACCATATTTTGATCCAGAAAATGGACACAATAAAATAATGATGATGAGAATAATAATACTCCTTAGATTTGGGATCTTAAGGCAAAGGGGTCTATTCTATCTGTTGATTCATCCATTTGTCCATCCCTCTGTCCATCCAACACATGGTGATTGAGCACTGACTACACGCCAGGCACTTTGCTAGGGACCTATTAGTTGATAAGAGAGACAAGCTGTGCCTTCAGGGAGCTCATGCCACACAAAACAAGGTCACTGCAGAACTGGCTGGTTCTGCAGCTGGCTGAGCCTCTGATTTACATTAGCACTGAAGGATACAATGAGTACAGCCAACCAACTCTCTTGCCCAGACCCACCAAGGACACGGGACAGGCTCTTGTAAGATATTTTTTGGGGCAGGATTCAGTTTTAGGTGGGGTAAGGCTCAACCCCAGCTGTAGATCCCTGCTGACTGGCTCATGAGGATTTTCTAGCTGGGGCCGAGTCTCAGGGTCTGGATTCTCCTGAGCCCATGGGATCTGAGTGAAATTGCTCCTATGTCCTAATGGGACCCTACGCACAGTGATCACATCTAGCAGGGCCTGTGATTTCCCTCTGGTCTATGAGGAGACCATCACCAGGGGCAGCTGGACAGCCGTGGGAGTGTGGAGCAGGACCCATCTTGCACCCCAACATCTTCTCTGGGTCTTAGGCCCACCTGGGGTTGGGGGAGAGGTGGAGGAATTTGGGAAACCTCCCTCAGAGTTCCCAAGTCACTGAGTATCCCAACCCCCCCCCCACACACACACACAGGGCCCTAGGGAGGGGCTCACTCTGCGTGAAGATGGGGAAGTTGTCATTGACGTCTTGCAGAGTGATTAGCACAGTGGCTGTGCCTGATTCTCCATGGAGGCCCTGGGCATCTCGGGCCTCTACCACGATCTCGTACCTGGCCTGCTTCTCTCGGTCCAAGTTTTTGGTTGTGGTGAAAATGAGTCCTGCAAAAAGTAGCCCCAAGAGTCATGTTACTGGAGGAACTCTGAGAAAATACAGATGTCTGGGCTGTACGTAGAGAACCTATAGGTGATTCCACTGTTCAGCCAGGCTGAGAACTACGTGTCTACAGGCTACTCTTTTGTGTCCTACCCCTTGCTCCACTAAAAATGACCAAACAGGATGGTCTAATATTGGTCTAGCCGGCTGGAGCATTGTGTTGAGAAATACCATGAGGCCACATGCAGGCTCAATGTGGAGGCGTTCTGTGATGGATTAATGATGTCTGCCTTGGTACACCATAGGGCAGTGCTGGTGTCTGCTATGTATTTGTTATTACTCTGAAAGACACTGGAGCAGCCCAAACAACTGGCCTTCTTGCTCCCAAGATTCAGTCTTTACTTTTTTTTTTTAATCTGTTAAATCAAACTAGGTTTGACCTGAGAATTCCTCTGTACTTGCATATTTAGGTCCTTATGTAACCAAAATGCAATCTAACTTAGCATGTAAATGAATTGAAACCTAAATGTGCTTCGGTCAATCCCAGGCTGCCAGATGTTCAAATGTTTGAGCTGTAACCAGTCTAGCTTTTTCTGGGCCTCACTTCTGTTTTCTGAATATTACTTTCCTTTCTTTGTCCATAAATGTTATCCATACCCTGGAGTTTCTCCAATCCTATTTTGATTCTGGGATTGCCTGATTTGTGAATTTTTTCCCCCTTAATTTAACTCTGTTAAATTAAATATGTCTAAAGCTTTTTTCTTTTAAAAATTCATGAAACACTATGTGGCTATGCCCTCCCTAGATTTATCTAACTCCAGCTTTGCGGCTCTCATAGGTGATGATGAGCAGTCCTATTTTCTGGATGAGGGGAGTAAGACTTCCAGAGGTTAGTAGTCTTATCCAAGGTGTCTAGAGAAGGGAAGTAGCTGAGTATGGAACGCAGGTCAGATCTATTTGAAGCTGTCCAAAGAACTGTTAACCAGCACTCTCTGCTGCCTCTTGCTCACTGCTTGGGTACCGAGATCCCGAGGTCCCCTGGGTTTGAGCCCAGGTCTTGGGTACCTATTTGCTTCCTGCTCCCATAAACCATCTCTACTTTATCTTTCTGCAGGCTATCAATCAACTCCATGGGATAGTGCTGTTTAGTAGTTGTTGACACACGTCCGGCTGGACTTCCCTCAGTATCTGTACCCAGAACATTCATGTCCCCTACTCCCCCAAGCTGGTGCCTGCCCGGGAGGGTTAATCACACAGACCAGAATTATCGATGGCAAAATACTCTTCCCCCTTCAGGACTTGGTACGTGATGGTGGCATGGTCTGACACCGTGGGGTCATCTGCATCCTCTGCCGTCACACGCGTGACTGAGGTTCCTGTGGAGAGAGAATTCGGGGGTTTCTGTCTCGTGACCATGGCCCCTCTCTCCGTTCCTAGGTGAGGGCAGATGTGATTCTGTTGTTCCTCTGTCCCCATGGGCTGAGGGGGGTGGGGAAGCCTGCTTTGTTTTCTGAGGAGCCTGACTGAGGACAAAGGGCTGCAGTGGTGGGACCCACCCAGGCCAACCTGGAGGGGGCCAAGAGCACAGGTGTTTGTGCCTTGAGGGGAGAAATCAGGGTCAGGAGTAGAAGCCCAGGACAGCCACATGCACACAAAGGAGTGGTGACACATTTCTCATCCCCTTGAATTTCAGGGACCTCACACTTCACAGGAAGTTCTGCCCCCAGGGCTCTGATTGGGGATCCCGGACTGAGTGGGTAGAGAGGAAAGCTCTTTCCTGGCACCTTCTGGACACTCGGACAGGACTGAGGAAGGAGTAGTGACCTTCTTAGGCTGGTGACACACTTTGGGTCCAGGTCTCTGTCCCCCACCTCCGCTCCTACATGACCCCTAGAGATGATTCTTCTTACTTTGGTGACAGAGCCTGTCACACAGTCTCGGTGTGACAGTCCTGGGGTTCAGAGGCAGTGGGTAGTATGTGTTCCAAAGAGTAGTGAGACATATGTGTGTCTCCGATGGCCAGGGCTCAGCCCACGGCTGGGATCAGGGATCAGTCTGTGACTGATCAGAACTCAGGCTGGGGCCAGGTCATAGTGTAGCCTTTAAGGATCAGTTTTTTCAAATCATATTAATTGACAATTATAACTCCTGCCCTGCACCCACTACATCCTGATCATGACAGTGAAATGGCTGATATGACAGGAGCCTCAGCCTGGGGAGGAGGGAGGAAGGAGGGAGAGAGACAGATTGGGGACGTACCCACAGCTGACATCTCAGGCACAGATGCGTTGAACAACCGGTGCATGAACACAGGCCAGTTGTCATTTACATCATGAACTTTGATAGTGAAGCTGGAAGGAGGTTCCAGGTTTTTGTTGGTTTCCTTGTCTACAATGAGGGCAGTGAGCTGGTATTCGGGGACTTTCTCCCGGTCCAGTCTCTCAAAAGCATACACGTCCCCTGTCTCTGCATCGACCCGGAAGACCTTGCCAGCGGAGTCTCCTTGGAGCACATACTTGGTGTTCTTGCGATTCACGCTAGATTTGATCTAGGAAGGAACAGAATATGAGCTGGGGTGGGGGGAGCAGTGGTGGCTGGGTATATGTACACATGTGTGTGCATGTACAGAGTGTGTGCACACAGGAGCATGCACATGTAGGCATCTGCATGTGAGTAAGTATGTGTGCAGGTCTGTGCTCATGTGCACGCATGTGTGTGTATTCATGTGTGTATGTAGGTGCTGGTCAGAGATCCTAACTGTGACACTGAGGTTTTTAACAAGAACCTCCACTATTGGTTATTCTCAGCCAGCTCACTGCAAACACCAGCTGGTGTAAGTTGCCTAGCAGAGCCCAATCACCAAAATGGTGCTGAGGGCACAGCAGGGGCTTAGGAGGTAGCTTTTTGAGTGAAAGAATTTGGTGAATTAGAAGACAAAGAGTACTTTTGCCCCTTAGAAGGCACCTAGCCTCAATGACTTGGGATGACCTCATCTGTAAAATGTGGCTGCTGCTGCTTCTGAGGTTGACTTGCCCTCGTGAGTAGAGCACTCTTTTTGAAAGTGAGTCCCGGGAAACCTCCTCCTTTGCCCATGACTTTTGAGCATCAGCTTAAATGTTCAGAAATATTTGTGAGCCGACTGTTAAACACAGCCATTGTTAAAAAATGAAATCTTATAGACTTACCATTAAATAAATCATATTCAAAATAAAGACCACAAACACTCAGAATTGATCACTTCCTCATTATTTTAGCATGTTCTTGAGATTAGGTGTGTGTTTTGTATGAGCGTGGTGGGAATACTGAGAAAGGACGCGTCCAAGTAGGCCTTCTCCCAACTCTGTTTTCTGTGGTATCATGTTGGTAACTAAATCACTTTGCTGAAAGCTTTTACACCACGGAAATTGGCAAATGCTATACAATTGGGTCCATTTCCTCTGAAGAGCCAGTTTCAAATAGTTATCAGCCCTCCACTGATCCCCAGTGAATTCAATTTTGGAATGGCACATAAAAAGTTCTCTTCTTGGGGGTTTTCAATGTCCAGTCCTGGAGAAAAGAACTCCCATGAACTTTGTTAAATTCAGGATTTCCTGCACCTCTTCAACCATTGAACCATTTTTCTTATCACACGTGCTGTTAGTCTACCAAGAATTTGATTGGAGAATAGTGTGGGTCAAGTATCTTGCACAGAACAGAGCTCTCAATAAATGACAGTTATTATTAATGATACATCTGCAAATTAAAGAATATTATTAGAAGTTTAGAAGTGCTGAACATTCCATTTTTAGAATCTTAGAGAAAATCAGGACCACAAGACTAGGTAGTATGTATGCACGTAAAATGGTACTCCTCTGGGATGTTAGAAAGTCCAGAAAATAGAATTTAAATTTAAATGTAAAAAAATATAAAATTGGATGGCTACAAGGTGTCAGGCCCTACGTGGGCACACAGGGATAACACAAAACTATGCTGGCTCTCAGGGCTGAGGCTCAAATCCTCAGGGACTGGAACTCCAAGGAAGGACAGCCCTTAAGGATCAGATGGAGCAAGAACCTTGGAATGTGTCTGAGGAGGACTCATCAGGAAGGCCGGAAAACTCAGAGCTTGTGGGGCCTCAGGAGAGAAGAGGGAGATTCAAGAAGGTGTGGTCCAATCCCAAGAAGTCTTCAAGGTGTCCCTAGCATTTACCAGCTGTGTAGTCACTGAAGTCCTTGGTGAGAGCAGTGACATCTGGCAGTGGGCTGAGGAGCCAGATGGCAGTGTATAGAGAAGAGTCTGGAAGGTGATGGAGTGCAGACAGGGAGAGAGGACCCTTTCCCTCGGGTGGGCAGTGGGAGGGGGAGGCTGCAGCAGCAGGTGACGACCACCATCCTGGAGCAGGGCTGGGGTGGGCAGGGGCACGTGGGTCCCTGGGCAGGTTCCTAAGGTCCAGGAGCTAAGACATGACGAACAGCTGGAGAGGGCCAGAAGCCTCCTCTGAGCTCTGTAACCAGGGTCTTGTGACAGTGGGGACTCAAGGAGAAGGGACCGTCTGGGGCTCTGAGGGAGTTGCTCGGGATAGGATAAGATGGCAGTCTTCAAACTGGGTCCCTGGTGGATGCCTGAGGACCCAGCAGACAGGAAAGAGGAACAAGTCAGCTGGGGATTAGAAGGATGCATGAGATTTCGTGTGCATGCAAACTTCTGTTTCCTTCCTCCGAATTTTTCTTAAATAGTTTTCAGTTTTTGAAACAGTTTTTAGATTTCCAGGAAGAGGGAGGAGCTATTCTATAGGACTCCAGTCAGCTGCTCCCCTCGGCCCCTGATGTCAACATCTTAGGTGAATGTGGGACAGTTCATAATAAAGGAACCAATACTGACACACGATCATGAACTAGAGCTAATAATTTATTTAGATTGCCTTGGTTTTTACCCAATGTCCTTTTTCTGTTTCAGGATCCTGTTGAGGATATTGCGCCACATTTAGTCATGGTGTTTCTTGGAGCTCTTTTTGGCTGTGATGGTTTCTCGGACATTCATTGCATTTGGTGGACGTTGACGGTTTTGAGGAGTTCCAATCGGGAATGTCACAGGATGGCCTTCTACTGGGATCAGCCTGATGGTTTTCCTATGGTTAGGCTGGGGGAACAGGTTTTGGGGAGACACCGTTTCTGACATCACTGTATTTTGATGGAACGTCTCAATAGCACAGATCATGCCTACCCAGATTTGTGGGTGCAGAGACTGCTCAGAGTTCACTCCCATTGTCCACCCAGCTCTGTAAACAAAGGCTTCAGGCTCTGACCTCGATACGCAGGGACTTCCTTCCTTGGGATTATGTCCTTGGGAGCTGGGAGCCAGGAGGTGGTCCCTGAAGCCCTGTGCTTCCCTCTCCCAAGCACCTTGGTTTCCTCCCAGCATGGGGACCACACGTGGCTCCTCTGACCCCAACACTCTGCCCTTTGGTCTCATGCCAGGTGTCCAGGGACTTGATGCAGTCACTCAGATTGGCATCAAGCTCTCAGTCTTGACGCTCTTCCTGTTGTTTGCAGACCTTTGGGCGAGCCCCCAACAGTTGTCCTGGCAAGGGCTGGCATGATGCAGGTGGCCCCCACTTTCCACTGACTCTCCCTGACTCACTGCACAGATTTTCCTTGGGGCCAGTCCTTCTCCTCAGAAGATGATTCATGGCACAGTTATCCGGCTAGGAAGGATGTAGGTGGGTTGATGACATTTCCCTCGATGACACAGGGTTCACATTGGTGTTGGGAGTCAGGAGCCCCAGGTTCTCCGAGGGCTCTGTGTTGGTCTTGTTATGTGAACCTGGGCCTGGGTCTCCCTTCGGATGGGCCATGCTGTAAGATTTACTTCTCCCAGTCAGCCATTCAGGAGAGACAGAAGAGCCATGGGCTCAGCTGGCCGTGGCCATGGAGAGCCTCCAGTTGTCCCCAGCCCCTTCCTTTGTCTGTGGGAGCATTTCCAGTGTCATGGTCATACTGGGCCTGATCATCCAAAGTCCCTCTTCAGCCTGTTTCTCCATCACCAGTGAGCTTCCATTATTACCATTGGCAGATCAGCCGTTCCTCTAGACCAGGGTGGGTCAACTCTTTCTGTTAAGGGTCAGAAGGTAAATATTTCCGGCTTTGTGGGCCATATGGCCTTTGTCACAACTATTCAACTCTGCTATTGGAGCAGGAAAGCAGCCAACTTGTAAATAAGTGGATGTGATTGTTTTTCAATCAAACTGTGTTTGCAAGTCCAGGCAGGGGGCCAGATTTGACCCACAGGATCCCTGCTCTAGACCACCATCTCCATGAGAGTTGGGCCCCCATCTATCTTTGTCTGTCTTTGTTGACTGCTCTTTCCATTACTCAGTCCAGTGCTTGGAGCTGTCTGTCCTTTTCCCAGGACATTTGACCTACTATTCTCTCTTGTAGTTGATAGATAGATTCCAAGAAGTTGGCAAGGTGAGATTTTAATGCACTCAGAAATGTTCTTCCTCACAGAAAACTCTCAAAACACCTAGGCCATCGACTTTTGTGTGAAATCCCATCGTGTGTGCCATGACTTTGAATTAGAGTGGATAGTTTTGAGGTCTGTGACAAATGGATATGGTGAGACAATTCAGCAGTCACTCAGGTTGGCATCAAGCTTTCAGAAAATGGGCTTGGGATGGTCACATCTTATAGGAGGACAAAGTAAGGATCAGAGCCGTAGGCTCTGCCTTGGAGGTCAGGCTTGGGTAGGCACCTTGTGATATGTGTCCTGCTTTGGGGGAGCTGTGTGAATCAAAGGCCTTGACCAGAATTGGCAATTATAGCCTGAATGATTAACCCTGTAACCAGCACCGTTTTGTTGAAGGCTGCTCAGTCTCCTCCCGATCTCTCAAATGGGAACACTTAATAGTGGCCATGGCTGGTTCTACCATAAGCCCAAAGCCCCTAGGCCAGGCTGGGTTCCTTAGCCTGAACATGGATGGCACTTTTGTTAGTTAAATCTGGTCTGTAAAGCCAGGTCTTAGAGAAAATGAGCCATAGCATTCACCACCACCACCATCGTTGACACCGCCACTTCTACTACTATTGCCTCCATTATCACCTACTTCTTCACCATCACCATCATTACCATCACTACCAACATCACCCCCACAACCACTCTCACCTCCCCCATCACCAATCCTCACACCATCATTACTTCCCTTACCTCCCCTTCATTGTCATGGCCGCCTCCATTACTACCCTAATACTTCCATGATCACCACCATTATCACCTTCTCTATTACAATCACTATGATCACCATTGTCACTGCCAATAATACCACCATCACCACCACCGCCACCACCACTATACCACCATACTACCTCTTTAATCACCACCCCCAACATCACCCTCAATTTCCCCTTCTCTATTCCCACCAGTGCCTCAGTCATCACTACTGTCTCTACCACTATCACCTTCCTCACTTCCCCTTCACTATCTATTATCATCAGCATTACCAACACTATTACCACCAGAACAATCACCAGTACACCATTACTACCACTATCACCTTCCTTTTTAGTCAGCTTTCCATGTGATGACAAAATACCTGATATAAAAAACTTAGAAGGCAGAAAAGTTTCAGTCCATGGCTGCTTGGCCCTGTTGCTTTGGGAGTGTGGCAAGAAAGAGCATCATGGTGGAAGTGTGTGGTGGGGTTCTGTGTCTCTCATGGAATCTGGGAAGCCAAGAGAGAGGAGGGGCCAGAATGCCAATATCCCTTTCACCACCCTGGGGATTTAAATTCTTTCCACAAGTCCCCATCTCCTAAGATCCAAACCATAACATTCTACCCCAACCCTTAAGGGCTCATGCCCATCTAATAATTCAAAATGCATTTAGTCCATTTCCAAGAGTCCCCAAAGTTTCAACAGTTCCATCATTGCTCCCAAAGTTCAAGTCCAAAGTCTCCTCAGAGACTCAAGCAACCTCTAGCTGTGAGCACCTTTAAAACAAACAAACAAACAAACAAAAAAAAAACACCACCAACAACAACAACAACAAAAAAAAACAAACAAGAAAACAAGATACATACTTCCAAGATACAGTGGTACAGGGTAAATAAAAGTTGCTTGGTTACATTGCTTGGCCTGTGACAAATGGTAAGGAGTCAATGATGGATCAAAGCTACTCACTTCATGGCAACTGGGAAGCAAAGAGAGAAGTCCTAATATCCTCCTAACGGGCACCACCCCAATGACATAACTTCCTTTCATTTGTTTCCACCTCCTGAAGTTTCCACCACTCCCAATGGTGCCACAGGCTGAGGACAAAGCCATTAGCATATCACACACTTAAGATTCAAATCATAATACTATCTTACCTTCCCCATCACTAGCACCTCTACCTTCTCCATTACCACCACCATTACCACCAATACCATCACCACCACCACCACCACCATTAGCACTACTATCATCACAACAACCACTTTCACTACCTCCACCATTACCTCCCTCACCTTCCCCTTCACTCTTACCACCATCGCCATTATCACCACCACCAGTGCCAGTATTCCTTTCCCCACCTTCCTCTTCACTGTCACTGCCACCATCACCCCTATTACCACCACCACTAATACTATTACCCCTACTACCATCACCATCACCACCTCCCTCACATTCTCTTTTACTGTTACTACCACCACCACTATTACCATTGCCACCATTATCTCCCTCACTTTTTCTTTCACTGTTACTGCCACCACCACCACCACCACCACCACCATTACCACCATCACTACCACCATCACCACTACAATGACTACCACAGTTACCACCATCATCACCACCATTAGCACAACCATTACCAGCATAATTATCACTACCACCACCATTTTTACCACCATCACCACCACAATTACCACCACTATCATCACCACCATTACTACCACCATATCCATTACCACCACCACCACCACCACCTTTGCCACCATCACCACCACCATTACCACCACTATCATCACCACCATTACTACCACCATCACCATTACCACCATCACCACCACCATTACCACCAATATCATCACCATTATTACTACCACTATCACCATTACCACCACCACCACCACCATCATTACCACCATCACCCCCACCATTACCCCCACTATCATCACCACCATTACTACCACCATCATCATTACCACCATCACCACCACCACCACCTTTACCACCATCACCACCACCATTACCACCAATATCATCACCACCATTACTACCACCATCACCATTACCATCACCACCACCACCATTACCACCACTATCATCACCACCATTACTACCACCATCACCATTACCACCATCACCACCACCACCACCTTTACCACCATCACCACCACCATTACCACCAATATCATCACCATTATTACTACCACTATCACCATTACCACCACCACCACCACCATCTTTACCACTATCATCACCACCATTACTACCACCATCATCATTACCACCATCACCACCACCACCACCACAATCTTTACCACCATCACCACCACCATTACTACCAATATCATCACCAGCATTACCACCACCATCACCATTACCACCACCACCACCACCACCACCTTTACCACCATCACCATCACCATTACCATCAATATCATCACCACCATTACTACCACCATCACCATTACCACCACCACCACCACCATTACCACCACTATCATCACCACCATTACTACCACCATCACCATTACCACCATCACCATCACCATCACCATTACCATCAATATCATCACCACCATTACTACCACTATCACCATTACCACCACCACCACCATCACCATTACCACCATCACCATTATCACCATCACCACCACCACCACCACCACCACCACCACCTTTACCACCATCACCACCACCATTACCACCACTATCATCACCACCATTACTACCACCATCACCATTACCACCACCACCACCACCATTACCACCACTATCATCACCACCATTACTACCACCATCACCATTACCACCATCACCATCACCATTACCATCAATATCATCACCACCATTACTACCACTATCACCATTACCACCACCACCACCATCACCATTACCACCATCACCATTATCACCATCACCACCACCACCACCACCACCACCACCACCTTTACCACCATCACCACCACCATTACCACCACTATCATCACCACCATTACTACCACCATCACCATTACCACCACCACCACCACCACCACCACCATTACCACCACTGTCATCACCACCATTACTACCACCATCACCATTACCACCACCACCATCAGCACAATTACCACCACCACCACCATAACCACCATCACTACCATCATCACCACTACCATTACCACCACCACCACCATTATGACTTCTGCCACCATTATGACCTCTGTCACCATTATCACCACCACCAATACCACCATTACCATCACCATTATCACTACCACCATCACCACCACCACCACCACCACCAATATCACCACCACCACCATTACCACCACCACCACCATTATCATTACCACCACCACCACTATTACCACCCTCTCTACCATTATCACCACCACCACCATCACTATTACCACCACCATCATTATTACCATCACCATCACCACCACCATTACCATCATCACCATAACCACCACCATCACCATTACCACCACCACCACCACCACCACCATCACTTCCACCAGCACCATTACCACTACCACCATTATGACCTCTGTTACTATTACCACCACCACCTCCAATACTACCACTATCACCAATACCAACACCACCACCGCCATCAGCACAATTACCACCACCACCACTATTACTATTACCACCACCACCACTATTACCACCACCAGCACGATTATCACCACCTCTACCATCACTATTACCATCATCAACACCATTACCACCACCACCACTACCACCACCACAAACATCACCAGCACCATTATCACCACCACCACCATCACCATTACCACCACCATCACCATTACCATCACCACCACCATTACCACCATCACCATTACCACCACCATCACCATTACCATCACCACCACCATTACCACCATCACCATTACCATTATCACTACCAGCACTACCATTACCACTACCATCACCATTACCACCATAACCACCACCACCACCACCATGACCACCACCACCACCATCAGCACCACCATTACAACCACTACCATCACTGTCACTACAACCACCATTACCTCCCTTACTGTCTCCTTTACTGTCACTGCCAACATCACCATTACCACCACCACAACCATCATCACCACCACCATAAGCATCATCACCTCCACCATTACCACCACTACCATCAGCACCACCATTATAACAACCCCCACCCCCTACATTACCTCCCTCACCTTCCCCTTCACTGCTCCTGCTACCATCACCACCATTGTCACCAGCATCATTACCATTAACACCACCATTACCACCAGCACCATCACCATCACTACCACCACCTCCACCAGTACCACCATTACTTTCCTCACCTTCCTCTTTGATATAACTACCAGCACCTGTTACCATTTCTCCTTTCTTAGCACCACTACCACCACACTCACGAGCACCACAATCATCATTGCTGCCACTACTACCACTACCAGTTCTACCACCTCTCCCAGCTCCAATTCTGTTGCCATCACCCTCACAACTATTGCCCCCACTCCTACAACTACCCTGGTATCTATTACCATTTCTGCCACCAGGACCATTGCTCTGGGCCAGCTGCAGAGGGCTTCTCCTCCCATGGAGCCTGAGCCTTACCTTGCCCACATGGTGGGGCAATGAGGAGTTTTTCTCTTCCTCAATGTGCATCTGGTTCCAAATCCAGGCTCTTTTCTGGCGCTGGTGAATAGGCAGCATGCCAGGAGTGTCCGGTTGGGTAGGGTTAGAGCCTGCCACTGCTGCTGTCACCAGCAGGCCTAGGTAGGCACCCAAAGCAGCCACCAGCATCGTGAGCCTCTGCATCCCCTGGGGAGGAGCCAGTCTGGGGAAAGAGGAGAGACACCATCAGGACATGGCCATTATCCTAGGGTCTGAATAGTTCCCGTAGAGAAATGAGCTCCCTTTATCTGTTCATGCCTTCATCCGTCACTCTGCAGACAGAGGAATCAGACCCTGTTCCTGACCCAGGGGAGCTGGGAGTCTGGGAGGAGAAGGCAGACACAGAAATGATTCCTAGTGCATGCAGGTACATGGGCTAAGATGGAAGCAGGTACGAGGGGTATGGGGAGCCTCAGAGGCTGCTGGGGGGTCTCCTGAAGGAGGGGGAGATGCTGATGTTAATCACAGTCCCACGAGCTCCAGCCAGGAGGCATTTGGGCAATCGCCATTTTACCAATGAGGAAACTCAGTCATGAGGAGGTGAAGTCCATGTAGGCACCAGCAGCGAGGCTGAGAACAGAGCCAGGCTTCTGACCTCCGTCACCAACCTTTATTGAGAACTTGGTATTTGTCTGACTTTGTTCCAGGAGCTGTATGTATGTTAACTCATGTAATCTTCCTAATATCCCTCGAGGTTGGAATAATTGTGATCTTCATCTTACAGATAAGCTCATAATCAGAGAGGTTTAGTAACTTCCTGAGATCACCCAGACTGTAAGGAGGAGAGACAGGACTGGAACTGACTCTATCTGTCTCAAAAGCTCAGACTGCGATGGGGTGGGATTTTAAGATTCCTCTGAACAAACATGCCCTCCCAGCCAGTATGCCGTTTGGTAGGTTTGCTCTGATGCTGTCTGAGAAGGTCCCCAGGAAAACACCAATGTTTGAACTCAGAGGTTTGCACCTCACTCTAGGAGGCACAGGAGGTAGTCTCCTGAGGATCTGTCATAAAAGCAAGGCTTGGCATGTGGCGGCTTAAGAGTCCTGCTTCATGGATTTGTAATTGGCAGACCCCGTGCAAAATAGAAATGTGGGTCCTTCATTCGAAAGTTACGAAGAATTTTTGAGACAGATGAATACTAAGCTAAGCACTTTGAAATGCAAGCCCTGTGCAGTTTTGCAGGTTGTACACTCTTGAGGGCAACCCCACGGGCCAGGAATATGGTGACCCATGTCACCCAGAGATCAAAGCCTGTCCTCTGCCTGAATTTCAGAAACACAAATTTTCTTCATTTCCCCAAAGCAATTGGAGGCCATGCCCTTGGCCATCAACCTGCCTTCTCAACTCTGACTCTACCTGTCCACCCATTCTGGGTCCCTTGTATCACTGACCTGCAGCTCCTGAGACCGTGGAGGGAAGAAAGTCGGTGAGTGGGAGTGGGGACCAGTGTGCATGCTTGGCAGGACACAAGGACTCACAGGGTATGGGGTGGGACTGCCTCTTGCTCAGCCTGCCCACGGGGGAGGCTGGACTCTGTACCTCATAGGAGGCTTCTGAACTCTAGTAACGTTTCCTCTGAGCCACTGGCGCCAGGCTGGCCTCAGCAGGGCCCAGGGAGTCTGTGCTGGGCTAGCTGGTCTCAGGCCTGCTGACCTTAGCATCCAAGGGCCCTGCCTCTGTCCCAGGAGGAAGTGACCTCCCAGGGTCCTGGAGTCGGGGTGGACCCTAGATGCAGGTGCTATGTTTTGGGGGAGCCCTGCCTCCTCTAGACTTCAGCTTCTTGGCCACCAATGAGGGGGTCTAGCTGGAGGACGCCTGGTGCCCTTGGTAGTAGGGTGCTCCAGGCAGGATGAAGGCAGTGGACAAAGGATGGAGGAGGGAGGGGGAGGCTGGAAGTCATGGCCAGGAAGCTGTCCTGGCTCAGGGAGGCAGCAGGCAGATGTCACAGCTGCTGCTGCTCCAGCCCCAGGCCCGGCAGCCCCCGGGCCCTATGGGGCCATTTCCTTCCTCCCAGAAAGAAAGAGCAAATCTTGGTTCTTTCTGTCTCCCTCATGTGAGAAGTGACTCTAAAATGCAAAAGCAAAACAAACAAGTGAAATCAGGAAACAGCAGGAGAGAGTTCTCAGGCCTCCGGGCGGGACAGGGTGAGTCTTGTTCAGTGTGGCACGGGGACAGGACTCTGGGTGAGGGGTGGCTGACTGAGACTGAATCCAGGGAAAACTTCTGGGAGGTTTTGTATTTTTTTGGTGTTGGAGATGGAACTCAGGGCTTCCTGCATGCCAAGCAAGCGCTTTACCACGGGTACTCCCCCGCCCACTCAGAGAGAGTTGTGAGCCCACGTCTGAGGGTCAGCTTTAGGGATGGCAGAAGGAGGAAGAGAATATTAGGCAGAAGCACCGACAGATGCAAAGGCCTTGAGGCGAGAAACTGTTCATGTACCTGAGGAACCAAGGAGTACCCAGGGTCAGAGGAAATGAGCAACAGGGGCTGGGAACAGGAGAGGTGGCCAGATCTGTGTAATAGGCTGAATGACTGTCTCTCCCCCAAGGGTCCGCATCTCATTCCCTGGAACCTGGAATGTTACCTTATATGGCAAAAAGGGGCTTTCGGCAGACGTGGTTAAGTTTTGGGTCTTGAAATGAGAGGTTAACCTGGATGATGTGGGTGGACCCCAATAATCACATCATCCTTGAGCTGGGAGGCAGAGGGCCAGAGTCAGAAAAAAACAAAGTAATGACAGGAGGCTTGACGTGAGGGGAGCCGCCATCCCAGGAAGGCCAGTGGCCCCTGGGGGCTGGAAGAGGCGGGGCAGGGATTCCCCTGGGCCTCCAGGGGGAATGCAGCACTGACTTCAGCCCCTGAGCCCCATTTCAACCTTCTGAGCCGCAGAGCGGAGAGTTAACCCATCAATGAGCTTGTGTTGCCTTAGACCCCAGATTTGTGGCAGGTCGTCCCTGCAGCCTTGAGGGGGGATCTGTTCCCACTCCTGGGCCTCAGCTTCTAATCACTTGCTGGGGGGGGGGCAAGCAGGCTCTTCTGCTTTCCCTTCCATCCCTGCCAGATCCCACCCTGCCCCACCAGCCTCTGCTCTGCGTCAGGAGGGCTGCTCTGGGCTCGCGTCCCTGGCCTCTGGCTGTTTGGTCAGGAGCTGGTCCCGCAGACCTTCCAAGGACCAGAGGAGGGCTGTGGACAATGTCTTCCCTGCTCCTCTCCACTCTGGCTCCTGTTTTCAGCTGTGGTCACATCGCTCCATGATGCCAGCTGCTGGTGGGCGGCCCCTGGGTCCTCCGATCCTCCCTAGGTTCTGGAAACGTCCTCCCTCTGTCCCTCTGGTCCTGAGACACTACAGCTTCCCCTGTCCCTGGCCTCTGGGTGCCTCCACATCCCGCTTGGCCCTGTACCCAGTTCCCGCTGTCCTTTCACAAAGTCTCTATGTGGGACCCCAGGTTTCCTGATGGGGCTCAGACAGAGGACGGGTCATGGTTTTCTTTATTTATCACCCAAATTAATAGATGACCACACGAGACCTCAATAAAGCCACGTCCACTGGCCCCGGGCTCTGGCCACATGGTTCACGGGGGGCATTAACTCCTCGGTGGGCCCAGGAGTTAAAGTTCTTGGGGGGAGTAGAGAAGCCCTGTGCATTCTGTTCTGTGTCCATCAAAGGCCCATGGTCCACACGGGTCAACTTCAAGCTCCTCCCAGTCAACTATATCAGTATGTCCCTTGCCAAGGGAGGGGGAGGACCCTGGCCATGAGGGCTTTTAGGAGATGGGATCGTGTAATTATCCCCACGTGACACGGAAGACTTGGGCACTCTGAAACAGTGTTTTCTTGTCTGACATCCCTGAGCACCTCCCCGGAGGCACATTATCTCACTCACATCTTGCAATGATCTTTGATGTAGTTGTCAACCATCCAATTTTGCAGGAAGAAGGAGGCTCAGAAAGGTGGAGTGAGCCAACCCAGGTCACACAGGAGCAAGAGATGGAGCCAGAATTTGAACCTGCCCTCAGTGGTGCGTCGTGCCCCTCTCTCTCGCTCTCTCTCTTTCTCTCTCTCTCTCTCTCTCTCTGCAGTGACACTCACATGTAATATTAATAAACCATTTCCAGTGCTTGGCTTTCAGAGGCACCACCTCATTTAGTTTTTGCAGTCTCCCCAGCCTCCTGAAGAGGTAGGAATTGTCATTCCCATTTCACAAATTAAGAGCCCAAGGCTCAGAGACAGACAGCTTATCAGTGGTAGACCTGGCCCCCTCTGCCCAATCTGTCTTTTTCTAAACCCTGGGTTCCTTCTACACCCAATCTCAGAGGAATCCGAGGGAACTCATCGTTTGAAAAACCACACTCCACTTCTTTGTGATTTTTGCTTTTGTGTTAAAAATCTGGCCACCAAAACAGGGCCAAGGGGAAGGGTTTTGTAGACAATCACTCATTCCTCCTCCTGCCCATGGAGAGGAAGGCAGGGGGTCAGATTGGCCAAGGCCACAGCCGGAAACAGAGTGTTCCTGGGCTGCAGTTTGGAGGCGTGGCCAGCAGACAGTTGGGGTCAGGCTTATTTTAGGCTTTTTGCTTTTAGCAAGCCGAGTCACGCCTCTTCTACTGTTCTCACCACTTTTTGGAGAGATTTTGGGTGTCTCTGGGCAGATTTGGGGACTGTGGACGTCCAGAGCGCCTGAGGACCTTGGGCTTGGTTTTGGGGATGAGCAGTTCCTGGCTGAGCGGTCTGGGAACCTGCCTGAGCTCAGGACGGGTGGAGAGGGGGTCTTCTGGCAACTCAGCTGTGGGTACTGGACACCCAGAGGCCAGGGCCCTGCCCATGGCCCTGTCATCCAGAATCTGTGCTCATGTCATCTCTGAAGCCATGTTAGTTTTGTAAGCCATTCCAAATGGATGAAGGGGACCCCTTTGTGGCACATACTAGGATGGAGGGACTTAGGAAGCTGTGACAGGGAATGGGAGAGGGCCCAGTGGGTGAAGTCTAGTCCCTGGAGGGAGCCCTGCCTCTGTCACTCATCCCCATGAGGCTCAGGCAAAGTCCCCTTTGGTCCTTCTCTTGGTGCCAATCCATCTCAGGGCTTGGGTTTGCAGTGGGCTCAGTTCCATGCTCTCTAAATCATACGCTGGAAGGAGGGGAGGGGACATGGCTGAGGGGAGGGGAACTGTCAGGTAGGGAGGGGCTGAGCCTTCTCTTGGGATTCCCCGGGCCCTCTGCCCTTGTGGTTAAGTAGATGGTAGGAAATTTGGACCCAATTGGGAGCCCTTGGGTGGGGCACTGAACAAAGGCCTAGGCTGGTTCTGCTTCTGACCACAGGGCAGAGCCCTCCCCCTCCATCTGATGAGAGCCCCGCTCAAGTTTTAGATTTCAGGGGCCAAGTCTGGGCTTTGGGGTGTTGTTGAACAGGCCTCTGGGGCTGTGTGGAGGAAGGCTCCAGGTCAGATGCACACGCAGCATCCTCAGGCCACACAGACCCCCAGCCCTCACAGACGCCTGCATGAGGACACAGCCCTGGGCACAGACTGCCCACGCTGTCTGAGACCCTCTGCTCCTTCCCTGCACACAGCCTTCAGCCAGGATGGGATCTAGCAGCCGAGCCCGGCTCCAGGGACAACCTCTGGAGATATACGGAATGCTAGTCCCAGCCCAGCCTCCCACTGGCTCTGGACTCCAGCCCAGAGGCCATGGGTCAGGGATGAGGGTCAGGGTGGTGGGAGGGGATGGCCCAAAACACGCAGGGGGTGTGCTTGCAGGCAGGGTGGCTGGAGCCTGAGCTCCGTGGGTGGCCTTGGAGGCTCTCTATCACCCGCTTGTCCCACTCCGCGAGCCTCTGTCTAGGACAGAGTGGGACCCACTGATCCCCAAACTCCCCCTGAGACCCCCACACTATCTGCTCAAATCCCGGCACTTACAGCTGGGCCTTGGCAGCTGCCCACATTGGGAGGACAGAGGCCAAGGCCCTGGGAGCCTTGGGGACAGGGTGAGGCCCCGCAGCTATGAGCCGGCTTTTCTCGCTTTCCTTTATTTGTGGCTCAGCTCAATCCGGAGTCCTCCTCCTGGGGGGCCCAGACTGCTCCTCTCCTAGCAGAGTTCTGCCAACAGCCTCCCTGTCTAAACTGTACCCCTGCAGGTTGAAGTCCAGCTCCTGAGCCAGTCTTCAAGGACCAGCTCAGTGCGTTGCCTGCCTACCCTCCAGCTCTCCTCTCTTCCGCCCTTCTGCCCCTACCAGCCACGAGGAGAATGAGAAGTCTCTGGAATGCACGACGCTCTTCTGGTCACCAGCAGGGTTTTCACACAGGGGCCTGGAGTGCCCTTCATCCTCTGGGTGATGCTTTAATATTTTCCAAGCCCAGTCTCCCCTCTCCTTGGTCTTCCAGTGGCCACCAGGATGGTCTAGGCCTTCTGGACCAAGTGTCTCTGCCCAAACAATTTCTGGGTCTAGGTCCCCACTTCATTCTAGCATCCAAGTATGAGGACTCAAGGGCCCAGACCTGGGGGTGTCAAAGTCCCCCTCCATGGCTGTCAGTCTGGCTCAGTCTCCAGTTCTGGTCTTGCTACTGATTCCCTTGCCGCTCCCAGGATTTAGAAACCAATCTGCATGTTTGCAGACAACAGGTAGGGTGGGCAGAGCGGTGGCAATCATCAGCATAACCCAGAGAAACTTATCCCTACCCCCAATGGCCCATCTCATTGTCAAATACACCACTGTAGGTTTTTGGGGAGCAATGAGATTATCCTTGCTAAGGGTCCTGATGATATGTACACACCTCTGAGTGGGGGGCCTCTTTAGGTAGGACTGGCAAGACAGAATTCAGAGGTGGCCTCTCACCCCTGCCCTCACCCATGGCAGACATCACCAATCAATCAAAATATTCATAACCACCAAACTTGAACTCAGTCCCTGAATCCTCAGTGCAATCTATGAGGGAGGAATTACCAAAGGACCAGAACTAATTTATGATTTGAAACAAATTGGCAGCCTGGCCCATGTGTTTCTGGGCTCTGGGTCATCCATGCTATCTTCCTGTCTTAAGGAGACAGGAAGGAGCTTCATGCATCTGCCTGTCGGAACCTGCCTGACTGCTCACGAGCTGTGCGACCTTGGGCCCATCCCTTGCTCTCTCTGAGCCTCAGCTTCCTCATCTGCAATGGAGGCAACAGTAGTGGCCTCCCTGGTTGGGAGAACTAAGTGAGGTCACAGGTGTAAGCCCAGCACACAGTAGGTACTCAATCAGTGAATGTGTCTTGACCGCCATCTGCCCACCCGTTTGGTCTGGCAGCTGTGGCTTGGACTGCCGGCTAGCCCCTGACCTCATTTCCTGGTTCTGCTCTGGGCCGACCTCCTGCTCCCCTTGTTCCTCTCCAGAAGGAAATCACATTCAGCAGGGCCCAGCCAGCGGGTCTGAGTACCCGCCGGGGTCTGATAAGCTGGAGGGGCCTGCGTAAGTTTCAGGACTGGAGAGGTGGGGAGACTGAGGCAAAGGCAGGGCGATGTCCGAGGCCTCCCCGGCATCTCGGGCTCCTGCTCTTCCTCCAGGAACCTTCTGTTGACTTCTCCACCCAACACCCCAGGTTTCTCCTCATCTCTCCCGGCAGGAGCAAGTTCCTGCATGCAGAGCCCATCTCCTAGAGCATTCTCTCCCCAGGGTCGCTGTTCTCCTGGCTTGGTTCTTGGGCCTGCTTCTTCCTCTCTGAGCTTCACTATGGACTGTAATCGGTATGGGGCCCAAAGGACTGTCCTCATCAATGTTCTGCTTTTACTTTGTACTGGCTGTGTGACCTTGGATTGATCTCATGATCTCTCTGGGCCTCAGTGTCCTATATATCCAATGGAAATTCACGTAGCCTCACGTGAGAAGGGGGGCTACGGAGGGGTGGTGGAGGTAACAGGCATGGGTCCTTATGAGGACAGGGCCTGAGATTTTTCCTAGAATGGTGGCCACAGTGTCCACTGCTTGTCCCTAAGGCAGCAGTGGAAGTGTGAGTCATCTAACTTTGGAAGAAAATAAGTGTAGCCCCTTCTGGCTTCCTGCCCCATGTCCGGCCCTTGTTTAGCTTCACAATGGTTGGGTCTGAGGCTGTAGGGTGGCAGCTTAACCCTTTTGGGGCTGGCAGACACCTCCCCTAACTTTCGGCACTGTGATCTAGAGCTGGTAGGGCTGCTTGGGGTGGCTCCTGGGCTCCTGGTGGGGGGGTACCCTCTGACCTTCAGCCTGGGGCCCACAGATGGCTAGACTCGGCCAGACAGGGGAGGAGCCTCAGGCCACTGGTCCTCTTGCTGCTTGGCCTCTACTCCCTGCTCCCCAGGCCCTCTGAGCTGCCTGGCCGTCCCTCCTCCTGGGATGCCTTTCATCACCTGTCAATCCCATCTGCCCACCACCCAGGGCCAGGGGGCATGGAGTAGGTGCCCAGAGGTGCCACCCCTCCCCCTCCCCCGCCGGGGGCTGACCCCTTGCAGCCGGAGATAGAGTGGGATGGGGGGCTTGGTGCAATGCCTTGGAGTCACAACATTATGCTTTCATAGCCACCGTCGGCTGGAGGGTGGCGGGTGAGTTCAGCGCACGGAGGTCCTCCCAGATCCCCTACTATGAGCCATTTCCAAGGCCAAATGTGAGCATCTCAAGTAAATGACCAAAAAAAAAAAGACGGTTTCCTCCATTTACACCTGAGAATCCCGAGCCACAGGTGCTGGGGAGAGCCTGGGCTCTGCAGGCCAAGATCTCGGCTCAGATCTCACCCCCGCCCCCACCCCAGCTCTCCAGATCTCCTGGGCTTCACCAGATGTGAGGAAAGAATCTACCCCCTGGGACCGCTCCTGGGCAAATAGAGAATCCAATTGCTCAAGAGCTTTCGAGGAGCATCATTTCTAGTTCTCAAAATAAATGGCAGAGACCCACTAGCCCCATCGCCCAGACAAGCAGACTGAGGTTTGGAGACTGGGTAAGGTCTCCAAGGTAACCCAGGAGCGGCCAAGCTGGAGTCTGTTCCCACGGTGGGTGAACTTCTCCAAACCTCCAAACCCCCACCCCGGCTGAGCACCAGTCCTCATGGCTGGCCGTCTGGGGGGCTTCCCCCGAGATCTGGGGCCATTGGCTCCTGATCCCTAGGCTTTGGTATCTGGGTGTTGGGTCTGCTTTTGGGGGAACCAAGCCCCACTCCCCCTCAGCCCTGAGACATCCACTTGTGCTCATGGCCCCACCACTGGACGCACCTTGCCCAGCCCTGCCTTGACCCCAGAGGAGACCCAGTCCTCCCGGGAAGGGCTGCTCCCCACCGGTCACCTCACAATCCCATTCCATAGACAAGGAAAGCAGGTCCTCCCCACTCTGGGGCACACACCTGGGTCGGAGGTGGAGAAGATGGAGCGCCCCCACTCACCGTGCCTGTGGGCTGAGAGCTCTCTCTGTTCTGTCTGGCTGTCTGTCCGAGGCCGAGTGAGGAGCTCTGCTGACCGCCTCGAGGGCAGCCACACCCAGCCAGCAAGGGAGGCCTGGCCACCGCCCCTCAGGTTTTCCAGCTGGCCCTGGCCCACTTCCCCCCGGGATGGTTTCCTGTTATTGTTCTTTTGTGAGGGCCAGGCTGCCTGCAGATAGGCAGGCCCCACGGTGGGCGGCTGCTTTGGCCCAGCGAGAGTGTCCCCACAGAGACCTGGCCCTGGCCCCACTCGGGATGCTAAACTCGGAGCCCGTATCCAGGCCTCAGCTCTGGACCTGTGAGCCCAGCACCTGCTAAGGGCCGGGCCTGGACCAGCACACAGATTCCCTCTTTGGGGCCCCAAAGGCAGGGGCTGTCATTCCCATCGACAGCCTGGGAGCGCGGGCTCTGTGGATCTGAGCGGCTCGTCTGCCTAGCCGCAGTCCACCTCGCCCAGAGCTGGGTTTCCCATAACTCTGTGACACTGTGGTGACGCCATAGCCTATGCGGTGGGTCCCTGAGGGGACTTCAGAGGTCTCAGGGTGGGGCAAATGAGAGACAGAAACAGACAGCAGCTCTGGGCACAGGAGGACCAGGTCGCCTTCCCTCTGGGAGCGGTGCGTGTGTGTCTTGGAGTCTGAGGCACCAGTCTGGGTCTATGGGGGCCATTTGGGTCCAGAAATATTAGGTGAAGTCAGGAGTCCTGGCTCTGCTTCTGATATGACTGTGGCCCAGTCATGTTCCTGCAGAGCCTTGATTTCCTCATCTGTACCTTATCTGCATGGGAATAATTGTGGCCTAAAGGGTCAAAGATAGACAGAGCACCCCAGAACCGAGAGGCTGGAGGAGGTGAGGACCCAAATTCTGTGCATCATGAGAACCACAGAGGGAGCTTTAAAAACCGGAGAGGCCTGGGCCCACCCAGGACCCACTGACTTGGAATCCCCCCAGGGCGAAATTGGAAACTCTGTCCTTAGAGAGCTGCCCTGGTTTTCAGCAGGGCCCACTAGAGGGCGCCCTGCTCAGGAGCAGTCAGCAATCAGAGATGGGGAAGGGGTTTGAAGAACCCTTTAGGGAGGAGATAAGGCCTCTCCGTGTTGGCAGGTTGAATCAGAGGTGCTTACGGGAAACCTGAGTGGAGCTGGGGGGTTGGTACCTGGAGATGGAGTCAGATCTGGTTTGGGGATGAGGCTGGCAAGCCAGAAGTTTATGGCTGAACCCTAAGTCCGTGAGGATGGAGGTGCTTACAGGGAAGGAGGCCCAAAGAAGAGGGTCCAGTTAGAGGGAGGCCGTGAAAGCCAGGAGAGGACAGAGGGGTGGTCAGCAGGGTCAGGCTGCAGCAGCAGAGACTTGCTGCTGGATTTGGAAAATGAGGTCACTGACTTTGACAGAGCAGGTTAAACAGAAAGGAGTGAACGAGAGCAGAGCGATTGGAGGGGTGACAGAGGGGGCCAGGAAGAGGAGTCACAGAGATGATTCTTCCCAAGTTTCGCAGTGAACAGGAGCAGGGGCGTGTGTTTTTAAAAGCTTGGTGGCATGTTTGTGTCCTGAGGGAGTGTCCCGCAGACAGGGAAGGCAGACGTTACTGGTGTGAGCAGGGCCACCTGCTGGTAGCAGAACAGTCCTTGGGGTGGGCTGAGACCCAGCGCCGTCCATCACAGCGTAGGAGATGACAAACAGCGGCTCAGTGGCTCCCTTGCAGCGGGGCTGACCCTGCCTCCTCTGACCTCCGAGATTCAGGCCTGGCCAGTGCTTTACTCCCTGGTGCCCCTGCCCTGTCCCCCCACACAGACTGCCTGCCCTCCTGGCCTACGTGCTCACGGGAACTCGCTGGCCTGGGCACCACTTCCTGCTGCGTCTCAGACTTGGCACTGGTGGCCGATGGGGACAGGCCCTGTTCTGGCAGCATCTGCCAATTCCCTTTGTCTTCCCAGTCCTTGTGGAAGTTGGCTCTGCCCTGAACGCCGCTGTTCCTGTGATCCGTAAACAAGGGAATGGCCCGACAGGCACGTGCCCTGGGCGTGGGCTCCGGGTGGGCATCGAGGCCAACAGAGCAGAGGAAGTTCAGACCCCAGGAGGGGAGGCTAGTGCCCCCCCTGTCCCCCCAGGGTCTCATCCCTGATCTCTGGGCACCGCCTGGCCCTGCTCCAGCCCATCCAGAGGAGGCAGGAGGAGGGCCCAGGGGCAGGAAGTGCCAACGGGAGCCAAGGGCAGTGTGGGCCACGGCTGGCAGGAAGCGGGATGGTCTGCAAGACCAGATTAGCAGCCCGAGGAGGAAGCGGGGCTGGGGCTCGGGGTGGAGTGGAAGAATGAGGCAGGGGAAACCCACCAGGCCTCTGCCAGGATGAAGGCTGGCCAGGGAGGGATCCCAGGGTGGAAAACTCCAGACCGGCAGCCCCAGGGCCTGATCAGGTCCTCCTGTGGCCAGTCGAGGCCTGTGTGACCCGGGGCAACCACTTTACCTCCCTGAGTTTTTCTCTCATCTGGGTAATGGGAGGAGGAGCTTGGCAGGGCTGTCTGGAGGATCAAAGGGACAGAGGGAATAAACAGAGGTCACAGGTCTTACGTAAGGTCTGTTTCTCTTCAAGCATCTGCCTCAGAATCACTTGGGTGGGCAAAGGGACTCGCCCCAGGCTGATGGAAGCAGAAGGGCTGGTGGAGGCTGCTCCTTAGGTCATGGAGGACCAGGGGAGGCCAGGCCAGGAGTCAGGTATGCCCCGAGATCTCAGAACCTTTTGGTACGGAATGGAAATTCACAGCCTGCCTCGTCTCCAGAGGCCATCTCCTTGCCAGTCCTGCTTTCTTGTCCCTCTACAGCCTTGCAGGTAACACTGAGCATAGTAGTTGCTCATTCAACAAAGATCGCCTTTCCTTCTGCTCCACAGCATGGGACATCCAAGGTCTGGGCAGGTGGATCTGCGCTCCAGCGCAGGAGGCATGCTGCGCCCCCCTTCTTCCCTCCTCCTTTGCTTGCAGAGGCCCCCTCCTCCTTAGATCTCTCCTCCTCTGCGCTTCCAGAGCACAGGCACCCATCACCTCGCACCTGCTGCCCTCCCCCGTCCCACCTGGGTGGGTCTTGTTTGTGAGCCGGTCCCTGCAGCGTGGACACTGTTTCAATGTGGAATGGAAACTGTGTGCTCCCTGGTTCACGCCTCCCCCACGGTGGGAACATCTGCAGCTTCCCCAGGGCTTCCTAGGGACTGGGGACTCTGTCTGCTCTGCGCCTGCCCTGGCTGCAGCTCTCAGCAGAGTGGGCTCAGGAGGCCCCTCCTCACGCCCACCTGCTCTGCCCACCCTGGCCCTGCGTGCCCCGCCTGGAGTCACGCTGTCCCTTCTTGCTGTGGCTGGCATGCTTGCAACCGCTGTTTGAAGCACCTACTCTGTGCCTCCCTGCCCCAGGCTCTGTACTTATCTCTAAGTCTCACGGTGGGTTATGTATCTGCCCATTTCACAGCATTAAGTAACTAGCTCAGTCAGTGTCCCCCTGACCAGTTCAAACCAGGTGCACGTGTGTCTGCTGAGCCTTCTGGAACCCTCTGGATCCAGCCTGGGACTGAGCAGCTCCAGCTTCTGCCTTCCAGCCTGCCCAGGCTGCCCTTGCCCAGCAGATGCCCTCCCTCCCGTCCTTCCCGATGCCATTTGGCCACTCTTACCCTTCAGTGCCCTTCAGCTCCAACTCACCTCTGCTCCATCAGCTTCCTATTCTTTAATGGCAACCCCCGCCCTGCCTCTCAGGTATCTGTGCCACACTACGCCCCTCCCCCACCTGCCCCCCTCTGTTCAGTTTCAAATCTCCTTGGGCCCTTCCCTCATTTCTCCTGCAACCATCTTCACAACAGCCTGGGGGTTTCCATTCCAGAAAGGCTGTGTCACCCACCTAACCAGCTCCACTGTGTCCCTCTCTTGCTCCATTTGCTTTTGAGGCACTTACCCTGAGCACCTACTCTGTGCCATCCTGTCCCAGGCTCTGTAGCTTTGCTGCTCAATGCCCACAGTTACCTTGGATTCCGGGAACTGCGGTTCTGATGCCTAAGTGTGTTTGTGTCAAGGAACTGAAACTACCCCCAGGCAAAGGTGAGCCCTCAGGACAGATGGCCCGCTGGCAGGGTGGCCCCTCTGAGCAGGAACGATCACCCCATGATCAAACGGAGGCTGACCCAATGCAGGAGCAGCCATCCCACTGGGACCCGAATCGCCCAGGAGCAGAGTCACAGAACCAGTCCTGAGATAATGACCCACCAGGACACGTCTGACAAGGATGACCTCCTCTGCCAGCTGTGTAAACCCCCAGACACACAAGCCCCCAACCCTTGCTTTTATTCCCCTTCAACACCTTAAAGTTTCTGCCAGTCCCGTGAAGACAGGTCTTTGGTCACTGTACCCCTGTATCTGTTCTTTCCGGCATGGCCAAAGCTCCCTTCCTGCCCTTGGTCTCTGCCCATTTCTTTGATTGGTATATTGGGATGAGTGGCTGAGCCAGGTCCGTTGGGACTGCTGGGCCCACAGCCTTCGCTCCAGGATCCTGGTAACATCCTGAAGAGGGAGCTGAGCCTCAGAGAGGCTGAGTAACTTGCCCAAGGTCACACCGGAATAGTAGAATCAGGGTTCTCACCCTCACCTCCCTGGTACTCCTGATAAACTGTGATTGTTTTAAGTGCATTTATTTTAAAAATATACTTGATGATACCCAGCTCTATGCAGGGCGTGGGGACATAGAGATAACCCAGGTCATATCTTAACCCTTGTCTTCCATTTAGTGGAAGAGATAGACATGCCCACATGAGCGTGAGCCACATTGGGTGGGGCCGGGCTGGTGACAGAGGTGTGTGACCCATGCTAGGGGTGCCAGAGGAAGTGGCCTGGGTTTCCAAGCTGCTCTGAAATGATGTTCAGGAGCTCACAGAGCACAGATGGGGGAAGGGATCACAGGCAGAGGGACCAGCAAGTCACAGGCACAGAGCGAGACAGGAGGGCTGGGAGGAGTGTGGAGGTGCTGGGGTGGGGGGCAGAGAGGGCTGGAGATGGGGCCAGGTGGGGTCGGGCCAGGGAGAGCACAGGCAGGAGGCTGCAAGCCCCGCAGGCGCCCAGGGTCAGCTTGTCCAGGCCACCAGGTCCTCTGTGGCTGCTGGTGTGGGTTGTGGTCAGGCCCTGGAAACAAGAGACACAGACTGGGGCAGCACAGGATGCCAGCTGAGGATGCAGCCAAGGAGCGCAGTGCGGCCCCCAGGACCAGGAAGGGGCCCAGAGCAGGAACTGCCTTCCCGCCAGAGAACAATGCCTGTCTGCAGCGGGAGGGAGGGGGGCAGCGAGCGCTTTCCCAGATGGATCTCACTTTTCCCCACAGCATCCTCCTGGCTCTGGCTCTGGGCGCTCAGGGAAGTGGAGCTGCAAATTCTGCCAAGTAGGAGCAGCCAGACCAGGAGGGTTTGGTGTGGTGCCTGGTGGGTGCCCGCTGGGGCACAGCTCCTTTTCCATTGTGGTCCAGCTGATCTTGCACCCATCACAGGTCCTTTGGTGCCTCAGTTTCCCCTGAGTGCCTTCCTCATGGGGATGTTGGAAGGAGAAATTGAGAAGATTCATGTAAAGTGTACAGAACAATTCCTGGTCTACAGTAGGTGCTTAATACCCGTTAGTCATGAAAATGGTGCAGTAGAGGTTAACGGCAAGGCTACCTGCCAGTGTGTGAACACACCTGTGTGAAGGCTGTTTGGCGGCCTGGTGGTGACGCCATTGTGTTAGCACATGCATGGACCAGGCCAGGTGTCCTTGTGATGTGACCATATGGGCGTTTTGGGGGCATGAGTGAGCTGAGGGGTGCCGCCAAGCTCAGGGAGGGCCAGGCCTTGGGCAGCTCCTTCCTCTTCCGCGATCTGGAGTCATCTGCCCATGTCACACCACCGACTAAGCCTCTTGTACCCTCATCTCCTGAAGAGGGCAAGGCTTGGCTCAGAGCAGCCCAGCAAGCTGGGCAGAGTGGAATGGAAGGGTAGGCCCGGATCTAGGCCTCTGGAAGCTGAAACTTCCTATGTCAGGGCCTCCCAGTCCTTGCACCTTCTGTCAAGGCGTCCTGCAGAACAATGGTGGGGGCCTTGCCATTTGTGCAGCAGGAAGGCGGGTCAGGGGCCAGTCCACCTTGATGGGACAAACAGATCCAGCTCTGGCCCCGGGCTCAGCTGTGTACAGCAGGTTCCCACCAGGCAAGCCCAGGATGTCTGCCTCCTGCCCGCCCTCTTCTTTCTCCAGGCCATTTCCAGACCCATCAGCACACACTGCTCCCTGGGGCAGGAAGTGGGTCTTTTGAGGGGAGACCACAGGGAAAGGGGCAGAACTTAAAGCAGGTGAGCAGCCTGGGGCGGGGGCCCAGCATGAGAGAGCCCAGGTGGTGGGGAAGAGCAGGCCGGGTGGTTGCCATCTTGCAGGAACTCAGGCCTCTCTGGGGGCAGAAGCTGGGCGTCTTTGTTCTGTGCAAATGACTTCTCAGAGTCTGGAGCTCTCTCTGACCCTCCTGACCCCACAGCTATCAGAGTTGCCATCAGGGTTTCCATGCCTTGGGCGGAGACACCACCCCTGAGAACAGCCCTCGGGACAGCCTGCACATCTGGGGACGTAGCCTCCTGCTCACTCTCTGCTGGGCCAGACACCCACATGATGGTCCTCATCTGAGCAAGGGTCAGCTGGGGGCCAGCAGGGTCTGGAGTCTCGAGTTTTCCTGGGTGAACTCTGGGGGCCTCTGAGGTCCAGGGAAGCTTGATGGGATGGTTTGCTGCTTTCTCTGCCCCAAGGGTCCGTCCTGCAGGGTCTTCAGCTCAGTCAGAGGACCCCTGGTGGCCCTCTTTCATCTGGGTGGGGGGGTCATCCATAGCTTCACCCTATCTCAGCTCAATTCTCACCAACCTGCTGCTATTCCTGCCTTGGGGCTGCCATCTCTCTCTCCCTGGGGCAAGATCTAATCTCAGCCTAGTATTCAAGGCCCTGCTGCCCTCTGGGGACCCTCTACAGCTGCAGGGCCTTGGCACATGCCACCCCTGGACATCTCACACAAATGGAGTCCCGGTGTGTGGCCTTTTGAGTCTGGCTGCCTGCACTTGGCACGGCGTTTCAAGGTGGTCCATGCTGTAGCAGGTGCCAGCACTTCATTCCTTTCTGTGGCTGTGTAACGCCCAGTGTCTGGATGTACTACGTTTTGCTTACCCACTTGCCAGCTGGTGGACTTTGGAGTTGGGTCTGCTTTTTTGCTACATAAACAAAACTGCTACGCACAAGTTTTTGTGTGAACATAACTTGAATTCTCTTTCACGTACAGATCCAGGAATGGAATAGCCAGATGCTATGGTAGCTCCAGTGTTTGTCTTTCAGGGAACTGTCAAAACTGTTGTCCCAAATAGCAGCACTGTTTGACCATTTTCCTGCACCCTCCTAATATACGTGATTACCTCTCCTTTGGAGGATGTTCCTCTGAGTGGGGGTGACGTCCTATTTTGTTGTGGTTTTGATTTGCAGTTCTCACATCACTAATGCTGCTGAACATCTTTTTGTGCTTATGGGCCATCTGTGTGTCTTCTTTGGGAAAATACCTGTTCAAATCATTTGTCCATTTTAAATTTTAATTGGATCATTTGCCTGTTTATTGTTGTGTTTTAAGAATTTTTATATGTCTGGATAGAAGCCCCTCATTTGCAAATATATAATTTGCAAATGTTTTCTCCCAATCTCTGGGGTGTCATTTTTTTTTCTGGTACTGGAGATTGAACCCAGGGTCACTTAACCACGGAGTCACATCCGCAGCCCTTTTTTGAGACAGGCTCTCATTAAGTTGCTTAGGGCTTTGCTAAGTTGCTGAGGCTGTCCTCAAACTTGTGCTCCTCCTGCCTCAGCCTCCTAAGTCACTGGGATGACAGGCATGTGCTGTTACACCTAGACTGGGCTGTCTTCTTTACTTTTGTGATGGTGTCTTTGAAATACAAAAGCTTTTAGTTTTAATGAAGTTCAATTTATCTATTTTCAGTCTTTTTTGCTTTTGGTATTATGGGGGGAAATAGAACTGTCTGTCTTCCATCTTAGGTTCATGGTTGAGGGCCCTATTACAAAAGATAGATTAATAAGAGAAAAGCATTCACTTTGATTTAATATAACTTTAATGCAATGCAGGAGCCTTCAGAAATGAAGACCCCAAGAAACAGGGAAACCTGTGTAATTTTTACTTAGGTTTGATGGAGAGTGGGCATCTGTGGGGAGCCATGATGGGTCAAGGGAGGTACCGGCTAAAGGCCATAAAATAAGGGGACTTAGCAAGGCCTGTGTGTTCAGACGCTTTGGGGTCCCTGTGTCTCCAGAGATAGGATGTTCTTTTTCTCTGGGATAAGCAGGGGATCTCTCCCCCACACGTTGTTTTATTGGTGCATTAGAGTTGTACATAGTGACAGGATTTGTGGTTACATGCTTGTACATGCACACAATATAACAATATATAATTTGTCCAATATCAGGTGGGAGAAGGTCAGAGGGGGACCTTCCTGCTTCTGCTGATTTCTCCAATGCCAAGATGTTATATTTGGGGGTTGTGTGTTCTGAACCTCACCACTATCAGACCTGAGAAGCCACGGCCTAATCTGAGGGATGTCCAGATGACGTTGGCGAATTGAAGAACTGAAAAACAAAAATCCACTCCGCTCCTTTGGGCCAGGCCCAATGGCTCCTGCTTCATGTTTGATGCCTGGCGTTCACCCATCCCCCTTCTCTCCAGGACAGCTTCCCCCAGGGTGGCTTGATCAGTAGCATTAGCAGATCCTGCAGTCCCACCTGGAGATGCTGAACCGGCCACTCTGTGGGGAAGCCCAGGGATCTGTGTTATAAAGGTCACCCGCCGTTCGGATGCCCACTCAGCCTGGCGAGCCCTGGCCCTGCAGCAGAGATTCTCACCCCGGGTTGTACATCAGAGCCCCAACTCTGCCTGACCATCCCTAAGGATTAGAAGAGGAGAAGTCACATCTAGAGGTTCTGATTTAATTGGCAGGGGTGGGGGCTGGACTTCCCTGTTTGTGCACTCCAGGCTTCAGTCCCTGCTTTAAGAGGCAGGTGTCACCGATTACCAAAATGTGGAGGTGCAGAAGCACTGGGACATTAAAGGATATGCTCAGGAGATTACAGCCAGGTAGAGGGAGGAATTCTGCTTTTCCATCTCCCCTTCCTCTCATCCCTTCCTTTGGGTTTAACTTGGGGTTTTAAGTTTTCTTTGGAAAAACAAATGGTTCCTGACATCGCCATCTAGTGGCCAGAAGCGAGAACTGACAAGCATCTTCAGGGCACACAAGGGGTCAGAGCCAAAGTGACTCTTCAGGTTCTGGAACAGGTATTTTTGGGAGACTTGGGTCTAATTTTCAAAAAAGTGTTCTTTAAGAAGGAAGGGGGGATTGTGGCAGGGTTCGTGGTTGAGGGCTGTGGATGGGAGCTCCCTCCTGGCTTTTGGAGGACAGATTGGGTCCCTGGAGGGACAGATGGAGAGTCACCCAGGCAGGACAGCCTGGCTCACCCTCGGGGGCTGCCAGACCTTTGTTTGCAACCTTGATTCAGTTGACAGACAGCCCGAGGGAGGCGCTGGCTTTCACACACCATGGGGAGAGGCATAGAATATTCTGGTTGCTCAGTCCCCCATATTCCAAGCAGGTCCGTTTTTGAGGAAAAGAGTCTTCTCTGGAGGCAGGTGGGGTGAGAAGGAGGGGGTGCTCCCTGCTCTGATGGGGGTGTAGAGTGGTTGAGGGAGGGGGACAGCCCCTTGGAGCTGGTGCCCAGGGTCTGGATAGGAGCACACAGAGGTGAATTGAAACTGGCTGCTGCTGTCCACTGTGCTGGCTCCTGGGGGCCAGACGAGAGCCCCAGGAAGTGTCTCAGGACTGCTGTGCACGGGCTTCTCGCCAGGGCAGGGCACAGGAAAAAGGAAGGCCATGGAGGAAAGTGGGGGTCACTGGAGAGCATGGGTTCAGGGAGCTCCTAGGACAGAACTCCTCTGTAAAAATGACCTCGTAGACGGAGCCGGTTTAAGGACTTGTGCCTTTGGAAGGTGAGCAGCGGTGTGCAAGTGATTATGAGAGGGTGCGTTGTCTCTTCACTCTGATGCTGTTTTAGCATCTCTTGTGCGTCACCCACATCTGACTGCCAACTCCTTATTCCCAGACACATGTGGCATCCCAGGGGAGGCAAAAGTCCAAGGAACACAGTTTGGGGAACATTGACACAGAGGGAGGTGTCCATTGGTATGCCACAGGGCTCTGTCCCAGGCCCATCTAGATCAGCGTGGCTCAGTCACCCATGGGATCAGCCGGTTACGCAGAGCCTGCTGGGATGGGGAGCGGATGGGGCGGTGGGATCCAAAGGTTTTGAAAGGGAAAACAAGTGGTTTAGAATATTAACACGTAATGTTACAGTTTTACAAGTGTGAGTTGAAGGCCCTGAACTTGGGCTCAACAAACAAACAAACAAACAAACAAAAATGTCAAGATCAGCTGCCCCCAAATAGAAACAACAACAACAACAACAACAACAACAACAACAACAACAAACAGGTGAGAGAAATGGAGGGAACTTGGTCATTGGCTGGAATAATAATAACAATACTATTAATAAAAATAATGACAGGGAACATAGATGACCTTATTTGGCCTTCACAACAATGTGTTGGGTGGCTGTTTTTATTGATCCCCATTCCACAGCTGAGGAGGTTTAGACTTGTAGAGGTCAGATCATTGTCAAGCCACTCACTGAGAGATCCCCCAGGGCCTGCCAGCTCTGGCCTGGCTAGACGGTGACTGGAACACCCTCTGTCTTCTTTTCAGGATAGCGTGGGGTGCAGGGCGAACCATAGTAAAGTTTAACCTAAAGTGGAATAAAAGGCCCTTGGGGGTGCTCAAGTAGGGGCTGGACCATCCTGTCATAGCATTGCGATGATCCCAGATCAGATGGGGACTAGGAAAAAACCACATTTATGGTTCTTCTTTCCTCTGCAATTCTCTAGTTCTGCTGCAGTAACTTACTACTTTCAAAGTCAAGTTTACGATGCAGGAGAACTGTAATTTTCACACGTGGAATGTATGTAGTATTTATGATACTTGGGGTTTCTCCTATGATAAATAGATACACTATGTTTATTCCCGAGTCCTAGGACTTGTGACAAATTTCAAATGACCATTTTAAGGATTACTTTCTGGCTGAGTATTAAGATATTCATAGTTATGTGCCTATCCCTGGCACCTCCTTCCTTAATGAGGAAAGCGAGGCACAGAGAAGTTGAGAAGCTCACTCAGGTCACACAGCTAAGTCAGTTTTGTCTGCCTCTAAGTATATGAGACGTCCCTGAGTCTAGTGACTATCATATCACCCCGCCCAGGTCAATTTGTCACAGAATGGGTTTTCATAAAATAGGGCACATATTGGGATAAACAGGACTAACCTTTCCTTGCATGGCCTCACCCTGTGCCTGGCTTGGCACCTGGAGGGTATTCAGAGATAAGTCCTCCATCTCTTTTGTCCTCCTTGGGACACAGGTGCCACCGTGGGAACCCTGACTTCTGAAGGTCAAGGCTGCTCTTCCAGAGGGGCTCCAGCCTCCAGATACTTCCCAGGAATCCTCTCACCAAGAAGCGTCTTTTCAGCCAACCTTAGAATTTTGCTCTGGGCTTCCGAACTAAACTAGTTCCACCTTAAATACCAGAAATCAATGCTCACGGCTGAGCTGTGGCTACGACATTGATTTGGCATAAATTTCAAAGACAGCCTGGCTAATAAGTAAGCGGAAAGGCTGTAAACACCAGGGGGGAATATTCTGCAGGGATTGGGACAGGTAGCTGCAGATGAAGGGTGGGGTGGTTGGCTCCACACCTCCACCCAATTCTGAGACCCTTGTCACCTGGATGTCAGCAGCAGACGACACTCAGGCAGTACCCTCTGGAGTGCGGTGGATTTGGGTAAGTAGTGGAGATTCTGGGGTCTCCCTGGGCCTCTCCATGGGGGAGACAGCCTGGCAGAGCGAGGGAAGACCTGCCCTTCTTCTGGCCCTCACGGTCCACCCACTTCAGTGTGAATTAAAAGCCTCGAGCTGTGTGATCCTGGGCAGGTGAATTAACCTCCCTGGTTTTCTCACCTGGGAAACAGGAGAGACTTCTGGTGGGCATCGTGTGGGATGCAGGGACAGTATCACCCATAGTCAGCTTGCCAATATGTGGCAGCGATGGCTGTCACACCATGAGAGTTAACAACGAAGCTGACCCTCAGGGGCTCAGAGCCTATAGGTGCTGTATAAGTGGCAGGTGGTGCCGATTTGGGGGATTTTGCCCCCCAAGTCCTGGACCCTAGCTCTCCCTCACCGCCTTGCCGCATTTGTCATAGATGTCAACATCTTCCATACCGACTCATCAGAACCTCCCGTAAATAACTCTCTCTGTTTCTGCTTGCTGGCAGGTGATGAGGAAGAAACACACGCAAATTTGGAAAGTAATATATTTCCCCAACGTGATTTCTGTCTCTGGTCATAAACGTCAGAGATAAATGAGTTGATTTTATTAAGATCAGCACGTTGTGGCAGGGAGGCATTGGCTGAGCTGTGAATCATGGAGCCCCTGGGAGCCCCCGGGAGCCCCTCACCCCTGCACCTTCAGGGCAGGTGAGCCTGCCTTCCTGCGTGAGCACTGGGGGCCCTGGCAGAGAAGGGCTGCATCTGTTCCTGCCACCTAGCACCCCTTCCCCTCCCTCCAGACCCAGGCCCTCTCATTGCACCAGCGTGAACCAGTGTGAACCTGGCGGATGCCACACATTGTCCCTTTGGCCTGCCTTTGGGACGTCACTGTGTGCCCCACCCTGGACTGGCCATGGCCCGTTTTCCCCATCACATCTCACGCTTCCCGTCACCCAGGAGGGCCTGTGTGTGTTGAGTGGGTCCTGCGGATGACTCTGGAGTCCACCTTTTGGAAGTCGACTTTAGGAAATTCAAGCAGATTCAATACCCCTATGTTCTTCCTTCCCTTATCCCCAACAACTGGCCCAGTGACTGAAGTTCCATCGGGTCTGGGTTTCCTATTGCTAGGGCAACAGAGTACCACACATTTAGTGGCCTAAAGCAACCCAGACTTATTATCTTACGAGTCTGGAGGGCAGAAGCCTGACATGGAGATGACCTGGCCAACATCCAGGTGTCCGCAGGGTGACATTCCTTCTGGAAGTTCTAGGGAAGAGTCCGCTTCCTGCCTTTCCCAACTTCTAAGGGCTGCTTGCATTCCTTGGCAGTGGCCCCTGCCATCTTCAAAGCCAGCAGCCCTGGGCCTCCAACAGCCGCTTCTATTGCCCCACCTCCTTCCCCAACGTCAACCCTCCTGTCTCCTTTGTCAACCCTCCTATCTCCTTTTGCACACCTAGAGCCCTTGGGACTACCTTGGGCTGGCCTAGACAGCCCAGGACGATCTCCTCATCTCAAGGTTTGTCTGATCAGCAGGCTTACTTCCATTTGTGATGTTGATCTCCCTGGTGGTGTTGTGGACACACTCAAGGTTCCGGGGAGTAGGATGTGGACATCTTTGCTCACCCCACTCCATGAAAGCTTCATGTCTTTGGCTTTGATTTGGATCAGGGAGGAGGGCCAGCCTGAGCGAACTGGGATCAAAGTGGGGAGAGGTGAGGCTGGGATTTTTGTGGCTCCGTGGTGGAGCGCTTGCCTCACACGTATGAGGCATTGGGTTCCATCCTCAGCACCACATAAAAATAAATAAATAAAATAAATGTATTATGTCCATCTGCAACTAAAAAAAATTTAAAAAATAAAAGAGTGAGGAGGTGTTTTGAGAGAGGGTCTGGGCAGGAGCATCTTCTAGCAGTTTCTATCTTTTCAATGGGCTCAGGCTGAGGAAGGCCAGGGTCAGGGGAGATTGAAAGCCAGGAAGGAGGAGCTCACATCATTCATGCCTTCATGCCTCACCCCCATCCGCAGCTGATTTTCACACTCAAGTGACAGTGACAGACTTTGCTAATTGATCTCAGATCTCTTTTATCCACATCCTGGCCAAGGCTAATGGCAGAGCCTACAGTAGAGACCAGATGTCCCTGATCCTGCTTCTGCTTCCTAGGAACAGGAGACTCTATTTCCCAGCCTCCTTGCAGTTTGGCTGGGGCCATGTATTGTGGCTAACGTGCCCCGGGCATCAGCCCACTGCATAATCCTTCATAGTCCGCCTTCCTCTTCTGGGGTGATTGTGGAAGCCCTTACTGGGAGGTGGGGGTGTCATAAAGTGGAAGGAGCCTGGGTGGCTGAATTCATCACTTGAAGGAAATTTGCTTGGGGGGGGGGCATCTGCACTGGTTTGGATTGTAATGTGAGGCAGAAATAAGCAACTCTTTTGTTAAGTCACCAGGATTTGGGAACTGGGTGTTATTGCAGCTAATGTTACTTATCCTAGCTAATATGTAGTTCCAGGCTACTTCCTAAAACTAACGACCAATCAGTCAGGGTTGGCCCTGGAGGTAAAAGTATTTCCCTCCCTTCTCCCATGTTTTAATTGATGCTTAGACTTCTAATTGCAGTCAGACTATTCTGAATTTCAGGCCCATGTAGTTAACAGTTTACCAAGTAGCTCCAAAATGGGACATTCCGTTTCTTCCAAACCTGCTTCGTAGCCTATATTCACAGATTTAGAGACACAGGGCAGCCCAAATTCTCTTTGATTTATTTTTTCATCTTTCATATCCAATATTTCTGAGAAACCTCCTTCCTAAATACCTCAGGAACCCGTGCCTCCCTCTCCTTTCTCTGCCTCCCCTTCCCTAGTTGGGGCCTCCCTCTGTGGGATGGACACCACTGAGACCCTGTTTAGCTGCCCTCCAATCTCTAGCCTAGTTGCCATGGTGATCTGTCCCCTGCACAAATCTGGGCACCTCACTTGCAGACCTAATGCCCTTCCTCTTGTGGAAGTGTTTCCTTATGGCCCTCAGGACCAAGGAGTCCCCACTGGGAGCCCAGCACCTGGAGATGGTGCCTCGGTGCTTGTGGGATGAGGCAGTGGTAAAAGTCAAGGGGACTTCCCTGCAGGGTCCACGTGCATAGACATCATCTGCTGCCTAGGAAGAATAAACCGAGACAATTCTGGAAATTTTCCTCACTCATTACAACAGAGGATGGCATGATGTGAAGCTGGAAGAAACCTGAAAGTTTGTGAAGACCAGTGGACCGATTCACAGAGGGACCAACTGAGACCCAGTCAGGAAGAGAGCTCTGGGCCGGAGGTCAGGAGACCATATTCTAGTTCTGGCTTTGGCTCTGACTGGCTGTGCAACTGTGGGCAGCAAACCACTGTCCATTCTGGCCTCAGCTGTCACGTCTCCAGAACGGAGCAACTGAGGCCAGTGCCGTCTCCCCCCTGCCCTCCCCTCAGTCCTGGTGACTGCGTGGCACAGCCTGAACGCCCAAGTGTGTTTTGGGGTTCTGAGGATGTCCAGAATTAAGCTCACAGTCTAACCTTGGGACTAGATATGCTTCTAGAGAATTCTGGTATCTTCCCTGACCCCTCTGCACGGTGTAGACCTAGCAGGGCTCTCTGGTGGCGTTGGAGAGTAGTTGGGGTGTGGGCTATGAGTGAGACTTGAGAGCCCCCTCCTAGCTGGGTTGGGATGCTTCCTACAGACCCCTTCAGGAGGCCTGCAGGGCTGCTTCACTGCCTCTGGGAAGAGGGCCTGGCAGGACCAGGGAGGCAGGAAGGGCGCCCCCTACAGGGCAAAGCCCTGCAGGTGCAACCACAGCCCCCATCTGCAGTGAGGAAACCTCCTGGATTTGGTGCCACCTGATGGCCAGCAGGTTTCTACTCTTAAGAACTTAACATGCACATAGTAAAGTTCACACATCTTAAATGTACGGCTCAATGAAAAAACTTCAGAACTTCCCTTATAGCCCCCCCCCTCCCCCGAGTCTGCATCAACCCCCTCTCCACCAGAGGTGAGCACCAGTCTGGCTAACCACACAAATTCCTTTGGCCAGTTACTTTTAAATAAAGAAAGTCACACGGTCACACACGCTCCCCTGTGTCTCTGTTCAATATGATGTCTGTGAGAGTCAGCTGCCTTGGCTTTTAGCAGGTTCGTGAGGCTGCTTGTGCACCTCTGAACTGCCTTCTTGGTGCTTATTTCTGGAGCTTGGAGTTTTATCAGAGAGAGAGAGAACTGGAACTCCACTGCCTTCAGAAACTGCTGTGCTGTAAGTTGGGGGACAACTTCCCGGCTGTCTTCCTGGTGTTTCTTAGGTGTGGGAACTGCTTGTCTATATTAACAATTGTGGATGTCTTTTTTTTGGGGGGGGGATACTGGGGATTGAACTCAAGGGCACTTGACCACTGAGCCACATCCCCAGCCCTATTTTGTGTTTTACTTAGAGACAGGGTCTCACTGAGTTGCTCAGCCCCTTGCCATTGCTGAGGCTGGCTTTGAACTCGCAAACCTCCTATCTCAGCTTCTAGAGCCACTGGGATTACAGGTGTACACCACCACACCTGGCACATGTATGTCCTTAAATGTGTTTTTCTGTGTAATGTGTGTGTGTACCGACTAGCTCTATGCATTCCCACATGTGACCATGCATTTGAAAGAAATTTCCCCAGAGCTGTGTATTTTTGTTTTAAAAGGATCTCTTCTGTTCTTTTTGTCCACTCCAGCAAGAGTCAGCCACTCAGGGAAGTACTTTTTCTATTGATGGAAGGAGAGAGCCGAGGCCACGCCCAAAATATTTCTCCACCTTTGACCTTGGCCTGGACTTGTGCAGCAGGCAGCTCAGGTCCTGCCACATGAAAGGCATCCTGGTAGGGGCTGGAGTGAACCTGAGTTCTTGTCCTTCTTGGGAAGAGCAGCATGAGAGTCTTAACTGGGGGATGCTGGGGGATGATAAAGAACTTGAGGGCGATAGTGAATGCTTGCGGGCCAGAAGCCACAGTTTCTCAAAGAAGCAGAGAATGGCCCAAGATGAGGCTGGAGAGGAAGGCAGGCTGGGTCATCGGGTTGATGGACGGGAGTAGGCGTTTCATGCTAAGTTGCAACTTCTGTGATCACGGGAATGCTGTATATCTGTATCAATCAATATGGTAGCCATAACCCACATGTGGCCACTGAGCAATGTGGCTACTGCAAATGAGCAACATTTTGGTTTTATTTCATTTTAATTATTAAAAATTCAAATTGCCTGTATATATATATATATATATATATATATATATATATATATATATATATATATATATTCAATAGCCTCAGGTGACTGATGGCTGCTATACCGGATCCACCACTAGAGGGCAGCGCTGGAGAGTTTCAAGAATAGCAAGAATGTAAAAATGAAAGGATCGGTGACTCTCTTTGTTCCCCTGATGATTTTTTTTCCCCCCTTTGGACAAGGAACACAAAGCCTGGGAGTGATTGGCCTTCTTTGCAGGGACACTGGATGGCAGCAGTGGGCATTCCTAAATGCCCAAATGCATTGGCTTCCTGAATCCTCTGGCAATGTTTTGCTTGTGACTGATGCTCAGCGGGCCACAGGGGGAATGGCCAGAATGCTGTTTGTTGAGCTCTGTCCTCTCTGCCTGAGCTGGGGGAAGGTGGCCCGTTAGGCTGCTTTACAAGCAAATCCAAGTCTTCCTGGTGGCTGGTCCCTGCAGAAGTGGGGCTCTTGGCTGCTCAGCCTGTATTGTTTGGAAACCAAGTTCAGAAAAAATAAAGGGAGAAAAAAAAAAAAAAAAACAGCTCTGAACTTGGATCCAGGAGATCTGAGTCTGAGGCCCAGCATGGATGCCTGCCTAGGATCCTGGGCAAGGTGCATGGCCTCTCTGGGTCTGTGGGTTTCATCTGTGATGTATCATTGCTGCAGAGTTGATAATGATGCACTCTATTCTGGCCTGGTACAAGGATCTGCATCCACACTGTGTCATCATCCCCTTTTCATTATTCCATAGGGCCCTGTATCAGTCCACTTCTCATCACTGTAACAAAGTACCTGAGATAATTGACTTATAAAGAGAAAAGTTTTTTTTCTTTTTAAAAAATTTTATCACAGTTTTCCAGATTCCAGTCCATGATTGATTGGCTCTGTTGTTTTGAGACTGTCACAAGACAGCACATCATGTTGGGAGTGTATAGTAGAGCAAAACCACTCAACTTATTAATCAGGAAGCAAAAATAGAGGAGGGAATGAGAGGGATCCCAGAATCCTCTTGAGGGCACTATACTAATGACCTAAAGACCTCCCATTAAGTCCCACCTCTTAAAGGCTCCTTCGCCCTAAGGACCAAGCCTTTAACATATGGGTCTTGGAGGACATTCAAGATCTAAACTGTAGCAGGCTGGAGAGCAATACCTGCAGTTTGCAGTTGAGGCTGCTCAGTTTCTGCCAGATAAGGTGATGAGGCAGTTTACCCAGATTACAAAGCTGATTGGTGGCAGAGCCAGGGTTTGAATCCAGGTGTGTCTAACTCCAAAACCTGCATCTTTCCTACTCTATCATGCCAGCTGGCACGGACCCTCTGCCCCTTAGATGGTGGGGACGGAAGTAGTGACAACAGGAGGCAGGAATACATGGCTTGAGTGTCCCCCAGCCACAGTGAAGGTCTGCTGGCACTGCCCAGGACCTGACCCCAGGGGCTCAGTGACCTCATCTGACAAATGGGAGTGATTCTACTGTGAGCTTCAAAACTCATTATAAAGGCTAAACAGAATTTTGATTGTGAAGGCATTTTGCACAGTGGGTCATCATCAATATTTAAAAGCAACAAACATTTAAAATTCCTTTTTTTTTTTTTTGATGGAACTGAACCGGGGGGTGCTTTGCCACTCAGCTACATTCCCCACCCCTTTTAAACATTATCATTATTATGTTTAAAAATATTTTTTTTAGCTGTAGTTGGACACAATATCTTTATTTTATTTACTTATTTATTTTTATGTGGTGCTGAGGATTGGACCCAGTGCCTCACATGTGCAAGGCAAACATTCTACCCCTGAGCTACAACTCCAGTCCCTCATTATTTTTATTTAGAGTCAGGGTCTTGTTAAATTGCTGAGACTGGCCTCAAACTTTCAATCCTTCTGTCTGTCTCAGCCTCCAGAGTCACTTGGATTATAGGTGTACCATAAACACGGTGCCTGGCACAACAAGCATCTAGAAGAAGGGGGTCTGTGAAATCAGGGATGTGGAAAAGAGCAGGTGGGACCTCTGCTGGGAAGCCCTAGAGGATGGGGGGTTGTTCTGGTTGGGGATGTCTTGGGAAAAGATCCAGTGGGAGGCTCCACAGTATATGATCTGGCAGAGGAGCTCCCCCTAGTGGAAGCTAGGTGAAGCTGCAGCTGGGAAGGTGGGGGGGTATATCTTGTGGCTCTGGGGGCGGGGACTAGGAGGCAGAGAATCACGCAGTTGTTTTTGTTGCTTTTATTCCGTTTTATGGGAACATCTAACAATTTGTGCACACCACAGGGGTGAGCTCTCTGGTCATTTTGGCATCTCCTGGGCTCTGCTGTGGGGCCCTGCCCTCTTCTTTGGAGGCTGGAAGAAGTTTCTGGCCTTTTCTCCCACCTCTCAGTCCCCTAGCCCGTCCACTCCCCGCCTTCTGAGGGTCCCACTTTCTCCTGGGTTGAGCCTGCTGGGGGGTCTTCCTTGGTCCTCCTGGTGGGAGTTGATTCTGAAGTGAGGGAGCACATTGGGGTTGGGGTGGGGGCGCTCAGATTGGCCCAGCTTCAGGTCACAGTATCTGAAAGCCAGTTGACCCCACGGCAGGGTGCGGCGGACTTGCGGCTGGCAGGTCACCCACACCTCATTGTGCTGAAGAACATCTGTTCCCTTTCTCCTGAGTTATAGTCAGAAACGTCCTCTCTTGTTTGGTTACCCTCTGGGGCAGGGTGAGGCAGTGCTGGGCTGCAGGAGGGGAACAGGGGACTCCTTCCTCCAGATGGGAATGGGAGAGGGACACATGGAGAGTGGGAAGGACACCTGGACCACCCGTGCCTGGGACGCAGGGGCCATGTCCACTCCCAAGGGCTGCTCTGCTTGGTGCCCTCTCCCTCCTCAGCCTCAGACACCTGCTGTGACTTCTCAGGGTCCTCTGTTGACTCCACAGAGGCAAGTTCACATGCTCAGCCCAGCAGGCAGCTTAGGGACAATTCCATCAATCCCCTCCCTTGTGGGGAAACTGCCACCCTGAGTTGCTCCCGTCTGCTGCCCTTGACCCCACACCCCTGCCCTGCTCATCAGTGTGCCTGTGGGGCTACTGCCAGGAGCCTCTGGGCAGTCCTCCCTGCTAAAGTCACCACCTGGGACCAGGACGAGCCCTGAGAGTTTGTGCAAACTTGTCCAACGTCACACAGACAAGACTCATCAGCTCTGGCCATGGCACTGGATTTCCATCCCACCCCCCGAGTGGCATCTGTGCCCTTGTCACTGAGTTGCCCCCTTGCCCTCCCTGTGGCTCCCTAGCGCCCACTCCCCAGTTGCTGGGGCTTCCAATTGCCCCCACCATCTCCTTTCTTTGCACAGGAAAGAAGCAATTTGTTCAGGAAACAAGGGTGTTGGGTTTTACGTCTTTGATCTCTCTCTCCAAAGAACAATCTTGCTGAAAAATTTGAAGAGAGGAAAAACAACCATCAAAAAGTTTTTCTTTCCAAGAAATGATATTTTCTTTATTCTTTGATTTTTATGTAAACAGGTGGGGGTTTGGAACTAACCTGTACCCAGAAAAGATAAGAAAGAGGTCCTGCTGTTTCCTAGGCTGTGCCCAGGTGTGATCCTGGACCAGAGAACCGAGTGGGGAACTCCTTTAGCAACTCAACATTGTTTTCTTCGCCGGTGTCTGGGTGACCCACCTTCCACTGTGGTCTCTCTCTCCAACACTTCACCCCACTTCTCTATCCAGATTGATCGACTCTGTTCAGCCCTAGACTTTCTGTGTTAATGAATCCAGAAGGGTCTGCAGTGTTTATTCCAGAGTTATCTATGCCAAAAAATTCAGGAAGGTCCACTCTGCCCAGCTCTGGGTTACCTAGAGGGAGGATCCAATAGTTGTTCTACGCCAGCTCTGTCCAACGTAAATTTTATGGGTGCCAACGTGCGTGGGCACTTTCAAAAAATATAAAAAGGAAACAGTGGAATCGATGTTGATAATATTTACTTAACCCAATAGATCAAAAATATTATCAAATCAATACATAAGCAATATAAAATGATTCATAAGCTATTTCACATTTCTTTACAGTGTGGCTCGAAATTTGGTGTGTATTTTATACTTATAGCACATTTCAATTCAGATGTTAATATTTCATTGCAAATACTTGGTTAGTATTTAGGTTTCACAAGATATAAATTAGATTAAGGTGAAATAAAATATTGAGTTCTTCAGTTTCACCAGCCACTGTGTGAGCACTTGGTCACATGTGGCTGGTGGCTGGTGTTTAAGGCCACACGGTCCCACACTGTTCTCTCCAGGACTGTCCACTAGTGAATTCAGGGTGTTTTATACTTTCCAACTATAGACCAGCTCTGCTTCACCCAGGACAGTCTACATCAGGGTTTCTCAGCAGTGGCACCATTGATTTTTAGGATGATTAATCCTCTGTTGGAGTGGGGTTGACTGTCTTGTGCATTGGTAGGCTATTTAGGAACATGGTTGACCTCTAACCACCAGATGCCAATGAACTCTAAAGTGGTCTATATTATTTTGTATGCTACTTCTTATTTGCTTGGTCTTGGGTGATCTATGCCAGCGGTTCTGAATTGGTACTTCAAGAATAGAACCAGACTCACAGATCCAGTTCATGTGGCTTACACAGCGTTTCAGAATATTTGAAGTAGTTGCCAACATTTTTTTAAATCAAGAGATTTCACTTAGAAATCTGGAGTTTACCTTCAGAGCTCTGGCCTCAAAGAAGCCCCATTCCCATTTAGTGGTGGTCAGCTGGAACTGAGTCCCGGTTGTTCTCTTAAAGTGAGGGTGTGTGCTCTCTGAACCTTTGTGTCCACCGTGTCCTCACCCAACTCATTTCATAGAATAGTAATACCTCCTGAGCCCACTAGGCATTGGGGTCTTGCTCTCAGGTCCACTGACCTATACAAGTCTCTACACTGGTCAGTCCAAGCTGGTCTGGGAGAAGGATATCAAGGAAGCCTGTAGATTCAAACCACCCATTCATCTTTTGAATGAAAGTATGGATTTCCAGGCCTATCTCAGACTTTTTGAAGCAGAAACCAGGGGGCAGATGTATTTTTTAAAAGTTTCACAGTTGAGTCTGGGGATCCCCTAATTACAAACTGTGTGTCTAGATGAGCCACTCCAGGGAGATTGTCCATAGCAGAAAGCTCACTGGAGTCTTTTAGGGTCTCCAGCTGGGCTTTGTGACTGCTCAAAGGCTCCTGACACCAGGAAGGCAGCTCCTGACCTTGAGGACCCAGAGGACACAAGAGATGACATTAGTGAACTGAACTAACTGCCATTAGGTCCCTTCCCCCAAATGGATGCTGTCCCTGAATCTGACTCTGTACAGTCTATCCTTGGAGAATTTATGGGTCAGGAGGCTAATGTGCATTTCCACTGTGGTGGTGATTGGGAGCTTTGTCCGGTTCCCTCCCCAGGGCTCAATAACCTCCCTTGCTGCTTCCGTGGTCATTTCATGGCGTGACACTCACTGGACATTGGCCTCAGCTGGTAGGAACTTCCGTGATCCGGATGAAAGCCAGACACTGATGAATGGCTGGTGGTAATCCTAGCAGGGCCTGTCTCTTTGCCTCAGTTTGGAGCCTGCCCAGTCCTGGTAGGATTGGCTAAGGTCTCAGGTGCATTGTGGGACAGCTTCTCCCTCCACTCAACATCTTCCTCCCTTCCTCCCAGGTGGATCTCCCAGGAACGTCTTCCCATAAACCTTCTGCATGCAAAATATTCCTTCCAGCCTCTGTTTCCAAGGAAGCCACTCTAAGACGCCCATCTTCTTGGCAGTTCTGTGCTGAGACCTGGCATCTTTTCAGCACCAAGAAAATCATCTTAGAACATCTGGGTCCCTTTATGGCTTAACATTCCGTAGAAAAACGGGCCTTCCAGCTGTAGCTTGTGGCTGAACGTCTGCTGTTTGCTGAGCAAGTCCCTGGATGATTTGGATACTGTTGTGGCCACCTCAGATGTTGATATAAAACAAAGAGAGACAGTGAGAAGCGCATTCCATTTAAATAATCAAACAAAATCCAAACGCTTGTACACCACAGCTGTTTAGGAGGAAATCGCTCCAGTTCCTTGGCTCCCTCCGACGAGGGGCCTTCTGCCTTCCGAAGTGGTGTTTGTCTTGTGGTTTTTACTTACAAGTGCAAAATTCAGGTTTCTGTTTCCTCGGTGACCAGCCCAAACTAGAAAGGCATACTTTGTAGTCAGGCGAGGACTTCACTTTGTCCCCCACACGGAACACCCAAGGGATATTTCCAGAAAACATCTGGTTGGGTCGGTCCCCTGCCTAGGAACTCCAGGGGTACTCCATCATCTTCAGAGTAAAATTCAAGTTCTTTGATCTAGGATTCAAGACCCTTTGTGAATCCCAACTTCCTCTCAAGCCAGTTCTCAGGCATTGCAAGCTCCAGCCCCAATAAATCATGGATGCTTTCCTTGAACATTCCCTGATTATTTGTGTCTAGGTATCAACGAATGTGCTATTTCCTTGTCCCAGAAATCCCTCTGCGCTTTGTGTTGTGGAAGAACTTCTACTCATCTGTCAAGACCCATTTTGAATATCACCTGCCCTGGGAAGCCCATCCCCAGTCCCATTGCTCTAGACAGAACCATTGCTGTCCCCTTGGGGATTCCACTACATCTGAAGCCCTTTATTAGTATAGCCTAGGCTCATACCATTGGTGTCTACTCTTTGATGGAGAAGGAAAGGCACAAGTCCAAGTTGACTAGTGATCAGAATCAGGGTGTGCACTGCCAGCCCTTTCATCCCCTGGCTGGGGATCAGCTCATACCACGGTGGAAAGAGACGCTCCCTTTAAAAGGTATGCATCTGAAAGTTTCAATGAAATGCACATATCTTGCCTCAGGCACCTTTGACTAAGAGCTGACCCCATGTCTATTCTGCTCTGGCCTAGATTCTGCTCTTCTATTTGTCCCAGGTGTTCTTGCTCTGAGACATGTTGATCCCTAAGAGTAAAAATCACCTGGAGATCTCATATTAAAATAGAATTAGAAAAATCCAGGAAGAAATTTTCATATCTCCCACCTTCCCATCAGTCTCTGCTAGAGAGCGTCAGGGCAGGGAGGTACAGAGTAGCCCTCAAATCTTCCATCCCTTCCTCCTTCCCAGCGAGTTGGATGGGGGCTCCCCTGGCCCGGAGGTACGAGGTCTGATTATGTTTTTTATTACTCCTTTCTAAAATTCACTCATTTGGATTCAGACACCACTTGCCTCCCATGACAAGGAGGGCATCTCTAACCACTGCATCTTCTACCTTTCTGTTTAACAGGCACTTAAACAGTGCTTACTATGTGCCAGAGACTTGCACTTTTCTTAACACCTCAGTGATTAACATGCAGGATGTTTGGGAAGGGTGGAAGAGTCTTGGCCTCAGCCCCTGGGAAAGTAGAATTGGACAGAGGGAGAAGTTGAACTGTGGCATGGTCCCAACCATTCAGCCAGCCCCAAAGACCTCTGGAGCTGGGATGGTCCTCCAGAGTTGTCTGAGTGGGGACAAAGTGGCCAGGTCTTTACGACCCCATGCCGATCAGTCATGGACATAAGCTACCCTTGGAAAGAGGTGTGTTTCAGGCAAGGCGGTTTTCTGCAGCTGAGGCAATTCCCCAGGGGGCCTACAGCTGTAGCTGGTCTCCTGGCAGCTGGAGGGAAGGGATTTTGTTTCACTGTCACAGTGTCCACCACGCATAGCCATCTCATTTAATTCTCAGCACCATCTAGAGAAATCGGAATTCATATCATCTCTGCTTTACAAATGAAGAAACTGAGGCTGAGGAAGTTAGCCTACTTTTTTTGCTCAAGGTCATGTGGCTTGTGCATGGGAGAGCTGGAATTCCAACCCAAGTTCACCAGTCCCAAAGTCTTTGATCCAAACCAGCCTTCATCTCGCTTGGGCTGCCCCAACACCCTCACTAGAGACCCTGGGAGTGTTTATTAATAACTACGCAGAATTAAAAATCATAAACTCCAAACACTTTAAAATCAGACTTGATTAAAAGTTGAGACCAGAGGCTTCGAGCTTGAGCAGCAGGTGCCTTGAGAGGGCACAGCGCTTTTGAGAATGCAAAACCCTGGATTAGCCATTAGCCTCTATTTAGATAGATGAGAGAAGTGCAGCAAATATTTACATACCAGTTACCATGAAATTCAAGTTCAATCTGTATTTATTCTGTATCTTGTCATCATAAAGTTGATTTTCTGTCCAAGTGTATATCCTAAGGGGACAAGGAGCTTTCCTGAAATATTGAAAGGTTTATTTTAATAGTTCCAAGGACTGTAGACTTTTACATTTGAGACCGTGAATATTTGTTATAGGAAACAAAATTTATTAGAATGTTTGTAGAAAACTGTGCTTGTTCACTTAAAGTTGTAAACTACGATTTTCATAAGAGGTTGACTTTATTCACCAACTCTGTGAAAATGAGCCCATATGGATCTCGTCCTAATGAGCTCAACCAACACAAAAGACTGTGCTGATTCTCAATTAGGGACACAAATAAAGCCATTCGTCCTTGTAGGAAGATTATTTTTGCAAGAAAAATAAGCGACTCCAATGGAAAACTTCAAACTAATGCAGAGCCTGAGTTTTCCATGAAAACTGTAAGCCCGTGAGTGATGAATTGCCCCTTTCCATCTGGGGTCTGTTTTTCTGTCAACCTGCTCAACCGTGAGCCACAGTGCTGAAGTTCAACCCTAGGGTCTTTTCAGTTCTATTTAGTTTGATCTGGGAGTGCTGTGGGTGGAATTGCTGTCCCCCCACCAAACCAAACCAAACACAACAAAACATGTGTTGGAATTCTAACTCACGGTTCCCTAGGGTGTGATTTTACTTGGAGACAGGGTCTTTCAACAGATAACCAGGTTAAAGTGAGGCCCTTAGGCTGGGCCCTAATCCTATGTGATCTTATAAGAGGGGCAATTTGGACATAGAGAAAAACATGCATAGAGGGAAGACTGTATGACCAAGAGACACGGGGAGAAGCAGGCCATCTACGAGTCAGGGGACAGATCCCTCCCTCTAGCCCTCAGAAGGAACCAACTCAGCCAACACTCTGACTTCCAGCCTCTAGAACTAGGAGACCATCAATTCCCGTCGCTAAGGCGGCCCAGTTTGTGGCACTTTGTTAGCACAGCCCTCGCAGGTGAATACTTGGAGGGGCTTTTCTGGTTTCTCCCTGAAGTGCTCTGGGTGACAAGCCACATCGCTCTTCTCATCCTGCCTACACTGCTTCAAAGGGGCAGAGGCAACTTCCTGGCGAGGGTCCCAGCTGCCACAGTGACTTTCTGGAAAACCATTTATCAACTGCTCCCTGTTGTCTTGGAGGTCCTGGGTGGTACCGCCTTTGGGTCGTCCATGATCATGATCATAGCAAGTGGCCCTGTGTCTCTCTGGTCATCACTTCTCCTCTCTCCTCTGCTTTCATTCCTGGGCCGGCCTTATGTCTGCCTCCTCTCGCCCCTGTCATTTCCACTGGGATCAGCCGCAGCACCCATTCAATACTCCTATTCAAATATCCCCTTCTGCCCATGACCTTGCATCCCAGCCACAATGACAGGCCGCTCCAACATCAGCCGCGCTGTGGGGAAGCTCTGGCGCCAGTCCACCTGTCGGGACTGAGATTCATTTTCTTTCTAGGTTCTTGTTCTTTCTTGGGTATCATTTTTAAATGGAAATTGGCACCAGGTTGATGATAGCAAATCTGGAAAGTGAGAAAAGAAATTTATTTTTCACTGGTGAGCCAGGAAAATGCTTTAAATATAAGCCGTGGGTGCAATTGGGAAGTTGGGCATTGTGAGTGAGAGCTCTCTGCGTGTGTATAAATCTGCGAATTCCCATCCACTGCTTTCAAAATATGGTTACGGACTGGTGTGTGCAAATGTATGTGCCTTTGTGGATCTTTCTATGGAGAGGTGTGCACCCCCCATGTGTGGACTTTGTGTGTGTGTGTGTGTGTGTGTGCATGTATGTGTGTGTATGCACGTCATTGCGCATGCAGGTAGGTGTGACTGAGTACATAAGTGTGCACATGTTGTAAGTGTATATATACTTGTGAGTGTGTACAGACAGCCACTGGTCTGGGATCAAGCACACTGTCTTTGCTGAGGGCTTAGAAGCCCAAATGGGTCCTTCTGCCAGGATCCAGGCTGCAAAACTCCTCTGCTTTGCACACTCTATTCTAAGGCCATGGTGGGGGAGGCACCTGGCCCTACTCACACTAGTCAGCTCCCTCCAAGCCCAGGCCACATCTATCTGTCACCTGGGCCTGTTTTGAAAATGGTCCAAGGATGGCCCTTAGCTGTGTCATCACTTGGTTACTCTGATAATTGTCCTTAAGTTTGATTGAGCAAAGTGATACACCGGACACCCCTCCTTGAGAAACCCTCATTCTCTCCAGCCTCCCAAGTTAAAGACCAGGTTCTCTGGCACTTTTCTTGCAGCAAAGTCCTTAGTAAAAGCTGCTGAGGTTGCTGATGGAGATCGGTGAGGTGACTCTCTTTCTGGCTTGTAGCCTTCATTTTGCCTTGTGGTTCCACTCCCTCCCTGGCCTTGACCTGACCTTCTCACCAGCTGAGTCTGCCTCTCCCTCCACCCAGAAGAGGATGGGATGTGCTTTCAGGCTGCCATAACAGAATGCCACTTATAAACAACAGAAACGTACTTCTCATAGTTCTGGGGGCTGGAAGTTCAAGATCAAGGTGCTAGTGGGCCCAGTATCTGGGGAGAGCCCTCTGCCTTGTTCGTAGAGGGATTTCTTTTTGCTGCATCCTCACGAGACAGAAGGGGTGAGGTAGCTGGCTCTGGGGTCTTTTCTCTAAGGGCATTAATCTCATTCATGAGGGCTCCTCCCTTGTGACCTAATCAGCCCCGAAAGAACCCACCTCCAGATGCTGTCACCCTGGGGGGTTGGGGTTCAGCAAGGGGAGTGTGGGGAGACTCAGGACCTCAGCCGAGAGCAGGCTTTAGGTTATTTGAGTCTTGCTTCGTCCAGGAATACCAGCCATCAAGGAGGTCTCCTTGACATCCTGCCAGCATCTCTTCTCAAAGGGACCCAAAGGGGATGGGACCCCAATGGGTGTGGCTCAGTGGCCCTGCCCAGTAGATGGGAGAACCAAGCAGGACTGAGGAGTTCGGGGTGTACTTTCCAGGAGATGGAATGAAAAAGTTACAGATGCAGATGCCCCACCCAGTGCAGAGAGGCCCTGGGGAGGCAGAGCTGGAGGGTCTAAAGTGTTAATGACCTCACAGAAGAGATGGGTGACACACATCCCCCAACACCAACATTCTTGGTCATTTGTAACCCATCACCCACCTGCCTCTGCAAGCTCCTTCGTCTTTGTCTCTCCTGCAGTGCCCAGCTCAGATGGGGAGGCATTGAATTTCTGTCACTTCCAGTCTTCATCCTGCCTGATCTTTTTCTCATCTTCATGTGCCTTTGGACACTAACTTTTGTTCACAAATAGTCCATCTCCCCCTTAAGAAAACAGTTCTATTTCCAGAGGGGTCAGCAAACCACGATCCAGGTTGTGAGATTCTGGGGAAGGTCGTATGACTTGGGCATAGGGTTGCAGATTAAATACGGGACACCCTGAAACATTCCAATTTCAGATAAACAACCAATACTTTTTTAGTTCTACGTGTGTCTTTTGCAACATTTGGGACATGCAGATTTTTGTGGGTCCCATTGTATCTCTTCAAGAGGACTGGGGTCTTTATAAGAAGAGGACAAGATGGTCATGTGAAGGCACAGAGGCACACAGGGAGCATGCCACAGAATGAAGGAGACAAGAGAATGCAACTTCTGTGTTCATAAGCTAAGGAGCACTCAAGACGGCTGGGAATACCAGGAGCTACGAGAAGGGCATGGAGCGGATTCTCCCCTGGAGCCTCCAGAGAGAGCAGAGCTCTGCACACTCATCAATTTCCCATCTGGCTTCTAGAGCCACGGGAGAATAAATGGAGTCCCCAGTTAGTGGTACTTTGTTATAGCAGCCCTGGGAAACAGATGCACTTAAAGAAATGATTCATTGTCTGAAATCCAAACATAACAGGGTGCCCTGTATTTTCATTGGCTGCCTCGGGCATCCCTGTGCAGGGGAATCCACACTGGTTTGCTTCCCTCGGAGACTATCGAAGGCACACTCCTCTAGGCCCTGTGTGAGCCCTCCCCAAGGGCCCAGGGGTGATGGGGTCCAAAGGTGAGGCGGTGCCGCTTGTCTGTTTGGGGAATCCCCAGCTTTTCTGCAGCCCAGCTCACCACTGCAGTTTCTCTCTTCCTTGAAGATGAAAGACCTGACCTTGAAACCTCCCTGTTAGCCCAGTGGCCTGCGGAGCCAGGTCTGATGACAGCTTGGCCTTGTGACTGCAGTGGGCAGAGCTTTTAGAGCTTGTGCGTTTGAACCTCCCTGTCCACTAGCCAGGCGTCGGATCACATCTGGGCTCTGGGTGGTACTGGTAGCTCTGTTGGGGCCACCTGATTCTTAGGAGACCTCAGGCAAAGCTTTCTTCTCCCTCCCCTATTTCCTTATCTGTAAAATGAGAGCACAGGCTCCTCCCCGGGCTCTCTGACAACCCCCTGGCCCCAGGCCTCCTTTCCCGAGCCTCAGGGCTGCCTTTATCCCTGACTCTGGGCTTGCCCCAGGGCCTGCCCTCTCCTTCCAAAGGCAGCTCCATGCAGGAGGGCAAGCACAGCCAGGGCACCTGTATGAGGCCTGCGAGTAACCAGCAGTGGCCACCTGGTGGGCGACTGGATGTGGACATTGTGTGTACAGCGGTCACTGCCTTGAGTGGTGGGCAGTGTCAAACGGGGATCTGTGGACCCAGCAGGTTTGGCAAGGCAAGGAGGCTGGGTGAGGCCAGATGGTTATACACCGTGGAATCTGAGCATTGTTCGGGGGTCAGGGGTTGGTTTAGAAGGACTTTGCCAGCTGGGCACTGTGGTGCACACCTGTCATCCCAGCAGCTTGGGAGGGAGGCAGGAGGATCTTGAGTCGTGAGTTCAAAGCCAGCCTCAGCAATTTAACAAGGCCCTAAGCAACTCAGTGAGACCTAGGGTTTAAATAGAATATAAAAAAGGGCTGGGGATGTGGCTCAGTGGTCAAGTGCCCCTGGGTTCAATCTTTGGTACCAAAAAACCCCAAAACAAAACAAAAACAAAAACACAGGACTTTGCCTGTGTGCGAACTATTCTCTGACCATATCTTAAACTTGAGGTGCCCACAGGAGCCTGTGGTGGTGGATGAGCCTTGAGCTGGGACACCAGACATGACACCTTGTTTCTGATCCTGGGGGTGTGGCAAGACTGTGTGGCCTGTTGCAGCCTGGTCTTCTGCATGTGCCCTGAAGTTGGTGAGTCTCTACCCGCTGACCTCAGTGTTCCCCTGAGAGTGTGATGCTGATAGTAACCTCTCAGGGCAGGTGGCCTCGGGAGATCTCAGCAAAGTTGAGGCCCCCAGCCCAGTGTCTTCCACCCAGTGGTGTCCCTCTCTGCCTCTGTCCAGATTCCTTCAACCTGGCTGGGCCAGCCTGGGGACCCAGGAGGGAAACACTGCCTCCTGCTCTCTGGAAGCTCATGGCCTAAACAAAGAGACAGCCCAGCCGGCCAAGGCCAGTGGTGGTCAGGGCTGTGGGAAGAAGGTGGGGAATATCAGAGGTCCTGGGGGTGTGTGGTGGGGCTCATCAGAGACCTCTGCTGAGTCTGAAGAGCAGGATTGTCACTCAGGCCAGGTCTGAGTTTTAAAACCAGCATAAAAACCTCTGATGCTGTCCTCGGAGGCAGGGACTCTTCCCTCACAGCTTTACTGGGAAAACACAAGGAAGGTGATTCCTATTGATCTGGAGTCCGGCAGCGGAGGAGAAGGGCTGTCCCCTCCCTGGCTCTGGGCTGCACACTTGCCTGTGGAAGCCTGCAGTCAGGCCTTGTCCTCCCCCTCCCCCAGAGAGGTCCAGCGCCATGCCCAGTGCAGGGCCGACCAGCCCAGCTCCAGTCCCCTTCACCGTCAGCCTGCAGCTCTCCCCTGACAGCTGCCTCCCGGCTCCACTGTGGCCTCTGCCCGGGCTGGAGATGTATGGAAATTGGATGTGAAGGGTCCACGGGCTGAGCAGATTACCATGTGCAGGGAGGAGCCTGGTGCTATGGGGGACAGCTGTGCCACGGGGTCATTGTCTCTCGGCTGCACCCCAACCCCCCATAGGCTGTAGAATGATTGGGCTTGACATGTTCATTTGCTGCCTGTTAAAAGTCCATTTTCAGGGCTGAGCCGGCGCCGGCAGGGTGGGTCTGACGGCCTTGTGAGGACCAGCTGCCGCAGCTGTTTAACATGCAGCATAAATATTAGTCTCTCCCAGAAAGAGGCTCAGCTGCAATTGTCTTTGGCCCACGGACGTGACTGGGCTGTCTGCCCACATTCCATCCTGCCCTGTCTGGCTCAGGAGACCCTTCCAGAACCCTGGAGGTCTGGGTGTTGGCTGACCTGGGTCCAACTGAGGATTTGGCCCCTGGAACACTGATGGGGAAGAATTCCACCCTGGGCGGGAGGAGGGAGATGGACAGCATAGGGGTGGGATGTCCTGGGGCCAGCTGTTCCGTTCTGGGGTCAGGCTCCCCACCTATATAGCAAGAGTGGCTGTCCTGACTGGCTTCACTTCTGACAAGCTCCTGCATGGGGCAGCGCCATGGTCACCAAATCTGGGATTGAGCCTTGACCACAACCTTTTTATCACTCAATGCCTGTTGGTTCCGTGCTGGGCTTGGTGCTGGGTGTTGGGGTCATGGTGACAAAGAGGCTTAGGGAAAAGGCAGAGGAAAAAATACAAACTCAGCACCCAACAGATAATTTGAGTTTCAAGTGCTGAAGGGAAAAAATCCTGTGGCAGAGTGACTGGGGGATCTGCTAATCCCTGTGGCCATGGCCTGTGTGAGGAAGTGGCTCATTTGAGCTGAGACCTGAACCTTGTTAAACATACAGATTCCCTTAGCCGGGTGCAGTGGCCCATGCCTATTGTCTCAGCTACTTAGAAAGACAAAGTGGGAGGGTCACTTGAGCCCAGGAGTTTGAGGCCAGCCTGGGTAAGATAGTGAGGCCCTGCATTTAAATAACATAACATAACACAACAAACAAGCAAATCCCCAGGTTTGTGCCCACCTGAGTGATTTAGCAGGGCTGCAATGGGAGCTGGGAGTCTGCATTGTTACAGGCCTGGCAGGAAGCTCACAGAACACACTTTGAGAATCATGGCTTGGATACCTGGAGGGAGACCCTGTACACCTCCTCCAGCCCTAAGACTCAACTCTCTAAACCCGAGTAAGCTGCTCTGAGACCCGAGGCCCTTTGTGGTGTCGGTCCTGTGCAGGTTTGGCCTGCTGGACCGTGTGAAATGCTACTTTGAAATAAGCAGCTGCTCAGAATCCCAAAGTGTCCTGAGTTTATTAACAGGCAGAACGTCTCCCTGTTGACGGCCAGATGGGGAGCATCAAGCACTACTGCTGGCTCCAGAATGGTGCTCTGGGGGGAAGTAGATGCTGGGTCTAGCAGGCTGGGGGGCCAGGAGAGGAAAACCAGACCTTCCCACAGAGGTGGGAGGCCGTGGGTGGGGGACATCCTGGGCCTGCTTGGCCACTCTGAAAGGTCCAAAACTCAGCCAGGGGTTCTCCGCCCTCTTCCTTCTGCTTTCCTGGTCTGAAGCTCTCTCGGGCTGAGGTTGGGGTGGAAGTCACCTGAGTTCCTTCTATGTTAATGGCATCTAATCAGCATGTGCCACACATGTTCATGTAATAACAGCTGCTCATTTTACATCTCTGCTCTTTCTCTACCGCTAGTTGTGGGAATTGAAGCAGGATGATGTGGGGCCAGGAGAACTACCCCCTTCTCTACCCCATATGTTATTTTATTCATGGGGATGTGTTTTCTTTTCTTGTTTTTAAAAATTTAATTGCAGAATTCAGTCTGGCCTCAGCCTGGGCCAGACCCACCCAGCCAGCTGCGGTGTTCTGCCACAGCCGGACTCTGGGGAAACAAGAGGAACCCACAGAGTTCTTGCCTGGGGGACATTCATCAGGGCCACTGGGAGGCTGACCCAGAGGCAGGCAGGGACACCTGTGTGGCTTACTCCTCTGCTATTGACTGGAGACTGTTTCCCCGCGCCCCCCCCCCCCATAGCTACGCATTGGTGACTTATGATAGTCTAAGACCTCTCCCTGCAGCCTCTGTCCAGCCAGCATCTGCCTAGACACTGACAGGGCAGGGGCAGAGACACTCCCTCCCAGCCCCAGCAGCCAGGCCAATTACCCAGCCTGGTACCCCCTGGCTCTGCATCCCCTCCCCCTACTTCCACTTCTTCCTCCAGGCCTCAGATTCATCATCAACAAACTGGAGTCACTCACAACACCCACCTTCAAGCATCTTGCTAAGTATCAAGTCTGTGGTCCTCAAACCTGGTGGCACATTTAGAATCACTAGGGCTATTAAAACAAGTCCTAGTGCCTGGATCCATGCCAAGTCCCATCAGAATTTCTGGGGATGAGGGTCTGGACATTGGCATTTAAAACAACTCCTGTGTAATTCCAGTGTGTGACTGGGAAGCTTCTAGGGCATGGTCTGGCGTGCAGCAGAACTTTAGCAGATCAGAGTCCTTGTTTCATTATTGTTGATGATGTTCAAAATATTAAATGGCATTCCATGGTAAGCCACTTATTTGTTGAAACCACTGGGGTAAGAAGAACTTCATTAATTATAAAAAATCCTTAATAAAAGAAATAGAAATATGCCCATGTAAGGATAAGTTAATAGGAAGAAGCAGATTGGTTCCCGCCTCTCCTGCCCATGTCCAGGAGAGGGGAGGGGGATGTGGAAGAAGCATGATCTGGAAAGGTAGGGTGGGGAAGGTCAGTGTAGCCCAGGGGACAATATCCCCAGGAAGGGCAGAAGGTTTTGGTGTTTCCACTGGAATTTGGGGGAGTGGTAGTGGGACCTAATAGGGACTGCCCTTGTGGAATGTCTAAGGAAGCAAAGGATTCTGGTCCCAGGGACTGCCAGATCCACCCTTCCTAGAGTGAATGATGCTCAAACAAGGGCTATGAACTCAAGGTAGTCAGAACACCTGGAGGAACACAGACATCATCCACCAGATAGCACTGAGATATATCTCAGCCCTCCTCAAAAAAATTAGATTAAGTTTCTCACCACCCTGGTTACAGGGTCTAGAGAGGCATCTAAAGCATTTCTGGCACTGCAGTAAGAAAAATAGGCATAAAATTTATACTTATTACTCTTGCAAGGCAAAACTAATAGTTAACCACAAAATAGGTCCAAGGAATCATGGTGGCACCCAGTGGAGCGGCCTGGGGTTCCTGTCTGGGGGATAGCTTGACACGGAAGAGGGCGCAGGGTTCAGGGTCTCATCCCCAGAGCAGAACTTGCAGAATGAGGCCTTGTGGGACAGAGAAGGCAAGTCCCTCCAACTGGGGGGACAGGGCTGGTGGTGCTATGCCTGTATGGGCATTGAAAATGACCTGGGGGAGCTTGTTAAACATATAGATCCCCAGCCCTCACCTCAAATTTGCTTATAGTCTGGGGACCTGAGCATCTGTGTGGTTCACAGAGAACCCTGCAAGTCTGCGGCTCACCAGACGTGAGAGTCGTGGGAGTCAGTGCCAGGGCCAGGGTTTCCTGGGAAAATACAGAGAATGCAAGCGTCTGCACCTATCCTACCCCTCCCAACCTCACCCCTGCCTGTGGGCCACAAGGCCAGCTCTGTTCCCCTGGGAGCACCTTCCAAACCCCTTTCCTGCTCTTGGAGACCACTGAGGGTTTTGCCTTCCCATGCTGGGGCTGGTTTGCCACAGAGAGGACCAGGCCGTGCAGAGGGTGTGTGTGTGCTGACAGTACATTTGCTTGATGTAAGCTTTCTTTTTGAGTCTATTTCATTCTGTTAACTATACAAATAGGATATGCTCCTATGCCATTCAGTTTGCAGGTTAGTTGTCTCTCTGATGAGCAGCTTGTCAATGAGAACAAGTAAATGAATGGGGCGGTGAGGGGCAATAATTTACAGAAATTAGAAAGGGAAGATTTCAAATCCGGTTCAGGCCTTGTGAGGTAGCTTGGGCAGCCCATCTGTGTCAGCTTTCTTCCCTATAGTGAAGTACTTGAGACAATTAATATACAAAAGAAAAGGTTTATTTTGGCTTGTAGTTTTGGAGGTTCTGGTCCCTAATCAGTTGGCCTTATTGTTTCTCATTGTTTTGGGCCTGCTGTGAGGCAGCACATTATGAGGAACATGTGGCCGAGCAAATTCCTTACATCATGAACCTGGGAGCAAGGAGAAAGAGAAAAAAGATACAGAGGAAGAAGAAGAAGAAGAAGAAGAAGAAGAAGAAGAAGAAGAAGAGGAGGAGGAGGAGGAGGAGGAGGAGGAGGAGGAGGAGGAGGAGGAGGAGGAGGAGGAGGAGGAGGAGAGGCCAAGGTCCCACAGTCCCCCTCAGTTGCACACCTCCAATAGCCTAAAGACCTCCCACTAAGCCCCACCTCCTGGAGGTTCCACCATCTCCCAATAGCCCCACCTTCAGTACCAAGACTTTAATACACAGACCTTTGTGGGACATTCATTGTTCAAATCATAGCATCATTCCACAGCCTTGAGGGTGAGCCCCTCTCTCTAGTCTGGTGCTAAAAGAAGCAGTTGCTCAAGGACTGATGTTCTGTGGGGCTGCAGGCGACACTCAGCATCATATTCACCAAACAGGTCCTCCCCACCCCCATCAGCTTCTCTGATCACTCACCTGTTCCATACATGATGCTTCCTAACCACTCACTCTGTACCCTTGCATACCTCCCATTGCCCTGGGCCTGGATGTCACATGGCCTAGCCTTGGGGAACTGCAGTTTCCCTCCCTCCTAGGCTGTCTGATCTCCTGGGGCTCCATGTATTATTGATGAGCATGGACATCATCTCCAGACTTGGCTTGGGTAGCCCCATCTTCTCTGCTCCTTTGCTCCTGCTGATTTCTCAGTTCTGAGCTCCTGCCCCTCAATGTGCAGTGAACCTGCTTCCCCAGGTCCAACTAGAAGCCTCCTCCTGCTCCAAGCCCCATCTGGTGTCAATTAGCCTCTGGGCAGGGAGCAGCCCCTTATCTTTTAGTGCTCCTACTGCAGCTGGTCTCAAAAACCTTTCATGTCCCCCACACTGATCTTTGCTCATTTATGTATCTGTTTTTTTTTCCTTACTGCTCACCTCTGTGTCTAGCATAGTTTGTGGCAGGTGTAGGTGAACTGTACACAGAAGGTGCTCAGCTATATACAGAAGATGCTCAATTACTCCCAGTGGCAGAGGCCATGTAGAGAATGCATCTGGCTTTTGAGAACATTGCTTTTGCTTGGGGGATGGAGGGCTCATAGCCTCCTGTCACAAAGCAAGTGTGGCTGCTTTTCCATGGTGCACAGACCAAGCATCTGTCCCTAAGAGGTGATCCCTTGTTGAAGGGCCACTGGAGACCTGCTGGCCATCCATCTAAACGATAAACCAGACCATTTTACTGGAAACTGGGCTAGTGAACCATACTTAACATTATCCACCTTTGGAGGACACCGATGTCCCCCAAGTGGGGCTAGGAACCCCTCCCGAGGGGTACTGCATAACTAGATCATGGTCTTTGGAGTAAAATATCTTTGAGTTCCTATCTTTGGCCTGCTGCTAACTGACTGTGTGATCTCAGACAAATTCTTTAACTTCTCTGAACCATAGTTTCCTGGTTTGGGACCTGATGCTCATAATACCTTCAGAGTCCTCGGAAAAACTGAGGTTAACATCTTTAAGTACATGATCCCTCACAGGCGCTCAATAAATACTGGCTCGTATGATTATCATTATCATCATTAGCAGCCCTGAGTTTTAATTTCCTTTGTAGTGGTGGTTGTTCCCTCCAGCTGTTGGTGACTGTGCTGGGATCACCCGAGGCCGTGAGTCAGCCTGCGAGAGCTATTTTATAATTAGCTTGGCAGATGCAGGATGCATTGGAGCCCCTGCCGGGGATCACAAATTAATTAGTGTGGTTTGTGGAGGAGGAGGCCCTCCAGCAGGTTTGATGGGACAAGCCAGGCCCCATGTGTCTGACCTTGGTTCTCGTGGCTCTGCCAAGGGGTGAGTCCCACTAACACCATCGAGAGATGGGGGTCTAGGGTCAGTGATGAACCTAGAGCCACAGAGGGTGCCCCTGCATGTTTATGAGGCCTGGTCATAACCACGGGCTGGGGAGAGGCCCAGAGTTCCAGGGAGGCCATGGGAGGAGGCATTTCCATTCCACACAATGCGTGACCCGGCCCACGCCTCTGTTTCCCCACATAACCCTCCACCTGCTTGCCAATTCTCTCCATCCACTGGCTTAGTCGGGGCTGGCTGCCTGCTCTTCATGTTGAGAGCTCCCCCCACAAATCATTGGGCAGCACCCATCCATCTTCCTCTCACAGCCTCAGCAGCCCAGAAATCATGACCTGTTCATAAATGGCAGTGTCAACTCCTATTTATGTCTGAGGCCGGGCCACACAGGTCTTCTGGCACCAGATCTTCCCCAAGGATCCTGGCCTTGGCTGCATTCTCCTGGGGCTGTGGTGGGCTGGTGGCACACCTGCCTGCCTCCTCCTGCCTCCTTCCTGCTTTTGTCTGGGTCATGCCACTGGGGGTCACCCTCACCTGCCCCGTACTCGGCTTACCTCACGGAAGGACAGTAGGTAAGCTGCTTTTATTCAATTAACATTTATAACATACTTTTCCACGTCTTGGGAAGCGGAGCCGGACTCTTCACACACATTAATTATCTCACTAGCCTCCATGCACCCAGGTTATTGTGATATTCCCATTTTATAGAGAAGGAAACGGAGTCTCAGGGATTAACCTGGGTCACAGAGCTGGTTACTTACACTGGAGCTAGGATATGGACCAAACTGCCTGACCATGCACAACAGCAACACTCTGAGGGGTTCAGTTCAATGATTGACCAATGCATTCACTCAGATATCCCATCCTCCCAGGACGATACAGAACATGCCCATCATTCCTCATGTCTCCTCTTGGTCCACTTCTATCCCCACCATTCGGATTGCTATCGTCAGGGGTAAATTTTGTTTCTGGTTTTTGGAGAAACGTTATATATTGTTTCTTCTGCTTGGAATATTGTCTTTGGGATCTATCCATATGGTTGCATATATCATAGTTCATTACTTTTATTGTTTTCCATCCTATAGAGAGACCATGGAGCACAATTTGTTTATTCCCTTGCTTACGGATAGATATTTGGGTCAACTGCCATCTTGGACTCTGAGGAAGAACGTGTCTATGAGTGTTCATTCATGTACAAAGCTGCGTGTGGACCTGTCTTCATTGATGTTTGGTTGATGTTGGAGTGGAATTGGTGGGCCACTGGCAGGTGTGTGGTTGACTCTGCAATTGACAAAGGTTTTCTAAAGTGGTAGGGCCACTTTACACACTCACTAGCAGTGTGAGAGCATTCAAGTTGGTCCACATCCTCGCCCACACTTGGAGATGTCAGTCTTTTTTATTCCAGTCACTCTAGGGGCCAAGTAGTGTGTTATATCTCATTTCTGGTTTTATTTTTCATTTCTGTGATATCGAATCATCTTGAGCCTATTTTTCACAGGCTTACCAAGTCGTTCATATATTTTCTTTTGTGATGTTTCCCTTTAAATCTTTTACCCACTTAAAAAAAGTTGGGTTGGTTGACTTTTATTTATTTATTTATTTTGTTGATTCTAGGAGTTCTCTACAGAGTCCTTATGTATAGTTTGCCCTGCACCTACATCTTGTTTCTGAATTTTCTTAAAGGTGTCACTGGTGAGAAGAAATCAGCAGCCTCCTCACTTTTGGTTACAGACAATCCCTGGCAATGTGACATGAGAGAACACAGTGTGCTTCCATGATGTCCAGAATAGAGTCGGAGCTCCGGAGGGCCACTCCCTTTGTCTTTTTTTCCAAGTAGGTTGGATGTCCTCACCTCTCCATCCACCCACCCACAATGTCCCTTATTCCTAAATGCTCAGCTTCATGTAGGCGTTCAGCACTGAGCTCCTTAGAATGACCCACCTCATGGGAGCTATCTGAATGTCAGGCCAAATACTAGTGACTCTCTCATGAGGACCTGTGTTGTCTCATTGTGTGTGTGTGTGTGTGTGGTTTTTTTTTTGTGTGTGTGGGGGGTGCTGCTGTAGATTGGCAGCTGTTGCTTATCAAGTCCATTTTGCTGATGAGGAAACTGAGGATTTGAGAAAGATCAGGTGACCCACCTACAGTCACTGGCACAGTCATGATAGTCTTCGATTCCACGGGCAGCTCTATTGCCACCTCCGTCATGGCTAGCTTCATCCAGGTCCTCTTGCAGAGCCCTGCTCCTGTTTGCTCACTCACTGCAAATTCTTGGTGTCACCCATGCCAGGGCCTCATTAGGTTCCCAGAACACAGTCCTTCACCAAGCACTGTACTGCTCACTGGAGGCCTATACACCAAAGGACATGTGTACCCTCGAGGTGTCAGACTAGGAAGTGGTGAGGTGTGTACATACAGCAGATGGAGGCACTAGGTGTCCAGGAGGAGCCCTAGAGAGAAGGTGCCTTCCCTGCTTAGGGAGGGTTGCAGGAAGCCTTCTCGGGGGAGCAGTTGAGCCAGGGCTTGCAAGTCAGATGCCATTTACCCAGGTTGTCACTGTCTGGAAAGGAAGGCACATCAGAGCGAGGAAAGGGCATGTGCTTGCGTCCACACACGACAAGGTACAACGCATACAGAGAAGAGCGTGGGGTCTGGCCTGACCAGTGGTTTAGGAGGGGGCGCTAGAGGGTGAGTCTGGAGAGGTTGGCAGGGTGAGATCATAAGACACCTGGTCTGTCAAGTAAGAGCCTTAGGTTTTACTCTGAAAGTAGTGGGACTTGAAGCAGGGGAGGGCGTGGCAGCCAGTGCTAGGGACCCATCTGTGACAGTTGTGAAGAGCAGGGATGGGGGCGAGCTGCTTTACAATGAGGTCTGCAGGATATTCATCTTCCAGTAGCTGGTCCAGCTGAGAGCTGACAAAGGCCTGGCCTCCTGCAGAAGGTAAAGGCTAGAGGGACATCTGCATCTAATCCTTTACCCAGGGATGCTGCTGAGAGGTCACTGGCCATAAAGTAACAAGCAAACAAACACAAACCAAGAACCAAAACAACTACAGGTGTCATGACGAATGCAGAAATAGTCCTGTCTAAAAGGGGCAAATGAGTGACTTTAATGGAAAGGCCCACCATGCCCTTCAGATGGTGGTGTGGGACCCGGAGTGTCTGACCAGGGCAGATGTAGTTCTGCCTTGACCCCGGAGATGGCGCTGGGATGACCCAGTGGTGAGGCTGGGTTAGAAGCCTGAGACTTCAGGGCATTCAGTGGCAGCCCAGGGACCTTGGAGGTGGGGGTAGGGGGTGAGGAGACAAGCCTGGTTGGCATCTTGGCATTTTGTGTGGTCAGACAGATGTGGATTCGCCTCTGCCTCTGAAACTTTGCTCTTGACTAAACCCCTTAATCTCTCTAAGCCATGGCCTCCTCTTCTCTCGAACAGGGATAATAGCCCTTGCTGAGGTTTCACATGGGGTCTTACGTGCCAAGATGCACGGAAGGAAAGCCCTTGGCACATGACTCCACTCTCCCAGTGTGGCATCTGGGAATGTCCACTGAAGTCATCCCCAAAGCTTCTTATGGCTGCTGCTTTGCTCTGGACGTGACCCAGTTTTGGAGCATTCTTAGTACATGGCACAGATATGGGAGCTGTTTTCTAGGGAAACTCCATTTCCAGAGTCTGGGTGCCCCCTCTGCAATCTGCCACAACAATAGGGTCCCCAGGAGGACCTCTCCCCAGGAGAGTTATTTGTGCTTTTTTTTTTTTAAGTAAGAATCTCCAGTTGCTGCTCTAGTTAAAAGAACATCCTCCTCCTGCAGGGCTTCAGGGCTGTGCAGGCAGTTAAGAGGCTGAAACTTCAAAGGCAGTTTCCCCCCAAGGAACAGTCATGGGTTGTTCCCACTGCCCTGCTGTCTGCCACTAAGATGTCCCCTCTGCCCCATCCTGCAGGAGTCACAAGATCCTGCCTCATTACCCATCCTGTGTGGCTCCTTGACCAAGGGGAATGAGGCAGACTGCCTCAGAGGACAAGGGGCGGTTTGTGCTGGGTCATGACTATATTTCTCTCCCTGCCTGTGGGGTTGTGGGAGGCCTGGGCCAGTGAATAGCACCGAGATCGCCTTAAAAACGCTGTTATTACTGAAAACCGGCAAACTTCCCCCCTTATCTCCAAGGCAAAAGGAGGCTGAGAACCCTGATAAGTGCCTTAATAGATGGCTGCCACCGACTCAACAATAGCTATTAAAAACTATCAATTATTTAGATATGGGAAACTGGGGGGGAAAGCTTTTAGGGGCACTTTTAAAGCCCACATAGTGTCAATAACAGCGTTATTAATTCCAGCTCCAAGATCATATTTAAAACATTGGTTACCAAAGTCCTTCCGGGAAAAAGAATCTTCATAAACATTCAGATTCTGAGCTAATGAAAATTCCACGGGCCTCCAGGGCCCTGCACAGACCTGGCCTTCAACCCTGCTGCCTGCTGAGGGCTGTCTCAGCCTGGGGCTTGGCCCAGGAGCAGTGCCCAGGCTGTCCTGGCTCCTGGGACTTGACCTTCTTCTCTGGCCAGACACCTTTCCGGTTTAAAATTGCATCTCTGCGCAGGGCCCCTGCCCTTCATGGACAGTAGGGGGAGCCAGGGTTTTCAGTAAAGCGTTTCTCTTCCACAGCATAAGGCTCCAGGAAATCCTTAAGACAAGGGTGTCTTTTCCATCCTGGATTTTTACAGAGGGGCTGGCAGGGGGACCCAGTGGCAGGTGACTGACATGGAAGAGTGGGCAGTGTTTATGAAGGCTGGATCTCTAGATTCAGGGTCTGGGCCCCTGCTCATTGATCTGCCTCCCTCTTACATAAGAAAAGCATACTTTAAAATGATCTTTCCCAGGAAAAACCTCCAGAAGAGTCCCCACTCCATCCTTGAATCCTGGGCTTCTGGATCCTGCTTTGTGACTGCCCCAGAGGGCTGGCTTTTTGTCCCCAGAGAGAAGGGAACCAAGAACTGTGCTCTCTTGCTTCCTCCTGCTTCTCCTATTAACACTCACCCTTCTCCACCTTCATTGTATGAAGGGCCTGTGATGGGCAGGGACTTGGGCTTGGGGCTGCAGGAACCAGAGGACTGTGGGGGAGAGAGATAAAGAAGGACAAGAAGTGACTCTTGCATTCAGGGTGGAGCATTTGCTGAGTGTCCATTTGAGAGAGTGGACTCTTGGGAGCTTCACCTGAGGAGCCAGTGTGACGTTGTGTTACTGAAACCTGTGGGTCTTTACTTCCTCATCCGTGAACAGGGGCCATGCAGCCCTGAGTCACCCACAGCCCTGTATAGAGAATCAGGTGTGGCGATGGAGAGACATTTTCTTGACCTCAGTCAAGAGGGGACACATCACCTCCCCCAGAAGTCCCCCCATCCCCTTTACCTAAGTTAAGCAATTATATCCCTGTCTGTCCTCAAAAGCCACATCCTAGCCCTAGTCTGAACTGTCTGGGACACACTGCCATTATTTACCTGTCACTGCACTAAGGGGCCATAGAGTGGCGATGGCAGATATATCTGATTCATGGCTGCCCAGCTGCCTGGTACTTTTCAGGGAACACTGCAGCTGCTGAGAGTAAGATGTTGGGATGAAAGAGGATATAGGAATAACTCTTCCCTTTCTGGTTTGGGTCCTTCCCCCTGATGGTCATGCCATTGGGATGGGTGGAGACACAGGTGTGACTTTTAGGTGTGTGGGTGGACACTGTCTGGGGGCTTAGGACTTGGGGTCACTCTGAAAGAGAATCTGACCATTGAGCAGGTCTGAGCCCTGGGAGTGGGTGAGTTTCAGGATAGTATGAGGCTCTGTTTTCCATGGGTGGCCCACATGTCACTAAGGGTGGATGGATTGCAGGGGATGTTACCATGGACCCAGATACAATGTTTAGAGTGCTGGATCCCTGAGTGAGAGACGGTCCCTGAGAGCTCCAGCATCCTGTGCAGGTGAAGGAGGCAATTGGTGCCCAGGAGCCCTGCGGCTCTTCCCTGCTCTTGAATGCAGAGCACGCAGGATTGAGGCAGGCGCCTTGAGCAGGCGACAGTATCGAGGGCAATTTAGCTCACTGTTTTCTTTTCTGCTTACTATTGATGCTATTTTTTACACATTCCACAGCTTCCTTCAAATACATTTATTTAAGTTGAAAATAAAAGGAATCAGTTTAAAGAAAAATACTAAGTCAACAACCGTCCAGGTCATGTAAATGTGGCAAAAATCCTGATGCTCATCCAGGATGACTATAGAGGTGGAGGGCACAGGCTTTGGACATCCTGCCTCTGACTCTTCCCGCGGTACGACCTTGGGCCTCTCTGAACCTCAGTTTCTCCATTTGTAAACAGGGCTAAGACTCCTTCTCAGGGATTGCTAAGACGAGCAAATGAGATAGTGCATGCAAAGTGCTTAGCACAGGGTTGGGCACACAGTCGGTGCTTAACAATTGTGCACTGTCAAAAAGGTGAGTTTGCAGCAGGCTGAAACAGTTTTTACTCCTGGTGGAGTGAGGGAGGGTGCTCCTTGGGCATGGAGGATATGAGGAAGTGGGAACTTTGAATGTTCAGGAAGGGACCAGGGAACCCGTGGAGCAAGAGAGTTCATCCCATCTAGGCCCTGAACAGCAAGCCAGCGCTTTCCTACCCCTGCTCTGCCACCCTGGTTTCCCTTCAAGATTTAATTCATAATTACAAATGCTCATAATGAGATCCTGGTAATGTTGGCCTCAGAGCTTCCTGGCCTGGAAGTCCACATCTTCTACTGAAGTTCGATATTAACACTCTAACGAGAGTAGCTTCAGCTGATGAGAATCACCAGCAACCTCTAACTCACAGGCCAGGAGGCTGCTTTGAATAATAAAAGCAAGCTTTCCAACTTGTCTGTCCATTTCTCCATCCATTCTTTCACTCAGTAGGCATTTATGGAGAGTATGCTGTGTGTTTCACTAAAGCCAGGAGTGCCTCCCTCTCTGGCCTGGGCCTGATTTCAGTTCTTTAAATCCAAGAAAGGAGCAGAAATTCCAGGATCTCTGTTGCTGAGATCAATCCAAGAATTCTCTTGTTCATTTGCTCCAAGCATTTTTTTAATCTTTATTTTATTTATTTTTATGTGGTGCTGAGAATTGAACCCAGGGCCTCGCATGTGCTAGCTAGGCAAGTGCTCTACCGCTGAGCCACAACCCCAGCCCCCATTTGCTCCAAGTATTTACTTAACATTCAGATCACACACACACACACACACACACACACACACACACGTGTTCATGCACATTGCTTTGAGTTATCTCTCTGTGCAAAGTGAGCTCCTTGGTCTGTTTGCTTATTTTTCAACCTGCAGGCAGGTTGAAATGGAAGGAAGGAGGACGTAGGAATAACTCCTCCCTTTCTGGTGTCGGTCCTTCCCCCTGATGGTCATACCATTGGGATGGGTGGAGACACAGGTGTGACTTTTAGGTGTGTGGGTGGACGCTGTCTGGGGGCTTAGGACTTGGGGTCACTCTGAAGGAGAATCTGACCATTGAGCAGGTCTGAGCCCTGGGAGTGGGTGAGTTTCAGGATAGAATGGGGCACTGTTTTCCATGGGTGGCCCACATGTCACTAAAGCAGGAGAGATCCAACACCCAGAGCTCAGGTTTAGGTACCTTAGCCGGGCACTGTGTTGCTACTCAGGTAAGCTAGTTAACCTTCCCCTGGGCAGCCAGCCTGCAGCCCATCTACCGAGCCTCCTTCCTGCCCTCCAGGTCTTATGTCATTCTTGCTTCCGAGCCTCCATGGGGTCAGGTCCATTTCCTAGGACTGATATTTGCTGGGTCTACATTCTCAGACTTTCTGTGTCTGAGCTCACACACCTGCTTTGTTCAGGCAGGTGCTATACTGATCTCTTCATTTCTTCTAAGAAATTCAGAGGCAAGTCCAGAGTCAGACGTCAGGAAGAAGTAGGATGAGAATTTGAAGACTGTGATCTGGCAACAGAGACCTGAAGCATTCTTTTGCTCCCCCTGCCTTGCTCTATGATACAGTGATGGTTCCCAAAAGCCTGGGCTACCTGGTGATGGACTGAATATATGAACTTGTCTAGTGGGCGTTAAGTGAGTTTAGCTATGTTTAGATCAGAGGTGCTGCTGCTACCTCTCACGGATGTGAGCATCTACCTACAAACTCCCTCTGATTACCCACGTTCCAGCATGTCCCTGGAATGCTGTCCCTCCTACGCCTTTAATTCAAAGCATTTATTTATTTTGCTTTGCTTTATTCCCCAAAGGATTAGGGTTGACCTACAAGAAAAGATTCAATAAAGTCATAATAAAATATAAATAAGAACAACAAGAGAAGATGCTGTTCACATCACGATGCTGTGTTTTCTGCATCCCGTGGCCCTTCGTGGACCAGACTATCTTTGCTTCTCTAATCCTTCTGTGCAGAAAGGTCTGGCCAATTATGTTCTAAGACACACACACCATGCTGGTGACCTCGATGGAAGGATACTAGGCTCCCCCAGGTTCCCCCGTGCATGCATGATCAGTAGATTCGCATCCCAATCAAAGTAGCTAATTTGAAAGGCGAGTCAGCCTTCCTTATCCTCTCATCTTCTCTCTTGATCAGCTTCCTCATGTTGACCAGACGGTTCTGCCTTCTGGCCTTAACCCGGTGGCTTTGCAGGCATAAGGAGAAGGTCATCACAACGGGCAACATGGAAACTCTCATGGGTAGAGCAGCAGCATGTGCCATGAGACTCTGCTTGGGGTTGTGTTGCTGGGAGGTCATGGGACCCGAAGGAGCCAGGAGGGAGCTGGCTTGTGTGAGCTCAGAGGACATCACTGTGATGGCCACGGTGACGTTTCCCTTTTTGTCCCCGGCCCAGCGCATTGAGCACACTGCAGCCTCGTTTGAGGAGGCTGTGAGACTAGTAAGTGTGACTGTGCAGGGGACTGAGATGAGACACCTGTGGGCTCCCGTGAGTAGACTGAAGAAGATGTTTTGATGGATGTGACACTTGTCATTCCTTGGGGGACTGGAAGAACTGGGTTGGAAAATTCTTAGGCAGGAATCTTGCAAAGTCTTGGAAAGGGCCCAGTCTTGCTCTTGACCAGCTCAGTGGCCTTTGACAAATTTGCAAGCAACTGGAACAGGACTCATGATACCTGCCAGGTATTTGAGGATGACAAGATCTATTTTCAAGGTGTCCAGCACCTGTAGGAGCCCAACATCCATGGTTCCCCTCCCATTCTCCTCTTGCTCGGAAGAAATGTCTCATCTCAGTTCATCTGTGCTCCATAACAAACACTTTGGATGGGTGGTTTATAAACAGCAGAAAAGCACAGCAGAAATGCACGGAGTCACAGTTCTGGAAGATGGTAAGTCCAAGACCAAGGTACCAGTGAATTCAGTGTCTGGAGAGGCCTCTGCTTCTGTTTCTGGGATGGTGCCTTCTTGCTGTGTCCTTCAAAGGAGGCTGGGTCCTCCTTATAAGGTGGAAGGTGGAGGGTGGAAGAGAAGGCAGCCCTCTGAAGCTCCTTTTATAAAGTCACTGGGTCCACTCCTGAGGACTCCTTCTCTTAATATGATCACATGGGATTCTGTCATGCTCCTACTCAATATCCTTCCATGGCTCCTCATTGCCCTGATCAATCCTACGCTTTCCTGCCTTGTCTTCAAGGCCTTGAGTGACCCCATCCTATCCCTTCTTTATTGTCTTCTTCTCACTCCTGCTTACCGGATCCACTCATCCTCTGAGGTTCAGTTGTGGCTTTGTCTTTTCTAGAAGTCCTCAGTGACACCTTCTGAGTTCCCTGGTCCCCATGGTTCCCTGTATCAGCACATTTCATCCTCCTCTCTGTCTGGATCCCCCACGATCTTGAGTCATGGCCAGGTCTGCCCTATTCCCTTTGTCCCCAGGATCCTAGCAGTGTCTGGCACTGAGTGGCTGCTCATTAATCCTTTCTGCATGAATGATCAAGTGAATCAAGAGGGTCTTTAACATCCTCTTGGAAGTCTGTTACCTTCCCTGACACCAGTTGGGGAGCTGTGTCTCCCACTGGGGCTTTAGAGACCCGGGAACGGAGATTTTACTGCTTAGACTCAGCACATATTTCTATTCTGTATGTTCCTATTTCCGGCTTTTCTATTCCACTGCCTGATATTACAAAAGCGCTCCACTCTTCCGTATCCCTGAGCCCACCCACCCTGTATCTGATGCTCAAGACTCTCCAATGCTTCGGGAGGAGGCTTTTCATCTTCCAGACACAGCCATCTCCGAAATGCTTTTCAAAGCTGCTTGAAAGTGGAAAGCTGTGGCTTTGATGTCTCTGTTAGCTTCTCTGTGGGGGACAGGCCAGCTCACTCAGGTCTCAAGGGCCTGGGGACAGGGAGGCAAGCCTGGGGGTGTGTGGAGGACCAAGAGCCAATCAGATGGGACTGAAAGTGACAAGGAGGCAACCCTATCCCGGTCACCAGGTTCCATCCTCTGCCTACCTTGGCCAGCAAGTTCTCCCCTCCGGAGTGGACCCCATGGCTTCTGCTCAAACCCTGGCTTTGGGACTTGCTGGAATATGTCCTAGCTACAGCCCTCAGTGGCAACTGCCTTTGGTCAAAAGGAGCTACCTCACCCAAGCATAAGCCCGCTCCGATGGCCAGTGACGGGATGCTGGTGTGGGGGGGCAGTTATAAAGTCCTGCCCTCCTGGCCTCAATTTAGGACAACTCTAAGGGGCCATCCTGGCTCCAGATCTCCCCTGGGGACATCTGTCACCACCATTACCACCCACTGTAGTCAGCTCTACCAACCCCACCCTCTCTCCCTTTCTGGGTGTCTCTCCTAGGCCCCCTAGGCAGTAATGTCTGCAGGAGACCCTCTAATCTAGTGGGAAACAGGGGACAACCAGATCACCTTCGCATGTGTTAGACGACAGGGGCTTCCTGGCCCCAGGGCGGGTGGAGCGGTGGAGAGTGGGTGTGTGACAAGACAGCCCAGAAAGCATCCGCTGCTGTGGACCTGGAACACGGCCAGGAGCCCAGCTCCCCGTCCCTCCTCTGTCCCTGGCTCCTCCACTGTGGCCTGGGACACAGGCCAAGGCCTTGTTTAAGGCACCACTAGCAGGAGGAGTACCTTTTACAGCTGTCCTGAGATTTTTCCCAAGAGAGGGACACGTCTAGGAATGGCAGCCAAAGGGAAGCGAGACGCAGGCTTGTTAGGAGCTGGGCAAGCATGTGGCGGCGACTGGGAGGCTGTGTGGCCATGAGGCCTGAAGAAAGTTTCCTGTATCCTCCCGGTGTCTCCAGCATGGTCACATCTGCAAAACAGGATGGCCACCCTCACCCTGCCTCTTCCTGGATGCAGGAAGTACGGGAGAGTGAGCCCAGGACTCTAACACGCAGAGCTGCCTGCTACCAACCTCAGGGCTGAACTCTCAGATGACCAGGGCTTCCTTCCTTGGGAAAGAGACTGTAGGGGGGGAGGGGGTGACTAGAGGGGCAGAAGGACAGACCTCTTTCCCATGAAAGTCCCTTGACTCTGCTGCTGGCCATGGTGCCACGTCAGTGGCCGTGTGGCATCTGCACCCCCTTGGCTGTCCCCTGAAGGACCTCCTCCCCCTGAAGACAAGCCATCTGGCAGCTGCTCCTGCTGCTATCACCTCTGCCACAGGCACCTGTCTGCCAGAAGAGGGGCAGAGGGAGGGCTGCCTGGTGCTTACCCTGGGGAGCCTTTTCCACTGTCATCCTTGTCCTGATAAACTTATGGCACTTGGCAGAGGAGAGGGTGACAGGTCCCAGCTCTCTATTGGTGGCATTGCCCCAGGCTTTCTGTATTCGGAGTCCTTCTTACCCTCCATGCAGAGGGGTGATTATACTTGATTTATGGATGAAGAAATAATGGGCAGAAGGTTTAAGTTCAAGGTCACCAAGGCGGTGGGTGGAAGTCTGAGCCAGATTTAAAACTCAAACCCACCTGACTTGGTCCTGCTCTTTCCCTCCTGCATGGCAGCAAGTTTGAAATTCACCTGGTGCCAGTTCACCTGGGCTCAAAGCCCCCACTGCCACAATGGAGGGACTAAGTGTGCCACTTGACATGTGAGGTGGGCTGCTCATGTCTGATCTTCACTGTGACCTGCTATGGGCTGTGCATTGTGACCATCCTCATTTTAGAAAACAGGAAATGTGCCCTGTGAGGCCTTCTTCCACTTGGCCTGGCATTCCCATGGCGCCCAGAGAAGCCTCTACTCCCAACCCCTCACACTGCCATGGCTGGTCCCCCATTTTCCATCTGTGGTTGGAGGCGATGTCACGGCCAGTGTGGAGAGGTAAGTACCATATGCTAGAATTTCTGGTGACATCCAAGGAGCCACGTTGGAGTTTTCTGGACAGAGCAATTCTAGCATTTCATGCAGTCAGTGCCTGCTGAGGGTGGCTCTGTTTTCCATTGTCTTTCCCTGGTGGAAATTGGGGAGTGGGCCTGGGGCTGAGCAGCCGTGAGAAGGGAGGATTGGAGGCATGACTGGCCTCCAACAAGGTTCATTTCTGACCCCTGTGGGTTGCCCCTCCAACAAGCCGATGCAGTGAAAGATGCAGTGAGTGAAAAAGTAAAACAAAACTGGGTCCCGGGGCTGGGAGCCACCGGCTTCAACCAGAGGCGGCCTTTGCAGGTGTGGGATAGAGCCCCCAGCAGCCTCCCCACCCTGCAGAAGGAAGTTCCTAGGAGGCAGAAAACAAACCCTCACCTTGCCTCTTCCTCCACCCCAGGACTCCCCGCTCCTGCCAGGTAACATGTCATGGTACTAATGAATGCCTCGTTCTCACTTAGCAGATTCCAATTTTAAGCAATTGCTTGAATCAAAGTTATTAATTGGGTCCTTAATACACTTCAGAGTTGAAGCTGGTTTTGATTAGTCTCCATCACTATTAAAATGGAAAATACATTTTCCACTGAGTGGAGATTTTCCTCAGTGGTGGCCAGGTTGCTAACGAACTGTTGTCATCGTCTCGGGACACAGAGCCATTCTGGGCCTCCCCCTAATGTTACTCCTTTTCTGTCTTCAAAGGGGTTTTTCACGATCACAGCTCTTCTATGGCCAGTTACCCAGTGGACACCCTCAAGAGTGGATTAAACAATTCCTCTGGCCATTTTAAAATCAAACTTAGAACATTCCGAAGAGCATCAAGTAAAAAAAAAAAAAAGCCATTCTTCTATTTCCACTGTCAAATTTATCATAGTTGCCCCTGATTACACAGGTATTATACGACAACAGAGCTCCTTTACCCTGTGAGAAAATTTAGAATACAACAGACAAATCTCAGGTCTCCATCTCTCTAAATCCTAATCCCTTCTCTTTTCTCCAGTAAAATACTCTATAATGATTTTGATGTATTTAGTCCTGGGGGGGGGGGGAAAGAAAAGGCTTTCACATGCACTCACATATCCATAGGAAATAATAACATCCCCATGCGTATTTCCCTCTTTATAAATGGAATTATGCTATTCATATCATTGTATAACTTGCTTTCTTTCGCTGGACAATGTGATTTGTAAGCCTATGTCCAAACTGCCAATTCTCATTCACTGCTTTTAACTGCTGTGCTCCCGATGTTTTGAAAAGTCTATTCCATTAATGGACAGGCAGGTTATTTCCAATTTTTCTCTGCTGTCCTAAGCAGTGCTACAGTGTGCGTCCTTCTGCAGGAGCCTTTGTGCACACGTGTGCAGGGGTCTCTGGGACACCCTGAGCAGCAGTCAAGTGATGTTATTCTTAGTTTCAGTGGAAGCTGCTGTCCAGAGTGGAGATGCTAATTGTAACCTCTGAAGCTCCCCAACCCCTCCAGCAGCCTGTGAGAGTCATGCTGTCCCTGAGTCATCACCTACGTTGATGGTGTGTGACTTTTGCCAGTCTGAGGATGCACTGCAGCTGCTTTGAAACCAGGTAAGTCCCTGGAACTCACCACTGTTCCTCCTCTTACGCCAGAAGAAGGATAACAAAAAGTACCTGTTGCATAGAGTGGTCCCCTCGCCTGCTTATGGGGAAGGGACTGGCCAGCCAGGTGATGGACATCACTGATAGACATCAGCGCAGGGTGGGACATAGACCTCTGTCCCTCCCATCCCTACCAGGGCTGCTTTCTCTTCCTAAAGTGAGCTCCTCATACAGTCTAACAGTGTGCTGAGCACCTGGGGTGGAAACTGTCTTGGGCAGCATCAGGAAATTAGACCTGCCCCAGACCAATATCCTGTAACTGACTCCACTCACGTGTTGGGCTGGGAGGCCCTGGACGCTATCCCACCTGAGCACCTCTCCCTGAGGACAGCTTTGACCTTGATCCTTAGTGAGCAGGAGCTCGTGTGGCCCCCTTTAGAGGCACAGTGCTGGGACTGCATCCTTTATGAAGTGTGTGGCCAGTCAGTGGCCACTGCTCTTACTTCCAAACTGCTCCGAGTCAATCAGTCGAGAGGGGATTATTATTATTATTTTTCATTCCTCTGGGATGTTGGAGTATTTTGAAAAGAACAAAGGCCTCATCTTTGCGACAAGCCTCGCTGAGGCGGAACAGCTCATTTTTTCCACATCTGCCTCTGAGATATTATTTACCTAGTTAAAAAACAATCACAACAGACGTTGGCACAGGCTGGGCTCCGGCACCTGCAGGTCTTAGAGGGACCAGCTCAAAGACCCTGGAACAGCCAGGACCCAAATGAGAGTGGGATTCTCTATGGTCAGTTTCCAATGGGACCCTGTGGTGCCTTTGGGGAAGTGACCATTCCCTTGATGGTGTGATTTGTGGGAGGTGACTCTGGGATCACAAGTCTCATTTAGGAGCCACAGGGATGGGGTGGGAGTGGACCAGCTTCATTCCACTGGACTCTGTTTCCAGTGGAACTGTCCCCATTCTCGAGGGGGGCATCAAGGTTACTTCTATTTGCAGATTTTTGTTTTCCAAACATACCAGAGAGCCATCCTGAAGAAGTGATTTCTGTTTAACATGAAGCTGGGGAAATGGTTCTTGTTTATTAAAGCATACGCACCAACAAAGCCCGCTTGGCTTTGTATTACCAGAATCAGCCTGGAAGCCAGGAGGGGGCAAGGAGATTTTATTTTATTTATTAAAGGAAACAGATTTTCTACCTGCTTCGTGACTGCAGGGCCAGATCCTCCGAAGAATGATTGCATCCTGGGGGGGGGGGTAACCCTGTCTAGGGGGGAGCGGAGGAAACCAAGACTTGCCCAGCCCTCTGTGTTCCTAACACTCCTGCCCTCCGTTCCCTGTGGGCTGCCCCTGCTCCCCAGGTGCTGCTCTCCACTGGGCACTGGGCAGGTGCTCAGTAGCCATATTGCAAAGAGATGAAGGAAGGTTCTCCTCCAGCCCCACCAGCCTTTGTTGGAATAGCCCCCTCGTGTAAACCTTTGGACTTGAACATGCCACATCAATCTCCCGAGTGTGACTGTGTACCGGCTGGCATGTTTGCAGCCACCCCTAATTTACCTGTCCTTTTGGCCTTGTCTGCTGATTAAAACCTCACCTGGAGGTGTATCTCACCTGAGCCCCCTCTGTCCTTTTACAGCATCCTCCCTGTTCCCTCTGCCCCTACGCTCCTTGTTGGCTTTCATGGATGTAAGGTCCTTGGGTTCTCCTAGGAATATGGTGGCCATGTTGGGTGCTCTCATCCAACACTCCCACAGCTACCTACCCTCCAGGGCCCCCTTCTCTGAGTGCTACGCTTGCCTAAGTTAAGCTGTGTAAAATGCAGAAGTCAGCAGAATGCCTCGGGTTGGTGTTCGGATTTGTCACTTGGGCTCCTGTCCAGACTCATGGTCCCCCTGAGCTTAGACTTCCTGTGTAGGGACAGTCTTCAGTAGGAAGGAAGCAAGCCCCACACACCTTGCCAGGTACATTCCAGGGCTCCATTAGTCCAAGTTTCCATTCATTTTTCTCTTCTCTTCTCCTCTCCCAAAGGGAAGATTGACATCATTGCCATGGAGACTGGAAGTTGAGCATCTCAAAGTGAGGCTGGAGGTGCGTCAAGGACAGTCCTAAGAATGGGAGGCCAGGGTAAGCCTGCAGGTGGAGGTGAAGAGGCCCGGGCTTGGCAGAGGGCAGGATGTGGAGCTGGGCTGCAGCCACAGGCTGAGTTCCACAGGCTGTTCTATCCATTCAGGGCCTACAGCCTCTTCCTCTCAGGCAAGAGGTGAGATGGCCTGAGGCCAGAGGAGCAGCCACTGACAAAAGATGAGCCTCAAGGCAGAGGGGAGCAAGGGAGTAGAAATTCACTTGAGGCTCCACGTCTGAGCTCCAGTTCTCAACATGGGGACCAGCTCTTCCTTAACATGGGGACCAGCTCTACCGTTTCAAACTCTAACCCCCTGTGTGCGGTTGAGGGTTTTGGTGGCGAGTCTATCCCTGAGCCCTGTAGGGTCCTCCTCAATCCTGCCTCTCAGATTCCCGAATGTGCTCCCTGACCCTTCATGCCCGATGCAAATGGGACATGGCCTTACCCAGGCCTTGTCTGCTGAGTGGGACACCTGAGGGTTCCATTTCTTCCTCCCCTGTTTTCTTAGTCTGCATCCCCCTCCTGTACCACAGTCCTTCCTCTGGATGCCACCTGGGCAGGGTGGGGACCCCCATCTTTCCTCGCCATTTGAAACAGACTCACAGTGGTGTTTTCAAACGCCAGTAGCTGCAGCCCTTTTGTTGAAATGAGGCACAAATTCAATGACCATTTTGGAAAAACTTTATATCATATTTATTCAGTTTATCTGTGAATATTTATTTAAAAATGACCAATTAATGTAACCACATAAAAAGATAAATTAAATATCACCAATATCTTCATCAGGACAATGCCCCTGATTCTTCATTTACTCTGGAAAACTATAGAATTTTGATCACCCATGGAACTGGGTCAATCTGTTGTAAATGTCCGAATGGATTTTATCACCTATAAGTTTTTGTGGGGTGTCATTAAAACAGGTTGTCACACCAGCATGGACCCCATCTTTCTCAGAGTTTATGGTGATAATTATGACAGCTCCTTGTATCCTCACAAAGAGGGAGGTGCTGTCCCCACTTTTCAGGCAAGGAAACTGAGGCTCTGAGAGGTCAAGCAACTGGCTGGAGTGAACTTGAATTTGAGCCTATGTTTGTTTGTTTTAATAATAGCAAGGTGCTTTTCCAGCCTTTTGATTTACGTAGCACATCCCTTTTCCGGTCAGTATTGCTGTTCAACATATCACAGTAACCCTTAGAAGCTGCAAACAATAGTTTAATTGTGCTTAGAGATTGTAGGGGTCAAGAATTCAGATAATGCAATGGGGACCTTTTGCTTCTTCTCTGTGATATCTGGTGCCTCAGTCGGGAAGACTCTGAATCTAGGGACAGGATGATGGGGCCTGAAATCACCTACGACACATTCATTCATTCATTGATTGGCTCATTCCTCCATTCATAGGACTTCCATCTGGGCTGGGATGACTGGACCACTTACAGGTGACTTCTCCATGTGGCTGGACTTCCTCCCAAATAATCTCTTGAACTTCTTACACGGCAGGGAATAAAGTGAAAGAAAGTTGCATGGCCTTTAGTGACCCAGCCTTGGAAGCCACGTGGTGCCACGTCTACTGTATTCCATTGTCAACGCAACGGTGTGCCAACTTAGATCCAAGGCGAGGAGATGGCGGCCAGCCTCTCGATGGGAGGAGGTGAAGGCTACATTGTAGAAGAGGATTTGGAGAGAGGGTGATGGTGGTCGTTGGAAAACACAATCTGCTGTTCTGCTAAGCCCAGCATGGGGAGAGGGTCAGCCCGCGGCCCACAGAGAGGCTCTGTAATGGGCTCCCTTCATCAATACAAATGCAGCCCCAGTACCGCAGTCTTGTCAGGAGACAGGACGGGCGGAACACTCCATTATTAATTGTATTTCCTGTTAGAAGTTCAGGCACACACACACAGAGCCGAGAGGAATATAAAATAGTTCTATCCTCTGTGTTCAACCATCTTCCAGCGTGGGTCTTCTGATCTTGGCTCTAAGGCCCATGACCCCATGTGACCCTGCCTCTGGTGGCCACTTGTTTATGAACACTTCTCTCCTTTGGATTGTCTGTCTTGCTTCTCCTGCTCTAGGATGCCTTGATCTTCTGACCCTGTGGGTCCCTTTCTTCCTCAGGCCGGCCTCTGGTGTAGGTCTTACTCTTCTCGGTAGGATGATGATGTCGGGGAGCAGGCACTCTGGCTTGGTTGGCCCTTTAACCTGACGGAAGCTGATCTTCCTTCACGATGTCTGTGATGAGTGTCTGTTTTCTTTGCTGCCTTGACCAAGTGTCTCCTGTTACTGAGGCCTTGGGAAGGGGTCCATTCCAAGAAGAGGGACTAGTGCAGAGGGGGAGAAAGAGTCTCTCCTACTTCCTAAGGAAAGGATCTTTTTCTTGGTTGTTGTTTCTTTTCTTTTCTCTTTTCCTTTTTCTTTTTCCCCTAAGCTACCACCCCAGTGTTCTGATTTATGACAGGAAAGATAGATATTTCCCTACCAGCTCAGATAAAGAGCGGGAGAAGCTGGTCCATTGGATTGCTTAGCACTTGCTGGTGCTAAGAATCTAGTTGAAAACTCCTGCCACACCCGGGTGTTAGAGTCTATAAACAAGTCAGGATGGCACCTGGCATTTTGCCAGGGGGGGTGGTTTGTGAAGTAACGCCAGAGAGCCATTAAGTGTGGAGATTCCTTATTGGTTGAGTGCTGTATCTAGTTTATGAAGATAAGCTGTGTGGAATGTATATATACCACTCCTGTCCTACAATAAACGGCTCCCACTCCAATCTACACAATTTGCTTGTCACCCCCCCCCCCCCCAGTTATTTTGCTGCAGCCGGACTGCGGCACCTGGGCAGAAGATCACCCTTCTTTGCATTCTAGCCCTGAGTCACTTTACTTTCCTGCCCTGCCTTGATTTTTAAAATGAGTTTGGTCTTATTTCAATCGGTCCACACTCAATTCCAATTCACCGTGTGTGTGTGTGTGTGTGTGTGTGTGTGTGTGTGTGTGTATTTATTTATTTTATATATATTGAGGGTGTGGCCAAGAACAGGATGCTGCTGGCCCACATCACACTCCCATCTCCAGGGAAATCAGTTCTCAATCTGGGTGAGCGTGAGACAACCTGAGATGGAGGAACCCAAGGGAAACCAAGGGAGGGGACCGCCACTTGCCCTGGAAGTGGTCCGGATGAGCTGGAAGGCCCAGGGCAGGCTCTCACCGTGAAGACAGTGGGGAAATGGATTTTTGTGAGCTGCTCTAGTCCATGCTAAAGAGACTTCCTCTGGCCCTGCTGGGTCTGCCTCTCTTGAGGGCTCTGAGGAGAGCTGAGTCTTTCCAGGGGAGTTCACAGCTTTATTATGAAGAACAAAGAGAAAAGGGGGACAGAAGTGGAGGGAGAGGGTGAAAGGCAGTAGGATCTACAGTGTGTGGCGCGGTCAGCGGGTATGGGTATTGGGGAAAGAGCTGAGAGTCAGGATTGCGAAGTCCCCAGAAGCTGCAGGGTGGGGAACACAGGAAGGGGATCCTAGGAAGTGTTAGCTGGGGGATAGTTATGACTTGGAAGCTCTTTAGGGTCTTGGAGAGGTGTGGGTGGAGATTTGAACTCCTTCATTTGCTGGAAGCAGGTGTGGTTCTTCACATGCAGCAGAGCCCAAGACCAAGGTCAGGCATCTGCCCCTTGTGGGGTGGGGTCAGAGGTTCAGTCTGGTTGTAGTAGAGGGTGAGCTATGCAGCATGGCTGAGATGAGTCTGGAAGAAGTTCCTACGTAGGCAACCTGATGGGCCATTGGATGTTGGGCTTTAGCCATGGAGAGCCACCCAGAGGTCAGGTGGGACAGTGATTTGGTCAAAGGTTCTCAGACGGCAGCATTGGATCAGAGGGTGAGGACTGGTGGATTCAGTGATACCTCTCTCTCTCTCTCTCTCTCTCTCTTTCTCTCACTTTTAAAATTGTGGTTAGGCAATCCCACACGACAGAAATGTTACCATCTTAACCACTGCCGAGTGTCTAGTTCTGCAGTGTGAAGTACGTTCACTCTGTTGGACAGCAGAGTGGGTCTGCTATACCCTTGTGGGTCTGCCTTATTTCACTTGGTATAATGTGCTCAAGGCTCATCCATGTTGTATCCTGTGACAGAATTTCCTTCCTTCTTAAGGCTGAATAATATTCCTCTGTATGTTTGCTCCACATTTTGTTTAACCATTCGTCTGTTGATGGGCATTTGTGTTGCTTCCACTTCGTGTCTGTTGTGCATAGTGATGCTATAAACATGGATGTGCGCATATCTCTTTGAGACTTTGCTTTCAATTCTCTTGGATAAGTAGCTAGAAGCAGGATTGCTGGATCAGATGGTAGTTCTATTTTTAATTTTTTTGAGGAACTGCCACACTGTTTTCCGTAGTGATCGCACCATTTTACAATCCCACTGACAACGTACAAGGCTTGCAATTTCTCTGATTCTTGCCAACACTACCTAATTTCTGCTTTTTTTTTTTTTAAAAAATAGTCATCTTACTACGTATGAGGCGATATCTCATTGTAGTATTGATGTGCATTTCTTTGGTGATTAGTGTTATGCTGAACATCTTTTTTTCTTTAAATTTTTTAAGTTGTCAATGGACCTTTACTTTGTTTATTGATGTGAGGTGTTGAGAATTGAACCCAGTGCCTCACACATGCTAGGCAAGCGCTCTGCCACTGAACTCCAGCTCCAGCCCTGAACATCTCTTAATATGCTTATTGACCACTTTCTAAAAATCATCTTTGGAGAAAATTTATTCAAGTTATTTGCTCATTTAAAAAATCAGGTTATTGTTGGGGCTGTGGCTCAGCGGTAGTATACCTGCCTAGCATGTGCGAGGCACTAGGTTCAATTCTCAGCACCACATATAAATAAAAGATAAATAAATAAAGGTCTATCAACAACTAAAAAATAAGAAAAATTAAAAATCAGGTTATTTGATTTTTTTGGTTGTTGATTTATAGAATTTCCCTCCTCCATATTATGGATCTCAATATCTTATTAGATAAGTGATTATTGAATATTTTCTCCTATTCCATTTTTTTGCCCTTTTACTCTGTGGATTTGTTGATGCACAACATTTTAAAGTTTGATGTAATCCCATTTCTCTCTCTCTCTCTCTCTCTCTCTCTCTCTCTCTCTCTCTCTCTCTCTTTTGTGGCCTGTGATCTTGGTGTCACATCCAGGAAATCATTGCTGGATTCAGTGTTAAGAATCTTTCCTTCAGTTTCCTTATTGGAATTTTATAGTTTTGGGTCTTGGACTTTCTAGGTTGGGTCTTCAACCCATTGAAGTTAATTTTTCTATATAGTGTAAGACAAGAGTATTAGCTTCCCAGGCTGCCACCACAATAATACAGACAGGGTGACCAACAGCAGATTTATTTTCTCACAGCTCTGGAGGCTGGAAGTCCAAGATGAAGGTGCCACTAGTTTGGCATCTGAGTTTCAGACTCCTCCCTACTGTGTCCTCGCATGGCCTTTGCTCTGTCTATGTGCTGGACGGAGCAGGGGAGTGCAGAGGAGATATTCTGGGTAGGTGGATAGCAGTTCTAGTAGATAAGGGTTCTACTCTATGACCTTATTTACCTCTTTAAACACCTGTCTCCAATTGGGGAAATGGGGAGTTAGGGCTTCAACATTTGGAGTGAGAGCTTCAACATACGTATTATGGGAGAACACAATTCAGTCCAATACACTATGAATCCAACTTCATTCTTTTGCATGTGGATACCCAGTTTAACTAACATAAATTGGATGAAGAGACTGTCCCTACTGAGTGATTTGACATCCTTATCAAAGATCATTTGATCATGTGTTTGGGAGTTTATCTCTGGGCTCTCTATTCTATTCCATTGGTCTGTATTTTGTCTTTATGCCAATATCACACACTACTGCAGCTTTATAAGACATTTTGAAATCAGGAAATGTGATGCTGTTGTTCTTTTTTAAAAAATGCTTTGGCTATTTTGGGTCCCTTTGAATTTCATACAAGTTTTAAGATGGAATTTGCTGTTGGGATTGGGATCTTGACAGGAATTGCATTGATCTGTAGTGTTGGTATCTTAGCAATATTAAGCCTTCCAATTCATGAACAGCAAATGCCTTCATGTTTTTACAAGACATTACCTTTCTGTCTGGTGTCCTTTGTTTCAATTTGAAAGACTTTCTGTGGCCTTCAGGCCTTTCTTGAAGGGCAGCTGTAGTGGTAATGAAACCCCTAAATTTTTGTTTATCTGGGAAAATTTTATTTCCCCTTTTATTGGTACATATTAATTATGCAGAACAGTGGGTTTCATTGTGGCATACCTGTGCATGCATAAAAACACGATTTGATAAATTTCATTTCCGCCTCAGTTTTGAAGAACAGTTTTGCAGATACACTATTCTTAGTGACCATTTTTTTAAAAAGCATTTTCAGTTCATCATCTCACTGCCTCATAGCCTGCAAAGTGACTGCTGAGAAATCTGCTGATAATCTTAAAAAGCTTCTTTGTATGTGATGAACCACTTTTTTTCCTGCTGCTTTCAAGATTCTTTATCTTTGACTCCTGACAGTTTGATAAAAATGTGTCTTGGTGTGGGTTTCTGGATTTATCCTAGTTAACTGAGTGTTATGGTTTGGATGTGCAGTGTCCCCCAAAAGCTCATGTGGGAGACGATGCAAAAAGGTTCAGAGAAGAGCTGATTGGGTTGAGTCTTAACACAATCAGTGATTTAATCCCCTGATAGGGATTAACTGTGTGGCAACTGAAGTAGTAGGTGTGCTGGAGGAGGTGGGAATTGGGGGGCGTGGCTTTGGGTATATATTTGTATCTGGTGAATGGAGACTCTCTCTGTTCCTGATCACCACCCCATAAGTGGCTTCCCTATGCCACACTCTTCTGCCATGTTGTTCCTTTCTCACCTGGAGCCCTGAGGAATGGAGCCAGCTGTCTATGGATTGAGACCTCTGAAACCACGAGCTCTCAAATAAACTCTTCCTCCTCTGCACTCGTGCTGGTTGGGTCCTTTAGTCACAGCAGTGAAAAAGCTGACTAAAACGCTGAACTTGGATGTGTATGTCCTTTCCTCGGATTTGGGAAGTTGTTGGTCATTATTTCTTCAAATAAGGTCTCTGCCCCTTTCTCTCTCTCTCCTGGTTCTAGGATTTCCATAATGCATATATTGGTATGCTTGGTAATGTTTCATATGTCCCTTAGACTCTGTTCAGTTTTCTTCCTTCCTTTTTTCTGACTCAGTGATTTCAAATGAACTGTCTTCAAGTTAGATGATTCTTTCTGTGCCCAAGCAAATCTGTTATTGAACAACTTTAGTGAAATTTTCAATCTAGTTAGTGTATTTTTCAGCTCCAGAATTTCTGTTTGGTTCTTTAGTTCCTTTTTGTTGATATTCTCATTTTGTTCTAGCATACTTTTCCTGATTTCATTCAATTGTCTTTGTTTGTTTTCTTTTAGCTTATTGAGGATCTTTAACATGGTCATTTGGAATTCTTCATCAGAAAGTTCAACAATCTGAACTTCCTTGGGGTTGGCTCCAAGAGATTTTGTTCATTTGATTGGGCCATGTTTTCCTGTTTATTTGTATGCCTTCTCAGCTTTTGTGATTTGGGCATTTGAAGAAAACAACCACGTCTCCTGGTCTTTATGGATTGGCTATGTGACCAGGAAAATTTTACCAATCAGCTTAGCTGGACATTTTGGGACCTCTCAAATGTTTTCTGGGGGTGTTTTCTCTGAACTTGTACATGTGCTTTTAACATGTCAAATTCTCTAATTCCACCTGTTACTTTTCAGGAACACAGTCTCTCCCTCTGGTTCTTCCTGTGGAACTGCAGAATCCCATTCTGAAGTCCATGGAACTTGTTGGTTTTCAGTGGCTTCCTATTCTGCCATTCCTACCAGAGCTTAAGTCAGGCAAGACAGAAACCAACTCCCCAGGCAGCCCTCAGAGAAGCCAGGATGTTGGATGAACGGATTACTCTTTTTTTTCCCCATAACCTGAGAGAGTAGCCCCAGCATGGGGGTGCCACACTGCACTGGGCCTAAGAATTTCTTACTATATTCTATGCCACTCTGCGACATTGTGAAATAATTGTAGTATTTTCTTTTACCTAGTCCAAAGTAAACTAAATATATATAGTATACAAGCCATTCTAGCAGTTAAACTGTGAGCTCCATGATGTCTAGAAAGGAAGACAAAGCAGTAGTCTCTTCCTCTGACTCCAGCTCCTTCTCTGTTCCAGTCTCTGCTCCATGCACTTTACTTATATTATCTTTTAGCTTTTAAAAAAGTTCTTTAAAGTAGGTGGTATTATCCCCATTAGGCAGATGAAGGCACTGAGGCCTGAGAAGGGAATATCACTAGCTGTGTTCTGAGCAGTAGAAGCTGTATTTGAACCCATATCCACCCCAATACAAAGCTGGTCCTCTTCCCACATGACGTGGGGCAAACAGACTCCATCTTGGTCATATGTATCCTCTACTCACTGCCACTGGGCCCAGCACTTCAGCCAGTGCTTACTGCACCAATGAAGCTAGAGCGGCCACTACAGAGACTCAGAGGAAGCAATCTTGCTCCCTACCTGCCTCACCACCACCCCAGCTTCCTCCCTCATCTGTCTGCCTTCTCTCTTGGTTCATGCACTGGAAGTCTGGGGGGCTTCTGAGCCTGAGAAAACCTCACCAAGGAAGAAGAAAAATTTGTCACTAGGTCACACAACATATTTAAACACATTAGGCAGAATCCTTCCCTCCTAGAGACTCTTCCATTTTTGGGAAAATTTTTGCAGTGTACTGGTTTTCTTAGCATGAGTCTCTTTGCTGCCATCTGCTGGAAATGATTGGCAACATACACTTTCACCAAGATGGTGTGGAAGATACCCCTCAGGTGTGACAGACGTCCGCCACTTGCTTGGGGTAGCCATTTTGGAATACGAATCAGGAACATTCTGAAGTCTAGGACAGGAAGTTGATGGATTTTCTTTGCTGTTGGGAATTGTTACTCTGGTCTTGCCTGGTATTTTTGTGCCTACCCAACTTGATTTTCCCCTGGGGCCAGGAGGCATTCTCTTTTAAATGCAAACCATTGGAGGAGGGAAGACCCAGCTTCCCATTAACTTCTTTGACTTTCTGCCTCAGTTTCCCCAAAGAGCTGACAGCTTTGCTACCTGACCCGGCTCTGATCAGGCCTGGTGCCTTCGAAATTGGGCTGTTTGTGGATCGTTCGTAAATGTCTTGGATTGCTGCTTGGAATGGACTGGGCCTAATGGACAAGGACCCTTTGATTGTCTCATCTTGGACTGTGTGTCATTGTCCTTTGGAGCTCAGCCTTAGAATATTCATTCATTCAGCCACTCACTACTTTCCTAACTCAGCAGGTCATTACTAAGTCCCTGCACTAAGGCAGCAGTGTGCCAGGCACGGGGGAATCAAGGGAAAGGCCAGCGAACGAGCACCCGGGATACAACAGAAGCCCCTGGTCCCTGCTCATCACAGCTTGGCCAGCTGTGATTCCAACCCCAGCTGTGGTGTGTGGTGGTGGTGAGTTCCACTGGCAGCTCAGACTCACCTGGCTCTTACACCGTCTACTTCACAGGAGCACCCGGTGCCTGTTGGCTTTCTGCTTCAGGGCCTTCTCCGTTGTGTGGCAGGGGGTGGGGGTGCCCTCTTGGCCATGCAACTCTGGCAGTTTGGGATGTGTGTTAAAAAGAACCTAGTGTTTACTGTAATCAGGTATGGGAGACATCCAGATGTAGAAATGATGGTCAGGAAGGAAGAAGATCCCTGGAAATAGGCTATGTGGCACCCTGCGTAGGGCCACCTGGGGGAAGCACAGGGCTGGTCCGATGGACAGAAGAGGAAGAGAGCAGAGTAGGGCCTAGAGCCCCTCCTGGGGATTTCATGGGAGGAATGGGCAAGGCAGGTAGGCACACTGGGTTAGTTTAGGATTAGATGGTTTGAATAATTTGGGAGGGTTCTGGGTGTCTATGGGGGGTGTTCTCTCATAGCCTGGCTCCTGGCCCTCGGTGGTTTAGGGCAGGGGCAATACCGGCTTGGTGCGTGAGAGCTTGATAAAATAGATAGTTAAAGGGTGGGCTCTGGACTGGTTTGTATATCAAAGGCACAACTGCAGGGAAGTCCTTTGCCATCTAGGGATTGGCTAGCTCTGGGAGGGGCAGTCTCTGCAGAATCAAGGTCCCATATGGTTGAGAATCAAGAATAAATAGGAAAATCTGGTCCACGTGGGGCATTAGTCCCCCAGGGCAATCCTCAGCCAGTGGAGGCTGGCTGGAGGATAGATGCTCCCGGCTCCTGTCCTTTAGGAGTCCAATTCCAGTGGCTTCCACTGCTTCTCATGAGTCCCTGCAGGACCATGCTCCTGTTGCTCGCAGAGCCCTCCACACTGGAAGCCATCCCAGCAGCCCCCAGAGCCCTGTTCCTGCAGGCTCCATACTCTTTCTGTCCCCGCTTATCCACAGAATCAAGATCCCAGCATGCCTCGCACCAAGGCCCAGGCTTCAGCACCGAGGAGAGTATACCCGAGTGTGGACTCATCCCTGTTTCAGTCCTGGGGTCCCTGAGCTTCTCGAGGAAGTCTCCTTTCCCACCCCTCCTTCCTCCCTGCTGGCCTGCCTGTTATACAGAAACCCTGGGCGCAGCTCTGCAGCCTGCTGACTACAGGCCCTGGGAGAGAGTGGGCAGGGACCTGGCAGGTTGACAGTGGCTTGCCTGGAAGACTTGGAGGGTTCAGGTGTCGGCTAGGAGGAAGGCTCTGGGAAGCACAGAACCCAGACTTCTTGTGTTTGAGACCAGGCAAAGAAGTCAGGCAGCCAGGGAGGTTCTGTCCTTGTCTCTCTGGCAGAGGTAGGGGGCAGGAGAAGGGAAGATGAGAGCTGAGTCTCAAGCCACATTGAGCCACGATGCCATAGGCACCCCAAGAAGCTCAGAGAAGTCATTTTGACAGACCAGAGCTCGTGCTCCACTCTCCCCAGAGTCCTCCTTCCTTCCTGGTCTTTGTGGACCCATCCCCACGCAGCCAAGGTGCCAAGAGTGTGTGTGTGCAGGGGGGGACCTGACAGAACTCTTCTCCCTCTCCATGCCTCCTTTCGGCTACCCTCACCTTGGCCTGGGCCACTTCAGTGGAGCCCACCCTGGGGCCCCACCTCAGGCTCTGTGGATAAACTGGAGAAGCCTAGAGGCTTCCTGCACCCCTCACACCAGAAGGGGACCCCAGGTGCTCTGCCTGCCTTCTCTTAGAAGTGAATTTTGTTCTTATGTTCTTTTTAACCCCCATTTTCTCATATGGAATCAAGACTTCCCAGGGTTAAAATTCTAGCTTCCTCTCTCTGTGCCTCAGTGACCTCATCCATATAGGGAGAATCCCTGGCCCGACATGAGGACTAATTCCTGGAAAACGCCGAGTACCGCTCTGGGCACTGAGGGTGGTGGTGGGGGGCTGTTGGGGTGGGCAAGGGGGTGGTGGGAGGCTGTTGGAGTGGGCAGGGGTGGTGGTGGGGGGCTGTTGGGGTGGGCAGGGGGTGGGTGTGCCCCTCAGACCGAAACCCAGTACAGAAAAAGGGACCTCTCAGACGAGCCCGCCCCTGCCTGAGTTTAGGAGAAGGGTGACACTGGAATTCGGGATTCCACTTTTGGGGACCAGTGTCTGGGGCACGAGGTACCATCTCAGGAAGAGAAGCATCTGTTCTTTTGGGGGGAGGGAGATAGTGGGTACTTTGCAGTCCCCATTTAAATGCACAGAGGGGCACACCTTGTTTGCCTAAGGCGTGACGCCAGGTGGCAACTCTTTGGAGCTCAAGGGACAGAGTCGGGTCTTTGGGAAGCTCAGGGCTCCCGCGGCGGCGACCTTCAGTCCCCGAGGGTGCAGCGACATGGCAGCGAGGATTCCCGAGGCCGCCAGGGGGCGCTGTGGCCACGCTGCCGCCCGCCGGCCGCCGGGACCCCGCGCCGCGCTCCCGGGCCCCACGCGGCGCAGCCTGGACCCGCTGTGGGCTCCGCAGCCCGAGGGGCGGCACTGCGGGGAGCCGCCTGTCCTGGCCGTGTGTGGGGACCAGGCTGAGACAGACGGCCCTTTCGATCTCAGTTTGCGAATCTGCGAAGCGGCACCGCCATTCCACCCCCGGCGGCGGCCACTCCTCAGCCCCAGGCCTCGTGGTTTCTGTGCTCAGGGTCACTGGACCCTGGGAATCTGTACCCAACTGAGTCAGGTCCCTTCAGCTGGCCCGCCAGGGATGGCTACTCCGTCCCTTCTCCCTCCCTCCCTTCCCTTTTCTCTGCCCCCCCTCCCGTTCCCTTCTTTTTCTCCTCTACCTTCCTCCCCTCCCTTCCCTCCCTTCTCTGCTTTCTTCTCTCCCTTCTTTCCTCCTTTCCCCGCAGATTGGGCCGAAGACTCAACTGGATTCGGTCTCTTCGCTCCAGAACAGACCTGCTCTCTCGTGTGCCGTCGCAAGGATCCTCCCCCCACCCCACCCCTACAGTTGCCTTTGGCTCCAGGAGCAAAACTTGGACTTTTCATCCTGCTGGTCAACCTGCCTCCTCTCCAGTCTCCTCTCGGCATCCACATCCCAGGAAGGAACAGGACCTTGGGACTTCTCAGTGCCAATCAGATGGGCTGCCCTGAGAGCCACTGTGCCAACAGCATCAGAATCCAAGGGGATTGTGGAGCTGTTTGCTGGGGCCGCTTCTGAGCACTGGTTCAGTCTGACTCCTGGAGATGGGCCCTGAATGTGCATCTTACCCTTTCAATTTGGGTGATATTGACCTTTGAGGCTCCAAAGCACCTGGACACTTCAAGTGGGGGGCCTCTGAAATGGTGTGGAGAGGTGCAGTAGAGGTGTCAGGCTGAAACCTGTCTGTTTGTGACTAGGTCTGAACTGGGAGCCCAGCAGGGGTGAGTTAGTTCATGGACCCTGGGGAAGAGGGTTGGGAGGCTTAGAGAAGAGGAGGAGGAGGAGGAGGAAGGCATGGTTTGGACCTGTGCAAGGGCAGCTTGTGGGGGTCTGGGCTGGCAGTTTGGATCTTTGGGTCTTCGCATTTTTAGAGCTAATGGAAAAAATGGCCCAGAGAAGGAAACCTGAGCGGGCATGATCAGCAGCAAGGGAAGGCAGGGAGCCTGGGCCAGAGCCCTGCCCCCACCTCCATCTGGGAGCTGCAGCAGCAAGCTACCCACAATTCTAGAGTGTTCTCCAGGATGAGAGGCCTGTTCACCGCTGGAGCATGGGGGATCCCACTAACCTGTGAGCCTGTCTTTGAAACCTGAGCGCTGGCCTAGGAGCAGAGGCTGAGGGAAGACCTGGAAGGAGCCTGGATGCAGAGGAGCCCCAGGGAGGAGCACGGGCGGCCCCTTGGCTGTCCGTCTTCAGATGCATGGCCTCCTTCCTTGCCAGGGCCTCCTCTGAAGGCCTCCTCAGGGACCTGCTGACACTGTGTTTCCATGAAGCTAACAAAGTAATGAAAAAAAAATATATATATTTTTTCTGAACTGGGGGCTGGCACATTCATATTTTAAAGGCAGATATAAAAAATGTAAAGAGTATGAAAGTGTGATTCTCCCTCCACCCCTGACACTGGCCTCCTAGTTCCTCTTCCTGGAGGCAACAATTAGTACAAACTTCCCGCCTAGCTTTCCAGATCCTCTGCAGATACAAACGTGTGTGTCCATCTGTCTCCTTTTAAAAATATAGCACATTATACAGGCTGTTCCACACCTTGCTTTTGACTTAAAAATATATTTTAAAAATATGTCTCAGAGACTGTTCAGCATGACTGTATGAGGTTGCTGTGTCTTAGCTGAGTGGTTAAGACAGAGTGTGCCTGGGGACACGGCCTGCACTTGAATGGCTGGTGACCCTGGGCAAATTACTTAACCATGCTGTGCTTCAGTTTCCTTATTTTAAAAGTAAAGATAATAATAAGATTACTTATTTCATGAGATGATTGTGAAGATTCAGGGACATACCATTCTGCAGGGAGGCCTGACATGTAGTAAATGCTCAATAAATATTGGTTATTAGGATAATCCCTTCATTTAATTTTAAATTTTTTAAAGTTAATTTTAATTAGCTACTTTTTTGGGGGGATGGAATCAAGGGGTGCTTTATCATTGAGCTACACCTTTGAGATAGGATTTTGCAAAGTTGCCCAGGCAGGCCTTGAACTTGGAATCCTCCTGCTCAAGTCTCCTGAGGCTTATTTTAATTTTTTAAAAAAATCACTGTTTAGCCAGGTGTGGTAGCTCATGCCTATAATCCAGCAGCTTAGGAGTCTGAGGCAGGAGGATCATGAGTTCAAAACCAGCCTCAGCAAAAGCAAGGCACTAAGCAACTTAGTGAGACCCTGTCTCTAAATAAAATACATAATAGGGCTGAGGATGTGGCTTCATCATGGAGTGTCCCTGAGTTCAATCCCTGGTTACTCCCCCCAACAAAAAAAAATCACAGTTTAGATTTGAAATGCCCTGCTTTGTAATGAAGTCATGGAAAAAACTCTTGGTTCTTGGAGGCCCTCTTATATCCTGGCTTAACCATTTGGCAGCTGTGTGCCCTTAAACAAGTGATTTTCTAGCTTCTCTGGGCCGCACCCAAAGCCATCTGTAGAACAGGGATAAGGATTATTATCATTTGCAAAGTTGTTGGGGGGTCAGATGAGATAATGCTGTGTGCCACCATCAGTCATGAGGCCCTTAGATGAGCTGAGCCAATGCTGTGCCCTGCCCTTGAATCTCTAGAACTATGAGCTGAATAAATCTCTTTTCTTAATGAAGTCAGTCTGCATTGGATATTAGGTTATAGTCACAGAAAATGGCCTCACCCGCTGCAAGGGTTCCCAGGGGAGGAGACACTAGGTGCTCCTGTGGCTTGAACCTGGCCTCCTGTGGAGACCAGCATGCAGGGAACAGACCACAGGACTGCAATGCCAGAGCCTGGGCCTGTTCAGACCCCCAGCCCACACCTGGCCATGCTGTGGGTGAGCAAAGCCCCGCAGTCCAGGAAGGCGCTGAAACGCTCTCACTGAGCTTGGCGAAGTCTCTAGGGGGATCAGATCCAGCGAGGGTTCCTGTGACAACGTGTGGGCGGGATGGGAGTGCTCAGGGCCTGCTGCAGGCCCTGGAATGAATCTCCTGGTCTCTCTGGAGCGTTTCCTGATGTGGTGTGGGAGGCCTGTCTGCAGGGAGGAGGGTGGGTGGGGCCCGTTGGCCCTGGCCTGGTCCCTCTGCGAGGTTCTCCAGCCTTGGCTGCAGGGCAGCTCCTGGCCAGCATGCACAGCTGGATACACTCATGTGCAGCTGTCCGGGGCTGGACGCCTGTGCTGGGAGACCTCACAGGGGCCCTGCTTGCTCAGAGACCAGGATGTCCACTCAGAGCAGGGCAGGAAGGCTGAGCAGAAAGAAAAGAAAGGAATATGGGTGGGGAGGTGGTAGGCTGGGCCAGGACTGTCTTTTGCTCTGAAGACCCTTTTGGTCTTTCCCAGCAAATCAGGAAACCCCGAGGGGAGGCCGGCTTTGCTGTAGTCCCTCCAGGTCTAAGTGGAACAGACCCACCGCACACACGTTTTGTTCCTAAACCCATCAAAGGGACTTCAGGCCTGTGCAGGATCCTAAAAATACACAGGGAGCTCGGCTTGGGTTCCACCTTCTCCTCTGATTTTTCTTTTTCATGATTTCGATATGACTGCCAATTTGACCTCTCTTGCTCTGACCTCAAGCAACAATGGGCCCCTTTAATAGTCCTGAGCATTCAAATTTGCTGAAGGCCTGGGGAACTTGGGAAGGGAGAGGGCAGGGGTCAGTGGGTTGAAATGAATCATTTTCTGGATGGCAGAACCATCTAGCTCAAGGCCCTCCTCTTACAGCTGGAGAAAACCAGCCCAGAGAGGGGTGGTGAGTAGTCCCAAGTCACACAGAATTCACCCTGAAATGATATATCAAAGGAAGCTTGGGACTTGCTGAGCCCAGTAAAGCTGCCTTACACCCTTCCTGGGACCAACTGGATATAGGTCTAACTTGTGATGGAGCTGCATCCGTGTAGAATGTACAGGTGTTAAAGGGGGAGGCACTGGTGGGGCTGGCCGAGAGCAGGCCTGGCTCAACTCCCTGGGCCAGCTCTGCCAACTCACTTCCCTCCTGTGCGTTATTGGATGTGACTCTTAGAAATCATTGTAATAGTAATGAAGCCCACGCTTGTCATTTAATGAGCACTTACTATGTGCACGATTCAGATTTCACCCCTTTGGCCCTCACATGCTTTTATGCAGGCTGGGTTCCATTCTGCACACGAGGAAACTGAGGCTTAGGCAGGGTAAGTGACTTTTCTTAGATGTGAAATCCGGATTCAAACCCAGGCATTCTGGGTGCTTCTAACCCTCTCACTGGCTGCTGTGTCCTTTGCTCCCCAGACTTGGGGTGAAGCTTTGTGGCTCTTTCTAGTGGGCCTCTCTTCTCCCCTGGAGTCCTGTGTTCTCTGCCACTGGGTCCTGGCCCCTGGTGCCAGCCAGAGTTCATCAGAGTTAACTCTGAGAGTGTTCCTATGGGGAGGGTTCTTCAGTGCCCAGCCAGGGGGCAGCGTGGCCCACAGGCAGCCTCGTCCTGTGTTCTCTCCACTGCTGCTGGCTCTGTGCTTCCCTCCCCCAGGATGGTCTGGACTGCTGGCCACTCACGTCTCTGCCAAGGCGAAATTAGAATGTGCAGCTCCTGCAGAGAGGGCGGATTTAACCAAGCTTCCCACTGGCTGGCCTGCCCAGGCGCTTCCAAGCGGCTGACAGGAGGTCGGAGAGAGAGAATCCAGGGCTGGTGCCTACGACATTCTGGGCAGCAAGGACATCCTCTGGGCTGGCAGCATCTCAGACACAGTCTGTCCCACATTGGGAGTTGATGGAGGACAGCAGGCACCAAGCTCCTCACCTCCACCCTGGCTCGAGTGGGCTTTGCATACATGTCACTAACTGAGTGAGTGGGGTGCTTCTGGAACATTCTTCTCTGGACGGGGGCTTGGTGAGAGCTGTGAGGATTGCTTTGAGCCCTCTAATGAGAGCTCTTCCTGCCGGTGACAGCTGGCCTGTTTCAGGTTTATTTTACTAGGTTTTAAAATTTCTTCTTCCCCAGGCCTGGGCGTTTATCTACTACAGATAAGATAAGGACGGTCAAGTTAGGAGAGGTTTTGGGACAGTAATTGGAGGGCCACCTGCCCCCTCCGCTGAGCAGCTGTGGGATTTCTGCAGTACTTGGTTGGAGTGATTTGCAGGTCTGCTTTCTGTGTAGCAAGGAGAGCAGTCCAAGGGTGGGCTTCTGGCCTTGGTGGTGGGCTAGAAGGGGATGCTTCTGGTGACATCCTAGAGCGTTGGTGGAAGCTGGAGCCCTTTGCCAGTGGATCCCATGCCCCTGGCTTCTCTTGGTGCCCTGCTCCAAGGTGCCAGGCAGAGGTGGGCGGGGCACCTGGTGCTGGTGCTGGTGCTGGTCTGAGCTGGCCTATGTTCTGGCTCTTGGTTTCTGGCTGTGTCAACAGTGGGAAGTAGAGGGTCAGTCTAGAACCACAGACTCTGTTGTCTCACTTCTCAACACTGCTCACTGGTCTTTTCCTCTCTGGCCTGGTGGAGAAGCAGGGTGGTCTGGCCTGGGCCCATGAGGTGCAGGACAGGGACGTGAAGGCACCGTGCACTCAGGACCTGGGTCTTGAGAGTTGGGCACAAGAGACTGCAGTGTGGAGCAGCTTGAAGAAAATCCCAGCTCCACAGAAACCCAGGTTTGAATCTGGTTCTCCCTGAGCAGATGCTGGTCTAACCAGGCGACTGTCTGCACCAAAAGACCATCAAAGTCAGAAACTAGGCTGTGCAGGATCTTTGTCCTTCTAGAGCATTCTTCTCCCTGCGGTGTACCCAGGGGCTGCTGCAGTGACATGCAACATCTAAGTTCCCTCACCTTTTGGTCCCTAGTTCTGTTTGGATGGGGGTGGGGGGGTGGGGTGGGGAGTCTCAGGTGGGGTGGGTGTTTGTCCTCTGTTCCCTCCCTGTGTAAGCTGAAGATTTGTCCCTACAATGCCGGGCTCCAGCTCTTTCCAGGGACCAGATACCCCTCCACCTTCCCCCAGCCCCTGAGGCCCTGGGGAAGCTGTTCCTTGGCTGTTGGAGCTTCTAGGTGCCCCACCCTCTTTGCTGGTTTACCTTAAACCTTCTGTAAATAACTCTTTCCCGGGTTGAATAATGGCCCCCCAAAAGATATATCCACGTCTTACCCTGGAACCTGTGAATGTGACAGTTCTTTGGAAAAAGGGTCTGTGCAGGTGTAATTCAATTACCAATCCCAAGCTGAGATCACCCCAGATTACTCAGGTGGGTTCTAAATCTGATGATGAGTTTCCTTGTAAGAGTCCTAAGAGGAGAAGACTCAGGGACATGGGAGGTGGCTGTGGCAACAGGCAGAGATTGGGGGGATACAGCCCCAAGCCAGGAATGCCTGGATCGTTCGTCATGGTACTGCATCTCCCAAGGACGCAGAGCCATGGAGTTCCACTTTGTTGGTGGGTGGGTCTCAACTGGTTTGACCAAAATACCAGCCTCTGTGTCTGTGCAGAGATAACTTGGTGGGTCCTGCAAGCAAGTGCCTCAGAGACCAGAGTCAATCCCAGGGTGGCTAACACAGGGACAGCTAGAGGGGTCTTTCAGAACCAATCTTCAGAACTGGATGACAAATGCCCAGCCTGCTGAAAACCAACCAGACTCAGAAGTACCTCTGTGCCTCCCTTGCCTCCACAGCCCTTCTAGAATCATCTATCCTGCATCTATCTCTGTCCTATTCTCTGGATTCCAGTAGATCTCTGAATCATTGTCTCTCCTCTGTCTTGAGGGCAGTGTGTGGACCTCCATCCTGCAGGTCCAGGGGACATCCTGGTTATGGCTGCAGGTGGGGAGCAGGGAGCTCTTCCTGACCTCAGCCTTCTCCATTCTGTAGGAGCCCAGAATGTGCTACGTCATGGAAATGATCAGAGGGATGGCATCGTGGGGTGGGGTGAGCCTGGAGCCCCACGCCAGGGGAACAGGGTGCCTGTAAGGCCAGGTGCCTGATCCTGCAATTTCTCCAAGATCAGATGCACAATTTGTGGAAAGAGACGTGCTGGATGTCACATCAGAGGGGAATCGATGGGAGGAGAGTAGGATTAGATGGCGTTAAGCTGAGGATTTTAAAATGTCTCTCTTCGGGGGGACTCAGCTACAGTCCAGGTTGATTCACCTTCCTGAATAAACAATCAGGTGAGTCTCAGGAACAGCTGTGTGGCCCAGCTGTGAGTGAGCGTGCGTGTGTGTGTGTGTGTGTGTGTGTGTGCATGCATGCGTGCCAACATGCAGGTGGCTATGCTTGCGTGTATGTCTGTGTGGGAGTCCATGGCGGTGAGGATGCCTGCCGTGTGTGAATATTTATACATGTGTGTGTGTGTATGTGTGTATGTGTGCACGTGTGGGGGGGTGGGTGTGCCTAGGTACGTGTGTATGACTTCAGGTGTACATGTATGTGCATCTGTGTATCTCAGTGCGTGTGAGCATATCTGTGGTGTGTGCATCTGTGAGTGGATGTGACAGGGTGTATTTATATGTGTAAGTGTGTGTGTAAGGGAAAGAATGACATGGGGCTCAATTCTTTTTGAGACTTCTAGAAAATGCACCGGGGCCTTTAGACATACAGGGAGAACAGTGACAGGTGGTATTGAGGGGCCCCCAGGCCCATGCCTTCACCGCGAATGGGTGACCGAGTGGCTCAACTCACAATCTCTGTGGACTCTTGCCTCCACTGAAGGGTGTGGCAGTATTAAGCCTCTGAGTTCCCAGGCCCTGAACTCCAATCCCAGCTCTGTGGCTCCTGGGCATACATTAGCTCCTCCGCTAGAGTCCGCTTCCTGTCCTTGGGTTGTTGTGACACTCCAGGGAGACTGGGCAGGAGGCCCTGGAGCATGGCGGGGGGGCTTCCTGTGCTCTCTCTGATCTAGATGGGATGGAGCCCCTACTCCTAGGCTCAGGCCACCTGTCAGAGGCTGGACCCCAAGGGATGTCACCGCTGAAGACATCTGGGTACATCATGCCAGCTGATCTCCTTTACACTCCCAACAGTCGGGCAGTGGCCTGGGCTCCATGGGAGCCATGAATGTGTGTCCTCAAATATCACTCAAAATGCATTCCCACCAGGACCAACCGTTTAGAAATTTAGAAATGGAGCCGCTTCTCTCCTTCTTGATGAAAATAAATAATGGCAACTGCCACCTTTTGTCCCTTCATTGTCAGGCATGTTGCTAACACCAGTTCATTTATTCTCACACAGCTCTGTGAGGCGGTTGTTTTTGGTGTCCCATTTCACAGGTGAAAAAACTGAGATATACAGACTTTCAATGGTGGCGATCACTTACACGCACTCAGCTATTGAATTGGGTTCCTAAGACTCAAACTCAGATCTTTCTGCCATCAAAGTGTCATTGTGATTCACAACCCTCCCCTGGGAGCCGCTTGAGGACGGTGACCATTCGTTTATTTTCTCAAATGTCTCCAGGTATCCGCAGAGTGCCTTGCGCGTAACAGCCAGTTAAAACATATTGATTTTTGCATCCGTTAATGATCTTTTAAGTCTTGACAAGAGAGTTCAGTTCAATCAGAACTTTTGACAAATCCCAAACCAATTTTCCCTACTATGTTGATTTATTTATTCTGTAAACATTTGTGGAGAGTCCCTTCGTGCCTGGGACACGCTGCAGGGTGTATTTTTTTGGTTCCACCCTGAATAGACTAATTATTTCTGCACTTTTTAAAAGGCAATGTTTTCATTCATTTCTGGGATAAAAATGCCCCAAGTATCCAGTGGGGTGGCCTCAGGGAGCCCAGTAGCCACAGCTGGAAACCTGCCTTCTCCATGGGGACTCATACTTGGTTCCTATTCACCTGTGGCCTTGAAGCCTGACCCTGCAGAGCTTTGGCCATCGGGGATCTCCCAGGGTTGCCTGCCCTCACTCCTGGGCGATGTCAGGCACCTTGCTGGCCTCTAGAATAGGCTGTTGGTCCCTGGTGATTTGAGGTTTGGTTCCAGATGTTTTTCTTCCAAACTCTCTGCAGGGCCGTTCTGTCTTCCCTCTCTACTGCCACTGTGGATGACCAATTCACAGAGCATGGGGATGGTCATGTTTCTGGTGTCTTCAGTGATCCCAGGACCCTGGAAGTAGCTGTTCTTCAGCATCCGAGCAGATGGCTGGAAAACTGGTGCTTGCATCAGGATGTGTGGACAGCCAAGCCATGTGTGGTGGTGGCGGGGAGCACTGAGGCAGCCAGAGGGAAAATATGGCAACTCAAACAATGACCCGTCCTGCCTTGCCTATCTTTAAGGCATGGATGCAAAACCAATAACTATGACACAACTACTTGATAATGCCCAGGCCACAGGGGCTCTTCCCACAACAGTGAAATAAAAATGGCACAACATCTTCAAAGAGCAATTTAACATCACGCATGAACTTCAAATTCCTACCCTTGGCTACAGATAGCAGTTACCTTTCTAGGATGGAAGTTGGTTAAATGGTAGATGAAAAAAACCCTTTATGTGTAACATGTCTCACCATCAGAGAGTAGGAGCAAGAAGATGCTAGTTGTCCCATAACTGGGATAGGGTTAAATAATTATGTCCACCCATCCACTCAATGGAATGGTATGTGTCCGTTTAAAGGGATGCGTGTGCATTTTTGTTGCCATGGAAACCTAACAATCATGGGAATCGTGTTTACCAGGTGCCAGGCGTTTCTCTGAGATCTCACCCAGAATGCCTCTGTCACCCCTCCCCCGCCTCGCCCCTGACCTTGCAGTGCAGGTGTAATATCAGAAAAACAAAGGGGGAAGCCACTGTCCGAGAAGGTAACAAGTCAGGACTTATTTGCCCATGTGGCATTGAGGGATCTTGAACTAAAGGATCTTGAACTCCTTCCTGACCATTTTTGTCACTTTGCCTCTCACTGTGACCACAAGGATGGAAAAATTAAGGACACACAACCACATGTCCAGCCTGATCCCAGCTTTGCTGGCAAAGAAGTCTATTAAATATCAAAAACAAACAAAACCATCCAAACCCAAAACCTGGAAGAACTCATCCTTCTAGTTATTACCATCTGTAATGGTGGTAGCCTCTGAGCGGTGGGATGTAGGGAAATTATCTTCTTCTTTTGGATTTTCTAAGTTCTTTCGGATCACTAGGGTTATCGTTGGCTGGAGAGAGCCTGCCTCCCTGAGCACACAGCTCTCGCTCGTCGTTTAAACTAGCAGCTCCAGATGGATGGACTGCTAACTTGCCTTCCCTCGCTCCTCCCCTTCAAGACTGATGCAGATCCACAGATCATCGGCTTCCAGGCCACACCCATCATTTCCTCCTAAAGATAAAAGGAGCCTAAAACCTGTATTCAGCTACGATGGACTTTCAGGATGCCAGCCCAACATCTTCTGGGTCTTGCCAGTTTACTGAATGTCACTTTTCTGTGCTTCAGGGGCTAGACCTCAATGCCTTGGCCCTTTCAGAGCAGCAAGAAAATGGACTTGGATTTGGTGACATGGCTGTATTAATTTTATAATAAAGATAGAGAAAATAAGAAGGGGGAGGGACACAGGGAGCTATCTGGCTGAGTGGCAAGGGTCCCACCTGCCCTACCCCTGGGGTGGGGGTCCATGGGTATCCAGGGGAACACCCCGTCTCACTCTTGGCTGTTCCTTGCCTGCTGAGGGGGGAGGGAAGTATTTTGCCCTCTTCTAGTGGCACCGTCTCCTCCATGGAAAATCTTAATTAGGCTTCTCCAGAGACTCCCACCATAACTGTCTTTGACTACCAACAAGAATTTCTGCAACAGAGTTTTCAGGCAGGAGGTGTATTCCAGAGGTGAATTCCAGCAAGAAATAAGATAAGAAAGACCAACCCACAGAGGTGTTTGTATTTCAGTAGATACAGTCAGGTCCTGTGGGGGTAGCAGGCAGGAGGGAAGGGGAGGAGAACCCTCCCTAACCTGGCATTGGATTCCTACAGACAGTGTCCTGGATTTTGTATCCTTGCCTGGGTTCTGCAGTTCTGGAAAAGGCTGCTTTTGTGTGGACTTCTGCAGATTCTGAGCCTCTGAGCCCCTCCCGTACACACTTGATATAAAGTTCTGAAACTTTCTAAAACTTGGGGTTCATAGGGATTGATGAATGGTGGAGAAAGCCCCCCTTCTGAACCTGGCTGCAGCCAATAAACCTGCTTCCTGTTTATCCTGGGAGTCCAGCCTCATCTGTCCCACAACACTCTGGCCATGACTGCAGGGGCACCTAGGATTGTCAGTCATGGGATATGAATCCTTTGTGGGGACCAGTTGGGGAAACACTTCCCTTGGGTTCTAGAAAGGCAACATCCCTTTGGGAAAGAGGCAACCCTCTTTCCCAAAGTATTATAGAGTGAATTTTTTTGTTAATACTTAAAATTTTTTGTCAACTATTGGAAGTATGAATTACTGCAAGAGTAAAATGTTGCAATAATTAGTTTTGATTATGAAAGTTAATTTTACTTACTAAATCATCTTAAAACATTTTCAATTGACAAACACATCGGGAGATAAAGTGATAGTTAATACAAATATTGAACATAAACTCAATAATTTTAGGAGGAATATTATTTCCTTTCTAAGTTGACCAATGTGTGTACTGTTTAAATAATAATATAGAATAGAAATGATGGAAATCAGATTGTATCACAATCATAATATTTGTAGAACCTGCATTCATAACATTGAACAAAATAAACTTTGATAACTGCATTTAATTTTTAGTTATTTAATTCTATCTGGGAATTCAATCTAGGTCATGAAGATTTCAAGAAAATGTTTGGGAATTTAAAAAAACATTTGTATCCTGAGAAGATGAATTGGAAATGAAACGTCACCTTTGCTTCCTCAAAACAGGAGAAAAAAAACTCCCCAAATTATATATACAATGTTCATGATGAATCTGATCCAGACATAATAAAGAATATATAGAGTGTAAAGAAGTAGTGTTAGAGAAAGACGAGGCCACCCCCAAAATATCTTGCTTCTCCCTTGACCTCTGTTGAGGGAGAATGCTTATTTAATTACCACAGATTTGAGCTGAGAGTCCACGGACCACCTGTCAGCTGGCAGCCCTGAGGGATTATTGCTCCTGCCCGGAAACAGTGGATTACTAAAACACAAAGGATAAAACTGTAATAATAATGGATTTCTAAACTAAAATGCAAAAATTCTTCCTGCCCATATTTCCTGCTCTCTAGTTCCGAGTATGCCCACTGGGATAGCTCTGTCCTTTCAGCCTGGATGCATCACCACAGAGAAACATCCCCACCCTCTGCCTCTGCGGAGGGCAGCCCCTCTGTGTCTGGAAGCGGCAGCTGAACCCTCAGCCTGAGTCGCTTAGCAGCAGCTGGAAGAGATGTCAAACCCCAGCATGATCCAAGCCTTCTGAGGCTTGGGCTCATGTTTCCAGAACAAACTGTGAAGTCTTTATTTATTAGATGACTTTATTTGGTGCTCACTAGTTGCCAAGTATTGCACTACACATCTTCCCCCCATTATATCATCTAATCACCCCAACAACCCATGAGATTGCCACTATCTGCATTCCCATTTTACAACAGAGAAAACAGGTCTAAACTTTGTTAAGTGATTTGCCCCAGGCCATAAGCCAGTAGGTAGGTTGCAGAACCTGGACTTGAACTGTGATCCTGCAAACTGCAAAACATGGCCTTATTCACTCTGGTTGCGTGCTTTCTCTTACAATGTTCCAGGCCACGCAACCCAGTTTCCATATTTTGCTGGTAGGGGAAGGAAGAAGCTCAAGGTCCCCACTCAGAAGGTCAGTAGCACTGCTGGTTCATTTCAAGTCTGAGCCTGAGGCATGCAGGCAGAAGCCAAATAATATCAAAACAATATCGGCTTCGTCCATCCTCCATCCTTGGAAGCTTCATGCCTGGGATCTGTTGGGACAGATCCCGCAGGCTTCAGAGCGTTCCACAAAGGAAATAGTCACAGTCAATCCATTTGGTGCCAGTTGGAGAGGAAAATGCTGGCTGCTTTTTAATTTACCTTGTGAATTAGTTGCTGCTGGGCATGCATGAGCTATGGCCACTAGATCACAGGGCTGAAAGCCAGGCACTTTGGCCTGGTCCTTGTTCTAGAGATGACATGGGTGTTTGAGAACACTGCCTGGTGTCTCCTGCTAAAACAACTTCGAGAAACTCTCTGAGCCTTGTCAAGCACACTTAGGAGCCAGCTCTTTGCTTCAAGGCATTCTAATTACTCAGTGCAACGGCAGCAGGGGAGGCAGGGTCAGGCCCAGAGAACATCATCAGTTTGACCGGAATGAAATGGCCCAGATGCTGCTGCTGCCTCTAGCGCTCTGCCCTGATCCGGGGTGGCGCTGTCCAACAGAAACGACACGAACCACACATATAATTCAAAATTTTCTAGTAACTACATTAAAAAAAAAAAAAAACAAACTAAGGAACTTGGTAGAATTAATCTTAAACATAAAATAATCCAAGAAATTAAATGTAATACAGTTATCTCTCAGAATCCACACGGGATTGGATCCAGGACAAATCAAAATTCAAGAACGCTTAAGTCCCTTTTATAAAAGAACATTGTATTCACATATAACTTATGCACCTCTTCCCACATTGGTCTCTAGATTATTGTTATACTGAATACAATGTATTGCTATGTAATTTGTTGTTACACTGTATTTTTATGGGGATATTGACAAGAGAAAAAAGAAAGCTTACGTGGTTCTCTGCCTGTAGTAGAAATCTTGACTTCACCCTTGTCTGTTCAAAGATCTTTAGAGGCTCCCAGGACCCAAACTGTTGCAGCCAGACATATATTGCAATAATCAGTGTTTCTGCATGTCTCCCTCTCCAAAACTAAGAAAGAGTTTTTATGGTGTCCGTAGGGGCATTTACTATGTACCTACTATGTCCTAGTCTTAAGTTCCTTGAGCTTTATACATTTTTGTGTGTGTGTCTTTCCTCAATATATCTTCCTGGGACACATGATATTGCATTAGTGCATTATGTAATTTTCTGGTTTAATTATTAGCACAACTCTAAAAGGTAGGTATAATCTCTATGTTGTGAACAGGAAACAAAGGCTTGGAGAGATGAATGGAACCCAGATGGGTTGGATTCCAAGTTACTCTGTCAGCTGTGCGGAGCTGGGATGAACTCTGGGTTCTCAGAAAACAAGTATTCACTGTATCGAATTGATACCAAAGTTTCCAGGCTCTTCCTTGGGATGAACAGCAGGCACTTGGAAGTGGCAGAAAGGCTGGGAGGTCAACTGATTGGCAGTTCTTCTTGGTGATGGGAACAGCATCCGTTGGGACCGCGGGTGTGCTGAGCATGGCCTCTTTGGAAGCTGGGCAAGCAGAACCAGCACTCTTGGCACTCTCAGGGGGCTCCCTGGGGTTTACTGGCATCTGTACCAATGCCTTTCCAGGCGGCAAACTGGAAGATCTGCTTTCCTGTCCTCCCTGCACCAGGCGGAGGTCTGGCGCTCTGCCTCTCGGGCTGCCCCCAACACTGCTGTGGACGTGAATCATGATTTACCCTTGTTTAACGCTGGAGAGGAATAGGCTTCGCCCTGGTACCTTATTGAAATCACAGTAAAAATAAAGATGAGCTACTAATAAAATATTAAACGAAAATGTCATTTTTTATTACCAAAAAGGGGCAAGTGGGCTGTGGTGAATTATCTCTAATTAGTCAAATAAACAGCCAGACCTCCCACTCAGGTGTGTGTTTTTTTGCTTTAAAACATCGTAATTACATCCCCCGCTTTGGAAACACGGGAGAACTGGAAGAATGGGCTTTGGCTAAGAGGACATGGGGCAGCCGGTTTCAAAACTCCCTGCCTGTGGAAGTTACTGGAGCAAGCATCCAGAAGCAGGCCGTCTGGCTCTGCCCTCACTCTGACACTCTCAGTGGCTCCCTAGGGATTGCGGGCACCTATTCCAACTCTATCCTACGCAGTGGAATGTGAAACAGGCAGAGACCCTGGGGAGGTGAGTTCCTCATGCTTTGGAGCAAACCTCTATCTTCTCCAGCTTCTGCTTCCTCTGGTGAAAGGAGGCAGGTCTAGCTGTGCCAGCCCCAAGGCAATGCTCTTTTCTAGGCCCATCCACATCTCTCTCCATCCTTCCTCTTCATCTTCATCTCCCTCGTCCTGCAAGAAAACATTACATCTTCAGTTTACATTTTGTTTGTATCCATTTCTTCTCCTTTTGGGCATGTTATGTAGAGAGATCTATGTGTATATGTATGTATGTATGTATGTATGCTATGAATAGAGAACATGTATATGAGTAATAAATTTTGATGTGTCTTGAAAAAAAACCTGTTACTAAAAAAATCTGCAGGATGAGAAAACTAGTTCTAAGAAAAAGGAGAATAAAGATGAGCTAAAGTGGAACCGGACGACCAGTCTTAGGATCCCAGTCCTCCCTCCTGCTAAATGCAAGACCTTCCTTGTCTCCCAAGGTGAGGCTAACCCAGTCTAGCTGGGCTGTTCTAAGGGAGGTTACTCTGCAAGCCAAATGACAAAATGAATGTGAAAATGATTGGTGAACCGTACCCTCCAAGGAATGAAGAGCAATGTACGACCAGGAAGCTTCACAGAGCAGGAATTACCAACCCATAAACAGCTCAGGAGACAGCTTCAGAGAGGTTGGTCACGTTCGAGGTCACAGAGCGAGCGTGGGTTAGTGTTCAGTTTGGGGCCTGAAGTTCATGATCTCATCACTGCATCAAGCTCCTTACCATCTGCCCTCTGATCTCCAGGCTCACGCCTTCTGCAGGTCTGTCTGCCTGACGATTTTCTCCATAGGTTGTTGCCGGCCGAGGATAGATTTGCTCATTTAAGATGCCATTGACCTTATCTAATAAAAGGAATCAGGATCCAGGGAATCTATTTAATTCATTATTAAAGATCATTTCCTGTTATTATCTTCCCTGTAGCAAAATTAGCTGTTAACTCTCCTGTTAGCATAACCCAGCCAGTATTACTAGAAAATTAGGGAAAAAAAATCAGTTCAGTGATATGTGAGCGGAGCCCAGGGAATTCCCTATCTTTGGTGCATATTAACATTATGCCTTAGAAGTTGAGGAAATGTTCTGTTAAATGGAAAAAGAGTTGCAGAAATTTTACTTTCAAAAGTCAAGTAAAAAGTTACTTTTTTTTTTTTCCCAAGTCAAATTAATTTTTGTCTCAGGGCAAGAAAAAGTAAATTAAAAATCTCAGGCTGTCGCCTCCTCCCAGGCCCCATTTCCTCCCGAGTCTCCATCCCTCTTGGCTGCAGTTCTGGGTTTCTCTGGCCCAGTTTGGGCCCCCGAGGACACCTAGCTTCAGGGGGCTCCGTTCCAGGGAGCCCCTGACTATGGTGGGCTGGGGCAACCTGTCCTTCCCTCTATCTGTCCATCTTTCCTGGTCCTTCCCTTCCTCCTGGGCATTTCTTTTGAGACCGATCAGGAGGTGCAAGGACTGGGTCCCTGGTAATGTGAGAAGGAGGACATGTTTCCTGATGTGGGGCGTGGCTGATGCCTGGACTCGGGGTGTGCGAGGCTGACTACCCTTTCTTCACCAGGCAGAGAGGTGACCAGCTGCAAGTGGGCTGAAGGAACAGGTAGTGAGCAGGTGTTTCATGGTAAAGGGAACACAAATTCATTAAAGGTATGCTTGCTTGTCTCCATCCCCATGGATGCACAAGTGTGTGTGTGTGTGTGTGTGTGTGTGTGTGTGTGTGTGTGTGCAGCCATGGAGCTGGCTGGGCTTGGATGAGACAGACACAGGGTGGACTCCTAGCTCCATGTGACCTCAAGAAAATCACAGAATGACTTTAGGCCCCTATTTTCTCACCTAGAAGGTAAAAATTTGCCTCTGGAGATGTGGTCATTGTTGCAGGTATTAAAATTTCTGGAGGCTTCGCCTGCATTGAACTTTTATGATCTTGGAAGAGCCTGAGCTGACAGTGGTTGGCCAGGAACACAAGACATGGGCAGCCCTTGGAGAGTCCCTTCTGTGTGCCGGAAATCCTATTGGACTCATGACGCATGCATTTGCTATCAGCTCATGGAAAATCAGAGAGAGAAAAATCACAGAATGTCAACACAGCCAGGGACCTCAGGAAGTTCAATAGGGTGATCAACTTGTCCCCATTTGTCTAGAATTTTCCCGATGTTGGCCTTCAAGTCCTGTATTCTGGGAAACCTTCAATTCTCAGAGGCAAACTGGTCACCTGGAAAATCTTTCTAGTCTTAAAGTGAGAGGTAGGACCAGAGACTGTCCAGCCAGGTGAGCACAGAGCTGGGTTAAGGTGGACCCGGCTTTCTGGGTGAAGATAGAACCAGCTCCCCTCCCCCAGGGGCAAGACCCAAATGCCACATGGGAGAATCCAAAGAGATGAAGTTTCTCTGGGCTCCTTCCACCTGTTGGCGTCTGACTTCCAATTGTTCTCTGTTAACTCTATTATCTTTAATTTGCAAGGAGGCAGCCAACAGGAAGCCCCTGGACACTTCCTCTTTAATGAAACACAATTTGATTACAAATCATCAGAGTCCCCTGGCAGGCAGCCTTTTCTGGAGGATTTCAGCCTGCTGTGGCCACTTTAGCATGATTTCTGCCCTTTGGCAGAGACCAGTGGAGGCTGTAGAAGTCCCCCACCAGGGGAAGGGGCCCCAGTGCCCAAGCAGCTCATGGGTTTATGCCAGCAGGGAAAAACCCTCTGCCTCTGACCTCAGATGATAAGGGGTATTCTTTGTGGGTTCCTGGACATGGTGCCCCAGAAGTACCTTCTAGGTTCATTGCAAAACTTGGATTCCATGTGTAAGATTTTTTTTTTTTTTTGTTACAACTGCTCATAGAGACATTTTGGCCAATGTCCAGGGGACCAGATCGTGGGTGAAGTTGCTCACTCAGGTGAAGGTAAAGGTAAGAGTCGTGAAGCCAAGTTGCAAGACTGTCTAAGTTTACCTGCACATTGGAGAGCTTTGGTTTATGATGTTCAAGGTGACCCGGGCAGCACCAGCCCTCATCCCAAATTCTTTTCAGCCTGGAGAGCAAAGCCAGGATCAGGGAGCAATGCCCTTAATGTGGCCATTTCATAGATGCATTGAGACTGAGTTTACACGGTGTCCGTGAGAAGGCGGTAATCTTCACTGAGCATCTTTTAGAATCTTTTAATCTTGTCAGGTTCCAATTGAACTTTTATCATTTCATCCCTTGTCTGCCACAGACTATAGAAGAGTGAGAACCACTGTCCCCAAATCCTTTATTTCCTCCAGCTCAAACTCTTCCAATCCTACTCTCAACCCCCAGCTTCAAACCTTCACTGACCCACCGATAACCCCCCCCCCCACCCAGCTAGAAATAAGTCATGGCATCAGAAATTGAAATTGGCAGATTTCTTCCAAGCCAGGTCTCAGGGTGCCACAGATAGATTCATGAACCCATTTGAGGCTGATATTAGCTTCCTGTTCTTCAGTGAGTCCCTTAACTCTTCCTGAGCTTCATTACCTTAATTAACTGGGAATCAGGAATCACATGGGGGTCGTGGTGATGAACGTATGGGCTGGCGCAAGGGAGAAGATAAGGAATGTTCAGGGTGAGACGGGGGTTAAATAGAGGCCTGCCCGTTGCCGGTTGTAGGTCTTAGGGGAATGATTTGACCTCTCTGGGCCTCAGTTTTCTTTAACGGTAGAATGGGGGTAAGAGTATCCCAGACTGTGTTCTGTGAAAATGATGGAAAGTCACAAGTACAGAGTGCAGGGCTCATTCCCATAGTCACCTCCAGTACGCAGTATGTTTGGATTGGACAATATGGTGGTCTGTACTCTACGGACAGTAGCTCTTGTTACACTGCCCATATGTGGCCCGGAAGCCAACTCCTAGGTGTTCCACTGCAGAAACAGAGACCAGGAGCAATAGAATGACTGGCCCAGGGTTTTGCACAAAGTGAAAGGAAAGGCCATTTCTAAATACAGGGTCTGGTTCTTACTGATGGAGGTTTTGATCGGAGCCCAGGAAGAAGGTCTTATCTGCATAAGAGGATGGATAAAACCTCCTCAGGTTCTTCTGATCACCAGTATGAAGTAGCTAAAAGTAGCACGAAGTGTGAAGAACACTGCTCAGGAGAATGGATCTATTCTAGTCCTTGTTACAGCATGAGCCAGCTGTGTGACCTTGGGCAAGTTGCTACTCCCCTCTGGTCTACCAGTGTCTCTATTTGCCATATTGGAGAACTGTATTGAATGCTCCCTGAAAACTCTGTTTTCTTTCCTTCTGTGATTTTCTTGGTACCATCTTTATTTTTGATTCAGACGCAATCTCCTTTCGAATCTCACACCTGCCTTCCAGCAAGAGGGCATCTTCCTGGAGGCCAAGCATCATCCCTAGAGGAGCTGAACAGGTGAAATCAGCATCTGAAGTTGTGTATTAGTAAAATCAGAGTCATCTGCAGTGGGGTGGAATGGGGGCACCAGGCTCCACTCCATACTCCAGCTTCTTAGAAGAGAAAATATTTTCATTGCTGGAAACATCTCAGATCTATACAAAAGTGCAGGAAAGAACAGCTACTTAAATTCTGATTGCATCTGGCAATGCAAAGACCAGAACATTCTCATCAAAACAGACAGGGGAAGAAACAAAAGCAGGAGCACTTTGCTGTGGCCACTCAAGAGGACACCTCTGTCCTCCACAGTCGGTAGCTGGCTGGGGCTCTGCTCCCTGTCGCTCAGGAGAAGCATTTGTTCCTGTAGATTCTTGCACGACTCCGAATCTCTCGGCTCCTAGCGTTCTTCTTCCCCCTCATGGTTCACACAGTAGCCAGAGCTGTCTGTGGCTTCTCTCCTTCTGCAATTGTTTGAGAACCGTGTCTAAGCGAAGCCCCTTTATCTTGCTGCGATTCCCAGCCAGGGGCTCCATGATTCGAAAGTCTCTCTCTCTCTTTCTCTTTTCCTTCTACACCTGCCCACACAGGATGCGATTCCTTGGGGAGGTTATGCAGGGATGGCTTGCTTCCTGCCATTAGATATCAGTGTGGCCCTGAAGAGCAGAGGTGCTGAGCGTCTTCCCCAGTGACACATGGTCCCCTTGTAGCCCACTCCTCATACAGCTCCCATGGAATATTGAGCTTGTGAGAAAAAGAAGGGATGAGATACCCAAGTGGAGGTGGTCCTTGACGTGGGGCAAGGTCATTTCCAGAGAAGCTGAAGACTTCATTCAATTCTGCGGTGGGCATGGGTAAGTCACGTCACCTGGGACACAGTTTTTCCTTGAGAAAAATTAAGACATTCAAGCTGGGCGAGGTGGCACACGCCTGTAATCCCAGTGTCTCGGAGGCTGAGGCAGGAGGATCGTGAGTTCAATGCCAGCCTCAGCAGAAGCAAGGCTAAGCAACTCAGTGAGACCCTGTCTCTAAATAAAATACAAAATAGGGCTGGGGGGTGTGGCTCAGTGGTCCAGTGCCCCTGAGTTCAATGCACGGAACACTCCTCCCCCCAATCTTAAGACATTGAAATGAGTAATCACAGAATCCGTTTTAAGCTCTCTAAGAGAGCTCATAAGGCCCTCACTGGGGGCCAGGTATGTGCCACATGCTCTTTAACATACTCTGCTTCCTCTTTAGAACAGCACCTAGAGGAAGGTGTTATCAGCTCATTTTACAGATGGAGCAACTGAGGTTTGAAGAGGTTATCATACCTGCTCCATGAACAAAATGTACCAGTGCCAAAGCCAAATTACTCCAGAGCCCCCCCCCCCAACCTTACCCGGGGCCTCATGCCTGCCAGGTGAGGGCTCTACCACTGAGCTGTAGCCCACCCGCAGAGATGGCGCTCTGTCCACCCTCTGCAATAATGGGACCTCCGTGCTACTCAGAAAAACTGGTGAGAAAACTTTCCTTTTTTCCCTCTGCCTCCATTTGCGCAGTGTGTTCCGTGTCATGAGGAACTTTTCTTTCAACAAATTTCCAAAGGACAAGTGATACATTATGTCTTCAATTTTTGGCAACTTCACACAATAACCTCAACAGCCTCTTGGCTCCCATCTCCCAGGGACGGCATTTCAAGTGTGCGTGGTCATGGAGTGCTCGTGGTTTAAAATTTTAATGGAGGACCCTTACCCCCATCTGTCTTTATCCGCGGGTGCCCTGTCCTGGCTTCCTGGCGGTCACTGCGCTCAGCAGGCCTCCCTGCTCCCTGCCTCCTGCGGTGGAGAGGGGCTGCCTGTCCTCCCTCCTGCAAACCCTGATTCTATTAGCCCAGCCAACAGGCTCCACTGGGGCTTTCAAGCTCACTGGCAATTTGGATGTCAGTAGCTGGGAAACAAAAAAAAAAAATCAAGCTTAATATTTGATGCCATTACAAAGTCAACCTGTTCTCTTTTCATCCCAGACAGAATTAAAAAGCAGGCTTCTCACCAGGAGACTCACCCAAGGAAGTGGGAGACAGTTGGTCCAGAGTAACAGTGGGATCGTGGGGAGCACTGGGCAGGGAGTCCAAGCAGAGGCTCTCACTTTGGCTTGGCAGCCAACTAGCTGTTGACCTTGGGTGAGTCTCACCCTCTCTCTGAGCTCTGACTTCCTCCTGCATCAATCATTGATCTCACCAGCTATGCACATTCTGGTTTAGGAACCGTACTGTCTCCAACACAGGACTGATTTGTGGCCGTGTTTCTATACTCCACGTGAACTTCAGGAATGGCCAGGGGTTTTTGAGGGGGGGGAGGTCAGAGAAACAAGGAGGGGGCCTGGAGACTGGGTAAAGGACACTGGGAAAGGGATCAGCACTGTTTGCAGGACTTTCAAAAAGTTTAAGATGTCCAGTTATCATGCTTGGGGTCTAGGTTGGAGTTCAGAGGCTTTGGGGGACCTGCAGGTGCTGGGGTTGAGACCACAGCTGGGCTTTACTTCTTGGGAGTCTCTGGTTTGATGCTCTGGGTTCAGCTAAGACAAAGTCTTATCCCCATTCTACAGTTAAAGAAACTGAGGTCGGGGAGGCTGAGTCACTTCCCCAAGACCATGCTGTTGGTCAAGAGGAGACCCACATTTAACCCCAGTCTTACTCTACCACAGCCCCATTTGCTATGGACAAATTCCTCACCTCTCCTTTGGAGACCGAGTCTGTTGGATAGAGTCCTCCCTCCCTGAATGTGGATGTCTCTTCATGGGCTTCCAGTCTGGTTTTTCTCTGCCCCAGAGTTGGGACTGGTTGGAGGGAGAAGGCTAGACAGATGGGGAGGGGTCCGTACGAGCAGGTATGACGTACCTCATCCAGGCTCAGAGGTGTACCTGAAGACCAAGCAGTAAATGAGGCCAAAGCCCTATTGCAGGGATAGGGTTGATATGGTGGGGTTAGTGAGGAAGGGTTCTGTGGACACAGAGAAGCAGTGGAACCCCTGGAAACCGATGAGTGCCTCTAGATACCTGTGAAAGAAATCTCATTTAAGTCCATGGAGCCTTTTCCTTGAGGAACCTGGTAAGCTGTATCTTTACCTACAGTCTCACTTGAATCACGAAATTATTACCAGAATGGAGTTTCCTGGCAGACTCCAATGGACCCAGGGGCCGCTGGTTTGGTAGGCAGAAATCTCCCTCATCCTAGAAGGATTTTTTTAGAATGGTTCAGAAATAAGCAAGACCTCAATAAGCTGAGGAATTTAGTTATACAGAAGTTTGGAGTTCTGGATTATGACCTTTTATGAGAATCAGGCCCTCAGGTGGGAAGCTCTACCATGGACCATCCTTGAAAACGGAAGATCTCAGCCTTCTCTTCTTTACATGCAGAAAGAGGGACAGGTGAGCTCATAATTTTCTTTGGATATTTTTCTATTGAATGATTTCTGGTCTGGCTTTGTCCGTTTAAGTTTTCATAAAAAGTCCTTATAAGACTTTCGAATGTCTGATACAAAACCAGAAACCACAGAAGAAATATCAACACTTCCCATTACATTAAAATGGACTTAGCTAAATGCATCATAAGCGAAATCAGTAAACAAATATGAAACTGGAAAGATGTGTGCATGTTATGTCACAGAGAAAGGGTTGGGTTTTCTCATATATAAAGAACTCCTACTAATCAATAAGAAAAGCAGGCAAAGGATATAAAAAGGCCACAGAAAAGAGGTACAAAACTGCTGTTCAAGCATGTGAAAAACTTGCCCAATAAGAAATGCAATATGAAGCTACATGGAGATAATCCTTTCATTTTACAGGTGGGCAGAGATCAAAAGGTTTGAAAATCATGGAGATGTGTGTGCAAGTGAGCGTCATACTGTTGGTGGAAGTACACCCAGAGTGTGTGTGTGTGTGTGTGTGTGTGTGTGTGTGCGCGTGCCTGCGTGTGTGTCTGGCAATATCTTTCTTGCTTATTCATCAGTCAAAATTGTGCTGATTAAATCCACAAATGATAAAGTTTTCCCACATATATTGAAATTTCCCAAACAGTATTGCCTGAATAGATTTTCCTGAAGATCACTGGAGAGGTTTTCAGGAGTACAGACTGCAAAGCAGCGCTAGGTATGAAGTAGTAGAAGGTACCTGGGAGCTGCCAACCCCTCCAGCTCCAGCTGTGGGGACATTCGGTGCTCCTCTGCAGAAGGAGACCTCTCTCCAGCCTCCATCTGCTAAGAAATGCTTTCCAGGCAGGAGTTAAGTGCCAGACTCTCGGAACTGATTCAAAACCCAGGGTTGCTGCCTGGGGACAGACTCTGCTCTCTATGACGGGGACAAGGAGATGGCAGGCCCTCCTCTTCTCAAGAACCTCCCTGGTGTGAGGTGAGAGGCCAGAGATTTACTTTGCAGCAGTGATTAGGGGGGACGCAGCCTTTGAAGACAATCTGCTCGTGAGGCCACCCCCTGCACAGGACACGTTTCGGCCCTGGCTCGGAGGCTCATCTGTGCCAGGGACCTGACTCCACGCGTCTCCATGGAATTCTCTGGCAGAACCTCTCCAAAATGTGTGGAAAAATCTGTCTCTCTGGGTTCTCCTTCTTGCTTCAAGGTGAAACCGGCGACTTCTCTCACTGCCTCTCTCCGGGAGCAGGAGGAACACTAATTACTTGCTGGCACCAGAGGAGAGCTGCTGTGGAGCTGCCAATCCTCTCCTGAGCAGGCCCTGAGTCAACACAAACAGAGTGACCAGTGGGCACAGCAGGCCACCCCGGGGGGTCCTGTTCCCGCCTCTGCTGCTCCAGTTACCCCAAGGGCAGGTGCCTCAGGGCTAGTTGGGGTCCACCTGCCAATCACTCTTCATTGACCCTACTCACCTTTGCCCACCAGGGAGGGTTAGGCCTTCCATTGAGGACAGTGACCTTGAACATTGGTTGTACATTAAAATTACTGGGGCAAGTTAAAAAAAACCCAAACACTACCTCACCCCCACAGATTTCGATTTAATCAAGACATTTACAAAGCCCCCATGTGATCCTGGTAACCACGAGAGGGTTATGGGATGACCATATACACTGGAGTGCTTTTGAGAGTGAGTGGGGCTCTGGTCAGTCATGATTTCTGGGACAGTCTGATGACTCTGGTAGTGTATCAGGCAATCTGAGATGCACAGTAACATTGCTTTAATCTTGAAATCCCTGAGAACTATTACCCAAGAGTATATGATCATAGTTTTTCTTTTCTGCAGACCTTGGGACTTTTACTCCACTGCATATAATTCTAGGAGAGGTGTGAGTCTGATTTGAGTTTTGTCGTGTTTCCAGTGGGCATAAGTTCCCCCTCCCTCATCTCCCCCCTCCTCTGAGGAGTGCGGAGGGAGTCTTATTCTGATGATGTTGGGCCCCTCTTCTCTTCCTGTAGCCCTGGAGAATCTCACACCTGGAAGACACCTTAGGGATCACCTGGTTCCAAAACATGGGAATGGCACACACAGGTTGGGGACCACTGGGCAGCAGAGATCAGAGTACAGATACAGCTTCCCCCACGGGGGAAACACTGTTTCTACAGGCAACAGTGTCCTCTGCTAATGCCACATCCTTAATGGATGACAATCTCTTAATCCTCTTAGAAATGACAGATGGTAATTCCTACATTGTTTAGGAAGAAAGGGATGACTATTTCACACTTACATGACACTGAATAAACCGTGATGAATATTAATATTTTTATGTAAGCTTGTTGCTTGAGTAGTGCTGTAAGTTGAGAGCATGCCTGTCTATTCTGCAGATGGGAAGACTGACGTGCCTAGTGGTCTGTACTCTCACCGTAGGTATTTCTGCAAGGGAAAGTTTCTTAGTCTGTTCCAGTTGCTATAACAAAATACCACAAGCTGGGTAACTTATAAAGAATAAAAATTTATTCCTTAGTTCTGAAGGCTGGGAAGTCCAGAATTAAGAAGCTGGTGGAATTGGTGTCTGGTGAGGATCCCTTTCTGGTTTGTAGATGGGAGTCTTCTTGTGTGTCTTCACATGGAGGAAGTAGAGAGGCAGCTCTCAGGGTCTCTTCTACCTGGGATTAATCCCACCCGTGAGGGTTGTGCCCCCATTACCTAACCATCTCTCCACCTCTTAATACCATCATGTTGGTAATCAGCTTTCAACAGATGGGGATTTTTTCTTTTTTTCTTGGTGGTGGTGAGACAAACACATTCCAACTACAGGAGAAGAGCGTGCCATTCAGTGAGAATGTTGGCCTCCCTCAATTTCATCACAACATTTCAACAACCCTAAGGAGGAGTTACAGCCATTTCTGCATCCTGATTGAGGAAACAGACTCAAAGGTGCCATAACTTACCTAAGGCCATATACAGCAAGACGGCCAACTGGGCTCCACATTGCATTCTGCAGGAATCCAGAGCTCAACCCGGATCCCATCACAGGTGGGCATGCCTTGCAGACTGGAAACGTCCTATTCAAATCTCTGGAATTTTTCAGAAAACCATTGGTTTGGTCATATCCTTTTACATCCCCAATCAGTGAGAACTTTCAAGGAGAAATTGTAGCCAAAATACTGGGGACAATGGCTTTATAAAGTGGTGTCTTCCCTCTGAGCGTCTTCCACCTTCTTTCCACAAGCATTTATTGGCCCTGGGAATCTGCTGGGTCCTAGCCCCCCTGCTGCTGTATCAGTGATGCCCGTGGCATCACTGTGTCCTTGGAGAGCTTCCTGTGTGGTTGGTAGGCCCAGAAATACAGGGCAGGAAGGGCTGTGCTAGGACTGGGCGCGGCCAACTGTAGGCGGGGCCGAGGTGTAGGCGGGGCCCAGATGTGGGTGGGGCCCAGATGTGGGCCCTGCCCAGGTTTGGAGGTTTATAGATCTACAGCAGAAATTGCTGGACATTGCATAGCAGATCACGGAGGAGGTAACTTATGAATCCATCTGGGTTTGGAGCAAGTTTGAGGCCCATGACGAAAGAATGGTGGATAGACTATGCAAAAACAAAAAACAAATCAACAACAACAACAACAAAAACATCGTAGCACAGAAAGATGCCTGACATTTGGGAGAGACAGGGCGTCTCAGACGGTGCAGAGCTGTGCCGAGAAGCTGGGGGTCCTCTCCTGGCTTCTGGGACTGGTCTGCCTTGCACACGGCTCCTCCTGTTGCAACTCACACTCAGTATGCACAACTGGAGCGAGGTCCCACAGCCTTGTCGCTTCAAATTAGGCTAAAAAATGGGAAATGACTTCATTACTGTAGTTTTCCAGTTGCCTCTTCTCCCCGGCCCCCTCCTGATGCATCCATCTTGCCAGATTCCTCCAAGAAGGCTTTCGCACCCACCTTTGGGCTGGTGGCTCACTCCCTCTGCAACGAGACAGTCATTCCACCACACTTTGTGCCTCAGAAGACTTCTGCTATCTCTGATGGTTTCCTTACAAAAAAGTTCACACTCATTACAAAGGCCAGACGTGCAAATATATTATGTGTATGTTTCTTTGGAACAATACAGGGTATTTAAATCATGATGCTGCGGTTGCCAGCTGAATTTTATTAGCATTTCACCTGTGGTTTGGTGACAGCCACAAGCTGGCTTGAAAACCATTGAAAAGGGATTCTTTGTTGATTAATTTGTTTTTCTTTCTCATGGCGCTGACACTTAGGAGATATTTAAATTATATTTTGCCACTTTGTGCAAAACCAGTCTGAGTAGTAGAGTGCTGTGCAGGCAGAATTTGGATGTTTTTAAAGATGCAATCGTGGAAGTCAAATTTGAAATTCACAGAGGCAGACACCCCTGGAGCTGGAAGGATTTCAGGGGTCCAGAGGCCCAGTGTTAACTTAGTTGACGGCTACTGGGGACAGGCTGGGGCATTCCTGATGCACAAGACATGGACATCTGCTTGGATGTTTCCAGTGACAGGGAACTTGCTACTTAACATCAGCCCTGAGTTACTGCTGGCTGGGCATGCTGAATGATGTCACACAGGAAGTATCACAGCCTGCATATGTTTTGGTTTGGCCTCCAAGGTTAGTATGCAGAGCCCTGGTGCCTGGTATCCAGGAGAGAACACAGATTCAGATACAAAGGAATGTGGCTTGCTCCAAAGCCACCTCACTGTGACCAGGAGGTCCCTGGAATCTGCCTTGAGAACTAGACAAGCAAATAAGTATTCAGGATCCAGGGGCTCAGGAGCAAGCATACTTCCCAGGGCAGGATTTGTTCCAAGAACAATAATATGTATTCAGAAACTTGAGGCCAGACCAGCTTGAAGGGTATGTCCTCAGCTGTCCTGGGCAAGGTCATTACTAATCCTCCGAAGGGAGAAGCTGGAGATCAGAAACCACCGAGTGTCCTGTATCACTCTTCTAGCAAATATTTGCCTGTAAGTCCTGGAGAGTAAATCACAGCAGAGTCCTCCTTCCAGAATGTGGCTTCAGTCCAATCTTCTGGCTTGTTATCTTAAAGTCGGTGTCTAAGCTGCCCTTGAGAGGGAGTTCAGAGGCATTTCCTGGACCAAGGGGCCTAGGAATCTGGTTGGGATCCTGAGCCCTGGCTCTTGGATGGGCCAGAGGAGACAAAAAGCCGCTTTTGCGTCCTGGTCCCTGGAGCCCCCTGGGAAATTTGTAATCAAGAAGAGATTCAGAGGGGCAGGGCAGGGGTCTTTCTCTGCAGTTTTAATGCCCCTCACCCCAAGACTGTGTTTGAGAAAGACCACCTTTCAGAGCAATGTCTGAACCAGGAACGATGCTTGGCATGTGCTGCTTGTAATAAGAACATTGCGCCCCCCTGTCACGGGGTGGAGGGGCTCTGGAGCAAGTCGGCCATTGTGGGACTGCTCCATCCTATAATTTGGTTGTGTGGCATCCCCCGGTCCTCTGCCCATCCCTGGTCACTATTATCTGAGAGTCCTTTCCCAAAGGGCTTGACATCCTGCCCGGAGTCCACAGGAACAAATGTATCACCTGTCCCTACCTTGGCCAGCCCCATGCCTGGAGAAATCTCTGGTCTTGCTTGCCACTTCTGTCCCTGAAAACAGCTGAGATCATTCATCTCTGGCGAGGAGTTCAGTCAAGCCATTTTCTCTCCAGTGCTCCTGGGTACAGGTCAGACTGCTGTGACCCCCAGTGTGCAGAATGCTGCTGTCAGACGGAGCCTTGATGAGCGAGAGTCAGTTGGGCTTCCCAAGGGCCCAGAGAGGTGCAGCCAGGTGCCCTGCAGACACTGCAGGTGAGACCCGCCTTCCTCACTTCAGCTTTCACACATCTTGCAGCCGCCAGCCGAGGTGGGAGCTGTAGGTACCCAGGAGCTCGCTCATGCTCACTGCTGCGGCAGTGGCCACGGGTGATGTCACAGGGAATCCCACCGAGGCTCTGCGCCTGCCACACTTCCAACTTGCTCTCTTTTCTGCCTCCTGAGAACTGGAGCGAGACTTTCCTGGTGAACGTTTAAGACTCTGCCCGTCTCTCCTGCATGGTGTCTTGACTCTGGCACTAGCTGGTGAACTTGAGAGAGCACTTCACCACTCTGAGCCTCAGTGTCCTCCTTTGCCAGACCAGCTTGACGCTCAGTTTTGCAGAAGACAGCGTTCCAGCCCCTAGGAGCATCTGCAAAGGAAGGCTCTTTGGGCAGCCTCTTGCTTGTCTGGTGGCAATTTGTGTCTAGTTCACTCTTCCTGCCTGTGAGGACAGGGCAGGACTTTATGCATGTCTGGGGCTCTTCTGTGCCTTGCCCAGAGCCTGGCAGTTGACAGCAGGGCTCAGCCCTGCGAGACCCAGTGTGTTGACATCCAGGAAGGGGGAAGGGTGGGGAGAGGTCGTGATGTGGGATCAGGCTGTGCCTGACACCTCTCTGAGTTGACTTATGCTGGATTGACCCACGATGTGCCAAAGCCATAGGGTTTCCTTACCAGCTCTCAGTTCCCTGTGGCTATCACCCTTCCTTGCCATCTTATGATCCTCAGGCCACTGTGCCTTGAAGTCTAAAGGACATTTTCATCCTGAAGCCTTAGTTTTCTATTTTTTTTTTCTAGCTTTGAGTAAATACAATTAAAACCAACTGAGCAATGATATGAAAATGATGGGGGCCTTCGAAGACATCTGGGGAACCGACTTGGTGTTTTAACCAATATTCTTATTTCGTTGTAATGAACCCAAGTCGCTGGTTAGATTAAAATGTTATTTTCTGATGCTGCATAAGTGCAGTATGTCTGCAATTGAGCCCAAATAAAATTACCATTTACGTTTTCATCAAATGGGGAACAAGCTGCTGAGGACAGTTGAAATGCAATTTATGATTATGTAAATGAATCTGGCTTCAGGACACTAATATGTAGATAAACGAGACTTTCATTATTGTGAATCAAGAGGCCATTAACCTTGAAAATTATATACAATTGTCACAAATATTCCTTAAAAAAGAAAAAAGGGATCATCTCCTCCAATTTCATGGTTCCCTCTTTAGGGGTCACAGGCCAGGTTGTCGCAGGTTCAGCTTGAGTGCAGAGCTGTAAGATTTTAACCGCTGTTGGCGCCTTTGTACTGACTGCTTAGGGCCCTGCACCGAATCCAAACAAATGGGATTAGTACTTTCAGTCTGTCTTTTTATGCGTTGACTTTTCCACGGGGAAATGATTTCTACAACGCTGTCTTCCCAAATGTCTGTGGTTGACACTGGTGTGATGTGCAGGTGTGGGGCAGGAGAACTCCTTCAAGCTCTGATCCTAGAACTGAGTGGATCTAGAACCTACAGCTAGCCCAGCCTCTCTTGGGCCTCAGTTCTGTTATCTGGAAAGTGGGGAGGATGAGATGTGATATGTTAGGTAGGGTTCTTGGCCTGAAGCAGCAGATTCTCATTATAGTTAATTCTATCTTCAAGGGACATTGGGAGGAGGTGGGGGGTATTCCCAAAGCAAAGAGAAAACTTGAGAACTCCTCTGAGTGGATAGAAGCCACAGCATCTGAGGACTTAGCCAGTGGACATTAGGCTGTCTCTGGTGGGAGGAATGGATGCAGCAGGTTGGCTTCACTTCTTGGGTTCTACTGCTCTGGTTATAATTTCCTGGGAGGATGAGTCTGAAGCCTCATCTGGGTCAGGTGAGCACCTCCTGCCAGGAAGCAGGGATCTCTGAATGACGGTCCCATCTGCAGTGGATGCCCTGAAGAAAAACACCACCGCCACTTCACAGCATCCTCTTACCCTCTGAGTGTCCATGCACACACCCAGGAAGAGGCAGCACCTGAGCTTGAATCCAGAGCTTCTGTTCCACATTCTGGATTCATACCCTCGGATGCAGGGTGGGCGGGGCCTGGCTGCTGTGTTTGACTAAGTGGGTCCAGTTGTGCTGGTTGGGGGCAAAGTATCAGGATGTGTGTGTTCTGTCTCTGGGGTGGAATGCAGGCCAGGGTCATGCCCAAAGGAAGTGCCTTATTGCCACAGTCTGGCCGAATGGGGCCGGGGTCAGGCAGTAGGTTATTTCAGACCATGTCCAGTTCTGAGGGAGAAAGCTCTGCCCAGCACGGCGGTCTGGAGAACAGGATCCAGCCTAGAGTGGGGTCAGGGGAACAGTGAGATGTGAGGCCGAGGGCCAGCAGGTTGAGCCTCAAGAGCAGGCCACCAGTCTCTGTGGGAAACCGCATCAAGGTGGGGAAATTGAGGTAAAAGTGAGGGCAAGGAGTGGGGGAGGAGCAGAGGGTGTGACAGCGCTAGTGCCCCCTGCTGGACAGAGATGAAATGACACCTGTGCTCCATCCCCCCCAGACCAGCTCAGGTGAGGTGTGTGGCCAAGCCTGGGTGACACCAGCCAAGGCAGCTGGGGAGGGGGCAGAACCCAAACCGAATTCATGGCACATTAATGGGGATCCTCTTCCCCCATCACCTTCCAAGCCACACCTTCCTCCTGAGGGACCTTTTTCCTGGGCTTCCCATCCCAAGCCTGCAGGCAGGTGGGCAAGAGAGGGTGTCCCAGGCCCTGAGGGAGCAGGGACAAGTTGCAGAGAATTGGAAACAAGCATGGGAACAAGGAGGCAGGAGAAGCGCTGCAGGTCGCAGGAGGAGATAGGGTGAGAAGGAGCTTGGAGCCGGAGGCTGTGAGGAATGGGGGTGGGGTGGGGGACAAAGGCAGGAACCAATGGAAACTGAGGTCCTAAGCCAGGTGAGGGCTTTGTTCTTCTCTCTTTAGTGCCACACAGTGGCACTTGTGGCCAGTGCCCTGCCTGGTCCCCAGGGACACCACTTCACATGCTCACCTCTGTGCTTTCCCTTGCAGCAGCCAGCACCCACCTTCTGTTCCTTGGGGGCTCCCCTGGGCCAGACCAGGGAGCTGGGCTACCTGGGAATGAATGCCCACCCCTCTACACTGCCTCAGGGCTGCCCTTCAGAGGACAGTCCTTCCAATGGGGCATCTCTGAGGCTTACGGTGCTGTTCATTGCCCCATCTTGTTACAATGCAGGTTCGGACTTCATAGGTCTAGGTGGACCCCAAGTCATGCAATTCCCGGGTGTTGTTCTGGCTGCAGGTCTCTGGGCCCCTCAAAAGCCTTGGTGCAGGACTCTCACCTGATCTCTCTTCCTGATTCCCTTTCTTTTCTCTATACTGGTTTTCCCGGGAATGCCTCTTACAAAATCACCGTGATCCAAATCCTCATCTGAGGGTCTGCTTTTGGGGAACCTGATGTAAGACACACGCTGCTCCTGTGAGACAGGCATTGCTCCTCCCTGTAGGCAGAAGAGGAGCTAATGCTCAGAGAGGGATAGTCACTAATACAGAGACACACAGTCATCAGCCGTAGAGAGAGACCTGTGTCCAGGCCTGCCTGAAACCCAAACCCAGCCCTTCCCCCATTACACTAAGGGCTTGTAACCACGTCCATCAGTCCCCCAGATATGCTGGCATCTCCTTGCAGTGTGTTCTTTCCTTCCCAACCCTTCGAATTTGGAAACCAGCTGTGGGCAGGTGCAGACGACCCCATGTACCCCTTCTCAATCCAAGCTTCCAGGCCTGAGACCCTTCGCACAGTGAAATGCACCAAGTTCTGACTCAGCGCCAGCCCCAGGATTCCAGTCCTCCCCGCCAACTTCTAAGCGCCTCTCAGGGCTCTGTCCGTCTTCTACTTTGGCCACAAGACAGTTAAGCAGTGGGATCCGCGGAGGCCATTAAACAAGGCAGGATGTAAGAATCAATGGAAAGCTCTTCTGTCCTTTCATCCAAGGACACCAAGAGCAGAGGCCAGGCTTTGTATGGAAAGAGCGATTTGTGTTTTCAAAGGTCTCCCGCTGCCCCGCCACCCAGTGGCTGGGAATCTACCACGGGGCGTGCGACATCCTGGCACTCCGAAGCGGCTGTTTTCCGTTCCCTGGTGAGCGTTCCCCACAGATGACACTTCATCGACCTGCTTATAATTGTCAATGCCACCCCAGTGGACCTCCCGGCCATCACTGCCTCAAAGGTATGTTATCAAAACAGGCAGAGAACCTTGGCTGTGGGTCCGCAACAAACACCCATTTCCTGAAAGCGTCTTTTAATTTTGCATTCTGAACACCACCTGTGAGGCGTGTGACAGTGACAGCTGACTTTAGAGCCAGCTTTCTTGCTGCTTTCTTTGTATTTGGGTGGGGGGTTGTGTTTGGGGACAGGGGAAGGGGACCCAGGCACAGGGGCAGGTGGGAGGGGGAGTGCTACCATGGACTCTACTCTGAGCATTTCATCTTCTTCTACACAGAAGTGTGGACTGGTCCCTTCTCTCTGCCTGAGGGTTACTTTTTGGTCACTTCTCTGCCAAGGAGCCGGGGCTGCTGGGTGGAAATGGCTTTTGTTCAAGCCTCAGATCTGCCCCTGTGTGCTAAGTGACAACAGGCAGCTTCCCTAACCACCTCCATCGGCTTTGTCCCCCCCGATGTGGCTCTCATAGACCAAAGGAGACAATGTACTCTAGTCACCTTGGGACAGAAAAGTCAATCCTCCATAACTGTTAGCTGCTCTTGCAATCCGCATGCACCTGTTGCTATCTAGTGTTGGGGTCAGAGGAGGGCTCAGGGAGGTGCTGGGGACAGGGCTGGGTCTGGATGGATGAGCCCAAGCTTCCAGCACGAGGAGGGCAGGGCTGTTCCCTGTGAAAAGCACATTGATCGTTCATTAGGTACCTATCACTCCCAGCTTTTATTTTTGGTATATATTTTATTTAAGGTGCCAAATGCTGTTCTGGATCAGATGACAGCTCAGGCTGTTGACTCCCTCTCTGAACCCAATCCATGAGGTGCCTGCAGACAAGCAGGAGGTACACCTCTGGACTGCCCTTGGGCACTGACATAAAACTTGTGAAGCCCAGTGATAAGTGGAGGGTGGTCAAGTCCCAGCATGGGGTGACATAGCAACCCAGAGTGGGAACAAGAGTGGGGGTGGAAGTGGGTCCTTTCACCACCACTCTGTGGTGAGGGGGACCAAATCCTCCTCACTCTGGGAATTTGTATTTTCCATCCCTATAACTTTAGGCTCTACTGATCACAGGTGCTGGTCACCAGGAGCTGTGGCAGGGGTGTCTCTACAGTCATCGTCTTTGCCTGGTTATGTCAGGCTCCTCGTGCTTGTACCCTGCACCTGGAGAAGGGAGTTAAAGTACTGGTGTGGGGGTGGGGGAGACTGATTATCATGAAGTAGCAGGTTTGTTGCTAGGCAATGTGGGTGGGAAAGAGTATATCCAGGATTGAGGGGACACACTGGGGTCCCTCTTGAAGTTTTCAAGCTTGGAGGTGCCCAAGAACCAGGCATGGTACCTGGGACTCAGATCCTGAGGAGTGAAAGTTTGCCAAAAACCAAACCAAAAGAAGACTGGCCAGGGAAATGTCAGAAAGGGTGACACAGGGGTACATTAGTTTTCTAGAGGTGATGGAACACATTACCACTGACTGGGTGGCTTCAACAATAGAATTTGATCATCTAACCATTTTGGAGCATCCAAGATCAAGGTGTTGGCGAGGTTGGTGTCTTCTGAGGGCTTATCTCTGGCCATCTTCTCTCTGTGTCTTCATGTGATCTTCCCTCTGTATCTACTATGTCCATATTTCCTGTTCTTATCAGATTACCAGTTCTATTGAATTAGGGCCTACCCTAAGGACCTCACTTTACCTTAATTACTCTTTAAAAGACCCCATCTCCAAATGCGGTCATTCTGTGGTACCCAGGGTCAGAACTTCAACATCTGGATTTTGCAGGTGACACACTTCAGCCTTGTTTTCAACAGCTTTTTTTTGTTGTTGTTGTTGTTGCTGTGACTAAAATACCTGACAACAACAATTTTAGAGGAGGAAAAGTTTATTTGGTGGCTTATGGTTTCAGAGGTCTCAGTCCACAGACAACTGGCTCCGTTCCTTGAAGATGGAGGTGAGGCAGAACATCAAGGTGGAAGAGAATGGCAAAGGAAAGCAGGTCAGAACATGTCCACCAAGAAGCAGAAAGAGAGAGAGAGAGAGCAAGCCTCCACCTACCAGATACAAAATGAATACCCAGTCACTCCCCCAGGGCCCACCTCCTTCAGCCACACCCTTCCCACCTTCAGTTACCACTCAGTTAATCCCCACCAGGGAATGCACTGATTGCATGTCTCACACTTGAACTTTTGGGGACACCTAATATCTAAACAAGCCTTTAATAGGGGAAATTCATGATGAATATTAATTATAACTTCAGGACCAACTGTCCCAGAGGAACTATATATAGTTCAATCCACCAATTCTTCTAAATTTATTTGTTTATTATTCAAGAAATTGCAACAAACTACCACTTGGAAAAATCATTGAGAGAAGAGAACAAACTAACTGCTCTAGTGGTTGGCTCTGAGTGGTGGGCTGTGGTAGCCCCTCTCAGGACCCTTCCTCATCTTTCAAAGCACCCATTGTCCTTATGACCCCGATGGCTGCCTACTGTATGCATCCGTGACTACCCTTCCAAGAGCTTTCCGTGGCTTCCTCAGCTTGTGCTCAAGGTAGGCAGAAAGTTCTGGAGAGGTGAAGCCCCCGGAGCTGCCCTCAGCCAGTGAAGGGTGACAGCTGGAGGACAGATAGACTAGCTTGCTGACCCTGGCAGGCGTGTAGATAGGAAACTTCAAGGAGTGCTCTGTGCTGCCCCCCAGAGCTCACTAGTGGGATAAAGTCCTGCTAGACCATTAATGCTGGCTGTATTTTGACTTCCTCCCTCTTCTGGTTTACTTCCGTTTCAGCTGGTCCTCTTTTGAGGTTTATGGACTGTCAGATGCCCAAGGGTTAGATGGAGTATCTTCCTGCAATAAGACAGACACATAATTCTGCAATTAGGCAGAATCTCCCCACTCCTCTTGTGGGTACCTTTTGGGTTTATAATTGAAATAAATGACTTGCATTTAAATCCGATGCCAAGGTCTGCTTCTAGGTGAAGACAAGAAGAGCATCCATTTGGGTGCTTACTGTGGGCTAGAATTATAACAGTTCTGTTCACACCCTCCTCTGGTCCAATCCTGTGAGATCGACTCTGGCATTTCTATTTTAACATATCAGGAAACTGAGGCTAATCGTACCTGCAGAGGGTCCAGGATTCCACTCATCAGTGCTAGAGTAGGATTTGCTTCTGATGATAGGGCAATGCCCAGTTCCCGAAGGACAGGCTTCTGGATGTGCCAGGCGAGGAGTTGGGGTTTTGGGGCTTAGTAGTCATTTCCCCTGTCTGGGTCTCAGTTTTCCCATATGTGAAATACAAAGATAGGGATAGACTAGCTCAGCTAGTCCCCCAGGCTCTTGAAGTCTAAGATGGGACCCATCAGTGATGGTACTCTGGACCCCATCTCCCTCTGACATCCTCCCTGCAGGCTGGTTCCCCATGTGACTCCCAGGCAAGGCTTTGGAGGCCACGGGGAAGGGGGTCTACCTTTCCACTGGTCCCCCTTTGAGGTTTACTGACTGTCAGATGTTCAAGAGTTAGATGGATCATCTTCCTGCAATAAGACAGACAACATGATTCTGCAAATGTCATCTGACTCTCTAGGAAAAGCAGATTTCTTGGCTACTCTAAAATGTCATGGAGGAAGTTGTTGGGATTCATTGATGAAACTGTAATCTTTCCCCACGCATTTCCCACAAATGCCATATAACTCTTTCCACGAGACAGTTTCAATAGATTTAATGAAGAGGACGAGGCAGGTAAGATGGGGAGGGGGGTGGCAGCAGATTAATGGTTGCTTGAAAGATTATTCACAGATGACAGCTCATGATGGATGACGGGAAGCTGGCACACCTATGCTCAGGTTTTCCATGTACCAGGCACCGTGCTAGACACAAAGCTTCCTGCCCCGAAAGAATTCCGTTTCTGAAACGAGGAGAGACTTACATTCAGAGAGACTAAGTAGTCAGCACAAGGTCATGCAGTCAGTCGGTGACAGAGGGGGAGTTAGGTCCAATCATGAAGAGCAAAGTTTCTGGAGAAGGAAGGATTGGATTTGAATTTGCCACCCACTGATTTGCTTATGGTGTGGCCATTGGCATGTCCCTTGACCTCTTTGAGTATGAGTATCTTTGTCTCATAAATGGGGATACCACCACTATTGTAGAGTATGGGGGTGTGTCCATGTTAACACCATTTTAGGCCACGTGGAACGTGCTCAGTGTGTGGCTGTGAGGTTGTGTTGCCTGTTAGAGTCCCTCTGCCCCGGGGTCTATCCACCTCTAACATTCTCTATCCTCTTCCTCCCCCCCCACCCCCCCAGGGAGGTCCTTCTGGCTGCCTGCCATTTCCCTGGGGGGCATTCACCTCTGGGAACAAGACCTTTGCCTTATCCCTGCTGGCCGGTGTCCTGACTTTGGTCATTTGCAGTTACAGAAGGGGGTGCAGACTGATCCCTTCTGTAATAGAGACATCTCTGTTCTGTTCTCAGTGGTCGTGACATTTGCTTGTCTCACATTTGAGGTTCCTGTAACCTCTCACTCTCATCAGATTGATCTGGCTCCTGCGGCTCCCAGCATGTGACCTCTGCCCTGTCTCTGCTGAGGTTCCTGCCTAGACCACACCTCATCCCTCCAGTTGCTTAGGAACCTGGGCTCAAGTTAATGAGTGGCAAAGGTTATTGGCAACCATTTTTCATCCACCTGCCAAGGTACCTGAGAGCCCACCATTAGAAAGGCACTTGTTTAGTTAAAGGTCAAGTGTCTTTTGTTAACATGCAGCAAACTCAGTTCTAGCATCATCCACACCTTGGCCAGGTGTGCCTTTGGGTAAGGGTCTGGAGGCTGGGGAGTCCTGATGTTTTCCCCAAGGAGTGAGGAAATCTCAGTGATCCTTGTAGCCTCAGTTCAGAACTTCCCCAACAATTGCTAGTGGGGTTGATGCTTCCAGTTGGGGTTTGCCACCAATTACCTGGGAAGTAGACAGACTTGATTTTCCCCTCATCCTGTCTAGGGAATTTTGGACTTTTATTAGAAGGCTAAGTGTGGGTAGTGGGTGGTGGTGGTGGCGAGGGAGGAAATCTAGCATAAACCCAGTGAGAATGTACCAAGGTCTAGAAGGAAATGGTTTTTCTGAGTGCTGATTCCTTAGCCAGCATCTCCTTCCCGATTGGCCTGGATGCTATGATGAGGCTGGCGCTTTCTCTGGTGCCAGCATGGAGACAAGGAGCACTGTCAGCTGCTGTATGCATCCCTGATGCAGTGAGAGGAGACATGAAACCCCACCCCAGAAGATTCTGGTCCTCTCTCCAACTCCATCCTTTATTAATAATGATCCCTCAGATTGTTGGGCACTTATCAGGTGCCGGGCAATGTCCTCCGTGATTTATGTACATGAACTTAATGAATCTGCAACATAACTCTGTGCATTAACTCATTCTGTCCAATCTGGGCTTGAGAAAACAGGCACAGAGAGGGTGGGGGAAATTCCCAAGGACAACTAAGTGGCAGATCCAGAACTTGAGCCAGGTGTCCTTGCTCCTTGGGATGGACTATTAACCACCGTTCCCTCCTACCTCTGGTGAAGGTCAAGTTGTCTCCATGCTGAAACTTGAGGACCTCCATGCTGCGCGCATGCGTCCTATTTTGCATCTGCATTCTCTCTGCATCCTCTGGCTCTGTGTCACCGGTCTCTCTCACACTGACATCTGTCCTACTGCAGATATTGGAGAATCACCTGTGTCTCTCAAAGAGCTACCACACACAGGGAGCCCTACCACATTTGGGGAGCCCAGACCGGGGCTACTTCTAATTCAGAAAAATGACCTCACCTTCCTAAGCTCCAGTTTCCTGAACTAGAAAACAATCACATGGTTTCATAACGGCAAACAGAAGGAGACAAGTGGAAGCTGGAGCCATTTGGCTCAAGTCCACAGAGGGAGGGCGCAAGGGGAGCTATGGGGCTTCCCTTGGTTCTTGAAACTAACCACCCGAGAGGCCATTCCAGGACAGGATCCCACTCTCAGGAGAAACTGCTCATTGTAAATCAAAACGGAGCAAGACACAGGCAGGAGAGAAAAGGAAAGATAAAGCCCAGATAAGAGCAGGTCCAAGAGGTCTCAGAAATCAAGCCACGTGTTTTTGAACACCTCACAAAAGCAATAAAAAAAGGAGCCCTGTGAAATCAGTGTTTCTAACTTCTGGACAATACCTCCTAAAAAGCCAGGAAAATTAGTTTCACATAAAAAGGAGCCACAAGAAAGAATCAAGAGCGACTCCAACACAATGTTATTATAAGGGAACAAGAGAATGAGGAGCAAAATAGCCTTTTCTACAGACAGTGTGCCAGAAAAGAGAACACAAATATAATGTCCTATTATAAATGAATGAAAGACAGTATGGTTCCAGGTAGGAAAGAAGACCACGGATTAGAACTCGAGAAACTCAGGAATCAGGTGACAGAACTCAGGAAAGAATTATAAATAAAAAGGAGTACACTGGAAGGGACAGAAGACTAGGCAAACACTCCAAGTTCCTGGTAGAAATAAAGAGTGAAGAGGAGAAAATTTTTTCAAAAAGGAAATGAAACTAGGAAAGCAATGTTTTAAGAGAAAGAGACAAATACTGCAGATAAGCAAAGACAAATCGAACACATAGACAACAGGAGCCCCCTCGAAGAAAACCAAAAGGGCAAAACAATGACCAAAGGTATAAGTCAAGAAAACTATCCTGAAATAGAATGCAATTAGGAATTCCACATTAATTTTTTTGCATTATAATTATAGGTAATAGTGGGATTCATTTTGACATATTGGCCAATTTCACTCTCCACTGCTTCCCCTTTCCCTCCTTTCCTCCCTCTCCTTCTCCCTTTTTCTGCTCTACTGGTCTCCCTTCTATTTCTATGAGACACCTCCCCCCTTTTATTTTTCTAGTGTCGGCATATGAGAGAAACCATATCACTCTTCACTTTCTGAGTTTGACTTATTTTGCTTAACATAATACTTTCAATTCCATCCATTTTCCTACAAGTGACTTAATTTCATTCTTCTTTGAGTATGTGCACCATATTTTCTTTATTCATTCATCTGTTGATGAACACCTAGGCTATTTCCATAACTTTGCTATTGTGCTGTTGAAAACATGGGTATGCATGATTTCTATAGCATGCTGACTTTAACTCTTTGGGATTAATATGGAGGAGCTATATAGCTGGGTCATAGGGTGGTTCCATTTCTAGCTTTTGAGGAACTTCCATAGTGATTTCCATAATGGTTAAGCTAATCCACAATCCCACCAACAGTGTATAAGTTAAAGTTCCACATTGAAGGGTTTACTCTGGTACTGAGAATATTGATACAAAACAACCAACTACAAGACAGGAGTCTAGTAAAATTATCGAACCATAAAGAAAAAAAATCCATTGGTCATCCAGGTCCACAGAACTAGTGATTTTAAAGGGAAATAGAATGAGATCATTGAGAGTTTTATAAAGTGATGCTTCATTAAAGGAGAAAATGGAGTAACATATTTAATGTACTTGAGGAAAGACTGTATGAGCCAAGGATTTTATGTTCCTCAACACTGACATTCGGGTATATAAGGGAACAAACATATCTGTAAGCAAGAACTCAGGAATGTTTCCCCTGAGACTTTCAAGAGGAATCTATTAACAAATGAACTTCAGAATACCCAGACAACTAGAAGGATGTGAACAAAAGGACTTGTGATAAGATTAAATATATGATTACCTGCAGAACTAACAACAAAAACGGGAGAGGGCTCCATGGTGCAATGGTGTGTACTGTACAGAACAACTATAAAAATGGGAGAATATGGGGCTGGGGTTGTAGCGCAGTGGTAGAGTGCTTGCCTAGCATGGGTGAGGTACTGGGTTCGATTCTCAGCACCACATATAAATAAATAAATATTCATCAACAACTAAAGAAATATTTTTAAAAATGGGAGAATATAAAGATCAAATGCAAAAACAATTTCTTTCTGACTTTCAGTCATCATATTGGTGGTAATGGTACTGTCACTTTGAAATTGTTGCATATATAATGTGCAATAAAGCCAATGAGTAATTATGAGATATTTAAATTCTGTAATCTCTCGGGTCTGGAGAACCATCATTGCTTCTGTGGAAGAAAGAAGACATGGGCGGGCTATGTAGGAAGCCCACAGTCTTGACTTCCAACAGGAAGTGCCAGGTAGTATATATTCATGTTGTGGACATTGGCTCCCATCATTTTTATTTAGATCCAACGCATCCTTTTTATTGGTTGGATAACATCGTATTATATGGTTTTACTGCAATTAATGCAAGAAAAAACATAATTCCCCAATTTTCAGCATTTATGAATCAGTAAACACTGTTTCTGAGTATATGAGGGAATATTTTTGAATGAGAAATTCCTAGGAATAGAATGCAAGGCCAGGAAGTACGCTTTCCAATAAATATTAGGTAATTGTCACATGAAAAGGTCATATCCATTTCAGCTTCCACCATGAAAACGCAAGAGCACTGTGTTCCCACATCCTTGTGACCCATTTTCACTCCTATGGGAAAAAGATTGTTGAGTCTATGTTTATTTGCTCACCAAAGAGATTGAGAAGGTCTTTACTCATTCTTCTTTTGTGAATGGCTTATTTGAACTTTGACTTATTTAAAGTTGAGCGCTTGTCTTTTTATTGTTTACTTACAGGATCTTTCAACGTATTATGGATGCCAGTTCTTTTCGGGTTGGAAATGTGTCTCCTTAGTCTGGAATTTCTTTTAACAAGGAAAAGGTTTAAGATTTTATGTAGCCTAGATCTGTCAATTCCCATCCCTTTTTAATGGCTTCTGGGTTTCCTGTAACATCTTTTTTTTTTTTTTTTAAAGATTTTCTTTACCCTCAGTCATAATAATTTTCCTCTATTTCTCTCCAGTGGTTATATGGTTATATTTTTAATCTGCTGGAATTTTACTTTTATGTGTGGAGTGAGATAGAAATCTATGATGTGTGTATGTATGTTTGTTCAGTATCTATCCATTAATCATCTATCATCTCTTTCTTTGCAAAAGATAGCCGATTTATCCAATATCCTTTATTAAATAGTTTATCTATTCTCCAGTGATTTGAAAACCTTTTTTTTTTTTTTCACTCAGTAAATTTGTATGTGGTAGGTATTTCTGGCTTCTTTCTGTTACCCCAGACTGTGCTTCTTTCTTTCCTGGACCATACTCTTCTCTTTCTTGTGCTTCTTCCTTAAAGATGAGGAGTATATTTCATGAGTGTATTTCATGAGTGCTTGCCTGTCTCTTTTCCTCGCTACCATATGTACACGGGCTGAGAAGCAGTTGACAACCTGCAGACAACAGATCTTTTGGGATTAGCAGTTTAGTCTGTGAGTCCCAGACTCCCCTTCTAGCTCATCCCTCTGACTTCTTGTTTGGACTCCTAAGTCTCTGGGGCTTAGTCATCCCTTTGTGGGCTATTTCAGTGGTTGCTATGTCCCGGCCAAATCCATACTGAACTCTTAATTATTTTAGATGCATGTAAATGTCAACATCTGAAATTCACTCCTAAGTTCCCTTCTGTGTTATTCTTCGACTGGTTCCCCTGTGTGGTGGTGGGAGTGACTTGAGGAGGTGGGACCTTGTGAAAGGTCCTTATATCACTGGGGGAGATTTTCTTGGAAGGGATTTAAGGTAGTTTTTATAGAATCTGCAAGTGCTCACAAGAGTAAATTGTTGTAAGAGTGAGTCTAATCCCTGAGTCACTCTTTGGCTTCTTGTTTTGCAATGTGATTTCTTGCTCCCATATGGGCTACTATTATGATGCCATTAGGCCCTTACCAGAGCTGAGCATAGGGGGCTGTCTGATCTTTTAACTTTCCAAACTGTGAGCTAAATAAACCTCTTTACTTCATAAAGCTAGCCTGCCTTAGGTATTTTATTATAGTAACAGAAGATGAACCAACACACCCTATCAATTTGTAAGTTAAAAATAATAATTATTGGTATTATGTTTGAAATGGCATGATATTCATGAATTAATTTGGGGGAAAAAAGTAAAGAAATATGCAGTGTGTGTTTTCACATCCAAGAATATGATTTCTCATTTTAGGTCTTTTGAAAATGCCTTTTTTGTGCATTTTCATAGAGTGCTTATATTTTTTCTTGTTAAACATATTTTTAGATGAGTTATAATTGCTGTGGATATTTTGAATGTGGTGCTGCTTTTCATTATGTTTTCCTCCACTATATTTCACAACTGATTTTTGCTTATGTAAAGTTAAGCTATCACGTTTAAAAATATTTACCCCCTGCTCTAGTGTGGATCTGAAATATCCCCCCAAGGCCCACGTGTGAAGGGTTTATGGGACCATGGTCTCTTTCTCTCTTTCGTTCCAAGTCATGAGAAAAATGGCTTCACTCTGCCACTTGGTGTCAGGCATCATGATGTGCGACCACAGTCTCAGAAGAGTGGAGCCAGTTATGGACTGAAACCTCCCAAACTGTGAGGTTTCTTTTTGTAAGTTCTTGTAGAGACCTTGAGGGAGGGGAGGGCAGGGAAGGGTTGAGAAACTGAGCTGGGAGGGTCACAAGGAATTTTCTGCTCTTTTCCTTCATTTGAGGTCTGACTCTGTGAGAAGGTAAACTTCAGTTCAGGATGATTCTTTCCCCTTAGCTTAAGCTTTGGATACCACTAAGTTACATTGGTGAGATTTGCATCAAGATGCTATACCCCTCCCCTTCCCAAGCCTCTCCCCATTGGCTCAGAGATGGAGCATCCGTGGCTCAGAGACGGGGTATCTACTGCGTTACAGGGGATCCAGGGCTACCAGTGTCTATGCGTAGTAAGTATCCTCAACATTTGATGTATTATATTTTTTTGAAAAATTTGTTATTGGTTCTTTTTAGTTATATATAACATTAGGATTCATTTTGACATAATTACACAAGTGTGGCATAAACTTTGCTCTAATTCATGACTTCCCCTTGCCCTCGCCTCCTTCCTCTCCCTGTTCTCTTCCCTCTACAATCTTTCTGTTATTTATTTATTTTCTGTTATTTGCTTATTAGAGTTTTTTAAAATTAGTGCCTTGTGAGTATACATAATGGTGATTCACTGCGGCATGTTCACATACATACCTGGGATCATTAGGTCAGATTCCTTCCACTGCTCTTCCCTTATCCCGTTCTATCTGCTCCTGCTTAATCCCCTTCCTTCCTCTGTGTCACCAATCTTTTTATTTTGATGGAATTCCCCCACCCCTTTTCTTGTCCCTGATTTTGGACTAGCTTCTGCATGATGTTTCATGTTTCTTGATACAAATTCTAAATATACTTTGTGGCAAGAAGAGTCATTCTCTATATCGTTAAATATTTTTAGGAGTTACAAATTCTGAGATACAGAATTTGTTGATTATTCCATATTGATAACTACCCACAGAAGTTGGTGTAATACCATCTCTGGTTTTGGGCTAGGCTCAACACCCGGTGGAACCCAAGCCCTGTACAGAGCTTTCACAATTAATATGGGAAACTGTCTAACAAGTTGTACAATTTGGTTTAATGGGATGTCTGATGAGTGACACATGGTTGTTTGTCAACTAAAAATATCTTGAAGACCTTTGAGCAAACCAAGGGAGACCTCTCTTGTGTCATGTCTCACAAACAGCTGCGCCCTGCTCTGGGTACACATAATTGCTGAAACTGATTTGGGAGGGCTGCAAGTGTTGATGCTGTCATATTAATTTGCTCCATAAATCAACACATGGACTTGACAGCCTTTTTAAAATCTTTATCATTATGCATTTATCCTTTGTATTCTGAAGGAGTCATATCTGCCTTTGATCCAAAGCTGCTCATATTCATCAAGCAAATATTTATTGAGCATTAGGAGGTACTGTGTTATAGGGCCCAGGGCCCATCTTCAAAGAGCTCACAGTCAAATGGGGAAATAGGTATATAAGCCAAAAATTTCAATTTACTACCACCAGGATAGTGATAGAGTTAGGCATTGATAGAGTATTGCCATGAAGAATCATTCATTCATTCTTTCAACAAAGACCTGCTAAGATAGCGGTGTGGCCTCTGCATACACAGATAAATAGGGAATGGTGACTAATTCATGGAACTCAGGCTTGGAGCAGGATACACACACACACACACACACACACACACACACACAAGATTAGATTATGCATAAGTACCAGCTATGTTAATCCATAGGAAGCATGGTGGGGCAAGCCAGAGTAGAGAAAAATCATCTCATGGGGGAGTTAGAAAAGACTTCAAAGGACAAGTGTTGTTTTAAGTAAGTCTTGGAAAGTATACTAAACCAATAGGGAAGAATGTTCAAGGTGGTAGTAATGGTGTATGCAAAAGTGGGGAAAGGGAGAAATTGTGTAGGATCTAGAAATACTATGGCATGGACTGAATATGTTGGAAAAGGGCTTGCCGCAGTCTGGCTGGGCACAATTCAGGAGCCACTTGTCAAAAGAAATGAACTTTATTTTTAGAACCACACACGCCAAACAAAACAGCTCCTCAGGAAAAACCTTCAGAGCCTAACTGCCACCACCAGCTTCCCACAAGCCTCTCAACCTCCCCCACTCCTCCTGCTCTTGAGGCCGATTGGCTGGGTCGCGTGGGCGGAGCCAAAAAAGTCCCCCAATGAGCAGCTCCATGGTCTGAAAGGGCGGGGAAACAGCCCAATGAGCATCACCGCAGAGGAGCCAATCAGTTGGCAGCTAGAAATTGCTGGGGCCATGGTGAGCCATTCATCAGCTGGCAGCTGGAAGTTTGCTGGGGCCCCTTCGGCTGTGGCTCTCAACAAGGGCTGTGGTGAGAGGAGAGGCCAGAGAATCAGGCAGAGGTCACCCACCATGGCTGGTCTTAAATGGCCAGACAAGGAGCCTACCATGATCCAAAACCTCATTCACTGTCAAGTTCTTGTTTTTTTTTTTCTTCTCACCTTTTTCCGTTTAGAAATGCCAGCCCTAATTATTTGCATACTAAAAATACAATGGGCTTGAGAATGCCATGCACAGGAAATAATAAGCTTTGAATTAAGCTTGATTGTTGTTTATGAATTTTCCAAATTACTTTTCTGTTAACTTGCTGGTCATATTTTAGTGCAGGCAACATCTACAATTGATCATGAAACGGTTAAGAGAATAGTGAGAACTGAACAGGATCATACACACCATGGGACTATATGGGAATCATACAGAACTTAGGGAAACCCCTTGCTGCTTATGGTAACTGCCAAGAGGTAGACCAGTTGCCTGTATTATAAGACCTTCCCAACTAAATCCAGCATTCTGGAAAAGAGGTGAGAAAATAGAGTCCTCCAATGGTTCCCCTTCTAGAATTTAGGAATTTGAATTCTTGTCCCACTAAAGTGAAGGGAGAGGGAATCAGAATGGTGTTCACAACTCAAGGTCATGGTGCCTTCTCAAAGTAAGTGGATTACCAGCCCCACCTTATGGTGAGGATGTTGATATTTGGGTAAGTTAAGCAGTAGTTTATAGACTATTGCTAATTAAAGGGAGGTTAAGGGTCTGTGTTTTGTTGCCAGCTGCACATGGAAGCTTCTTGAAAAATGCAGAACCCCAGGCCTAACCTTAGACCTACAGAATCAAAATCTGCATATTAATGAATTGTCCCACCTCTGCCTCCAGATTCTATGCAGAATAAAATGAGAGAAGCATTGATCCCTAGAAGAGCCAGGTCAGCTGACTTCAAAGTTTCTCCTCCCTCTGAGGCCACATTTACCTCTACTTTCGGCTACTGTGTTTATTCCTGAATATCCTGAACAATTTTGGCCAGGGATAATGGTTGAGTCTTCCAAGAGTGTCTATTTCTACTGTTAGTGTGAATTCTGGGTTTAATATGTGGATAATGCATTGTGACTGATCTTGTAAGGTTGTGGAAAAGTCTTCATGGAAAACAGAAGAGAAAATTCTTCATTCTCCTGGGTGGTCTCTTATTAAAGAAACCAACTGATATTAAAACAAATCAATTCCATCTCACTAAGGCAATTTACTGGGCATTGTCCCCTCCCCCCGGAATTTGCAAAGTATTTTCTATTTTAATTACTGAGCATGTTTATTTACTCATTAGTTCACTTATTCCAAAAACCTTTGTCTGTACTATGTTCTGGAGACCTGGAGGCCTAAGACAGGGTCATATTCTCAAGAAAGAAGGAGACAACAAAACACTGATTACAACCCAATTAATATGTGATAAATAACAGCCCTTCTGTGTGACAAAATTTTCTGCTAACCCCAGTTTCAAGCATTTTGCTTAGTACATAGAATGCGTGTCATGTGAGTGTCTCAATTTTTGTGTTTGGAATATATTGTCATTCCAGTTATAATCTAGTCATAAACAAAGTACTTTGGGAAAGGGGCATGATACAGAGGAAGTGGTAGCTCTGCCCAGGGACAGATGGCATTTCATGGAGGGGATGACCTTCATCCATTCATTTGGCGGATATTTAGTGACCCTATGCAAAACGCAGACCAGTGAAATGGGATATTGAGGGTTAGGAATGGGTGTTCCTTTATTCTTGCCCTTGGTCCTAGCTGATAGACCTATAATTACGCAGTGAATCAAGCACTTTCAGGGTGACACATGTGACACTGGTGACCCAGTGCTGAGAAATGCATCCTGGAGAAGGCTCCTGAGCTGAAACTTGCAGGATGAGTACTGGAGGGAGAAGTGTTCTAGGTAGCAGGACCAGCAAGAGAGCAAAGACTGGCAGTGGTGGTGGTGGTGGGGAACACCAAGCAACTTGGCTCAGAGTTGCAGGAGGAACGTGGGCATCCTAGAAGTTAGGTGTCTTCCAGTGAGCTTTCTCCAGGCCTTGTAAACAGGAAAGATGTGACCACAGAGTACTACACCTGGCCCAACAGACCACTTTCCAATGATTTAACTACAAGGATTGGCCTCCATTTCCCCAATAGGGATTCTTGTCCCCCTGGCTTATTTCTAAGGCATTGTGGGTGGAAAAGTGCTTAGCTAAGTAGTAAAAACTCTGCCACATTGTGAAGAAGTTTCCCTTGCCCCTTACCTCAGGGAAACATCTGCAGGGTGAAGTGAGGTAAAGTGGATGCGCTCTCGGCTTCCATGTTGAGGGATGGTGGTTAATTAGAAGACTTAAGTTTTTCTTCTTAAGTACACAATAGCTTTTGGGGAAATGGCTGACTGCCCCAGCTGCATGTAAATGCCCAACCGGAAGCCGCAGACAAAGGACTGATTATGACAGAGTGGCACCGGGCTGTTAGCGAGGAGCTGCCAGATGCTGTTAGCAAGTGGGAATTAAAAGTGAAATTGGCAACTTGCCTGGAGAGGAGCATCTCTGGGCCTCACAGAAATCCAGTGGGGAGAACAATACGGACAGAGCGTGGACAGGGTGAGGTTCAAGGCTGGGGATGGGAGCGTTCCAGACGTGGATCCAGACAATCTCCAGCACTGGGAGACATTAGGTCATGATTATTTTCAGATTAGGGATGCAAGGAGCCAATGGCAGGCAGCAGATGAATCAAGGTTGGAGTATGGAGGTTAGCAGTTGAGTTGTGTTATGGGTTGAACTATATCCCCCCTAAAAGATATGTTGAAGTTCTAATCTCCGTGACACAGAAAATGATCTTGTTTAGGAGCACAGTCTACAGTGGCTAACCAAGTTAAAATGAGGTCATTTGGATAGGCTCTAATCCAATATGACTGGCATTCTCATAAAAAGGGGAAATTTGGACGAAGGCAAATAGGCATGGAGACCATACAACCGAGTGACGCATCTATAAGCCAAGGGCTACTGAGGATTACTGGCAAACACCAGAGACGAGAAGTGTTACGGTTTGGATGTAGAAGGTCCCCATAAGAGTTCATGGGTTCAATTCAATGCTGCAATGTTCAGAGGTAAAATGATTGGACCTGACGATTATAATCTCATGGGTGAATTCATCCACTTGATGAATTAATTATTTGATAGCTGAATGGATTACTGGGAAGTGGGATCTAGTTAGAGGAAGTCGGTCACTGGGAGCATGCTCTGGAAGGGTCTGTCTTCTTCCTAGTCCCTTCCTCTTTCTGTTTCCTGGCTGTCGTGAGCTGAGCAGCTTTCCTGCACCGTGTGCTCTTTCTGCATGATGCTCTGCCTCACCTCACGCCTGGGGCAATGGAGTCAGTGGACCATGAACTGAGATCTCCAAAAGAGTAGGCTAAATACATTTTTCCTCCTCTAAGTTGTTCAGGTCGGGTATTTTGCTCATAGGTATGAAAAGTTGGCTAACATAAAGAGGCAGGGGAGGATTCTGCCCTAGAGTTGTGAGAAAGAACATGGCCCCACTGACATTTTGATTTGGGACTTCCAGTCCGCAGAGCATGAGGCAATATATTTCTGTTGTCTTAAGCCACCCACCCCCTTGGGTAGGAGGTAGAACAGTCTCCGCTGATGTGTTAGTTGCCAGCCATAGGCAACTAACACAACTTGCTTTCTTTCCAGTGAAGAGGGTTTGGCTTCTCAAAGCCCTCTCATAAGACCAAGACATGAGGCTTTGGATATAGACAAAAGAGCCGGTCATCCTCTTGGGGCTCTGGTCAGTTACTCAGATCCTCATGGTACACTGATTATGCCAGTCTGCATGTGTGCTCACGCTGGGTCCTGAGAACAATGAACTGTCCCTGTGGTGAGTCTTAGCAGATGCTTCATAGGAAGGCAGACCTGGACTAATCCTCTACACTACTGCTCCTGAGCTGTGTGGCCAGGGCAGGAGACTTTCCCACGTCTCAGTTTTCCTATCAGTAGAGAACCATACCTCTCCCTCCTGGGTTGATAAGGAGATTATTGAGAATATACATGAAAAGTAATAAGCGCTGATCAGTTAGGGGAAAGGAAATTGCAATAAAAAGGGCTGAGGGTGTAGCTCAGTGGTCGAGCGCTTGATTAGCATGTGCAAGGCCCTGGGTTCAATTCTTGGTACCATTAAAAATTAAATAAAATAGAGTTTGTTATCTTCAGAGAGGTCTTGTTTGATGGGGTGATTGTGGGAAATATTTTTGAGTCTGGATTGGGGAACAATGCCCTTTCCTGCCAGATGGAGCCCAGTAAAAGGGCCAGCACTTTCTCCCCTCCCTCCCTCCCTCCTTCCCTCCTTTCTCTCTTTCCCTCTCTCTCTTCTTTCCTCCCTCCCTCCCTCCCTCCCCCACCTCTTTCTTTCCTTCATCCTGGGGATCAAACCTGGGGTGCTATACCACAAAGCTACGACCCCAGCCCTTTTATATTTTTTATTTTGAGACAGAGTTTTGCAAAGTTGCCAAGGATAGCCTGAAACTTGCAATCCTCCTGCCTCAGCCTCCTGAGTTGCTGAGATTATAGACCTTTGCCACTACATCCAGCTATAACACTTTATTTTTGAAGGGCTGCTTCTGTGGACTCTCCTGTGCCCAGAGGCTAGCATAGCAGTTTTTTTCGTCCCTTCACAGGGTAGGAGGGTTGTTCAAATGAACCACACCAGCTTGGTTGGCTTATTCAGGATTCCCAGAACCTGACTCACTCATTACCACTCCTGTCTTTTCTTTTCCCGGTATTACCATTTCAGCTTTAACTAGGTCAACTCCAAACAGGGTCTGTGACTGGAAGACTTTATCTCATTATTATTGCAAATCAGCAATGGAAGAGAATTCCTCCCAGGGAAACCTCTGCACTTGGCCTTGACCCTCCCAGACTCCCGGGCTGTTTACCTGCTGCTCTTTTTACTTCCATGAATGTTCTTTCCCTACTTTGTCTTCCTGGTCAACTCCCACTTACCTTTCACGCACTCTCTGAAGCTATCTATGCCATTCTGTGTCCCTCCAGAGGTTCTTGTCACTTTGTGCTCCTATCCCTGCCTTTTCCTGGACACTGGGAGGATCTTGGGAAAGGGGACTGAACTGATTCAAAGGTCCTGGCATGTAGTTGGGATTATTAATACCTGATGCCCAATGAGTGGGTAAATGTCTGGGAAGAGGCAGGGAGAGCTGCAGCCAGGTTGTAGCCAGAGGATGGAGGGATGGATGGAGAGATGAAGGCGTGGGATAGCGCAGCGTCTCTGCCCCTGCTTTAGCTGGGCACAGGTTTGTGTTGCCTTTTAATGCTCAATGCTGTGGATTCAGGGCTGCTCACGTCCCTTATGGATGAGAAAGACAGATGACAGATAAAGAGATGAAAGAGAGAGAAAGGGAGGGAGGTTTGAACAGAGAGGGAGGGTGATGTGATTGAAACAGCTTATCCTAAGGTGTGTAAAGTTGGTAGTCTATAGTAATCTTCTTTGATGCATCTTATAATCTGAATTTATAAACTCCAAAGAAGATCAGCATGGTGGGCCATGTGGGAGACAGTTTTAAGGGCTGCGTTTGGGGATAAATATCCGTTTGTCCTGCTTCTACCTGCAGTTCAGAGCTTATTGACTTATCCCTCCTGTTTGCTGCCTGGGATCTGGGTGGTGTTGTATCTCTGTGGCCATCTCTGTGCCTCCTCTTGTCTTGTTCTGATTGGATGTAACTGAACTTCTTATTGGACTGAGTAAGTCTCTGTGGGACCTCCCAGTTTTGCAGGTGCCTGGGTGTGGCCACGCCAGAAAACAGGGAGTCCAGTGGAAAGGCTCCAGTATGCACAGGGCCTGCGGAAGAACATGGGCTTGGAACCAGATCAATGACCGGCTCTGGCCACTGGCTGAGGTGTTTGGAGTGTGTTGTTCCATTGCTGCTGAGCAGGTGGCAGCTTTTAGACTGAGCCTGCGTGAAGACTTCTTGTCCCATTCTTCCTTCCTTTATCTATCGAAGGTGAGGTGTTGGGAGGCTGAAGAGCAAAGTAAATTTATGCTCTTCTCTGAAAAGAGAGCTGATCAGCAAGAGTTTGTTCCATGGTTCCGTTTTATTTATTTATTGGACCCACAGTTCTTAAATGGGAGAGCTCTAAGATTCAGGGATCCTGGAAATTGATTTTATATAAAACAATCAGTGGTCCGTTGATATCCAGAGGAGATTGGTTCCAGGACCCTCTGAGGGACCCCAAATTACCAGATCAAGTCCCTTATATAAAATGTGCACATCCTATTGTATGTTTGAAGTCATTTCTAGATAACTTATAATACTCAACACAATGTCAATGTTATGTAAGTACCTGTTCTACTGTATTGTTTAGGGAATAATGGCAAGAAAACAAAAACTGTACATGTTCCGTACAGACAAAATTTTTTTCCACAAATACTTTTTGCTCTGTGGTTGGTTGAATCCAAAGATGTGGAACCCCAGGAATGAGAGCTGACTGTATCTACCAATATGGGAAGGAAAAAAGATGTTGCCTTTCCCAGGGGCAACTGCACTGGAAGGCAACCCCCACCTTCCACATTAAAAACCAAAAACCCAAGACCTCCCCCCCACACCAGAAAAAAAAAAAAAAAACACCTAAAGAAAACCTCAGCCTGGGTTGATCTGACTCCCAGACCTGCAGGATTTTCATTAATATTGGAGAGAGAGACAGCTTCTCAGCCTCAAAACACTTGCAAACTTGGTAACTTCAACCAAGCCTTCTTCACTCCCCTCCCCAGCTCTCAGTTTTCTTCAATGTACAATTGTTATACTGTCGTACTTCCTTCCTGGAGTTAGGAGGATCCAATAAGTTCACATAAATTACAAAATGTTAAATAAATGCTAAGGCTTGATGGTCATTATTATGAACAGAGCACAAACCATTCATCTCGGCACAGAGGAGATCTCGGAGTGACCTGTAGAATTAATGGGACCAATGACATTTATCGCCTGACATCCATCTCTTCACAGTCATCTGTCTCAGTCTTTGGGATGAAGTCATAAAGAGGCACAGGTAGGTGGTAGAGCTGAAGCTGGTTTCTGTTCTTGATTTGAGCATCTCGGTCCTAGCATTTGTGTGGGTTGCTAAGTAATGCTTACTGGAATGTGAAACTCCTAAGTCTTGGGATGGGGCTGGGGGGGTCTTTGGTGGCATCCGAGGGCTTCCAGTGTCTGCCCAACAGCTCCAGTCTCCATTTCCTGCTTTTATGTACAATCACATTTTCCTCTTCTCCAGACTCATCCATCTGTGGCATCCTGGATCATAAATTTCCATTTTTTTTTTCAGAAACTGTGCTGAATCTGAGATCTGATCACAACCAGAGAACCCAGAAAATCCTGTCTTGATGGCTATCAGTCCTCCAATCTGTGAATATTCAGGAAGGTACCAAGGACAATAACAAACAATAACAATAATAACAACAACAACAAAAAAAGAAAGGTAATTATGTTGTGAATGTGGGATTTACTTCTAAGAACTTAAGCAGAATTCTGGCCTGGCAGGCCTCACTTTGGATGATCAAAGTCCACTCCAGAGCTCTCAGAGTGTTTGCATTATCCCTGAGCCTTAAGGCCAGTTGAACCCTCCTCAAGGTCACCTTGACCCCACCCAGGGACCCATCTGAGAAACTCTGAGAACACCAGAATGGGAGGGAGTGTCCCCTTCTTGTAACAGAGAAGCCCAAGTACCTTCCCCAGGTTTTGGAGAAGAGAGACCAGGCAAAAGCAGCAGAAAGCCAAGATTCAGGTTCAAGTCTCTCCTCTCTGGCTTCCTGGAAGAAAGAGATAGAGAAGAGGTCATAGTCCTATAGGTTGAGTGCCATCCCACCCCAGCAAGGCTTCTCTCTATCTCTCCCAACTTTTTTACATATAAAGACAACTTTTTTATTTAGAGAAAGAATAAATATAACAAAGCACTTGTTTAACTGACAAATACAATGAACATGATATAAACTCAGAAAAAATAAGATAATTTTATTATTTTCTTGACATATCTCTAATGTTTTTCTCTTATAATCTTTGGCTGTAGAGTGTCATATGATGATGAATTTATAATATAGTTTCCCACAGAGGGAAGGATAATTTAGCCTCTCCTCTAGCATGATTGATTGAAATGTATTTATTATTGATGCTTTAGGACAGTTTCTGCTTCCTTACTCTCTGCTAGTAAAAATATGCACATTTTAAAGAATGTTTTGAAATTTGAAAAAGCATCTATCAAAATTCTTTCATGTAGGATCTCTTCCAATTTCAGGGCATTCAAAATTTTGTATGCAGTTGCTAATATTTTAAAAATATTTATTTTTATTGAGATATAAGTCCCTTCCATAAAATTACCTCTTTAAAGTGCATAATTCACAGAGATGTGCAACCATCATCACTGTCTAATTCCAGAACATTTCCATCACTCCAAAAAGAATCCCCATACCCAATAGCAGTCACTTTCCATTTGTCTGTCCCCTCCCCGCTCCAATTTCTTGCATCTGTAATTCTGCTTTCTGGTCTCTGTGGATTTGCCTATTCTGAACAGTTCATATAAATGGAATCTTACAATATGTAGACTTTGGCGTCTCATTTCCTTCCCCTAGCTTACCTATCTCAAGGTCATCCATGTTATAGAATTGCATTCATTCATGGAATCAGTATTTTCTTCATTTATAGGCTGAATAAGATTCCATTATATGAATATGTGACATTTTGTTTACTTATTCATAAGTCGATGGCTCTTTGGATTTTTCCCTGAATTTGTCTAGTATTAATAATGCTTCTATGAGCACTTATGTGTGATTTTTTTCCATGGGTGTGTTCCCATGTCTGTTGGGTATACATGTGGGAGTGGAATTGCTAGGTATGTGGTACGACTATGCTGAACTTCATGACTATGGACCTTTCTTAATCATGACCAGAAATGATGCCTCTTCTCCTTGCAGGCTGGGAAAGGTTGGGGTAGAGGGTGTGGCAGGCTGGCGGGGAGCATATTGAGTACCCAGCAGTGTCTCTCAGTGCCCACTACTTCTTTCTTTGATTGCCCCATCAATGAAGGCCTGGTATCAACGACCTGCCTGTCAGGAAACTAAAACAAATTTATAGGTTGCAGTTCTAAAAACAGAAATGAAAGTAATTTTATTTAGTCCCAAGAGGGAAATACATTCTTACCATTTTAATGCTTCAGGGTGTGTATGGCTGCTTAGACTGCTCAGCTCCACTCCTAAGAGCTGTGGGCCCTGACCAAGGGACTGGACCTCACTGTGAGTTGGTGTCTTCATGTGTAAAATCGGGAGATACTAAGATTGGTACTTTCCTTGTGGAGCTGTTGTGAGACCCCAGGATGATAAAGCTCGTGACACACTCAACAAAGTCCCTGGCAAATGCTCAGCTCTTATACATACTACTAGCGATCTTATTGGCCTTCTGTAGGAATGGACGTATGTCAATGAGATGATCTCTTCAGGCTTTGATCACCAAAGTGCCAATTTTAGGGCATGTTTGAGAAGTCGCAGTCAAGAAAGGGCAGACAGATGTCTGAGCCTGACATTAACTAATTAAACTAATTGCAGACCAGTCTTCAGCCTAGCCCAGTCAGAGCTGATGGGAAGCCAGTGTGACTCCTGGTTGATCTGTCCCTGAAATGCAGCGTGGGAGTGTGAGGGACTTTGTAAGGAGATACTGGCTTTGGCTATAAAATCTTGCCGTGTGTCTAGAAGCCTGGGTTTCTCCTGTCTTAAGGAGCTTCCCTGAAAATTGAGATTTTTTTCCCCAAGGTAGGTTTCAGTAAGAGAAAAAGAGATGGGGTTATCTATCATCTGCACCCCATTTCTTTTGCCAAAACCCTGCCGATTTTTCCTAGTGACAAAAATAATAAATGTTTTTTAGTTTTATAGTAGAATGTATGATTAATTTGGACGGCAGAAGAGGAGTAGCTGAACCCTAGGAAATCTGATCCTTCTCCCTCCCTCCCTCCCTCCCTATCATCTATCTATCCATCTATCCAATCACCCATCCATCTATCATCTACCTACCTTCCTATCTGCCCATCTATTACTTATCTACCTATTTACCTATGTAGAATTCTTTCTTTCTTCATCTATCTATCTATCTATCTATCTATCTATCTATCTATCTATCTATCTTTATCTTTGTCTTTAGTAGCTGAGAATTTGCTGTTTCCCATTGATTGATTGATTCATTCAATGAACCAACTCATCTACCACCTACCAATTGTTTATAAACACTTACTGTATACCAGGCATTGTTCAGGAAGATGTGTACAATCAGAGACATGAAAAATTGTGCTCTATATGTATACTGCGAGTTAAAATGCATTCTGCTGTCATATATAACAAATTAGAATAAATAAATAAATTTTAAAAAGCGATAAATAGGAAACATATGAGGACAAGTAGCTGTAGCATAGTACATGAAATTCAGAAAGGGAACTCTGAAAACATAATAGAACTATCTAGAGATGAGATCCCATCTGGAGTTGAAGGATGTGTAAGATATAACAGCAGAAAAGATGGAGAAGGTGGTACCAGGTGAGGAGAACTTGGTTTTCAGAAACATGGAGGCATCCTCAGGAGGCTGGGGCAGAGGCAGTGGGCAGGGATTCCTAGGAGATGAGGTTGAATCACCAGGGTCTTGAATTACATGCTAAAACATTTGGGTTTTCCCTGAAATCTTGACAATAGGTTAAGCAGGCGAATGATTGCATTTTCAAAAGATCCCTCTGACAGTGGGCATGGAGGTGTTAGTAGGCTGAGGTGGGAGGAGACAGGGATAACGATTAAAAGGCTCCTTGATCGTTAAGCCTCTAATCAATAAGCAATTCACTTATGTTTCATAAAGCATTAGTCAGATAATCTAGGCCATGACCCAGGTTTGACGTCATGTGAAACACATGGGAATGCATTTTATTTTTTATCTGCTGCCTGGTGAAATTTATTTTACTCTCTTTTCTCCTATTACAATCAAGGATTCCTGGTTGTTGGTGTTTTTCTCTAATGTACCTAAAACTCCTGCGTCACATTGATACTTGAAGATTGTCATGAAGGTGGTTCATTAAAATATGACTTGATTTGATTTGGCTTCAAATACAAAAAAAAAAAAAAAAGGTCATGCAATAACTGGGTGACTGCAAAGCTTAAAAAAAAAAAAAGTCACACCATATTTTATTTGTGCCCTACAAGGAAAGTGTACCCATGATCCTTGAAGCCAGTAGGTCTACAAAGTGACTGCTACTTACTTACCAGCTACCTCGGTAGAAGGTCGTGGGTCCCTTTGGGGAGGCCTGGGAGAAAGAATTCACAGTATAAATTTCCTGTAATGTACTAGGGAACCTGGCCTCCTCTTCATCCTGGGTCTGTAAACTGGCTCAAGTCCAGGAATGGATTGAGGAACTAAGATTCTCTGTTCTTAATGGTTTGAGTTAGACTTGGGTCCACTTGGCTTGGAGGCTTTCTACTGATACAGATAAAGCAAGGGCTGTGCAGGCTTCCATTTCCCTTCTAGGAACACCATGCTCCACCAGCCAGCCCTCTAAGTCTGCGTGAGTCAGAGCACTGTATGCTGGCTTTGCCTCTGGCTGCTCATTACTGCCATTATGCCCACCATGCCCTTAGTGATCCATGGCTGCTACTTGGCTCCTATCTCCCAGGATCCAATTATTCCCTTTGCATTTAAATTTTCCAGTTGAAGGACTATAGTTCCCACTGAAAGTTTTGCCCTACAGAGAAGAGCAATCCCAGATACTGGGATTCCCCTTGCAGATATGTTTCCCCAAGTTTTGGTGAAAGATGTGTCATTGGGAGCCTCCATGTGAGTATGTTTTAAGTAGCTCCCCTTCCACATTAGAGGGGTCGTCATATGTGGAGGGGACTGATCCATGGAGAGAGCCCCCAGGAATGGACAGAAAGCTACTTCAAAGAGTGATTCTCTGTCCCTGGACCTGGGTCTCCTCAGTCAATCCAGGGAGATTTGCACCTGGAGGTGAGGACCTGCAAACCTGCCAGGAGGCTGCATTCCGAGTCTTCCAAGAGTAGCCATCATCCTTTTTCAGTTTCCACACGCAACCTTCTGGCCACAGATTGGATTTCCTTGGTCCCTTGAGAGTGGGACCTGTTCCTCTCTGGGAGCAGATGTGAGTGTTTGGATGGTGGGGATTGTCCATGTGCCAGTGAAATCAATGCTGTGTCAATGGGTTATCAGAGGGTACAGTGTCCAGCCTTGCATAGTCACAGGCTCCTTCCCTGAATCCAGCTACTGGTGGCCCTCTCTGTACCTCTCCTCTGTCATGTACCAGGCCATGTCAATAGCTGTCAGTTTAGTTGATGACCTGGACTGATAATTCTATTCTCAAGCTAAGGAAGAGCATTTAACTTTTGACTAAGAGCATCATTAGGGCCCTTTGGTAAATCAAGCCAAGCTTATTTATTTGGTTCTATTAAATACATAAAATGGGCTTATTTAATGCTTGCTTTCCCCCAATACAATTGCTAACTTTATTTAGTTTTTTTTTTTAAAAAAACAACAACAACAAAAACTTAATCCACAATTGAATTAATTAATTCCACAGCTGAGAGTTGGAAACCTCCAGACTGACAGGGCAGGTCCTACTGGTCGGCGATCTCTAGCGCACACAGTCAGTGGGGATGTCTTGGTTGCATCACACAGAGCAGGGATCGTTTTCTGCAATTCTGCAGAACCCCCCTCCCTTCCAGTCCCAAGTCAAGGCCCTCAGGCACAGCAAGTGCTCACTCAGGGTAGGTTACTGGCGTGACTGACTCTCCCTGGACACTCCAGGTCACTTACACACTGTGCCATCTGGTATCTATGACTGCCAAGGTATTGACCTGGGCACGCATCCCCCAGGAAGGGGAGAGCTGCAGAGCACCCTGCAAGAAGGAAGTCCACTGCTTGTCTGAGCAGCCAATACAATCACTTGAGATACTTCCGGTGCTTAGAGCCACTTGGCCACGTGAAGAGATGAATATGTGTAATTCCCCACAGAGGGAAACCAATCTTCCCGAGGCTGCTTAGTGACTTCTTTCTTCATCCGGTATCTTCCATAGGCTTGGCAGGAACTTAGTTTTCCCCTGTGTTTTGCAAGGTTGTGCGTGTCATCCAACCACAGGGCACCACGCGTGGGTCTCGGCAGTTGTGCAAGTCTAAGTCCTCATGTCAGTGTTGCTTTTTAACAGCAGTATTGGATGATTTTGTTCAAAGTTTAATAGGAGGCAAGGATTGTTCTAATCTAATTACTTTCCTTCCCCATGAGACAGGTGTTATTGTCCCCATTTTGCAGATGGAGAAACAACCAGAGAAGTTCAGCAACTCACCCATGATCCCTAATGGACCTATTTCCACTAATGGACCTATTTCCTCTTGCAGCGTCGGACACCTTCCGTTCTCCACGCAGCAGGTCCTTTGCATTATTGTTAATTTTTCACGATGTAGACGCTGTTGTCATTTGCCATTTCATTTATGAGGAATCCCAGGTGTGAACAAGGTGAGTCATTAATTCAAGGTCATGGTGAGAAGTGTGGCAGGTGTGGGTAGTCCCCTGGCCAGGACTATCACAGTTCAACCACCATCCTGCTCTCTTGCTTCTCAGGATAGGTGTTGACAGAATAACTTGGTTATTTGTTGGTTTAGATATGTTGCTGAATTTTTCTCCTTCAAAGCCTAGATTAACTGCCTAGAATTAATGATTATAATTCTATGTTCATAATTTATTTCCATATTTGAAGCCAGTCTACAGACACTTGAAATATATCGGATAGAATACTAAATGAGATTTCTACAGTGCTTTTGGAATACAATTTGCAACATCTATTCAAACAAATAACACTCTTGTCTTTTTTTTGGGGTGGAGTACCCAGGGTTGAACTCAGGGATCCTCGACCACTGAGCCACATCCCCAGCCCTTTTTTTGTATTTTATTTAGACACAGGGTCTCACTGAGTTGCTTAGTGCCTCGCCTTTGCTGAGGCTGGCTTTGAACTCCTGATCCTGCTGCCTCAGCCTCCCGAGGTGCTAGGTTTACTGGCCTGCACCACCTGGCTATGCCCATGTCTTTTTTATTCAAAGGACTCACCTTGGGAGAGTCTCTTGTAGAAACTAAGCACTAGGGAGATGAGGTAGAAGAGTAAGGAAGTTTTGCAGCTCTGACAACTTGCCCTCAGGGTGTGTGTGTGTGTGTGTGTGTGTGTGTGTGTGTGCGCGCGCGTGCGCACGTGTGCGCACACACCCACGGGTGTGGTGAAGATAAGCAGGTAGATTGATCAGTTGTGATTTGTCTCTTCAATGAAACGTGCAGATACAATCTGCGTTTTCTGACTAGGGGTCTGGTTGGATGACAGGAGCAAGCAAGCAGCAGCCACATGTGCACTGAAAACCCATTTAAATGAAAAAAAAGGTGCCACACCCCTTCCTGTATACACCTGGAGACAACTTATGACTGTCTGAGTTTGAGACTCATGCAGAAGAGCATGGAAGGACCCACTCCAGGCCGTTAAGGTTGGTTCCCTGGGAGGTGAGGACGTCACCAGTGGAAGAGCTCAGGTGGGGGCACTGCTAATTTTCGGTGCCGTTTCCCAGGTAGGGGTGAGCGGGTGGCATTTTTGAAACCTTAAAAACTAACTTGAAAAATGAGTATAGTGGACACAGCGAATGCTCTGTTCACTATGGAAACGTGCAGTCAGATCTTCGCTACATAGTTTGATCAGTTTTGACGAAGGCAGGCACACCTGGAACCCACGCCCTCGTCATCTGGGAAGCCAAGGTGTGCTCCTCCTGGTCAATTCCCCGCCACTCCCTCTAATGGAAGCAACCACTATTCTCATTTCCTTCACCACAGGTTAGCTTTTCCTATTCCAGAACTTCTTCTGGAATAAATGGAATACAAAAGCATGTACTCTTTTGTGTGTGACTTCTTTTGCTCAACAAAATAGTTTTGAGATCCATCCACATTTTTGCATGTACCAGCAGCTTGTTCCTTTTCTTTGTGGAGTAATATTCCATTGTTTGGCTATGCTTCTTCACTTGTTGTTTCTGACTATTATGAATAAACTGTTGTGAACATCTTTGTACAGTGTTTTTTTTTTTTGTGTGTGTGTGTGCAATGATGTTTAATTTCTCTTGGCTAAATACTTAGAAATGGAGTTACTGGATCAAAGGGAAGGTGAATGTTTAATGTTATAAAAAATGACAAAGAGTTTTCCACACTTGTAACATTTTATACCTCCACCAGCAATGTATTCTGAATTCATATATTTTGTTTTTTGATTCTCAACTTTCTTTTGTTTTTTTTTTTAGTTTCCTTTTCTCTACTAAAATGGTGCATCTCTTCATTCATGATGGTTATGTTTCATTTAAATATTTTAACATATTTATGATAACTATTTTCAAATGCTTGTCTGATCCTTCCAACATCTGTATTGTTCTTAGTCTATTTCTCTTTTCCTTTTCCCTCCGTCCCTCTTTCTCTCTTTCCTTCCTCCCTCCCTCCCATCCTTCTTTCTCAGGGTCTCTCTATGTTGCCCAGGCTGGTCTCTCTCTCCTGGGCTCAAATGATTCTCCATACTCCACTTCTCTAATAGCTGGAACATTAGGCCTGTGCTTCATTCCCAGTGTTCTTCATTGGTTTTATTAACGGATTCCTCTTCTGCTTGTGGATCACTTGGTATTTTTTCATATGATCTAAAATTTTTCACCTTATGCGGGAGATGAATAGCACATTGGTGAATTTCTAGATATTGTTATTTTCCCTTAAGGAGTATAGGATATATTTTTTTCTTGGAGATAGTAAGTTAATTTACATTAAAACCTACTTAATCCTTTCAGGCTTTTAGAAAAGACTTTCAAGAGTGCTTTTAGAGTAATCTTTTTTGTAGGTTAGAGTGCTATAGTGTGCTCCTTCTAGCATCTCAGCTGAATGGCTAGGTGAGTGCTCAGGGATTTACCTCCCCTCTGGCTGGTTGGAAATGTTGCCTCCCAGGCCTGTGGGGTCTCCACACAGCTCACCGGTTCTCAGTAGCTCTTTGTAGCCATGTCTCTTGGTGTCTTGTGCTGTGTGAATGCAGTTTAGTGTCTGACCAAAAACTTAAGAGGCCCCTTCTGCAGATTTCTGGAATTCCTTATTTGGTGCCTTTCTGCTCACTAGTACCTTACCCCATGCATTCTGTCTGCCTCAGCAGAACTTCCATCACTGTCTTCTCACTGTGGTCTGTTTGAGCTCCATGTCCCTGAACGGTCTGGGCATCAGGCAGAGAGCCAGGGAAATCTGGGGTGGAGCTCACTTGATTTACCTTCCTCCGTGGGTCACAGCTTTGCACAGTCTGTTGGCCAATAGATGAAAACCACTTGGTTCCTATATTTCTTATAGCTCTCCAGTTGTTTGTAGTAAGAGGACAGGTCCCATCTCACTTGCTTCACTGTTTGGGAGAACTCTAAAAACCTTTTTTTCCTGCATTTACATATATTTTTTAAATTTTTATTTGTTTTTGATTCATATAATACTTGTACACACTTATTAAAATATTACAGTGAGATATTTCAATACAGTTATACATTATATATACAATCAGGGTATTTAGCATATCCATCACCTCATACATTTATTTGTGGTCAGAACATTCCAAATCTTCTCTGCTAGCTGTTGTGATATATTCAATGCAATATTGTTAACCATAGTTACCCAACTGTGAAACAGAACACCGGAAATTATTTCTCCTCTTTGAACTCTTACTTTATACCCACTGACTTATCTCTCCCTCTCTCCCTTCCCTCTCTTACCCCTAGCCTATGGTAACCAATATTCTATTCGCCCCTCCTCTATGAAATTACCTTCTTTGGCTTCCACCTGAGTGAGGTCATGCATTTATTTTTATTTCATGTAAAATAGTGTACTTTGAGTTCATCCATGTTGCTGCAAATGACAGGATTTCTATTTTATGGCCGAATAGTATTCCATCTTTTCTGATAACATTTTTAATTTAATAAGATACTGGTTTTTTTTTTTTGCCAAAAAGAGAAATGAATCTCAAAATGTTATCTAGTCAAGAGAATACTGCATAGTGTCACTGATTAGGATGAGGTGACCAAACCAGATTTTTTTGGTCTAGGGTTACACTAAGGAAAAATGACTTTTTCCTCCCCCTTACTCTCCTTGGTCTCCTTTCTTTCAGCCTTGGGAATTTAAAGGTCTGGCATTTGAGTAGGGGGAGGGGGGTGGAAGACAACCATCCTCACTGCCTCCAACTTAGGTAAAACCCTCCATCCTCATGGCCCAGCTGGACCCTCAGAAGCCTGCAGGAAACATGAGATAAATGAAGATCATGGATTTGTTATCTCAGACCATTGTGCACACATCTCCATCAGGGCCCAGGTGTGGCAGGTGGTGGCAGTGACTAAAGGGGGCTTAGAGGCCAGATCTATAGACTCTAGTTATCCCATACCTTCCCTCTGGCCCACAGACAGGGCCAAAAGAGTTGGGAGGTCCATTTCGGGTAGATGAGAAAGCACAAAATGTGGGGGTCAGGGGTGGGCCTCGGGGCGGGGCCAGGGGCTTTCCTGGAAAGGGCCCACCCAGTTCCTCGCCCTTGAACGCTACCGTGGAACACAGGCTGGAAGAGGCACGCGTGGCAGCCTTTCCACTGGGAGGATGCTACATACTTACGAGAGGCCCCCACCCAGCCTGGGAAGTCACATTCACTTAAGACAGCACTTCTGGGACAGGCTGTGACACTATCTCAGGCTCATCTTTTAGGCCACTCCACTGAGTGCCCGAGTTTGTCCTGAGTGAGGTCTCCATCCTGGTGGGTGGGCTGGTGGGAAAAGGCCAGCCCAGTGTCAGGAAAGGTCTGGACTCTGGTCACATCCACTGGGCATTCAGAGTCTTGGGATTATTCTAGGGGTGGGGTGGAGAGGGCCATTAATTAATTAATTTTAATTAATGAATAAAAAGTATGCATATTTATGGTGTAAAACCTGATGCTTTGATATACGTATACACTGTGGAATTACAAAATCAGGTTATTAAACAGAGACACGACTTCACATGCTTATTTTTTGGGGGTCATGAGAACATTTAAAATCTACTCTTTGTAATTTTCAAGTATATACTCTATTGTCAATAGCGCTCACAATGTGTAATAGATCTCTTGAATTTATTTTTTCTGTCTCACTGAAATTTGGTGACCCTTGTCCAACATCAACCCCATCCTCTCTATGCCTCAGCCTCTGGTAAGTTCCACTCTGCTTTCTGTTTCTGTGATTTTTAACTTTTTAAGCTTTACATGTAAGTGAAATCATGTGACTTTTGTTTTTCTGGACCCTGTTTATTTTGCTTAACTCAACGTCCTTCTGGTTTATACACATTATTGCAAAAGGTAGGATTTCCATCTTTGTAAAGGCCGTGTGGTATTCCATTGGGGTCCTCTACCATGGTTTCTTTCTCCACTCCTTGGTTGACGGACACTTAACTTTATGTCATTTGGTAACTTGTGAACAATGCTGCCATGACCAGGAGGGGGCAGATATCTCTCCCACTAACTGATTTCCTACCCTTTGGATACCTACCCAGGAGAGGGATTGCTGTTTTATATGGTAGTTCTATTTTTAATTTTCTGGGGGATCTCCACACAGTTTTCCCCACAGGCTATGTCAAAAACATTTTGCCCAGAGTGTATGGGAAGGCTTCCCTTTCTCCACCTCCTTGCCAACCCTCCTTACCTTTGGTCTTTTGGCAATAGCCAGTCTCCTAGGCATGAAGTGACGGCTTATTGTGGTTTAATTTGCATGGGAGGTGGTGGCCTCTGCTCTTCCAGGGGCTCCCCCCCTGGCTTGGCAAAGGAACCATCTCCCTGACAACTGATTATTTTGCTTCCTTCTCCACCATAGCGCTGAGGCTTCTGGGTAACTTATTTTTAGGAAGCAAAGACTAGGCAGATGGGAGCCACCAGTCTGGTCACTGGGAAAGGCTTCCTCTGATTCCGAATTTAGATGATGGGGTGGTCAGACTGGAATCAGCTCTTGGTGGTCTCCCACGCTGGGTTCCTGATATTTAAAGAGACTGGTACCTGTGGGCTTTGAAGTCAGCCTTGTTAGTTTAGCAGGACTCTTGCCACCACAATAGACCGTCTCTTGGTCGAGTTAAAACAACAACAACAAAAAAAGGCTTCTCTCGAAACAGGAGCCCTCGAAGGAAAACCCGGGTGCAGGGACGGGGAACCGTCACAGCTGAGTGCCTTCATTCTGCAGAAATAGAACCGGGGACTACGATCAGAGCCTGTTACCACCCACCCGGCTCTGCGGCAGGCGATGGTGGATTTTGCCAGACGAGAAATCTTAAATAGAGGGTTTAGGGACATCCGAACTGCAGTGTCTCAACACGACATTTCGTTTGCTCGGAGAAACTGCTGTGATGGGTTTGGTAAGTTTTCAAGATAAAGCAGCACTTGGATTTTCACATTCCCAAATCATGACTAAGAAGATCCAGGCTGTCTAAATAAAGGGAAACAATCCTATTTAGTGGCCTCCAAATGTAATTAAACTGCCGAATCAGTAATTTCCTTAATGTGGGCATCTCATGCATGACTAACACCTTTGTTCCCCAATCAAAACATACTAAAAGAGAAAGAAGAAGAAAACAAACAGAATGAGAGGGAGATTCACAATACACTCGGATGGACCTAGCCTTGAACTCTTGTGTGTTTTATTACAAATTTGTACCCAAGTTGGAAATGACAAGGTTGGCTGAATGCTGACCAGAATCCTGGAAAAGAAAGTAGGTTGAGCTCACTCATGGACCGAGGTGGGAAAGTCCTTAGTAAAAGGCCTGTAATCCCGGCTGCTCAGGAGGCTGAGGCAGGAGGATGACAAGTTTGAGGCCAGCCTTTGCAATTTAGCTAGACCTTGTCTCAATAGAAAAAAATTAAAGAAAGGGCTGGAATTGTAGCCCAGGGGCAGAGTGCTCCTGGGTTCAATCTCTAGGACCTGGGGGTGGGCAATAGCCTGGAAAATCAAACTTGAGAAGTAGAAGGACTTGTATTTGACCTTGCTCCATCCAGTTCCTGGGTCTGCATACTACTAGTCCTTATTCTTGGTGACAAGATCTCTTGCCACATGGACCTCTGATGGGTCTTGGCTATCCCAAAGCCACAGAATCATCCTCATGGCTAGGGAGTGGGGTGGGCATGCCTCTCTCTGAGCCGGTCAAGGAAATGGGGAGGTGAAGGACAGACCAAAGCAGTTCCCCCTGGGGGCTGGGGCTCTGAGATAAGGCTGGGAAGGGCAGAGGTGTGCTCCAGGGGCTTGTGGTGAACCCTTCCCAGTACTTCCCAGCCCCATCCCGGAGCGAGGTGAGCTGGTAGATTTGATTTCAGCAGGAGAACCCGTCTGTTTACTGGGCTCAGCTCATGAAAGAAGTCGGATATTGGCAGGAATTTCAAATTCTGACTGAGGAGTCGAGCTATTTATGTTGAAAACATTTGAATGACTCCCCCCACCCCACTCTTTTCTTCCACAATGCAGGGTGGGCACCCTTCCAGGGCTGCCTTCGCACCCAGCCAGCCTCCCAGAGCTGCCTGGCAATCTCTCTGCCCAAACAGCAAGGATTCTGGCTGAATAAGTGCCCCGGCAGAGCTCCCCAAGGCTCAAGTTTAATATGCACTTGACCTCTTTGTCTTTCAGAAATGAGATTTATTGAGTTTGGATTCCAGTGCCCCCGGCCCCCACTAACATCTAATTAACCAGACCACACTTTGACTTCAAAAGTGCAGGAGAAATGAGGAGATGTATTATGATGTTCTCTCTGCAGGAGCCCCCCAGGGAGGGGCTGGGGAGTGGAGCCAGGGGTCTTTTGAAGTATCTGAGTTGGTGGTCTGTGGTTCTGCCAGAATGCAAGATAAGCAGTTTGGGCCTTCCTCTGTGGTTTCTTTTTTTCCCCAATAAAGAGCGATTATCTTTCCTTTGGTCTTGTCATTGACTCTTTTTGGCCTGAATTTCCCAGGCTCTATATCTGAGTTCCTTAGATGCAAGAGACAAGGGGCAGACAAATACATCCTCTGCCCCTACCCACCCCCCCAAATAGTCTCCTACTATCTTGACACTGGGGCTGGATTCCCACCATGAAAACCACCCCTTTTTTTCTAGGGCACTGTGTCTAGAGAGCTCTGGGAAAATATATCATGAGAGACAGGGCAATGCAGTATTAATCCACCAGAAGCAAAATCAAAACTCTTTGGAGTAGGGTTTGATTTAATTCCCCGTTTTTAGGGGGAAGCTGCGAAGGTTGGACAAAGGAAAAGAAGATGAAATTTGGTGTTTCTCTAAAGCAACCAAGAGGGACAGCAGAAATCTTCTTTTCTATTCTTCTGCTTCTGGGGCTCTGAACTTGGAGCATGAGGATCATGGCTTGCTCTTGAAAGACAGGACTGGTTACTTCTGCAGCAGAAGGGGGCTTTCAGCACAAACTGGGACTTTAGCTACAGAGTATCATGGGGACAGTGCTGTTGGGGCCTGGGCAGGTCATAGCTATGGAACCTGAGCAAACACTGCAGGGCTCACCTAGGTAAAGGAGTGACCAGCTGCCTAAATGCAGTGGCCAGAGGGTTTTGGGCACCTTGTGCTTGATTTAGGTCACAGTGCTTTGCAAGAAGGCGCCATGAACCAAGGCAAGAGCAGGGTTAGGAGCTTGGGCATGAGGCTGGGGTTGTTTTAGAGATTTAAATGAGAGAGCATCGATGCATCACATGCTCAATAATGGTACAGGTCAGCATTGATGTTATCATTAATGCTGTGAATGAAGGGCCTGAGTTCAGGGGCTGAGAGTGGGAGTGGTGGAGATGGAGGCAAAGGACAGGGCGAAGGTCAAGGTCTCAGAGAAGGTAGAGGTGACTCCCAAGTGAACGCCAAGGCCTGGGCTTGTGGGAGACTCAGGACCTGTCTGTCCTGTGAAGCAATGGAAGAGGTGCCGGGTATGCCTCTGTGGTCAGGGACGGATTCTGACTTAGAGTTGTGGCCAAGGCCCATGGCATAGTTCTGCCCCCACGGTAGGAGCTGGTAGCAGATGTTGATACCCTCCCCATATCTCCTGGTCTTTCTCATTTTAAGGTCACTTGACTTTCTTTCCAACTGCTGCTACTTTCTACCTTTCTTTGCTTGAGGACTTGGGTGGATGAAACCTACTTTGCCCCCCTGAGTGAAAGATGGGAAGTAGGGACACAGCACCATTGGGAAGACAGGCTTTGACCTCTGCCTTTGACCTCTGACTCAGTGTGTAAATACCCAGCTCCCTCCCCTCTCTGGAGGGATACGCCTAAAGCACAGGCTGTATAGACGGGACCTTAGAGGTCACTCCAGGACTTGATAACAGGTTCTTCTGCCACCTTCCCTTCCCAGACTGACCTGCAGTCTCCTCTCCAGGTGTTTCTCCTTCTGAACAGACTCCTAGCACTGAAATCCTTACCTGGGGGTCCAAACTGAGCCGTGCTCAGTGGCTGGCTGATGATTGAATGCAGGAGTCTGGCCCACCCAGCATCAGCGGCTCTGCCCTTCTCCTCTGTCATGTCATTCCAGAGGTCGCCCGTGCTCCTGGTAGGTGGCAAATGGGGCATCCATAGGCTCAGAGTCACACCCCCAGGGACCCAGGGACCCCAAGGACCCTAGGCTTTATTTCCGGCCTTTGCCTCCTTTGTTTTCTGTGTGACTTTTTTTCCTCTAGCATGATCAAGTGGGAAAGGCAGGGTTTTCAGTAAACACCCCCATCCGGGGCCTTCTGCCTGATGATTTATCTTGAATCAAGGAGGACCCCCCTTCCCTACTGTTCTTCAGAGCCTGCCTCTCTCCATCTTTCATTCTTAATGATTCTTTAATGGAATCAGTCAAGAAGCATATCAGACCTTTGTAGCTTTATCTCCAAGAAAGGCTGAGGAGACGGGATAACAGTGCCTGTCATGCAAAACACAAAGAGCCACATGCCAGGAGGCGACCTGACTGGACAGATAGGATCTGGGTGTCTGCGGAGTCCAGGCTGCTGTGGAGCCCTGCCTCAGAGAAACTTGTTAAACAGTCTCCAAGTCTGGTACAATTAGATGACAACATTTATTTGCAAATAGGATGGGTGATGGTGACAGCCCTATAATTTATGTCTTCAATAAGTGGCTCATGCCCCGGTGTCTGCATGGATCCACTGCCGTTCAATCTCACCCCTGGTTTTCACAATTTTGCATTTATATTAAGGATGTAAGTGACAAAATAGAGCATGTGACAGTTCAGGTTGTTGTCTGGACGTCCTTCTCAGATTGCCAACCATGCTGGCTTTTGATAAGATAATTACTCCATTTTGTGTGAGTTTCTTGCTTCTCTTATGGCAAATTGGGCCATATTGGGTCTGTCTCTGGGGCATTTCTCCTCATGCATTTGCAGAGGGAAGGAGCAGGTAGTTGATGCTTTGTTGCTTTGTCTGAGGAAAAAGCAACTAGGCAGGGAACATTCTGGAACCCCTGGGTGGACAGAAACTTCCAAGGCCCTCTTACCTCTCGAGGACTCCAAGGGCCAACTTGCCTCCCTAGCAGTGCCATCTGATGTCATCCTTCTTTAGAGGGAACATGTAACTTACTGTTTGAACTGGAGCTTTTGGGGGGATAAGAAGGGTCACTGTTGTTGCTCCAAGGTATCAATTTGTCAAATGTGGGCAGTAAAACACGTTTCTTTCTGTGCTTGCACATCCTGAGTGATAGGGAACTTCTTTAGCCCCACAAAGTACATGTGCCCAAAATTTATAAAAACCCTCACACTCAAACTTCTCTTAAAATGAAGAAGACAGGGGTGTTGATTCTTTGCTTTTCTTTTCAATATAATATTGCATGCCTTCGCCAACATAATGAGAAGAATGTAAAAGCAAGAGGCATTCAGTTCTTACTGGAAAGAAAAAAACAAATTTCCATTTTTATGGACAATTTATGATTATCCACAGAGGAAAACCCCAGAGACCCTTAAAAATAATAATTAGAATTAATAAGAGAGTTTGTTAAAGTTTGTTGGCTATAAGATCAACAAACAAATTAATTACCTTCTAACCATCAGTGACAAGCTATTAAAAACACTGTCTATAATCGCAGCAAAAATGTAACATGCTTAGGGATAAATATAATTGAAGCCATGTATGACTCCTATGGGACAACATTATAATACTTAAAGAAAACCTAACTAAACCCAGAGATCTACCATGTTCAAAAATATGTGGACTTCGTATTGAAAAGATGTTGGTTCTTCCAAAATTGGTTTTGTAAGTTTGATACAATTCCAATAAAAGTGCTAACAAGGTTATTTGTGGAACTTCATAGACCTTTTCTAAATTGGATGGAGAATAACCAAAGACTGAGAATAACTAGGACATTTTGGAGCAGAATATGGTGGGGATTCAGTCTATCAGGCGCCAAGACTTATTATAAAGGCATGCTAATGAAGGAGGTATAATATTTTTGTGGGGATAGACAAATGGAGGAACAGAACAGAAGAGAGAAGCCAGACATATACAAATATTCTAGGACAGGGATGGCATAGCACATGTAAGTCAGATGGGGACAATTAATCATCCACATTGGAAAATAATCAGATTGCCAATTCATGTGCAAAAATAAAATTCCAGGTGAATCAAACACCTAAAAACAAAAGGCAAAACATATAAACTTTTAGATGAAGACTAAGAAGGATTATGTCCCTGATCTCAGTGCAGAAAATCTTTAAATTTTTAAAAAAATTTAGGTACAGACTATTGGATTAATTATAATCCTTGGTTTTCCCTGGCTTGCTTGTACTTTTCTTATGTTGCTATTATTAATGATGCAGTAAGCACTTATGGACCTGCCACTCAAAAACTAGAGCTTTGAGTCAATAACCCACATCTAAAAGTGAGGCCCCAACACCCCGTTCCTTTGTCTCAGCAACATCAGGAAACTATCGCTGTAGTCAGGTATACATTGTTCTATTTTCTTTTCATATTGTATTATTACACAGAACTTATCCTAAAAGTTTATGTTTTCAATTACGTTATTTTTTAACTTTACAAAAAGGGAACGAAGCTATTTTTTAAAAATCCTCTGGGAGTTACTTTATTCCTGGGGATGATTTTGTTGATTCTTCCATGTTATTGCATCTCACCGTAGTTAATTTTTTCATCACTTTATGAGAGTTCCTGTGTGAATCTACCACAGTTTGTGTATCTACGCTCGAGTGATGGGTGTGTGCTTGTTTGCAAGATGTTCACATTTATGAACCAGACTGCTTTGAGCATTTTTGTACAGTCTCTTGTTCTACATATGTAAGAGCTTATCTTGGGTGTTTTTAAGGGTGGGGATTTCTTAACAAGATAAAAAGGAGTATTGATAATATAAAAGTCCAGAAAACTTCACTTTATTAAAATTAAGAACTTTTGTTCTTTGATTGAATCCTTAAAGTGAAAAGACAAGTTATAAACTAGGGTCAATATATAATACAATAGTCTATACATCAACAGCAACCACTTGTAATACACATAGTCTAAAGAGGATTGGTAACAAGAATATAGAATAATGCTTATAAATAAAAAAGAAAATTACAGCCAAGTTAAAAATGGCTAAGAGACATAAAATTGACAGTTGCCATAGAAAGGCTATAGAGAAGACTAATAATCACACAAAGAAATGTTTAACAGAATTAATGATCTGGTTGGGAGGCTGGGGCAGGAGGATCGTGAGTTCAAAGCCAGCCTCAGCAACTTAGCAAGATCCTAAGCAACTCAGTGAGACCCTGTCTCTAAATAAAATATGAGAAGAGCTGGGGATGTGGCTCAGTGGTTACATGTCCCTGGGTTCAATTCCCGGCATCAAAGACCAAACCAAAACAAAGCAATCAGTGATCTTGAAAATGCAAATTAAGACCCCAATGAGATATTGTTCCCATTCACTCAATTGGCAAAAATCTAAAGTATGAAAATATCTAGTATTGGAAGGGATCTGAGGCATATGCCTTATTGGTATAAAGGCTGGGGAAACCCTTTGTCTTCTCTTCTAAACTTAAACAGTTCTGTATGTACCCAGCAAGCTCCATTCCTAGGAAATATTATTCCACAAGACACAAAAGCATAAACCATAAAGTCTATAACTTTTATTAATGAACATGTATCTTCAACCCCTATTATCAAAAGATACCATCAAAAGTGGAATGCCAACAGAATGGCAGGAAATTCTTGCAATAGTGTTACCACCAAAGGATCTGTGTCCAGAATATGAAAAAACAAAAAGCAAAAAAAAAAAAAAACTTCCAAAAACCAACTAGAAAGAGGCAAACACCATCTGAATAAGTGGGCAAAAGGTATGCAAAGCAAGATATGGAAGAACACACACAGCTAATAAATGCTGCTCACCCTCACTGGTAAGAACAAAAAGTGCAAATGAAAACTCTTAGACTCTATTGCATGTTCACAGGACTAATAATAACTAAGAGGGAACAGTACCAAATGAAGTTTAGAACTTGGTCCTCCGGAACTATCCTTCATTGCTGTTGGGAGTTTTAGTAAACTGGCAAAATCAATTAGGAGGAAGATTTTTGAATTTCCAGAAAACTTGAATAGGCATACATATCCTTCAATGTAGACCCTAGAAAATACTTTTTACTTGAATTCACAAATGTGTGCAAGAAGTTTCATGACCACAGTTTGTAATAGCACCAAACTGAAAAAAAAAACCACTTAATGTTCATCAACAGGAGAATGAATAAATTATCTGAATAATAGTCCTAATGGAATACTATACAACAGGGGTCAGAGACTCTTTCCATAAAGAGTCAGATTATCAATATTTTAGGCTTTGCTAACTGTACAAGCTTTGCCCCAGCTATTCAATTCAACCACTGTCGTAGGAAAACAGCCATAGATAATACTTAAATGAATGAGCTTGGATGTGTTCCAATAACTTAATTTACAAAAAGAGGTGGCCAGCTGGATTTGGTTCAGGGGCCAATGTCTACTTTACAGAAATGAGAATTAATCCATTAGAATGACACTTATCAACATGGAGGATGCTGATCCCACCAATAAGAAGTTGAGTGAAAAAGTCAGTTGCAAAAGAAAATATATGTATGCTACCTCTCATGGATGAAATGTCTTCACATTTCAGATAGTGAAGCTCTGTCCTTCAATATGATGGTATTAGGAGGTGGGGATTTTGAAGGTACCTAGAATTAGATGAAGTTATGTAAGTGGAGCCCTCACAAATGGGGTTAGTGCCTTTAGTAATTAGAACTCACTTCCTTGTCTTTCTATCAGGTGAGGAGGCAAAGAGAAGTCAGTAGTCTGCAATCTAGAAGAGGGTCTTCACCAGTACCTGACCCTGCTGGCACTTGATCTTGGACTTCTAGCCTCTGGAACTGTATGCCACTCACTCTATGGACTTTGTTATAATAGCCTGAACTGATGAAGATAATACTGTTTATATTAGTGTTTAAAACATGCAAAAAAATATTGCTCAAGGCCCAATATTGCTCGAGGCACAAAAGTTATACAGTAAAATATGAAGAAATGCGTGAGCATGATAAACATCAATTTATAATCCAGGTTATATCTTGGGAGTGGAGGCCAAGTTAGATGTAATTGAGGTGGAGACCTGGGGACTGCAGCTATTTTCATAAGGTTTGGTTTCTTAAGCAGGGTAGGAGGTGCACTGGGGGATTGCTGTATTATTTCCTTAGAACTTTTTGTATCTTAAATGTTGCATAATGTATTTAAAAATAACACAAAATGAAACAGCCTCCAAAAGAAGGGCATGGACTTCCCATTGTGTGATGCCATGTCATTTTATGATGTATCCATGTGTCTACTTAATCACCTCCCTGTTCATACTCAGGAAACCTAGTTCAGGGCCTCGAGGAGGGAGAACCTTATCAGCAAGAGGCCCTGCTTTTCTTGTCTCCCAGAAAACCAGGAGGCAGAAAGCAGAGAGAACTTTCTGTGCATTGTTTCTCTTATAATTTCCTGGACTCCCTGCTTCCATTTGCCCACACAAGCGTCAGCTGGTTCAAGTGGTCTGTGAAGCCAAGGCAGATCTGAGGATGACTGGATGTGAGTGGACTGCAGCCTCTCTTAAGAGAAGGATTCACACCACTGGAGATTGTCCCTGAACCCTCTGGGTACTTCTTAGCATCACCTTCCAGTGGACCATGTCATGACTCAAGATCCAAGTCCCTTTAACGTTGGGAAAGTTGTTTGGATTCTCTAAGCCAGTTTCCTCTGTACATCAGGAATCATATCTCTGCTTCATGTTGTTCTTTGTGACCACAAAGAGAGATGATTGCAAAGAAGCCATACTTTCCTGAACTTAAAGGTGTGAAGACAGGTGGGTACAACTTATATTCCCTTCAGATATATGCAGTCAGAGAAGGCTGGTTCTTTCTTCCCTTTTAAGTATAATGCAATATACTGCTACATTATATTTAATATTCTCTTTCGTTGGGTTCCTCTGATGGCATGGATACTTCTAAAATTGAAAGAATGAACAAGGCCCAGAGAAAATGCCCGTTTATTGAGGAACAGCTCTGCATATTTATAGAGCTGGGGGTAGTTTGACAGTTATGACAGTTTAACAGTTTAATGGTTTGACAGTTGGCATGGGGTGCTTTTTGATTGGTGGGTAAAGATCATGTGAGTCAGCAGGGTAGTCTGATTGGTGGGTAAGGATCATGTGAGCCATCAGGGCTAGTCTGATTGGTGGATAAGGATCATGTGAGCCAGCAAGGCTAGTCTAATTGGTGGATAAGGGCCATGTGAGCCAGCAGGGCTCATCATTGGACAGGCTCTCCTCCCGGGATGGGGAAGTTAGTCTTTGGAGCCAGGCAACTCCCAACAAAAATGCCATTGAAAGAAAGGGGTGGGGCACAAAGCATAAAATTCAATCATGTTTCTTGAAGAGCTTTCTGTGTTGGAGAGGTTTGCTTCATCTCTACATCCATTACAGTTCCTTCTATTTTTCTCCACTTTCAATGAAGTGATGTGCTTTTGTGATGACTGGTTCCATGTCTAGAATTATAGGATCATAGTATCAAAGGAATCTTATACGCTACCTCCCATTGAAGGCATCCTTCCTGAAACCTATAGTAGAGGTGAGCGTTGGTCTCAGATTGCTGCTGGTGAAGGGGAACTCACTACCTTCACAGGAAGCAAGATTTTGAATTTACTTCCACAGATCTGGGGAGCAAGAAGGCCGGCTCTCCCACTAATCGACTGAGCAAGCTTAAGCAAAAATTGCCACTTTTCTATGCCTTATTTTTCTTATCCACAAAATGGGATCATTCTAATATTTTTACCTCCCTCCTAAGATTGTCATAAGGGTGACATGGAGAATTTGTACATAACAAGGGCTCATGCAGTTTAGCTCTTGCCATCACCAATGAGCTATTTATTCACAGAGAAGGTGATTTGAATAGGAACTGACCATGACTTTAAAGCATAGCCCCCAACACAGCAAGGTTCACAGGTGGGGCTTTAAGGACAAGATTGAATGGTGAGAACTGTAACCTTATTAGTGAATTAATCCATTTGATGGATTAATAATTTGAATGGACTCCTGGGTGGTAAATGTAGTCAGATGGGTGTGGCTGGAGGAAGTACGTCACTGGGGGCATGGCCTTGGGCTATATCTGTCCCTGGCCCCTCTCTCTCTGCATCCGGTTTGGGGCAGCTTTTCTCCATCATGCCTTTCTGCACTGATGGCCTGCGTTGCCTTCATCCAGAGCAATGGAGTTGGCCGCCCATGGTCGGAACCTCTGAAACTATAACCCCCCAATAGACTTTTCCTCCTCTAAGTAGTTCTTGTCAGCTATTTGGATCACAGTGACACAAAGTTGATTAACACAAAGGGGCAGAGCTGTAACCGAGCCCCAGCCTCCAGACTTCCATTTTATGAATGTCATTTCACCTCACCTCACCCCAACAGTAAGGACGTTTGTTTGCCCAGGGAGATGAACACTGAGCTAGCTGGTCATGGTTCCATTTTGAAATGCCGGTAATTAAAAGCTGTAGCTCTCAGCCCTCCAAATTACCATGATTCTTCTAAATAGTCCTTTGAAGAGACGGATGGGTCTGTCATGTTCCCACTTCACATATGGAGTATGATTGCAGGCATGCGGGAGAGACTGGGCTGCCTCCAACAGCGAGGTGCAGGCTTGATGAGGCTACTAATTAGGGGTTCAGTTTCTTGGGGGAGCTTAAAAATAACACACCCAGCCCATTGACAGGGCTTTAGAATAAACTTCCTTCTTAATTGCTGCTGCACAGAAGAATGTCTGATTTCTCTCTCTCTCTCTCTCTCTCTCTCTCTCTCTCTCTCTCACACACACACACACACACACACACACACACGAAGCCTACACTTCTCCTCCTCAATATTTTTCTCTTTCTCTTCCCCGTTTCAAAAATGAAAGCCATGGTCATTTTGCTATGGAAATGCTGGGGACAATTGTTGGAGTATTACAATGGCTGAGTGTGCTGTAGCTCTTCTCTCTGGATGCCCTCCCACCTCCCAGCCCATGGCAGACACCAGACACAAAAGTGCCTTTTGAATTGAGATACCAAAGTGCCAAGATGAGTGCCAGTTTTCCCTTCTAAGACTAGGTAAGGCTAGGAACTTTTGGTGGGGAGGAAGCTACTTTTCCCTAATTTTATTTAAAATTTGGTTCCTTTCAGCATATAAGAAGTGAAAATGTTAAGTGTTAATAGAAAGCAAAAAGGAAATTACCTAAAAGCATGGGGCAGAAACTGAAAATTGTCCTAAGTCCCAACATCAGAGATCCCTCATGTTCACAGTGGAGGCCATAAAAGATCTAGTGATCTTTATTAAGGTGGTAAGACAGGACACTAATAATCCTACTAATGCTAGGAGGAAGTATCAATAGCACCAGAAACCAAGGCTTTTCCTAAACATCTTATCCATTCTTACCTTATTTAATTAGCTCAGGACTTCTTCCTGCCTTGTCTCTGTTTTGTAGAGGAGGGGACCAAGGTCACGTGGTAAGTGGCACCCTGTGCTCTTCACCACGCCAAGTTGAATGTGGGATTTTGAAGCCATCTTTTCAATCCATCATGCCTTGTGTATTTTGCCTCATAGATTTGACTTTATAGAACAAGCATTTGTAAACAAGGTACCAATCGGGTTTGGGTCCTATAATTGGCAACGTGGATGGGTGTGCATGTGGCTTACATACTCCATGAACTCTACTGAGCTCCTATGAATGCTTGAGCCAATACTGCATAAGGCACTTAAATGATCTCCTGGGTTAGGTTATTGACATTCTTCATGTGGAAGCCCTAACTCTCCTTGGGATGGTATATGGAGATAGGGCCTTTGGGAAGTAATGAGGCTCAGATAAGGCCAGTCATTCGGTCCTTTATGATGACACTCATGCCCTTAAAGAAAGACACACCAGAGGGCTTGCTTTTTCTCTTTCCTGGCCATGTGAGGACACAGAGAGAAGGGCCAGTCAGCCCTCGCCAGAAACCAACCATACCGGCACCTGATCTCAGACTTCTAGCTTCCAGAACTGTGATAAAATAATTTTCTGCTGTTTAAGCAACATGTCTATGCTATTTTGTTTGGCCGCCCGAGTGGATTAAGCTTGTGACAGGGACTGAGAGAGCATCGTGCTTTTCAGGAAGAATAATTTGAAGGAAGAAGCAAGAACCAAAGTGTCGCTTTAGGAATCAGAGCTGGGTCAGTCCTCAGGTGTGAAGGGTTTGGCTTGGAATCTTACAGACCCCGCCCCCCCCCAAAAGCTGGCACCTGTTTTCCATTGGCTTTACACCTGCAACTCCATTTTCTTCTTCCAGAGGATGTAGGGAAACTTGGGGGTCTTGGACCAGACCCTGGGGATCTGGGTTGTGGGGGGAGTCCTGGAATTCTCTAATGCTTTCATTGGAGAAGGCTCAGGAACCAGAGTTAGGCCCCTTGCCGGAGGTCACAGCTGGGGAAATTGAGACCTGGAGAAGGGAACTCAATAGAGGCTGCATGGAGACTTCGAGGCAGAACCTGGGTTACAGCCCAAATCAGCTGGCACCAGTTCAAGTCTTGGTACAACCTTGGGTGACGAAGAGGTGGGCACAGGGGAAGAGGTTTCCCCAAACACCTCTCAGTTCCTTGTTTATATCATGAAGCCTTTTGGCCTTTGTGTCATAGCAAGTCATTTATTAAATTTTCTTGGGGTAGAAGCTGCCAAGATTGGGTCAGAGGCTTAAGATAATTGGTTAGCCCAACCTCTCCTGGTTCCAAAAAAATCAGGAGATCCCCAAATTTCAGGGCCTTCTGTAGCAGATGCGGGAGAGATGATTTTCCCTGGCAGAGAACTGAATCAGGAAAGGCTCTTTGGGGAGATGGTGCTGGAGCCTGAATCAAGAATGAGCCTTCATGGGCAGAGTGTCTGGGGGCATGGAGAATAGCAAGGAGGTGGTCTGGGGTGAATGGGGTGGGAGGGTTGGGTATGGGAAGGCGGCTGTGTCATGGTGGGAAGAGTACTCTGTGCCATAACAGAGATGCATGCTTTCCTCTGTGGGCCATCAGGAGCCACAGCAGAGTGTGGCTAAGAAACACAGCTCCCTGTACGTGTGTCTGTCCCAAGGGAATGTCCCTGCTGGCATTTGGAAAACAATCAGTTAATGGTTTGAGTGCTTCCTCCCCACCCTCGCCAACTTCTCCATGACACGTTGGGCCATAATTCTCCCTAATAAAATAATATGAAGCTCAATTATGCTCCTGTTCCCATGTTCCTGGACTTCATTAAGCACAGAGGGATTAAAAACTTGTATAAATTAATCAATGTAGCATAATCCTAAAAATTAGAAGATGAGTCCTTGAGGAAGTAATGTAATACGGGCTTTTTAATTAGCAGGGCCCCTGAGATTCATTGCTCTTGCCTGCAAGCCTCCTGTTTATGAATTGCTTTATCCTTTGAAGGGGAAGGCCCTGCAGACTCCGGGCCTGTGGTAAGGAAATGGCAAAAGCTGTACTAATTCCCCGGCGGGTGCCCTCCTCAGAGCCAGAGCAGAACGACAGAGCTGGCCTGGGTTTTCTTTCTTCTCTAAGAACAGTTAATTTTGAAAAGGAAAGTCAGAAAGAAGGATCCAGAAGGGAAACAAGCTGTTCTGATTCTTCTTACTGGACACGTGGTGGTAAGAACATCGATTTTGGAGGCAGGTGGATCTGGATTTGAAGCTTGAACCTGCTACTCACTGGCTTTGTGAAAGTGGAAGGGCCACCTGACCTCTTAAATTCTCTATTTCCTCCTCTGTTCCAGGTCTTTGGGAATTGCCTGCTGAAGTCAGGTGAGAACTCTCTACAGGCCCAGAGGCTTCCCCAGAAATCTCCACTCTCCTCCTTTCTAACAAGGGGAAAATAGCTTCTTGTCCAACCATGGGTGCGTCTGCCATGACATTCTTGCCTGCTTGGGCTTGGCAGCCATTTCTTTCTTGACATTTCTCTCTTTTCTACTTACCCTCTCCTTCCAAACAGCCTCGGATGGCGTCCAGCACCTTCCAACCTATCCTAACAGCTCTGATTGCTGTGTGGGTCTTCTTTCCACAGAGACTTGGTTGACCTCTCCTTAACTTTCTAGATGTCCCTAGTTCTGCCTTTTGAGGACCTCAAGAAAAATGGACTGGGGACCTTTCCCATTCTTTACCAAACTAGGAGTGCTCCGTGAATTGTGAGGCAGATTCCTGGAATGCAGACAGCTGGGATGCAGAAAGCAACCTGGAGACATAAGGGAGATTCTTAAGAGATGCTCTTAAAATACAGGCTTCCTTCTGCCACCACTGTACACGTGTGCATGCATGCCTGCCTACACATGCTCTCGCTCACACATATGCACATACACCCGAGGGGTTAGAAATGATTGCTTGTGCCTTGTACCCCAGAAGAGCCAAGCCACTATTGCTGAGCCCTGGTGTCATGCCTGCAAATAACTGTGTAACCATAAATCAACCTGCAGAGCCCAGTCCTGGGTTTGCAATAGTTTATAGGGCTTGGCCTAACAGCCCAGCTCTCATAAATTCTTACTTTTTAGTAAAAAAATAAAAATAGCAATGCAATTATGAAACCCGAAGCCTCAAGGGACAGAACAGCCTGAAACAGCTCATTGTTTAGCTTTGAAAATATGAAACAGTGGTTCCCAACTGTTTTTACAAGGTTGTGGAATCCAGTTTCAAAACAAGAGTCCCCTGCAGACCCACTCAATGTGTACAATGTGGAAAAGTGAGGTGAGGAGTCCAGGGTGGAGATGAGGTTGTCTGTTGCTCTTCCCTGCCTTTAGTACTTTAGGAACTCTTTGGAGTATGCATGGAAATCACTAACCTAAGAGAATCAAGCCAGTCCATTTCTCCCCAGGGTTCCACCCCAAGGTTCCAAGTCCTGAGCCCACGTGACTCTTTAGCATCATAGCAGTTGATGAAGAAGTAACCATTGGCCCTGTTTCAGAAGGAAAGAGAAGAGGTGGCCTGGACCCAAGTCCCTGAGTGGCCCACTAGGATGTCCTCCATCACAGATATGCGGAGTGTAAGGGTCTGCTGAGTGTACTCACAGAAATTTGGAGAGTTCCACTGAGCCCTAACTCTGGGGTGGGGTCCTGAGTCTGGGCCACCTCACACCCCTCTGCTTTCCACTGTCTCTTGTTCCTGAGGTCAGGTTCTACCTTGCTTTCTCGCCATGGAGAACCACTATCTCCTTGGCAATTGCCAGAACACAGTGCGTTTTGGAAAATTTGCAGCTATAGAGTAGGGATCCTTCTGTTTTCCCCAAATTTATAAGAATGGCCTTCTGAAATTTTGGCATTTGCTTTATCTACTGATATCAGTCAAAGAGAGTCGTTGTGGATCTTGCACATGTGCCAGGGCCTATTACAGTTAGACAGTGTCTTTCTGAAATCCTTGAGTTAAATAGAGAAGAAAGAGGTTGGGGGAAGGTGACACATGTGTCAGGAGAAAGGCTGGTCTTGTGTCATGTGTAGCAGCATGAGAGATCCATTGTGAATGTTTCCATAAAGTGTACCCTGACACCTTTGTTTGCTTATTGTGACACATTTCTGCCCCTTCCATCATCACCAGGGGAACCCAGTGCATCTGTAGGGATGGGGTTGGTTTATTATTGTGATGGGCCCATAGTTCTTAAAGCTGGTCCTCAGAATTTTCCTCCAATTACTTTTTGGTAGGAATCTGGCATTCTGTAGACCTCTTGTAAGCATTCAGGCTTTGTCCAAAATCTTTGTGAAGGATGAAGTTTTTGGGACAAGAGGAAGTTCTCCATGTCCAGGATCAGCAAAACAGCCCTCTACCTAAACGAAGTGTAAGGGTCCGGCGAAACGTCGGAGTAAGAGACCACAAGAGACTGTCTTATGCAAAAGCAGAAGGGTGGGTTTATTTGGAGACCAGCATGCTGGGGCCCGAGCTCTCTATAGCAAAGAGAGATAGAGCCCTGAGAACAGCTTGAGCAGAGCTTATATACTTTTCTTAGAGAGGGCAGGGAGGGAAGTTCATTGACAGGTCAGGGCGAGTGAGCAGTTTGCCTGCAACCGAGTGAGGGAGTGTATCCTGCAGTTTGGCAGTTTGGGACAGCACATTCTGGGAACAAGATTAGCAAACAGTTCACAGTTGGGGACAACACATCCTGGGAACAAGATTTCAACAGTGTTTTGTTAAGCATATAGAAAAACAGAGTGACAAGTACCTATTTTATTAACCTTTCAGAAGGAGGACTACACGCTAACTAGGAAGTGTGTTCTAAGATACCAAGAGAGGCTGATGTACCTCAGAAGTGCATTTGGACAGAGAGGTGGGGTCTTTTTTATGGAGAGGTTGGAGAAGAAGTTAAAACTGGAGTAATTTCAGCTCTAGATTTCTACTACTTATTCCTACTACTACTTTATCCAGAGGGTCCCATATATATCCCCCCACCTGGCCCAGTAAAAGACACCTTCAATTGATAGCTGGGAACATCAAAGAGTGGGGACTTCTGAGTTCATGAAAAGGTGACCCAAGGTGCCAGCACCTATAGAAGAAGATCAGGTGATCAGATGGGAAGGAACATCAGTATTGGTTGCAAAGGCTGCAAGCACATTCTTCCTCCCGTGGCTCCTGTTGGTGCCCTTGAACCTCAGGAGATGTGGGATGCTAAAGTAATGGGAAGATTGCTATCTGGAGAAAACTGTATGGGAAAGTCACAGGAGAAAGATAGAATTTTGACATCATGAACTATTGTTCCAATTTTCTCCTTAGAGCTTAGATACCTAGGGCAGTCCCTAAGTATCTCTAAGGATTCCAAGCTGCTGAAGATGAGGAATGTCCTTATTGCATTACACGACCCTGGAGACCTCAGAGGTCGCAGATGCTTATGGAGCCACTTTTCATGGTAATTTTGGGCTCTGGCCTCGAACTCTCGGAGGTAGGACCCATGTGGGTATGGAAGCTTTCTTTTGTTGGAAAGAGAGGCAGTGATGTGTGTTTTGCTTTCTGTCCCATGAGTGTCATTCTGCCTTCATAGAGGAGGTGACCCTTGAGTTGCACCTTCAAGGAAGAGGTTCCCAAGGGGAGAATGGTGTAGGGCACCTGGCAGGGGTCTAGTATGTGCACAGACAGAGGACAGATTGAATCCTGGTCACTCTTCTGTGTTCTGTGAATCCTGGTCATTCTTCAGTGAATTGGGGTATCCCCAACATTCTCTTTCTGCTCTGAGGGGTTCCTGTTAGGTTGCAGTTCTCACCTGCTCTGGCAGGCTGTCCTTTGCTGCGGGTTCTCCCCTTCTAGGAGGTCCCCAACCCCCGTGTTGCAGGCCTGGTGAGTTGCCTGACTCCCTCATCACTAGCAGAAGTGACCTTATTTTCAAGGTTGAGGACTGAAGTGAGTCCTGGAGCTTGTAAGAAAAAAAAAAAAACATGTGAAGTAAATCTTCCAAAAGATAAAAATAAAAAAAGAGGAAGATTGGGATACAGCATTGTCAATGTCAAGTAAGCATAATGTTATAAGAACTTTCAGAGGGACAGAGAGTTTCCAGAGTTTTCTCTAAGACCTTTGCAAAAATTCTTTTTAAAATTGGTATGTATTAATTATACTGCATAATGGGTTTTATTGTGGAATATTTGCTCATGCATATAGCATAAGTCAACCAATTTCACTCTCTATTACCTCCCTTTACTCTGCTTTCCCACCCCCATCTCCCTCCTCCACTAATAGTCTCCCTCCTATATTCACCATGCCCCTTTAGATTCCATATATAAGAGAAAAACACGTGATACTTGTCTTTCTGAGTCTGACTTCTATTTCACTTAACACGATGATCTCCAATTTTTATGGTTTGGACGTGAGGTGTCCCCCAAAAGTTCACATGTGAGACAATGCAAGATGATTCAGAGGAGAAATGACTGGGTTGGAAGAGTCTGAATCCAATCAGTGAATTAACCTCCTGATAGGGATTAATTGAGTGGTAACTGAAGTGGTAGGGCGTGGCTGGAGCAGGTGGGAATTGGGGGCGTGGCTTTGGGGTAGATATCTGAATCCGGCAAGTGGAGACTCTGTCTTTCTCTGCTTCCTGATCACCATGATGTGAGCTGCTTCCCTCTGCCAGCCTCTCCTGCCATATGGTGTTCAGCCTCACCTTGAGCCCAGAGGAATGGAGCCTGCTGTCTATGGATTGAGACCTCTGATACTGAAAGCCTCCCAATAAACTTTTCCTCCTCTACAATTGTTTTGGTCATATCCTTTAGACACAGCAGCAAACAAAGCTGGCTAAGACACCAATTCCATCGACTTTTCTGCAAATGACATAATTTTGTTCTTCTTTAGGTTGGAAAATACTCCATTCATTGTGTATTTATGAACGTATATCCATTCATCTGTTGATGGGCACTAAGGCTGATTCTATGACTTGGCTATTGTGAATTGCACCACAATAACAACGGTGTGACTTCGGTTGTTTTGGATAAATTGTGAGGAGTGGTAAACTGGACCATATGGTAGTTCTGTTTTTGGTTTTTGAAGGAACTTCTATACTGATTTCCACAGTGACTGTACTAATTTGCATTCCTACAAATAGTGTATAAGTGTTCCTTTTACCCCACATTATAGACAGTATTTATTGTTTTTTTTTTTTTTGATGGTTGTCATTTTGAATGGGGTGAGATGGAATCTCAAGGTAGTTTTGATTTGCATTTCCTTGATGACTAAAGATAATGAACATTTTTTTTTCATGTAATCATTTGCCATTTGTACTTCCTTTTTAGAGAAGTGTCTATTCAGTTCGTTTGCCCATTTATTGAATGGGTTATTTGTTTATTTTTTTTGTATATATATATATATATATATATATATATATATATATAATTTTGAGTTCTTTATTCTAGATATTCTCTGCAGAGGAGTAGATTTTTTTTCAAATTCTGCAGACTGTTTTCACTGTAATAATCTTTTCCTTTGATGTACAGAAAATTTAATTTGATGCCATCCCATTTAGTAATTCTTGCTATTATTTCCTGAGCTGTACTCTAGGAGTCCTATTCAGGAAGTCATTGCCTGTGCCTATATCTTGAAGTGTTTTACCTATGTTTTATTTTAGCAGTTTTGAAGTTTCAGGTCTTGTATTTAGATATTTGAATTTACTCTTCACAAGGTGAGAGAGAGTCACTGATTATTCCATATGAATAGCCATATACATACCCAGTTTCCCCAGGGTCATTTATTAAAGATACTGTCATTTTTCTAGTGTATGTTTGGTACATTAGTGTTGAAAATCAGATAACTGTAACTGTTTCCAGGTCTCCTATTCTATTACATTGATCTACATGTCTGTTTTTATTCAGATACCATGCTTCTTTTATCACCATATTTCTAGTATAATTTGAAATCAAGTATTGTGATGTTTCCAGCATTGCTCTTTTTGCTCAGGATTTCTTTGACTATCCTGGGTCTTTGGTGCTTCCATGTGAATTTGAGGATTGTTTTTTTTCTCATTCTATGAAGAATGTCATTGGTAGTTTGGTGAGAATTGCATTGAATCTGTAGATCACTTTTAGCAATAGGGCCATTTGAGAAATATTAATTCTGCCTATCCATGAACACGGGAGGTCTTTCCATTTTCTAGTATCTTCTTCAATTTCTTTTTGAAGTGGTGTTTTCAGGAATTTTCCCTTCCTTTGGTTGGGTTTATTCCTAGGTATTTTATTTTTTTGAGTTCCTTTTTTTTTTTTTTTTTGGTAAATAGAATTGTTTTCCTGAATTAATAGGCTCATTATTGGCATATTAAAGAATGTATTGATTTTGAAACCTGCTACTTTGCCAAATTTGTTTATCAGATCTGAAAGTCTTCTGATAGAGCATTTAGGGTTTCTAAGTATAAGATCATGACTACTGAAATAGGGATAATTTGATTTCTTCCTTTCCTACTTTCTTTGAGCTGATATCCTCTTGGAGTAGGTGAGAATATCCTTCCCTGACAATCCTAGAAGCCACTTAAGAATGTATTGTGTCGGACTCGATGTGTCGGTTGAGTTCAGAATTTGGAATTTTTGAGGTTTGTTTCAGGCACCAAGGAGTCTGGCCATGACTTATTTGGAATGTCAAAGGATGAGATAAGAGCTGAAAGAATCCAGGACAAGGTTGTCTCCATTGGTAAGGCTCCCTTAACTTCTCTCCTCCTCCTCTCAGCTTTCCCTCCTGGAAGTGGGCTCCCATATTGTTGGAGTGGGAGAGAGATGGGTTGAATGGGAAGGGACTTGTTTTAAAAAATACTATTTTCTGGGGTCAGATGTGAACTGAGGACACGGTTGCCTGGCTCCTTGTGTGTGGGCAACACTGCTATCTGTAATCACCTAAGAGCTTCGATCTGGATATACATCCTCCCAGGACTTGGTGGCAGAACTGAACAAAGCCTGAGTCCTGGTCACTATCACTCCTATAGCAAAGAATACCAAACTTCCTTCCTACCACCTCTCTTGCTTCTGCCCTGTGAGCTCTTACACCCTCTGCCATAGAGCTGTCATACCCTCCTGGGGTGCACTGTGCTATACCTTTGCAAAGATATGTCTTTTGCCAGGAGTAGCCTCCCTGTTGCTTTCTGCCGTGATCACATAGACCCAAATTCTCCAGCTCAGTTGCTGTCTCCATGGGAAAACTTTCCTTCCTTCCTTAGCTACCCATTGTCAATCCTATCATGGGATCCTATCTGTTCCAACTGCAGGACCATGGGCTCCAGTAAGGCAGCAATAATGGTGAATGAGTTTACATCATGGGTGAAAAAATGCTAGTTGGGTTGCAGGCTAAACCATGGGCCTGTGCACATGGTGCCCATTTTGGTGACATTCTTCCCATGAAGAGCTGACAGGTCTTTTACTAGGGCTCTTTCAGGTGGTCCTCTGGGCCATTCTTGGATTTGGGGCCTAAAGCTCTTTTTATAGATTTTATCTTGGTTGGTTCCATTTCTCTTGGAAATCAAAGAGCCTAATAGAAACTCATGGTGGGAATTACTGCTCTTCTGAAACTAAATGAGTACATAAAAAGACTTGGGGTGGTGACTGGATCCCCAGTATTTCAGGTTTGGAAAGGAGAATGCCAAACCCTGATATATGAGCTTCATCCTAAAATTGGATGTGTGCTGGTTGGTGGGGCCTCCTGTAATGATATCTCCTACAAGCTGTTATTCCAGGAGCATTGAGGGTCATTGTATTGAATAGTGCCCTTCCCCCTACCAATTTGCATTTATCCAGAACCTCAGAGTATGATCTAACTTGGAAACAGGATCTGTTTTAGTTAGCTTTTCATTGCTGTGAATAAAATACCAGACAAGACAACTTAGAGGTGAAAAATGTTATTTTGGTTCATGGCTTCATAGGTTCAGCTCATGGTTGGCTGACTCCATAGCTCTGGACTTGAGATGAGATGATACAGAACATCATGGTGGAAGGAATTGTTAGAGGAATATATCTTAGGATATGACAACCAAGAAGTGAGAGAGGGACAGCTCCACTTACCAGGGATATAAATATAAACCCCAAAGGCAAACACCCAGTGACTTACTTCCTCCAGCCATACCTACCTGCCTATGGTTACCACCCAGCTAGTCCATATCAATAGATCAATCTACTGACCAGGTAAAAGCTCTCATAATCTACTCTCTTCACCTTTGATCATTCTTGCATTGATTAATACATGAGTTTTTTGGGTACATCTCATATCTAAAACATAACAGAATCTTTGCCAATATAGCTAGTTAAAGATCTCATCATCTTGGATTTAGGGTGGGTGCTAAATATCATGGCAGGTATCCTTCTACAAAGAGGAGAGGGCACACAAAGAGGCAGGAAGATGGCCATGTGAAGACAGGAGCGGAGGATACAGCTATAAGCCAAGGGAGGCCAAGGATTGCCAAGAGTCTGTAGAAGGTAGGAGAGGAGCATAAAAAGGATCCCCACTGAGTCTCTGGATGATTGCTTGATAATACCCTGACTTTGGACTTATGGTTCCCAGAACTGTGAGAGTAAATTTATCTAGTTTAAAGCCACCAAATTTGTATTAAATGGCTATGGTAGCCCTAGAATAATAGTAGAGTGTTTGGGGTCTCTGGCCTTAGTTCTTTTCCTCCTACAGACTCAAAGCTTCCCCATACAACATCTTCACTGATAAGGACTCTATAATGGCTAACTTTATGCCATCTTGTCTGGGCCACTGAATGTACAGACCTCTGGTTAAACATTATTTCTCTGTGTGTTTTTCTAGGTGCCTCCATTGGACATTGGCATTTAGACTTGTAGAATTGAGTGAAGTAATTAGGCATCATCCAATCCAGTGAGGACCATGTTGGAACAAAAAGTCCCAGAGGTTGAGATGGCCTCCACCCAACTGCTTGAGCCAGGACACGAGCCTTCTCTTACCCTTAGCTCTCTATCTTTCTGTGCTACTGGCTTTCCTGGGTTTCCAGCTTGCAGATGGCAGATAAAGGGGACCTCTCAGCTTCAATAACCATAAAAATCAGTACCTTATAATAAATCTCATAACACACATGTATGTACATGTACATGCATACAGTAGTCCTTCTTATTCACAGTGGGTACACCTTAAGACCCCTGTGGATGCCTGAAATCTCAAATAGTACTGAACGCTGGGTAGATTATGGTTCTTTTTTCTATGCATGCATACCTGCGATAATTTAATTTATGAACTAGGCCACAGTAAGAGATTAACAATAATAACTAGTAATACAAGAATTATAATAATATACTGTAATACAATTATTTGTATTACAAATTGTTTGTTTCTGGAATAGTCCACTTAAACATTTTTAGACTATTGTCTGTGTGGTTGATTGTGCCAACTGAAACCATGCCAGGCAAAACTGTAGATAAGGGGAGACTGCATATATAATCTCCTTTTGGTTCTATTTCTCTGGAGAACCCTGATTGATATATAATAGAATGCTATAAGAAGTGGACAGGCCAGTCATACAGATGGAAAGAACTGGGACATAGATGATGACAGACATGGGCCTTAAAGGGGTCTGGATACCCAACTCATGGCTTCATAGTCCTGCCCTCTGTTAGTCACATTTCTGTTGCTCTTACAAATACCTGAGAAAGTCAGCTTGAAGGAGGATGGGTTTATTCTGGCTCATGGATTCAGAGATTTCAGTCCATGGTCACTTGGCTTCATTGCTTTGGGCCTTTGGTGAGGCAGAAGGTCATGGTTGGGAGAGTGTGGGGTGGCAGAGCTGCTTACCTCATGGCAGCCCCAAAGGAAAAAGAGATAAAAATAGAGAGGTAGAGAGGGGGGTCAATATACCCTTCAAGGACATGACCCCATTACCTGCTTCCTCTAACTAGGCTCCTCCTGGAATTTATACCACCACCCAACAGCCCCATCAGCTGGGGACCAAGCCTTCAATACATGAGCTTTTGGGGGACATTTGAGGTCTAAATCATAACATGCTGTCCACACGGGATCCTCTGATTGCTCTTTACTTCCATTTTCATCTTCTAGTCTGCAATCTGTCCTTCTTTCTTTTTAAATTACATCCAACAAGGTAAGAGGTGGCAAAGAAGGAATCATGAGGTTGTCGATAGGACCCTGGGGTCCGGAAACATCTTCAGTTTAGCAGCCAGAGCACGGGTGTGTCCTGAGACACTAGGGGCTATTTCTGCTCTGATCACATTTCCTATGGCTTCTTAGCTCCAGGAAACAGATAAGCAATGTGCCAGCTTTCATGGGGTATTAAACCACCCTAAAATTTGATGCCTTAAGGAACCAACATGGATTGAGCTCCCGATTCTGCAGGTGGGTTCTGTTGGGCCATTTTTTCTGATCTCTGCTAGGTTTGCTCCCCTGTCAAGTGCTGGGGTGATTGAATGCTTGCTGGTCTGGGATGGTCTTATTTTATGGTGGTTGAACACCTATCGCTTAGGGATGACCAGGATATGTGTCTCTTATTCTATAACAGAATACTGATGATGTTAAGGTTTCAAGAGAAAAACTTGGATGGAGGAGGGAGGAGACCCAATCCTCTTGAGGTCTAGGCTCAGAACTGGCCTGTCACTTCTACTGGATTCTATTGATCAAAATAAGACCAGCTCAGATTCAAGGAATGGGGAAAGAGACCACCCCCCCCAAGATGAGCGCAGCTTTGAAATCACCTTGCAAAGAGTATGACCAGAGGGATAAGGCACCGGTCCACTTTTCTGACAACCTACCTTAAGCCAGCTGTTTTCTTGGCTCATGTGGGGAAGTTCCCCTAGACTTGAATTCTTTGCCTAGAAGGCATCTTGCTAGGGCAGACTCCAGCTTTTGTAGACTATTATGTCCAGAGCCCTAGCTGGACCTCTAATATGTCATTCTGTAAGCACTTCTTTCATCAAACATTCATTCTAGTGCCCAGCCCCGGGCCAGGCAGAGAGACTGCAGAGGGGTAGATCCTGGAGGTTAAGAGCTGAGATGCTGAAGGCAGACAGGTCTGGCTTTGAATCTCCTTTCCTACAGTCTTTGGGTTTAGGGGCAAGTCACTGTCTCTTCCTGAGACTATTTTGTTATCCATAAAACGCAGATAATAATGTCTGTCTTGCAGGGAAGCTGTGAGGCCTGAGTCAGATACTGTACATAAAGTGCTTAGCACAGCTCCTGCTACGCAATAGAAGCCCACTAAATGGTAGCTATTATTATTAATAATAAATGTAGGCTGAAGGAATGCAGAGATGAATGAATGTCTCTGCAACTTTCAGCCCAATATGCATGATTAATGCTTATTCCCTCCCATCCTGGCCCAAATAAAATATACAAAAGGTCCAAGGAAACCCATTAGCCGTCGCTAACTTTCTTTCATAACAAGAAATCTCACAGCTCTGACCAGGGCTCCTTTGTGAACCAGGCACATGGATGGATGAATAACACCCCATTCTGCTTCTGGACTCTGAAAGCAAGAGGCACCCCTCCTGGTGCCCAGCAACTCCTCCCCTCCTCTCTGAGTGTGCCCCATGGAAAACGGAGTTGCACCTGTGCTAGTGCCTGGGCGATTTGGTCTCCACACCTGCAAACAGCCTTCTTTCTTTCCATTTCTTCAAATCAAAGTCAGTCTTTGCTCTCCACACAGGCTGCCTGCCTCCGAATGGAGCCGGCAGGGAGGACCAGGAGAGGGCTGGGCAATTAGACACTCCGCCGGCCCCTCTCTGAGGCTGGAGCTGTTTTTAGCTCTGCTGTCTGGCAGGCGGGCTTGGCCTTGGGGTCTGGGCTGAGCCTGGTAAATTAATGACAGCAGAAGATGGTCAGGGTGCAGGAGCTCTGGAGGGGGGAGGGCTCCCTTCCCTCCCTCCCTTCTGTGCCCTGAGTCAGGAACATGCTCTTATTTTGCCTTTTATTCTGCCCCAAATGACAATGTTGTCCCCTACAAACCTGCCTTGCCTTTGTGCAGATGCTCTTTGTCAAATGACCCAGTGTAATCAAGAACAATAAATTCCTCCTCCATATATTTTCAGCGAAAAACAAAAACACATTTTTCTAATCCCAAACTATACATCCACATGAGAATTAAGGGACCGGTGGATGATGTGGGGCTGGGGAGCCATGGAGGAATCCTGGGGCTTGCCGGAAGAGAGAAAAGGTTGTCTTCAAAGGCTCCTGTCAGCTGGGGCTGCTCCCAGGAGCCCGGGATGGGCAGGTTGGGGTGGCTGGTGTGCGGTGAGTAAGTTTTGCTTTTTAAGCACGAGGGTCCTTTTCTGGAGGCAAATGGGCTCCAGGCTGATACAATCTGTTGACGAAAATAACTCTGGATTTGGATCTAACAAAGACTATAAAAGAGGAGCTCAGAGACTTGTTTCCAGCCTGTGGGAGTCAGGGTGGTTTTAAATGAAGGGCAGATGTAGCTCGAGGCCAAAATCTGCCTCCCCCAGTCCTGCTGTAACCTTATTAAAGAATAAAAATAAAGGCAGGACTTTTATGGTAAGAAAGAAAAGGCAGACAAGGCTGCTCCCAGAGAGGAGAGGAGGGAGGGGTCCTGGGACAACCCTGAAGGACGTGGAGGACGAGGGTCCTGTCCCTCCGTGAGGGGTGCTGGGGTTGGGGCTGGCCCGGGGGCGGATCCTGGGCTGGTGACCAGGCTCTGACTTCACTGTCAAGGCTGGGGCTGTCCGCTAGGAAGGGTAGGAAGGGTAGGAGGGGAGAGCTCTCCCAGTGCCGCTCCCTCCATGAGGTCAGCTGCTCCCTCCTGTACCCACTGCCTGGGCAGTCCCTGGCTGGCCACACAGGATACTCGTGGCTGTGTGGGTAAGGGGTCTGGATGGGAAGCCCCGGTTCCCCAAGGTAAAACAGCCCCTGGCCCCTGGGAGGGGTGCAGACATTGTGCTGGTGGCCAAAAGAAAAGGCATGTGCTTCTGCAGCAGGGACTTCTTACCTTTAGGTGTTCGTGGGCGAAGGGGCTTGCCACATTCCTGGTTGGGGACAGTAGAGGTACCTGGGACTGAGTTAGAGCCTTGCCCATACCTGAGACCCTCCGAGCAGTGGACCTTTCCTCTCTGCACCTCTGGTCCTCCTTTGTGAGATGAGGCCACCTCCACCCCTTTGAAGATCTGTTAGGGACTAGGGACCTGGGCCTTCCCCTGAATGCAGATGTCTACATGGCCCTTGGCTGTAGGCAAAGGGGACACAGCAAGCTCTGGGGCAGAGACAGGACTGAGGAAAGACTCAGCTTCTTGGAGAATGAGCATGGAAAGGGACCCACCAGGCACTGGGACCAGGCTTGGGGCTGGCTCCCCAGAGGCAGCCGAAATCTTGGTGGGGAAACTGAGGCAGGACTGAACTGATATCACAAAGAGATGGGGCAGGACACTTGCTGCTTGATGGGTCCAGGGTCATTCTGGGGGCTGCTCTACTAGGAGAGGGGTGGGGTAAGCTGAGGGTGTGGAGCCTGGAGGGAAGGGCTTCATTTGGGCAGGGGAATGGGTTGTGGTGGGAGCATTTCCTTCTCTCTGGTTTTAATTCTTCTGACCCTTGCTCTGCAACTGGACTCAAGGCTCCTGTGTTTCCAGCTGCCATCTATTTTTCAGAAGGCATCCAGAATGGTCTGTGCAAATCACAGGTCTGACCACGCCACTCTGCCCCCCTCAAATCCCTCCCATGGCTCCCAGGATGGAGTCCAAATTCCTTAATGCATTATCCAAAGCCTCTTGCAATCTCTGCTCTACTTTGTCCTCACTCACCCCACTGCATCCTGGGGTGAGTGGACCTCTTCACTGCTCTGCAAGTTTGCATATTGTATCAGCCACTGTCACTGCCACCCCACATCCTCTCTATCCACCCCAAGGCACCCATACCTTTGATGGACAATTCTGGGCTGTCAAATGGCTCCAGATCTGTCTGTGAGTCTCTCTTGTGAGTTCTTGCTCTGGTCTCCAGAGGATGCTCTGTCTGCTTTTAGGGTGGGTCAGCTGTGCCAGGGTAGAGGTGGGTCATGCCTCTGAGCCACCCTCAACCAACCATAGTCAGGAATTGGATTAATATCCAGCTTCCGAGGGCCTCAATGGCATGATTCCGAGGTGCACTCTGTGAAGGATCCACAGGGAGATTTTGTCCTGGGAGCCCCTGTGCAACCCACTGGTTAATCCCTTCATTCCCTCTCCCTCTGCCTTGTGTCACTGCGCATGATCCCTCACCAACTTCTGGGAGCCCAGAATAGACTTAGCATCTTGGAGAGTGAGCATGGAAAGGACCCCACCAGGCACTGGGACCAGGATGGGGGCTGACTCATCAAAGGCAATTGGAGTCTTGGAGGGGAAACTGAAGCAGGGCATTGCGATCCAGAGTGGTTAGGTAAATGGCCCAGAGATGGACAGCACAGCCTTATGGGAGAGAACACCAGACACCAGGCCTGGTCCATCTGCAGACTCCACCTTCTTTCCTTCTTACTGGTTACCTTGAGCAGGGGGCTCTGTGGAGAGGGGCCCTGTGGGGAGGGGCTCTGAATGCAGGCCCACCACACTCCACCTCCATGCTCCCAGCCACCCTCTGAACTGGGGAGTGCAGCTTCGGGATGGGGAGACTGAGGTAGAGACACAGCTGTGCTCCCTCAGCTCAGTTTGCCTTGGAGTCCAGGGCGCCTGCTCTACAGCCAGCCCATTCATTTTTTCCTAAACTTTCCTGTGTTTTATGCCCAAAGCCGACAGCACCGGGAGGGGAGTGTCTTGAGAATGTATCTGGCAAAGACGCCATGGCAGGTGCTGATCCCAACCCTGAGCGATTCTGTCCTTGGGGCTCAGGGTTCCAAGCAGAGGACCCCAGCCCAGTGGAGTGCTGGGGTCACTGCCTGTAGCTGGCCTAGACACTCATGGGTTATTTATGCCTCAGGTTTACCAGGCTTTGTTAGCAGAGCCAGGAGGAGGAAAAGGAGCAGGGGAAGGGGAGGAGGGCGACTAGTCTGCCTCCTAGTTGCTTTAATAGAATATTACAGGCTGAGTAGTTTAGAAAGACCAAGGATAGTTCTGGAGGTGGGGAAGTCCAGGATCAAGGTGCAAGACCTGGGGAGGGTTCTCTGGTGGGGTCACCCCACAGGGAGGGCACCCCATGATGAGAGAGCAAGAACATGCAAGCTCGGGTCTCTCCTCCTTCTTTCAGGGCCCCACCCTCATGACCCCATCTAACCCTAACTACCCCTAAAGGCCCTGCCTCCAAATACCATCAACATGTGAATTTGGGGATTAAACTGCTCACACATGGATTTTTGGGGACACACGCAGACCATTGCAGAAGGGGAGAGGGAGGAGCAAGAGGTGGTAGAGAAGTGTGAGTCCAAGGAATCGCCTGGGGCCAGGATTCAAGTCGCTCCCTTCTTTGGCCAAACTGCATCAAATTGACTCCTCGCTGCTTTCTAGAAACAGCACCAATATCTTCCTTCTCCCCTGGAGAGTTGGGAAGCAGGTGAAGAAGGCCAGGCATCTGCTGAGGTGGAGAAGTGGAGAAAGGCTTCTTATCATTTCCAGCACCATGGGCCTGGGTTTCTCCCATTAGTCTCCCTGATCCCAGCAGCTCCCAAGTCATCAATTCAACCTCCGAGCCAGAATTGGCTGCCTTTGCTCCTTTTCATATCATGTCCAATCCTGGTGGTCCCCTTCAACTCTTTCTTGGATGACAGCATCTCCTCCTGGCTGTGTCTCTGTTTCCCATGCACCCATTTAAAAGTGCCGATCTGACCACGTCTCCCTCCTGCCTAAACCCTTTTGTGGCTTCGTATAATAATAGCGTACACTTCTAGAGAGCCATGCGCAGGTAAGCTGGTTGTAAGACATCAAAGTTCTGATTGATAATGTTTGCTAGCTGTCATGGTGTCAAGACTCCCTCTATGGCTGATTTGAAGCAGTCAAAAGTTCTGGCAACATCTGTGAACCCTGAACAGTGGCTGCCCTGGAGAGCTGGGAGGTGGCTCTAGCACCGGGCACTGTTGGAGGGATTTTATCTTTGTCGAGGTTGTCTGTATCTATGCAGATCTTCTCCAACTCCTCCCACCCTCCCCCAGTCTCAATTCTGGTCTCACCTGCTTCAGAATACCTATGGTCGGTTGCTCTAATAGATGGAATTATGGGCCCCTGAGTTGCCCTGCCTTTCTACCAGGACCCTAATCATCCTTAGGGTAGCAGAGTCCACTTTAGCCACCCCTTGTGACTTCTGGTTGTTGACACTTATTGGAAACCAGGCAATTCCTGTGAGGACTGATAAGAGAACCAATATCCTAGTCTCAGGATAACTGCTGGTAAGGGAGACAGAGGCACCACCCTTGAACCCTGCTTTAGGTTTTGGGCACCAAGGGCTGGAACTGTGATCAGGACAGGTGGCCCTGCTGTGGTGGACAATGCCCTACAGCTTATCTTACCCCGACTTCCCAATACACCGTGGACTGTCTTCCACCTGCTGCAAGTTCCAAGGCAGCAGCACCAGCCCTTGGTGATGACAAAACCTTCGATCTTGAACTACTCGACTTTCAAGTATGTGTTTCTCTTCACTGCTCTGGGTGGAAGCCATTTATCCAGTTCAGCAAGCGATGTGCCCATTATCAGGAAATCGAACTGGGTGACTTAAGGGGAATTCTCCAGGTCAAGAATGTTCTTTCTACTGACAAGTTAGCTCTGTAGAGAAACAAAGGGCACTTGCATGTCACTTTTCCTGCCCAGTATCTGAAGGCGTGCAACGTCCCCACTCCATACTGCCTGCAACCTGTCACCCCTACTCTAAACTTCACTACCTCCTGCTCCCATCTTGAGAAGACAGACTGACATTAAATAACTCTTAACATTAAAAAAAAAAAAGTTCTGTACCAAATTTCCCCTTAATTGAGTGGCAAAATCCCCCAAATCAGTAATCCCCAGTGCGGCCAAGGCTGCTGCAAAACAGTCCCCTTGCATGTCGCCAATGAGCAAATCAGCCCAAACTTCTCTTTTGGAGAGCACCTGGGCATTGTCTAGAAATTTATTTATTTATTTTTTTACATTAAAGGAATCTTGAAATTCATATCAGTGAGTGCAGTAATGGTATGAATATGGATAAAATTTTCTTTTTGTAAGAGCACAAAATTGGGAATACCCTGAATATTCATTAATAAAAAATCAAGGGCCGTGTACCTGTAAGAAGCAGCACAGGTTTTTCATTTAAAAAAGTGGTCATTCTGCGGGGGGGAAGAGAAGATGTAGGGCACTGCTGATGTCCCCCGCAGCAGGGGCATCTTGTTCACCACTCCAGCCCTTGGTACAGAACTTGCCTGACCCCATGGATTCCTCTATAAATTTGGCTCTTATTACTTTTTTTCAGCAGACCATAAATAAATGTTTAATAAATGAATCTTATTTTGTAAAATCCTGGGTAGAACCACTGAAACATTCTGGAAGGAAGCCCATGAAAACATTAACAGGGTTTACCTCTGTTTGGGATTGGAATTGGCAGAGAGGGGATGCTTACTTGTAGTTTGTACATTTTTGCATTGTTCAATGATGGTATGAATTTGTCTTACTTTTGCCATTCAAATAAAAATCAGGCAGAAGTGGGACAATGACCCCTTCTCCAGTTTTCCTCTATAACCAGGCTTGAGTGTCAAGGTTTGGATCTGGATTGTCCCCCAAAGGCTCATGTATTGAGGGCTTGGGCTCTAGTGCAGTACTGTTCAGAGGTTGGTAGATTGGGACATGCCTTGGGGACTGTATCTTGGTCAGCCTCTTCCTCTCTCTCTCACACTCTGCTTCTTAGCTGGTAGCTTTGCTCCGCCATATGCTTTTCTGCTGTTGATGTTTCTGTCTTGGAACCAGCTGACCGTAGACTGGAACCTCTGAAACCATGAGCCCAAACAAGACCTTCCTGCTGTAAGTTTGTTTTCTCATCCATTTGTCAATGTGATGAAATGTGATTAATGGGGTATCTGCCATTAATCCCCAACACACGTACATGGGCCTTTGCAGGTCTCGGGCCAGCCCTGCCTCTATTGCTTCCTTCCTGGGAGACAGTGAATAATACGGGATCATCTCATGGTGGTAGAGAGAAGCATATGCAGCAAGTGCCCAATGCTTCCCTAGCCCCTAGAGTATACTCATGACTTAACAGTCTTCCATTTTCCTAGAATTTCATCAACTGAGTCTCTCACCTTTTTTTTTTTTTTTTCCAGCCTGGGGTCTTTGCTTGAGTTCATCACAGCATTGTTCATTCCTGGAACATGACCAGGGATGAAACCTTCAGGAAACTCTTCATAAAACTGTCATTTTGTGGAAATGAAGGCCCAGAGAGATTAAGTGACTCACCCAAAGTCAAACAGCTTCCAAGAGGTAGAAATGGTAACTGCGCTGATTCCCCAGGTCATATGCTTTCTTTGTACCATACTGCTTGGCAGTGATTTAATTTTTTGTCTTCCTAAGAGAACTTCTAGAAGCAGGGACATCTTTCCCTGAGAGGAAGGAGTCTCCAATGGGAGCTTTCCTTACTGTTTCAAGGCCACCATGTCTAAGGCTCACTCCTTCTGGCTCCTGAGAAAGGAAGGGGCCAATCTTGAGAAGCGTGTCCAGGTTTATATATCTCAGGGACTCTCCCTTCCCTGCCAGACCTCTCCAGCCACACATCTACTCAGCTGGCCTCCCTGGGCTGAAGTCTTGCTTGGCCACCACAAGCCTCAGAGCCAGCTGGATCTGGGTTCAAAACTTCTCCAATTAATTGTGTTCCCCCAGTTACAGAGCTGCACAGTGGGGATGGTGGGACCTATCTGTCAGGTGAATTTTGAGACTTAGGTGTAATAACAATTACACACCTGGCCAGTGTGGGGTCTGGACATCATGGCCAGCTAGTTAGTCAATAGACAAATCTGAATCTGTTTTGTCTGGAGGTCGACTGCTAAATATCATGGGCTCCATGGCTTGGGGACAAAAAAATGATGTTACTGACTAATGTCTTGAAGTACAGTTACCTTTCTCTGACCATTCCAGAGGTTCCCTACAATATATATGGAAGCAGGCTGTAGAGTTAGTTAGCCTTTTCATCACTGTTACCAAAACACCTGATAAGAACAACTTAGAGGAGGAACAGTTTATTTGGGGTTCACAGCTTCAAAGTTTCAGCTCATGGTCGGTTGACTCCATTGTTCTGGGCCTAAGATAAGTAATGGAGGAATCAAGGGGGAAAGGCCCAGTGGAGGGAAGGCTGCTCAGCTCATGGTGGGATCAGAAAGCAGAGAGAGGGAGTGGGAAAGGGGCCACAGGGAAGATGCACTTCCAGAGTACACTCCCAGCGATCCACCTCCTCTGGCCACACCCCACTTGCCTACAGTTACCATCCAGTCAGTCTATCCAAACTAGGATGGACTGATCAGGGCCAGAATGTGACTTGCTACCTTTCCTTGTGCACAGTGACCGTGATGGTCAAAATCCTGCTCCGAGAAAATAGCACAACCCTTGGTGGGTATGAGCTACCAAGAGCAGGGTCAGTTGTTACAGCAGCACACTTGGCTTAACCTGACTGATATACACTGGCTGATCTAGCACAGCAAGACTGTGGGTGACACATGGCCCTCTGCCTGGTCATGTGAAGAGAGAGAAGAGAGGTAGAGTGTCCCCATCATGCAGTCCCTCTCACAGGAAGCATTTGTCAAATGGAGTGATCCAAGCTTGCAGGCCCTGTACTCACTCTCTGGAAAGAGTTGGGACGTGTGTGGGTGGCTATACAGATCGGGGACCAGACTGCAGCTGTGTGTTTCCTCTTCAGTCCCAGTTGGTCCTCTGCCTGAACGTCCCCCTTCTATTCCTCTGCAAAGTGTGAGCCGCCCATGCTTCTAGCTGTGTGAACTTCCAAGTGATTTCCAAAGATCATCGCTCATGAGGATTTTAAATCTGCCCTCCTTGGAGGCGGCCCTGGTGAAACCTCCTGCTCTGCCTGCTCCCTGCCAAATCCTTCAGCAGGTTTCCTGCGCAAGGCCACCAGCATGGATCATAGAGAGGCACCCTGGATGGAAAAGACTACCCGCTCAGCACCTCCCGCATCCCTTGGGCAGGCATCCTAGGAGGAAGATGAAAGCCCAGGACTCCTGAATGAGTTAATGCTTTGATTTGCACTCATTTTCTACAAAGGTACAAGTGATGGATATAACGTTATTCAACATTGAAATGCCGACGGCCTGAGAGAAAATAAAGGGGTAGAAAAGGACTTTGAAGAAGGAGATTGGGGCTGGGATGTTCACGAGGTCAAACTTCCTCTTGGAGGTGATGGAGGGGCTCTGAGGTCAGACTGCCTGGGTTCTAAATTTTCCAGTCGGCAGCTGTGTGGTGCAAGGTGGATCTTCTGGGGCCAAGAGAAAGATCAAGAGATACTCAAATGTCTGTGCAGGGCCATCAGAGGAGCACCTAAGATGTTCCCCCAATCTGAATGCCTTCCCCTGTGCTTCCCCAAAATGCATCGCCAGTAATTCCAAAGCCACCTTTTCTTTGCATTTTATCCTTCACTGCAAGGATAAAATGAAATTGGGCTCAGTAAAAATGAATAGAGATCCTACTTAGCTGCAGGCTGTTTTGCAGAGAAGAGGAAAGGAAGCAGGTGGTGGTATCACTTTAGATATGCAGGGAGATTCCCAGGTCAGGAAATGAGATCATGTCTGGGGAGGTCATTTTCCTTTTCCAGGACAGGTTCCATATTGTCAGGGGAAGAACCAGTGACATCTCCCGCACCCATGCTGAGGCACTGAACAAAGTAGAGTTCATGAAGGCCATTTGCAAATGAAGTATCATTGATTAGTGAGCCAGTGGTGTCCCTGATTGTGTTCTGTGTCCTTGTTGGAGCTCACTGTCGTTTTCCATGGTATGACTTGGTTGGAGACATTTGGATGAACCTGGTTTGTGCTGGGGACCTGGGCAACCCTCCAAGTGTGTTTCCTTGGAAGAGGGGGCTGTCATTTCCATCCTTCAGTGGATTCTCCACCGGGAGCCAGCAACCCCCCCCCCCCCTCCATTTCTGTTCTGGGGAGGGGGTGGAACTGTATTCTGCTTGAGAAATGCTAACCATCTGGCCTGCGCCGGCCCAGTGCCAGAGGATTATCTTCAGTTTAGTGGCATCTGAGATTCAGAGCGAGGCTGGGAGGAACATTTAAATCTCCACGAGGGAGGCCGTGCAAATGGCTTGATACCTGTGAGATTCAGGGTGCCCCTCGAGAACCTAGAAACTCTTCTTACTTTTTAAATATCACTGACTTTTGTGATTTCTGAGCCCAGATGTCCCTATGAGATTCTGATTATTTCTTCCCTGAAATTTTCTTTTTTAAAAAAACCAATTCCTATGGTCTTAGCTTCAAAGGTGACCTAATTAGTTACCAACCTCAAGCTTCCTGACACAGTGGGAGAACTTTCCTCTTTTTTTTTGACCCAGAGCTTCCAGGGTGACTGGGGACACTGTGGTGTGCCAGGAGTAGCTTTTTCTCTCTGGGGACATGGGAGGACAACAAGCTTGGCTTGAAGGTACAAACCATGTGAGCCAGTTACTGTCACACAAACTCATCAGTCAGGACCTACCTGGAATTTGCATGGTATGTGATAATAGAAGGTCAGGGAACAAGGTCATTACTTTTGAGGATCACTGAAGAGAGATGGGGAATCAGCCTACCCGTGATAGGGAAAGGTAGAGGCAAGGTCCCTTGGCCTGGGTGGGGTATGGCTGGTGAAGGGAAGGTGTGTAGGCAGGTCTATAAAAATGCTCTTGGAGGCCCTTGGTGTAGGAAGGGCACATGGCATTTTAGCAGAGGGAGCAGTGATTGACAACAGAGAGGCTTGAATTTGGTAGAGAAGTTGCTAGTGGTAAAGGGGTCTGGTGGGGCTGGGGAAGTGGGTGGAGGCCAGACTGGGAAGCTAGAAACGCCGAAGAGGAAGCCCATGTTATCAAGCCAGGTTTTTGGATGGATCTCCTGTTTGAACATCCCTTGTAACCAGAAGCTCACTAGCTCTGGGATAGCCCATGCCATCCGCAGCTCTGACAATAAAAAGTTTGTTCCGAGGGCAAGCCAGTGTCTGCCCTTGGCCTTGGAGGTGCCTCAATGATAAATCTATACCATCCTTGGTCCTTCCACATCCCTGTTCTTGTTCTTAATAAAGTGATAAGTGATGGGATTTTGTTGTTTGGATTGGTATGGCAACTTCCTTTTATGGTGGCCGTTTCAAAAGTTGGGCATGTACCCAGTCCCTCTGTGGACTACTCCAGGATGCATCCTAAGAGCTTGGGACTGTACGGATTTTGAACCCTATCTCAGCCACTTGGTAGCTTCCTGGCTCTGCAAAAGTGGCTTTTTTTTTTTTTTTTTTTTACTTTGAGATAGGGTCTCACTAAGTTGTGGAGGGCCTAGCTGAATTGCTGAGGCTGGCCTTGAACTTGGGATCAAACTTGCAATCCTCCTGTCTCAGCCTCTGGAGTCACTGGGATTATAGTGGTGTGTCATGGCACCTGGCTGGACAAATGGCTTTCCTTCCAGAATTCAGCTTCTTCAATCTGATACAGGGGGTTGCTGTAAATTCAAACATACCCGAATCACTCTACTCTGGTTAAGAGGCCTCTCTTTCAGGCAATGGAGAGGGATTTCTGGAAGATTCTTGGGCAGTGTTTTCATTGAGAACATTCCAGAGCTCCTGACCCCTTTTCTATCCTCTTACTTCCTTGGGAACCCGTAGATGTGTCTTAATTAAAATGGGCCACCTGAGAAGGATTTACTGCTGCTTTTGCCATCAGATCTGTTTAAGGGACGTATTCTTGGTGTGCTCTCTGTTGGTTTGGGATTTTGAGCCATGCATTTTGTGGGTCTGGGATACTTGTGGATTATGTATTTTGTAGGTTGCTTTGGTCTATTTTCAGATATAAAAATATTTTGATAGTGTGTTCTCCATCTGGCCTCTCTTGCCTGGGTTTGGGGAATGGACATGGGATTTACTCTTTCTGTGTCTTGGACTCTGTGGTTCTCCAAGCTCTGAATATTCATGGTGTCAATCTGGCTGGCTACAGGCCTGACCAGGCATCTAGAACCATCTAATCTGAAATAAGGAAGACTCCTTGGGAATCACCTAGTTTGAACCTCTCCTGTCACAAATGGGGGGAGACAAAGGTCCAGAGACTAGGCTGTTTGTGTGTGTGTGTGTGTGTGTGTGTGTGTGTGTCCTTATCTAAAGTCATGGAGCAAATTGGTGAAAAAGAGGATTGATGATCCCCTGGCTCCCTGTGACCTGAATTTGTAAAGGCCATTATGAATGCTCAAACCCAAAGACCCACCCTGTGACAACAACTTGGGTTGGACTGGCCCATTTCTTTGTACATTCCAGGACACATAAGAAAGTTATATTTCCTGCTAACAGATAATTCTGTGTTTATGGTGTTGATGGGCCAAGATCCAATGATAAAAGGGGGAATTTTTCAGACTTCAAGAAGTGGCTTATGATGATAAATATCCACTCTTTTTCTCTCCTTCAGTCTTACTGAAAAAAAAAATAATAATGGCAAGAAAAGTTGCCTACTTCCCTGTAATGTTCTTCATTTGCTCTCAGCTGTAGTTTTCAAAAACGATGTTCTGAACAAGCATATTAATTTGGGTTTGAAGTCCTTTCATAGTAAAATGATGAGTACGGGAACATGTAAAATTACATATTTTTGTCGTCTTTGATATAAGATATATACTCAGACTGTCCAACATGACAGGAGACAACTCTATTTTCCCGACAAGAAATAAAAGATGCCTAAACACTCTGATAGTTAACATTATGAGTTGCAGTTAGATACTGTGACACTAAATTTGGAGCAGGATAATAACTTTTCAGGGTGCCCAACTTATCTCCCGTGCCTGCGGCGTGTGTACTTCTACATAGTTTATGGTTTTAATATTATACTGCAGGTTCGTCCAAATCATATTACAATGAAATCCCTTTCAAAGAAGATCCGGCTGAGTAATGGAGAACAGTATTTGCATTAAACTTAATGATGGATTCCTTGGGTTGAAACGGAATGCTTGGACTTCTTGCATTTTGTTAGAGGCTAATCAATTTGGTCATGAAAAATGGTTTGTAACTTTGCTAACTCTGTATTTGTGCATTGGGGAGAAACTGTAAGTCTGTGTGCTTTATTCTGGAAGAACAGATTACCAACAACATCCAAAATCTTAGTCCAGTGGGGCTAAGAGTGTGCTATACACTGTCGACATGTGGACGCCTTCTTGACAGGGGACCAGGTATTCATTGCACACCTGGGACTGGATTCCCAAAAGGTACCTGGGAATTTAGGATGTTCAACCCTAGGATGGTAATTGGGGGCAGACAGTGGGCAGACCCAGATGTGGAGTGGCAGTGGTTTGTCTGGTGGTCAAGAGAACAGGGTTCCTGTCCTGGCCCTAATATGACTCCCGTGTAGACCAAGACCCTCTTCTGGAAAATAAGGAAATGGATTAGAACGTGAATATCTCCAAGGTTCCTTGCAGCTCAGCTATCTAGGATTTTACAACCCTGTGTCTGATCTGTTTTTTGGAGACTTCAGAAAGTGACTGCGGAGTCTTAACAGACTCTGGTGAGGCCCACATACAAGACAGAAAGAGCCAGGGGCGGGGCATAAGTAAATGGGAAAATGCTAGTTTTTAAATTAAAATTGGTGGTTTTTGTTAGGGAAGGGCCTTTTCCTTTAAAAGTAAGTTATTTGTAATGGAAAAAAAAATAAAACTTACCAATCCATTTTTAGGTAGATCCAATGACTGGCTAGGCAAGGTAAGGGGAGCAGAGTGGCTGTCGGGAGCTCTCTTTTGCATCTTGAAGGCTGTTCACCACTTCCTGGCATTGCACGGTGGTAGTGTTATTTTAATACGGAGCAAGCAGTTGTCAAGAAATTATTAAAAATTAGCAGTGGGCTAAAAAATGCAAGGTGACAGATTGGTACCCAGGGTGCTGGGGAAAAGAATAATTTACAGCCTCCAAGTGAAATCTCAGGTTGTTTGTTCTTTGTTTCTAGAAGCATAACACAACATTTGCAGCATGTGTTGGGTAAATTAACCTCTTGTTAATTTTGGAAGCTGCTGTCAGTCCCTCAACTTCCCTTTCTCAGTTTGAGCAATGAGGTATTCTTGTGGAAGGGGGATCCAGCATAGTGTCAGGGTACGAGCTCTCTGCAAGTCCCCGGAGAGGCCCTGTTACATTTACCTCTGTCCTGAAAGCCCCATGAGAGTGGGGACTGTGTCTGTTTAGTGTTTTTGGTGGCTGGCACCTAACAGGTGCTCAATAAATGTTTCTCAATATGTGACTTGCTTCCAAATTGGCTTTTGTATGTGGTTTCATTAAGCTCTTGGGAGGAATATTGGCATGAAGAACAAGACAAGACTGAGAATAAGAAGGGAGGGAGTTTGGGGGCTTTTACCCCCATTTCCACATAGCAGACTCCCCCTCCAGAGGTGGAGAGAGTGAAGTCTTTCTTTGGAGCTTGGCTTCTCCCTGGTCTCCTGCATTTGCCTTGGTGCTGGATGTCAATCAGCTGAGGAGCTGGAGATAGCCAACAGGGCCTCAGACATGTCCCATGTGGAGGGAATCAACAGCGAGTGCTCTTCTGCCTTGGAGATCCTGGGCTGGAATTGGACTTCATCAAGCAAAATCCAGGGGCACCTGGGAGGGAAAAAGGGCATCCTGCCCTGGCCTAGCCGTGGCTTCCCAGAGGAAGGCAGGACCCATCGACAGCTCTGCTGTTTGGATGAGAAGTAACTTGTGTTTCTATGATCACATTCTCACGTGGACATTATTCAGTTTTTACTAATTGGCTTTACAATTTTCTCAGTAGTTAATATTCATCTGTCAAAAATGGAAGCATAAATAAATAATTTCGGTTCAAGCACACCTTCTTATTAGGCCATACATCATGTTAGAGAGTTCGCATTCTTTAACCAGGAAGATGAAATTAGAAACATCTTGAAAAAGCCTTCTTGTTATCAATCATGTCATCTTGAACATGTTTCGAAGCTTGCTGCTGGCATCAAGAATAGATGTTTTATTCAAAAGAATGTATTTAAAGAAAATGACAACACTTTTCGATTTCGGCTTTTTAAAAACAGGAAATCTTTCAAGTCCTTCTGACTGTGAGGATCCCAGGGCACTGGAAGATGCATGGAGTGGATCTAGCCCTCTCCTGATGCAACCATAGGATGGAGAATTTTCTGATCCTTTAGGATGAGAATGGGGTGGAAAAATAAACAAGCTGATGTTGGGTCTTGTGTGGCTATGAAAAAATGATTTTCCCTCTCTGGGTTTCATTCTATTCATTTATAAAATGAAGAGGTTGTGTGAGATTAGTCTTAGTCAGCTCAGGATGCTATAACAAAGACACCTAGTCTAGGTGACTTAAACCACATGTATTTCTCACAGTTTTAGAGACTAGGAAATCCAAGGTCAAGGTGTTGCAGGTTCAGAGTCTGATGAGGGCTCACTTCCTGGTCTTCTCCTTGTGTCCTCCTATGGCAGAGGAGAGGGTGAGATTCCACATTGCCTCCTCTTTTTATAAGGGCATTAACCACAACAGAAGGCCCCGCCCTCCTGACTTGGTCTAACCCTGATCACCTCCTGTTATGGTTTGCATATGAGGTCTCCTCCCAAAACTCCTGTGTTTGTGCAGAAATATTCAGAGGGTGAAGTGGTTGGATTGTGAGAGCTATAACCTAATCAGTCCTTCCTAGTTAGAGTGGACAGATTGGGAGGTAACTGTAGGCAGGTGTGGCTGGAGGAGGTGTGTCACTGGGGGGCATGTTCCCAAGGGTTCACCTTCCCTGTGGCCCCTTCCCCTTCTCTCTCGCTGCGTCTGGGCTGCCATGACCTGAACAGCTTCTTTCTGCCACACCCTTCCGCCCTGATGTACTGCCTCACCTTGGGCCTAGAGCAATGGGGTTGGTCCACCATGGATGACATTCTCTGAAACCATGAGCTAAATAAACTTCCCCCCCTCCTTTGTTCTTGTGGGGGATCTGGATCATGGTGACAAAAACATCCCCAAAGGCACTGCCTCCTGATACTGTCACATTGGGAGTTAGGATTTCAACATATGAATTTGAGGGAAATGCAAATGTTCAGTCCATAACAACTAGTGTCTTTTGGGGACAGAAAAGAGCAGCTTTCAGCTCTCAGAGCACCTGGCGAAGCAGGCCGTAGACAACTTTATTCATCATTCATAGAGCTTTGGTGCCATTCTTCCTGATGTATGTTTGTTTAAATATAGGACAGTAGAGTTCCAATTACTTCCACTGAGTCAGACTGACCTTTAGAAAGATGTGCTTTGTTCCTGGAAGCTTTTTCTGCTCCTGGCTCATTCCCCCTTTCTCCCAGGATGGTGAATGCAGACTGAAACATTCTCCCACACTCCTACAGCTCAGACCTGGATCTAGCAGAGATGAGGAGTATAGGGCAGGGCAGGTAGTTCCAGGTACCCATCCTCTCCTCTAGGAGGGCTCAGGATCTCTCCCCAGCTCCAGCCATGCTGCCTTAGTTGCCCCCATTAAATCCCCCACCACAGTATGCAGAGAGGTGATCCCTGAGCCAGGAGAACAGGCCCTTTCTCCAGCCTTGCCCCCATGTGTACTTTATGGTCTTGAGGAATTGTTTCCCCTTTCTGGGATGCATCTTCCTGTCCATAAAATCATGGGACTAAGAACCAAGGCTTCTGAATCACCTTGAGTGTTAAAAAGATAATGAAATCCTGGATCTTTCTGAAAATCAAATAGAATCTGATCTACTCCCGCAAAGTCCAGATCTTAGGGGGCCGTGTTTACCATGGCGAAGGCAGTCTAGAATCCGTGCGTCTGTCAAATGGATCCAGAAAACACAGAATGCAGTCCTTCAGGTTGAGACCTGGCCACCTACAGAGGCATTCTGGGGCTTCCTCACTTCAGTTGGTGCCAAAGGACAAATGCTAGCATCTCCAAATGCCACTGAGTTGGCATTCAATGATTTCTCATAGCTTGGATCTAGCACAGACATCAAATGCCTTCTAGCCCAACTTCCTCGTTTGACAGTTGAAGAGAAGAGAGACCCTGAGAGAGGAATCTGTCTACTTGCTTATCACCCGGAGGTGGTGGCAGAGGTGGGACTAGTGCCCAGAGCTCCTGGCTTCTTTTGCAGGGCCTTCTCTTCAACCCTAAATTAGCTTCTTGTTGAAAAGCATTAACACAGCTCCCCAAATGCACAACTGAATTTTGAATTCTTTCCCTTCTTTATGCATAAATATAAAGGCATAGTTTGTAAAAAATACATAAACACTGAACCTACACTTAGAGCCATATGCTGCTAACCACACCCATCTGCCGCTGTGAATTTCCCGTGTGACTGACTGTCAAAATCTCATTACAGACAGTTTGCCAAACACTTCACAGCCAGACTAGTTGACAATTAATAATGTTAAGGGTGACATCGTATCCAACGGATTGATCTAGGACAAACCTGCCTCCCCATCCCCATTTAAAAAAATGGAAGGTATTACATGAAATTACTAAGGGCAGTGGCCAGTTCAGAGACTATTCACACAAATTCTAGCTCCTAGAAGCTAACAGCCCAGCAGGACAGACAGGCCTTGCAAGCAAGATTTGGTAATATTAGATGGACTAATATATCACATACTACCCAAGGGACCACGTGCTACAGAGTCTTGGAGTAGTGAGGAGGACACAAGGCAGGTAGATCCAGGTGGGTAGGCATCTGGACCAGGGAGAGGGTAGCATTTGGACCCATGATGGAGTTTGCCTAAGGCCCAAAGATGAGAATGCACAGTGCACATCTGAGGAGCAGTGCATACAAGTGGAGATTAGCTCTGGAAAGGCTGGTTGGAGCCTGACTTTCAAGGCCTGGAATAACTAAGGCACTGGCTGAGGAAGCAGCTCAACTATACAATCATGGCGCTTGTTCAAGGAGGAAGATGTGGCCTAGGGAGAAAGATATCTTGTGTGTTCTGCTTACCAGTTGGTGACCTTTGGCAAGTCACTTGGCCTACCACCTCTGTGATGGGGCACTAGTCCCTATTTTACAGGGTAGTTCCTCTAAGTTATTTTTATTTTAACTCTCATTTTAATGAGAGCTCATATGTACCAATGGGTACTCTTCACGTAACGTGCTCAGCTTTATGTAACTTAAAATATGGCATCTTTGAAATGACTTTCTGGGGTAGATCCTTTTGTGATGCCTTTTCACAGATGGGGACCCTAGGGCTGGGAGCATGGGCCTCGGCTTCACACTGTTGGTGGTGAGACAGCTTCTCTTTCAGGCAAGATAGTCAGGGAGCTGCCCACAATCCACTGCCAGCTCTCCCCACCCATGAGATCTTGAGAAGTCCCAGGGATGCGCTAAGGAAGCATTTCACATCCACAAACATGTGCCATTTTTGCATCAGTCCCAGGAGAGTGGCATATAAAGAATAGGGAAGGTAAGGCCCAGAGAGAATGAGTACTGTTTCTATGAGACAGATTGTCCCAAGAAGTGAGGGTTTAATTGAGTCACCTCTACTATGTCAATTGCCCAGAGATTCCAATAGAATACTCTATTGGTATTAGTATTTTTCAAAGCTTCCTGGGTGATTTTGATGCGCATCTGGGACTGAGAACCACCAGCGTGGTGGCAAAACTGATTCTTTACCAAGACTTTAAAAAAAAAAATGAAAAGTCCAAGCACTTGTGTATTCCCGGTATCTGTGGACTCCCATATCCAGATCTTTGTTCAATAAACAAACTGGCTTCAAATAAAATAAGGTTTGAATCGTACGGCTACTGCTGTTGTTTAAAAAAATAAAAAAGGCCAGAAGGAGAGAAGCTTTTTCAAGAATTTAGGTATACTGCTACATTAATAGGAGTGCCCAGGGCAAAAATATCTTTTACTCACCTGTCAAGTTTCTGCCATCACCTGCCAACACAACAAACTTTATTTTTTAAAAAGATATTTAAAAACATATGAACCGTGGGGCTCCCGAACAGCAGGAAGTGTGGGCTTTGCTAGAGAGAAAGAAAGGAGTTTAAATCTTCATTTGTCCTCTTGAGAAAAGAACCGTTATCTGAGGGCTCTTTGGATAAACCAGAAGAGGAGATCTGACTTTCGAGATGTCAGAATTAAGGATTCACCTTGTTACTTTCCTCTATTTCTGTGGGATAGTGGCTCTTCTGAGCTTATCAAGAGATGCTCCACCTCCTCGTGTGGCCCCAGCTCTCCGGGGAGCCTGCTTGCCACACAAGTTGACAAGCATCTTCTGTTCCCAGGTCTGCTCTCCTGGTGTCTCTGTCCCTGTGAACTCAGGACAGGTTCTGTCCACCATGTGAGTAGACTTTTCCATGCTCTTCAGAGAGGGCCATGTTGTCTGGGTGTTGAATCCTTCAAGGAGGTGAGGTGTTAGGTCACCTCCAGGATCTGGCTCAGGATGGTGAGATTTCTTCAAGAGGCAAATCTCAAGACATGAATAAATTGTGTTGTGTGAGTGACATGAATTGAGACTCAGAGTGAATCTGGCTTTGGCCATGAGGTCTTTCTGAGCTGCTAAGTGGTGTTCTGTGGCCTGTTCTGAGGCTGCGTGTGATAATATGAGAGAGGTTTTGCAAGCAGAGGGGCAACCTCCAACCTCCCCCAAGAAAGAGAGATTCCTGCCTCAGTGGCACACTTCAGCAAAGGTGAAAACGAAGCTTCATGTTATCATTCCTAAAATGATAACATGAACTATGACAATGACCATGTACAATGCAGGCAGTTATCTGGGCCAGTGCTGTACTAAGCGCTTGGCAAATATTATTTATATTTCCATTCTCACTCCAATCCTTTGGAGTAGGTTTTCTCCCCTGCTTTACAGATGAGGAAACTGGGACTGAGGAAAGGCAAGCAGATTGTCTTAGTGAGCTGAGCCCACTCTTCTATCTGGGTCTTTTCATTCCTGGGCCATGTGCCCTTTCATCCCTTGGGAGTACAGACTTAGGCAGTTATTCTGTAAATTTCATTGACAGCTCCCTTTTGGAGACTTCCTGAGATCACCACCCATCTGTGTCTGGAGGGAGAGGAAAGGTGCACTGCCTCTCCCACATGGCTTCCCTTGAGGGAAGTCGATGATCCTTTTGAGGTCTTCCCCCCTTCTCTCCCATGTCCTTGCCTCTCTGCACCAGATGACACCACCTCTTTCAACCATTTTTCCACTGGGCCCTTTATGACCTTCTGCTGTAATCCACTGGATCAATATTCCTCTTAAACCTTCCCAGTTCCAAATATAAATCTAAAAACCCAATTCCCCATTTTATGGCAAGAAACTGCATGCTATAGAATGTCAGAGCTACGTGGGATCTTAGAGACAATCTAATCCAAGCTCCCCATTTCATATATGGGAAAACCGAGGCTCGGAGGTGGGAACAAACTGCCCAAGGTCATGGCACAAGATGGTGGTAGATATGTGCCTCCATGTCTCAGCCTCGGTTTACTCTTCTCTAAAGTAAGGGCACAGGGCAGCTGGAAGATGAAGTGCAACTGTCGTTGTGACATAATTAGAAGAACTCACAAAGAGGTGACCAAATTTTGGGGACAGATGATGTAGGCTGGACTATTGGGGGACCAAGGGTATGGGGGGCAGCGGAGGGATTCAAGAAGTCAAAACCATGGAGCCTGGTGATTGACAGGCTTTGGCAGGAGAGCGGTCAGGGATGATGGCTCTTAGGCTCTTTGTTTCAATACCTTTGAAATGGGCCACCATGGGTTGTCCAACAGGCAGGGCAGGGAGAGGCCCTCCGCCCAGAAGGAAAGCACACGGGGTTGGCAGAAAGGGGTGTGGAGACATGAATGCACATAATCTCTTGGACTTTGGCTTCCCCAGTGGAGCACAGGCAATAACAAAGTGGTGTCTTAGAGGCAATAACAACTGCAAAACCAGCAGGGAGAGAAAATGAAAATCAATGCTGAAACAATGTTCAAAAGACATTCCAACACCTTTGTTCATTGGTGTCTCAGGAGCTCCATCCAGAGGCTCTGAGTTAATGAAGTTGAAGCAGCTGTCCTCCCTCCTGGCATCGCCTATCCCGGATGTCACCTGATGACTGTCCAGAAAGCAGGGAGCTCCTGTCCCCCAGCTCTGTCCGAGCCCTCTTTTATGGTTGCTGTCATCTGAGGCCGAATTGAAACCAGAGTTGGTGGGAGACCCAGGACATGTTATCAGAGCCCCCCGAATGCTTCTAAATATTCTTTCATTGCTCCTCTCAAATTCCATTTTAATCAAGTTTTACAAACATGTTCATTTCTGACCAAATGGCAGCAGTAGCCCAAAGTGCCATTTGTTTTGGAATGCTAAACTTCAAACTCTTTCTTTAGCTTTGCTTTTTCATAGCTGATCCCAGATCTTGAGATCTCAGGCCTGGGAGCTCTTTTGAAGAGTGTGTGTGTGTGTGTGTGTGTGTGTGTGTGTGTGTGTATGTGGTGTGTGTGTGTGTGTGTGTGTGTGTGTGTGTGTGGTGTGTGTGTATGTGTAACTCTGCTTAGCTGCTCAGCAGCAGAGCTGAGTAAGTAATCTAGAACCAGCCATGCCTGAAGTCTGCAAATTTACTGAAAAAAATCTCACTTTATGCCCGCATCCTCAACAGGGATGCTGCAGATAGTAGGTCTGAGCGCACCAGCCCTATCTGGTCCTGTCTTCATCACATCCTTCCCCAGTGGTGAGATTCCTTCAAGACATAAATCTCAAGAAATGAATAAATTGTGTTGTGTGAGTGACATGAATTGAGACTCAGAGTGAATCTGAGCTGCTAAGTGGTGATCTGTGGGCTGTTCTGAGGCTGCGTGTGATAACATGAGAGAGGCTTTGCAAGGGAAGGGGCAACCTCCTTTGAAAATCATGGGTTGCTTCACCCAGAACTCCAGTCTCACAGATTCCGAGACCAGAGACTTTGCCACTGTAGGATCTCAAGAGGGCCACTGAGCAGCACATTTCCTCTATGTTGCCCAGAACCTGCCCAAGTGGAAAACTGATGACCAGACAGGGTAGACTGCACACCTAGCATTAAGTGCAAAGCCTGCCCAAGTCCTTTTGTGAACTCTGCACATACCTTGTCATCTTCAAGCTTCCTACAGCCTTGGTAGCCAGATAGGTTCAGACGCATGCCTGGAGTCACACAGCCAAAGCAGGATGGATTGGGGTCAAGAACCAGGAACGGTTTGGCTGCAAAGGTGGTGGTTGAGCTTAACTCATGAATGACAACTGTCCCTGGAGAGTGACTGTGGCTTGTCTGCACCTTGTCAGTTGTAGAGAGCTTGAGAGTCTTTTTCCTAAATGCCTGGGAGCTGGTGAAGGAGTGAGAAGGCCACCCTGCAGAAGCCCAGCCTCTCTTGTGGAGGGAGGCAGGCACCCATGGGGTAGGAGAGGAAAAAACTCATGAAAGGGAGAAGCCAGAGAGAAGTTCTGTGAGTCACCTGGGAAGGTACCTCAGATGACTAGAGTTCCCTGGGCTTGGGGAGGGAGGGCACAGAGAAATGTCCAAAACCATTTCAGGGACCCATGGAAGAAGAATTGGCTAGTTCTGCATGTCCCCAGTATGTAGCTGTGGCATAGCACCAAATCCTATTTTGATGGCACCAATTCAAATGTGTGTGATGTCCAAATGTGGAAGGACCCGGCTCTGCTGGCAATTAGTGCTCTGTCACTGGAGACACCCTAACCAAGGCAAAAATCACTCACCTTGTCGAGTGAGACTCTCAGTACTCACCAAGGGTACTGCGGCAATGACGGACAGGCAGATGGTTAAGTCTAACAGGAAACCAAGTCAAAGTTTTAATGTCCCAAAGATTTCAGGACAGACATAAAGTTTTATGTGGAGAAACGTTCTTTTCAGCACTGTTGATCATATGGAGCAGCAGAAACAACCCAAATGTCCCCATTTTGAATATTGGTAAGACAAGATATGCCACGACTATATACTGCAATATTAACTTTTATTATTAAGATGAGGTTTTTAAAACATCATCCGAGTTGCAAGAAAAACTCTCCACCTGGGGTTTATGGGGAATCTCTGCACATACTTCTCACTTTTGCTGTGAACCTAAAAACTGCTTTTAAAAATAGTATTCAAACCACCACCATCACCAGCACTAACAACAAAACCACCATGTCCCTTAGGCGAAAAAAAGACTGCAAAATGGCATATATATATATATATAACATGAATATATATATATATATATATATGATACATGAATATATACACACATATATCAGCTGAATCAATTGCATAGGAAATAGTAGATAGGTCAAGACATGTGTGAGTAGTAGTGATAGTGAACTGTTGGTGGAATAATGAAGGCAAAATTCTATTTTACGTAGCACAATTTTTACTGGGGGCCTGTATCACTTTTATAATCAAAGCACTAATTATTAAAATGATTGTTTTTGAAGACTAAGATGACATGGGGAAGCACAATACAGTGTTAAGCAAAAAAAATCAGGATAAAAAAGTATGAATAAATTATGATCCTAATTATGCACATAAATTTAGTTATTTATTCCCTAATTTTTTTCATAAAAAGTATTGAAAGCAACATGGATGAGCCCACCTGCACACAAATCCCCACTCAGGGAAAGCCTAAAGTAGGTACTTGAAAATGCTGAGGGTTGTTTTCAGGTTGTGAGTATTGAGAGCTATTGGAAAAAGAAGTAGAAAATTAGATAATTTTGGTTTTCTACTTTTTTTCTAGTATTTTCTAGGTAAGTTTTTCTCTCTAGTGAAGCCCCCCCCCAAAAGCCAAAAGCAGTTGTTGGAACACATTAGGAAGCCTGAGGGGGTCACTCAGGCATTCTGCCATGTTCTAGCCTACAATAGGGTTTCCTGTCCACTAGGGGATCCTGGGGCCCAGGGCAGCTGTGGGCCCAGATCACTATACTTTGGGGCAGGACAACCACATTCCTTAGGTTCAGCCACAGATGTAAACCCAAGGAATTATGTGATCGTCATTCTGGAAACTGGCTCAGGAAATCCCAGGTCTCTAAGAAAGACTTCCGAACTCAAAATGCCTTATTAAACACAATCCACCTGAATTCATCAGCTCAAACAGAGTCTTGTCATAATCCCCAGAATCACTGTGAGTGTAAACAGGGGTGCTGACACTCCTGGAGTACACGTAGGGTTTACTTATATAAAGAGGTAATTTGCAAAAGTGCAGTTAATCCCACCATGCTTTATAATTTAAATGTCACTAGAAATGATTGCTGACATGCAACTGATTAACAGCAGCCCTTAGTGCCAAATTAATCAGCATCCAATCCAGAGTGTGTATTAAGATGGAATGAGATAAAAAGGAAGGAAAACCTCCCCCACCTCCCTCTACTGTTATTTCAATAGAATGCCCAACTTTCCCCTGCCATTGGGAGTTTGACTAAAAGCTATGTTTGAGTACTTTTCTTACATGAAAAGGACACATAAATGATAAATTGTCAAAACATAAGTGTGATTTTCCCCTTTGGGGAAATTGAATTACCTCCTCTTCATTTGATGTGTTTGAGAGGACCTGTCAATCATTTTGCCCAAAGCTGGGAGATGGGGGAGGTGTATAAAAGCCACTAACAATCTGAATTTCTAGTTCCTGTCCTTCTCAAGGCCTAGCACATTTTTGGCCCTACCTTTGATTCTGTGAGCAACTCTGTGTCCATCTGATAAATTCTTTTTTACATAAAAGTAGATATTATTTGCTTGTATTGTTTAATCCCAAATAAAACAAAACAAAAATAAAATGCTAGTCTAAACATATTGAGGAAAAATACTTCTAATGTATTGAAAAGTTCTTTAAACCAATAAAAAAATTAAGTAATTCAGAAAACCCTTCCCTCCAGGATTTCTAAAGAAACCAAACCAGTGTTTTCAAGGAAATCACAGACCAATGAAGAGGTGTTAAGGGGGATTCCCTCATAGGCCAGCTGCCCTCTAAGCGTGAGTGGATCTATGTCATCCTCACCAAAGGCTTTCAAATGATATGCTTTAATACTTTCTGATTCTAAAACAAAACCTGGAGTTACAGAACAGGCATCAGCCTTCAGTGGACATTTCTTTTCCTTGGCCCCTCTGTATTCCCCAAGCTGGGGATTCTGTCTGCTTTTGCAGGTGAGATCTCATGGCCCAGAAGGGCTAGGGCCAGGACCAAGGCCAGAAGCTGACTCTTGCCCTCGGGCCTTTGAGAGACAGGACAGCAACTGACCTGGGTGGGCCTGGTCACTCAACAACTCCAGCAGGATCTTCTTTCCTAACTCTCAACCTAACTCTGGCTATTTATATCTAGAAACCTTATTCTTTTCCTTTTTAATGCATTTCCAAAGGTCAGAGTCTATGAAACAGATGCCCTCACTCTGTAGGAAATCCCAGATCAGGAAATCCCAGGGTTGGCTTTGCAGTTTTGAAAGTGTCGGTTCCTGTGTGGGAAGGAGAACCTCTTGAAGCAAAATCATTATGTCCTGAATTTGGTGTTTATTACCCACATGTGCCAAAGGTGGGACTCACGTTGCTTTAGCCATGATCCCTCTTGTGTAGTCTCAACCTGCTGGCCGCTCAGCATTCTTGAAGAAGCAGCTCTGCCACCAGAGAGACATGATTTCTACTGGCTCCTGAAGGTGCAAATCTGTATCTAGAGGTGCTATTGTCCAGGATGGCAGTTTTCAAACATTTTGCTTTTATTTTTTTAAAGCAGCAAGACCTTAATTTCAAAAGATGTGCTACATAGATGCAGGCACTCTTTTACAGAAAGCTCCAGATGGGGAAGAGCCAGGGTGGACTTAAATGATCTCCAGCCCTTCAAGATGAACTGACCTAGATATTTGCATATCTTTAAGTAATATTCTGATGACTTATTACTTTCATAATGGAAGGTGAAATGTTGATGCTGTACTTTTCTGCCTTGATCGATCTCTCAATTTCATAGGTCAAGGCAGAGTGGTCACCTGAGACTCAGGTAAGCCATCTATTCAAAGCTAATCTGTAGAGATCATGAGAGGGACTACGACCCAGGCTTCTCTACCCTCCTGGTTTCAGTGTAACCACTTTTCACAGAAGTTCCTGGTAAAATGATAACCATGCTCAAATCTAGATCAAGTGCTAGCTGTGTCCCGAGGTACCCTGCATGCCAGCTTATTCAGTTCCTTCAACAATCATAAGAAGTAGGGACTATTTTCATTGTCACTTTATTGATAAACAAACTCAAATTCAGAGAGGCTGAGTGACTCACATGTGGCTACACAGTAAGGAAAGGGAAGACCAGGGATCTGTGTCCTGATGGAAGACTTCAGAGCCCACAGTCTTAACCATGACCGTGACCCTTTGGTGCTTTGTAAATGCTAACCTGATGCAGCAATGGAAATTCTATTTCCCTCCTCCACCTCCTTCTCTTCTTTTCCCTTGCCTGGAGATAGCCCGATCCATTTCTTCATCTCACTAGGAGCCCCGGGGGCTGATGACACTCAACTCTCATCCTTGCTTAAACGGAAACTTTACCAGGGCCAGCCCCTGGCATCCGCCCTAGGATAGATAAGGTGGAAAGTTTATGCACCACAGCTTCCAAGGAATGTGCAGAGAAAATGGTTTTTGATGTGTGGTTTGAAACACCAAACTCCTCTTGGGTTTGGAGCAGTGTCCTGCCTCTGGGAACCACAGGATCGTTCTCAATCCTCGCGGCTGGGTCACGTGTGCCTGTTTGAGGAAGAGCTGGCAGGCCACGACACTGGGCTTCTGCCAACCTCAGCCTGAGAACGGAAACCATGTTGGCAAATATGTACCCAAACTCTGATGCCTCCAAAAGAATTTGTTTGTCTGCCAAGGCTGCCTTCTCCCACTGCACCCCAGGGCTGCCATCACAGGACCCCCTCTCCATCTCATCATGTCCAGTCTGGTGGAAGGGCAAACCTGCTCCCACCTCCCCTTTAGTCCTAACCCAATTAAAGCAGGGCAGGGCCAGTCTTGCACCTTCTTGGAGATACCGGGTCTGGAGAGGAGGCTGGGCCAGTGGGCAGCCTGACACCATATTTAGTTTATTCTAGGAGGTATTTAAGGGAGGTCCAGGCAGATCTAGGAAATGTGAGAATGGGAGGACAGATAGAAGTCCCTAGCCAGCACCTGGTTTCCCATCCATGACAGGTGGATTCTAGAATCTGACTCCTGGTTCCTAGTCCCTTTTTCCTTCTTCGCCTTTCCCTTGCTTTATCAAAAGGAGTCACCCCAACCCTCTGCATGGACAATCTGTGGCTGATCCCACCATCCCCATACAGTCCCTCCTGTCTCTCAAGGACAGACCTCCATGTATTTCCTCCAGCTCAACTCACCAGAGGTCACCAAGCCCCTTAAAGGCAGGAGCTAGTACCAAGCTTTGAGGGCTCCACCCAGCAGCTCTAGAGCTCCTGCTGGAGATGGGGATTGGTGGAGGAGATAGAGGCCTCATCATGGGAGAGAATCTGGTTCCATTGACCAGAAGGCAGGGACAGAATAGATGAGCTGAGCCACACTTTGATTGACAGATTCTGTCCCCTCCTACCTGGCTGTTTCATAGCTAAGCAAGTCTCTCCATGGTCCAGTGTGCATCTCTATATCCTGTTCAGTGAACAAGATGATGCTCTTGGGTGACCAGTCTATAGCAGTGTGGGGTCCTGGCATATCAATAATCAAAGATAATGCAATGTTCAATCAAATCCATAAATGTTTCTAACATGGCTGACTTATTTTGTAGAATACACATGCACAATCCATCAAAAAGTAGAAAATTCTCACATTGCAATTTTTTTTAATGTTTGGAAAAAACCCTAAATTTTCTTCTCCTTTTGTTCCCATAGTGCCATACACGAATACATGTTGGTGCTGCATTAGGGTGACAGGCTTGTAAAGGGGAAATGAGTGGAGAGGGAGGGAGGGAGATGTGAGCAAAGCACAGAGCTTTCCCAAGATGTAAGCAACAGTGCCTCACTATTAAAAGCATAGAAAGGAGACTTTACTTACAGAAACTCAGTAAATGACCACAATAATTGCACAAGAAGAAACAAAAGCCCGAGTCTTTGCTCTCCTCCAAGATATATGTGCCCAGAGTCTATTCCTGAGTTTCTAGCTCAGGTGTTTGGTCGCCTGTGAATTTATATAGTTATTTCCCCAAAGTGTTTTGAAATGATACAAAAGAGTACATTCGGAGTTAGAAACCTTGAATTCTCCTTCTGGGCTATTTAGAGGTTTGTTTTTATAACCTTGAACAAGTCAATTAAGCCCTTTGAGGCTTGCTCTATATTTGAAGAATGGGTTATGCAATGGCAGAATTTCTGAGCGTGGTCGTTTCCCCTGAGATGGAATACAGGTGGTGAGAGCTGTCCTCCCTACGCCTCAGGGGCACGGAGAGGGTCACCAGGTGTGGTGAATGTGTTGGGCCCTAAAATTATGAAAAAATGCACATTGGTATGGTTCTTTGGACTGATGCACTGATCCATCCCATGGTTCTTGAGTGACGGGCCAGGTACAGCTCCAAGGGACTTGAACTTGAGCTGCACAGAGACTGACTCTGACTCTCTCACCATTCCTGCTATCCAGGGCAAGTCTGCTCTGGGTTTCTGTTTTGCTCCTCCCTTAAGCCACAAGGCCACATGTCTAGGAGTCCAGCCCCAGCCACCGTCTCCCTTTGTCCTGCTGAGCTCAGGCAAGGCTAATTCTAAACTCTGTTGCCTTTGATTTCATCCCACACACTGATCCATGTTTCAAGCACAGAAACCAGAAGTAGAATTCCAAGTTTCCCATGCCTGATCCCACTCCCAGAGCCCCATGGGGACTTCTGTAGCTCCTCCATATGTTGAAGGTACCCAGACAAAGCCAGTAATGGATTTAAGAATTTTAAATTACCAGAGGGAAGAAATCTTATCCTTAAGCAAAGGAATGATGGCAGTCAAAGTCCAGGCCGAGGGTCAACATGTGGCTGAGTGTTTTATCCACATAGTGATAATTTGTAGGCTTTTTTTTTTTTTTTTTTTTTTTTTTAAGAGGAGAGCTGGAGCAGCAACATACAAATCACTAATCTAAATGAGACATTCCAGGAAAATGAGACACATTAAGCTTTCTCCTTTAATATCTGAAATGGAAAAACAATTCCACAGCAACCTCAGGAATGCTCCCAGTGCGACAGCGCTCCAGCCTCGGACTGCCAGGCCCTCATTCTGAGGGTCAGAATCTAAAATTTGATGTCTGGGGCAGGCAGAAAAAAGTCCTGTTCAGGGTCTGATCTGTACAGGTCTAAAGCAGAAGTTGTGTTTAGACACAGCAGTCACAGAGAACCCTTTGTAAGAACCAAGTCACCCCAATGAGGACCTGAGCCAGCACCAGGTATACCCAGGAAGCAGGTCTCTGCCCTCATCTTGGCCAAGTGACAGAAACAAATTGAGGCTCAGGGAGTTCCAGTGGTTTCCCTGAGTTCCTTCAGCTGGTGAATGGTGGAGTTTTAGAATTGGACCCTCTGCCTCTTGTCTCCAAATCCTGGGATCCCTTGGGAGTGGAGTCAGTTAATCTCTATTTCTACCTGGATGCCTGAGACAAGGCCCATCGGACTCTCTGAGGACCAGAAGGGGCACTGCTTAAGTGAGGCCTGTCTCCATCGCCCGCCCTTCTAGGGGACGCCTTTCGATTCCCCAGTGCCAATCTGCAGCCTCCTGGGCTGACACTTTCTCTATTTACAGACACTAATCATTTCCCATGCAATTGAACAACTTAATAAGCTGCGAAAATTTGATAAGACAATTTAATTGCCAGCTTTAACGTATCTGCTCGATATAGCTGGGTTTCTCCGGAAGGTGAGCTGGGAGAGTGAGCAGAGACACTTAATTAAAGAACTAAAACAATGGAGCTAGATTAGAGAATTCCAGCAGACACCAACCCTGGACCTATTTCCCAGTGCTTCCTCCTTCAGATGGGGCCCTCCTTGCAAACTGTAGAAGTCCCATCTTCTGGGTAGTAACAAAATAACCAGGCAGGTCCACAAGCTTGATCTGCAGGGCAGGGAGTGGTTTTGCATAGGATAGCTCCAAATTGTTAAAGAGGGACCTTTTTTTTTTTTTTTTTTCCAGGCCAGAAGTGGGTTCATTTGGAGGGGAAGACATAACTTTGGCTTATGTGGTCACAGCTCAAGAAAGCTTTAAACAGCTTCCCACTGATGGGGGATGATGAGGACTGAGCCCTAAAGAGGGCATTTTTGTGAATTATTCATGACTATGTTTTTTTTTTTTTTTTTTTTTTTTTTGCTTTTTGTGTCTTCCTGGGGTCGTTTTATAGCTAGTTCAGTGATGTTACATCATGGGGTAGAGATGCCAATTTTAAGTCGGACACCTTTATTTTATTCAATTGAGTCCTCCCGATAACTCTTTGAGGGAGGAATGGAATAGCTATTCCTACTTCACAGAGGCGAATACTGAACCTCAGAGAGTTTAGGCAACTTAGATGAGGTCATATAGCTAGATAGAAGCATTAGGATTCAATCAGATCTTGGTGAATACTATTGGGTTCTCCCCCCCCCCCATCCCTAACTGATACTCTGCACCCATTACCCACCCCTCACCAGGCAGCCTACAGCCCCTAAGGACCTAGCCATGGAGTATGAACAGCCAGCTCCCTTCCTGAAGGCAGGACAAATTCCTGTCCAGGATCAGGCTGAGGCTGGGACAACCTTGCAAGACGTCTTCCGGTCCTGTCCTGTTTCTCTTCCTTTTCTCCGTCACCCATTCATTTTCCTTCTTCCTTCATAAATCTCTTGCATACAAATTCTCATCTCAAGGTCTGCCTCTGGATAATCAGATCTAAGACACAGATGTGAGCTTGACCTTGACCTGTCCCTTCTGGAGATTTGTGGCCTTTCCTTGGTTTTTAGTGATTATGTTTTCTCTAACTAGACTGGGAGTGTGGGATACATCCAGCTTGGAATTTCTGTATGGAAAAGCCTGAATCAGAAAGATCTTGGGGGTAGTTTACTTAGCTGCTCTGGTCTGCAGTTTCATCACCAGAAAAGTGAGAAGAGTTGTATCCCTGCTAAAGGACTGTTGGGAGAAGTGAGTTTGCATATGTAAAATCAGCACTGAGCACATACTAAGTGCTCAGTAACTATTATGACGGGTGTGCAAGTATTTGCCATTTTGTCAGACTTTGGCTCCTAATGGGGAATCAGAAGTGAGGCCTCTTGTCAGGCAGGAGCCCTCTAGGCGTTGGCTGTGCTCCAAGTATTTGTTTAAAGACTTTGGGTAGGAATTTATTTATTTTTTTATTTATTTATTTTTATTCTAAAGGCGGTTGCAGGAGACAGCCTTTGCCTACCACTGCCTGGAAAACCATTTTATGATTTTGCTGTCACATGTCATGTTAACGGTTCCAGTCTCTCTCTCTCTCTCAATCTCCCTTTTATTTGTGAGACAAGTTTGCCAGGCATTTCACAAACACGGCGGGGGGTGGGGTGGGGAGTGCAGGGGAACCGACAGGCACCGCGTAGCGACGACGGGAGGAGCCCGCGCCTCGGTGGCATTCCCCAGGCGCCCGCATTAAGGGCCTGATTAACTTAAAATATTTCCCAGCTTCTGAGGCACTTGATTAAAGTCAATTGGGGGGAAAGAAGATAAGCTCTTACAAGGGCTAATTTGAGGCTTAGAAAACTTGAATATGTCTAAATCTCAAATTGTCGGGTGTGCAGCGCTGGTGATGGCGGGGGCTGCGGGGAGAGCCTTTGAACGTTCCGCGGGTGATGGCGCTGCCGGCGCCCCAGCCCCTGGTCCCCACCCCTCTCTTTGCAGCGGCCTCGCCTTCTTCTCTTCTCTTCCGCTTGTGAGGGCTCAGAGGGTTTCGCCTTTTGAAGGCATGGAAATAGATGGCTTTGGATGCAGCACGCAGTCTCTGTTGCCTTCTCCCTCCCCCAGATGCCTGGAAAAATCAAAGTGGGGGTTTAGAGATGCTGTCCCGTGGCATCCCTTGATGTGTTAATGGGTCGCGCTGGCTGCACCGCGGTCCCCGCCGCCAGGGACACTGTGATATGGGCAGATCTCCCCCTTTCCCATCAGCTCAGGTGGCTCGCGAGCCAGGCGGGGAGCTATTGGTTTTCTTGTCATGTGGCATGCGGGCTAACTTTTGATCTTTGACAGAAAATTTGCTGCAAAGATGCAGAGTGTGGCTCGCATCTAGGTTGGGCTGCTTAGCACAGGAGGGCTCTTCTCCGGTGGGGAGACGTAGTCTGTGGACAATGGACAGTATACTGGTTTCCGATGGCTGTATAACATCTGACTACACATTTAGCAGCTTGAAGCAACACCCATTTCTTTTTTGACTTATGGTTTTGTAGGTCAGAAGTCTTAGTGGGGTGGCTCGACATGGTGTTGGCTGATTTGTGTCCTCTTTTGGGAGCGCTGAGGAGAAACCTCTTTCCAAGCTCTCATGCAAGGTCCAGGGAGAATTCCCTTCCTTCTGGGTGGAGGACGAGAGACCTTCCTTGTGGATGTCCTCAGAGACCTCTCTGAGCAACTCACAGCTGTCTTCATTTCTTCTCAGGTGGCCATGCATCTTGAAACCAGCGAAGATATGTCAAATCCCCATTTGTGCTTCACATTTCCCCAAGCTCCTTAGTAATTGTCACCTCTGTCTTTCTTCCCCAGCCTCCCAAGACCAAAGTGAGAGTTTTATCAACAGCACCCACAGAGAGAACTGTGGCCACTCTCATAAAGCTCAATATTGAAGCATTTTTTATTCACTATACTTATTTATTAACACAAGTTCTTGGTGACCACTGATTCCAGGAGGCAGTTGGCAAGCTATTCTTACTCAGTATCGTCCAAGGTCCTCCAGATATATTTCTGAAGTAACAGAAAGGAACAAAGCCACATGCCACTGCTAGAAACCAATATTAGCCACCTCAGATCACAGGTAGGTAGGGCTGGTTTCTCGAAGGGGCAGCATGGAGGTGGCTGTTGGAAGCCAATGTGTGTTCTACCACTCCAATCTGAGTAAGCGCGTCAGCCAGAAAAGAAGAAGACAGGTTTGGGGGCTGGGCTCTCTCTCTCTCTCTAGGCCTTTTGGGCCAGAGGGCAAGATTTCTAACTCAAGAACTGTACAGCCATCCCCCTAAACAGTGGTTGGGCTTTGAGGCCCTCAGAGAACATTGTACGTTCTCCTGTCCACCATCACAGTATATTCCTGTCTGGGATTTGATGGAGGAACTTCCTGCTTGGACAAGTGGGGTCCATGAGTTCAGTATGATGGACAAGAAAAGAGCCAGACAGAGCCCTGCAGCAGTGCATTTTGGGAATTGTAGTTTTCACTAAGCTCCTTTGTTTGAGGAAAGCAGGTAGCAACATTTAAGATCCCTTTTCCAGCTCTTCCATGTCTGCATAGGCAGAGCACTTACATGGAATTAATCCTTATACAGACACACCAGCCAACAAGGATTGTCTTCTTGTGGTTTAGCTGCAGCTTCTTTCTATTCTGGATGAAGAATTAGAACATTTTGGAAAAGGAAGATCAACAGGGAGTCCTTCCTTTCAGGGTAGTAACATGCCATGTGAGACTAGCAATTAAAATGGTTTAACACTGACGTAAGACTCAATGGACTTGTCAATGAAAAGGAATAGATAGTCCCATGTAAATTAGAACTTGGTGTAAAGACTTCAGGATGAAATAATAGGGCATAGAGTTCAATCAAAACATTGTTAAAATTGTCTATTTATAGGAAAACTAAGCTGGGTAGATTTTTATCTTTTAACATATTCCCCAAATGTTAAACAACCAACAACTATAGCTCTGCCCTCCCACATTCAATAAACTTTATGCAATTAAAAGATAAACAACAAACTGGGTATCTTTAGCACATATCTGGCAGATGAAGGGTTAAAATCTTTACTATACTCAGAGGGTACACCCAGGGGAAAACTGGCAAAGAACACGGACATACAGGTCAATTCAAAGAAGCTATCTTTATGAAATAATCATAGGAACAAATTCTTATTTACAAGGGTGTTCACTGCAATAGCATTTATAAGAACATAACATTATTAAAAATGCAGAAATGTTTAACAACTGAGGAGTAGTTGAATAAATTATAGCGTATTCATGTGATGCAATATTGGGTTACCATTATAATTATGCTTTAGAGAATATCTACTACCATGGGGTAAAATAGGAAGTTTCATTTTTAAACAGTGAAAACTAAATATGTTCTACAATCATGATCCGCACATGTGCTGCCTGTGCCCTACACACACAGAAATTGAATGGAACACCCAAATCCACTGCCAATCTCTCTGTGTGTTGCAATTATGTGGAATATTTAGTTGCTTCTGTGTTTTCTTTCCCATTTTATGTTTCTGTTTTCCCAATTTCTACAATGAGCTTTTTATAAGTAAATTATGTAAGTTATTTTAATAAACCAATAACTATTAAGTTGGTGTATAAAAAGCAAAAAACCACTATGGGAACATGAAAATATAGGCCGTGCTTATTAGTAGAAAACCATAATGTTGTAAAGATTCAATTTCCCTTTAATTAATTTATTCATAAATTAATCTATAAATCCAATGCCTTCCAAATTAAAACACTGAGATTTCACTTTCACAATTAGACAAAAGGATTGGAAAATCACCTGTGAAAAAATAGGATGGCTCTGTAAAAAAAAAATAATAATAACAAAGAGAAAGTGGTGCTAGCAAATTCTAAAATGTATTATGAAGCTACAATATTTAAAACATTTGGTTTCAGGAAACAAATGAACAGAGTAAAGCCTCCAGATTTATTAAATTCCCTTAGGTAAGGGAATTTTAGTACATGTTTAAAGAAGTACTTCAAATCCAATCTGGTGGAAAAAAGAAAGGATAATTTCATAAATGGGAAAACTGGACAGTCACTTTGTGAAAAAAAATTTTAAAGGAATGGTGCTGCTCCCTATTCTAGGGCCCTGCAGGGATTGTGTCCTGTAATTAAAATGGCGGCCCACATGTGCTTTGAAGTCCCTACCCACCTCTATGGCATGATTCCTTCTTTCCCAGGCCTTGCTCATCCTTTGAGGCTGTCCCATCCTTCATCTGCGCTTGGGACTCAACAAGCTCCCTTCTGCTCAGCGACTGGGCACCTGCTCCTCCCCCAGCCGGGCACATCTTTTCCAAGGCCGTCTCCTTATTTCTTTCACATGTCCCCTCCCGAGACACTCTCTGCTCACTCCCATTCTCTTTGGATTATTCTGTCTGTTTCCTCCATAGCACTTCCTCTCTAAGATCATTTATTCCTCCTTTATATTTCCTGATTGGCCTGTCAACCCCATACTGGTCGCTCTTAGAGGGCTGCTGTCTCGTTCACCAGGGTGACCCCTGTGCCTGTGAACCAGGCCCCAAATGGAGAGGATACCCAGTAACCAAGCATCTCAATGAATGGGATGAGAATTCTGACTTGACCTTAACTCATGCATTGAATAACTGTTGACGGCCACAGTGTTTCAGGCACTGAATCGGGTGCTTTGGTGGCAAAGGCGAAGAAGACAGATGGGGTCCTATCCTTGGGGAGCTCATATTTTGAAGTGGAACTACAGGGGGAAGCAAGCAAACAAAAAGTTGTCCACTGTGGTAGGTGCGACCCAAGACCCAGGAGAGGAGCTGAGACAGGGGATCACGGAAGTCTCTTTCAGGAGGTGACTTTAAGCCATGAGGAGTCGAAAAACCACCCTTTGTCAGCTCTCAGCAGGTAGGAGGAAAGAACATTCTAGGTGGAGTTTAAGCAAGACTTTGGGTATACCTGAAATACAGCAGATGAGTGGGACTGTGTGTTGTAAGGTGGAAGAGACAGACACCCTCAGGACCAGGAAGGACCTTCAAGGTCAGGTTGAGATTCTAGAATTTCTACTAATCATGATGGAAAGCAACAGGGGCGTGGTTGATGCCAGGAAGCAACATGATCTGGCTTCAGTTAAAAAGATCACAGTTGTGCAAGAGCAGAAATGGAAGAATGTATTAGAAGGTTGTTTTATAGTTTTTTTTTTAATTGTGGTTAAAATACAATAAAGAAATAAAATTAACAAAATCCAGGAAGCAAAAGTTTGTACCATTTCGCCAAAGGCTGCTTTTCTCAATTGTTGAGAAAGCTGGATAAAAAGATGGGGTAGAAAGAGAGGCAAATATGGGGAGTGGCTATAAACAAGCTGTTTTTTTAAAAAGAGAGAGTGAGAGAAGAGAGAGAGAAAGAGAATTTTTAATATTTTTTTATTTTTTAGTACTCGGCGGACACAACATCTTTGTTGGTATGTGGTGCTGAGGATCGAACCCGGGCCGCACGCATGCCAGGCGAGCGAGCTACCGCTTGAGCCACATCCCCAGCCCTAAACAAGCTGTTAATAAGAGAACTCCCACGTTGAATCTTTCTCCTCCCTCTCTCTAACACACACACACACACACACACACACACACACACACACGACATGCACACTCACGCACACGCATACCTTTTCTGAACAAAACAATCCTGTGTAGTAAATTGCCAATTAATAGATAAAGAGTTTCACTAATAGTCATAATAAAAGAGATACAAATCAAAACAGTAATAAGATTTCACTTTTCACAGATCTGAGAATAATAAAAAGTTTTCTATTTTCTGGGGTTAAATAGAGTCTGGGAAAATGAGACACTCTCATGTACATTTAATAGGAGAGGGGTGTATGGGTCTCTGCTAGTGGAGCTTCTCTTTGGAGGGCAGTTTAACCACCTCTTTCAAGATTCAAATGCACATGGGGCCTGGACCTAGCAACTTTGGGTCTAAGAACATAGGCTACACTATTCTCCATGCTCTTAATTGTAGGGATGAGGTCCTCATCGCGGCTCTGTTGGAATAGGAAAAAAGTCCCTACAAGACCACAAATGGCCATCAATAGGAGTCTGGTTTAAAACTTTTCTGGTTTATCCATTAATGGCATGTTCTTTCCTCATTAAAGAAGAATGAGGTGTGCCTGTATTTATTGCTGTGTCACCCTTCCCAAGGTACTCTATTACACGAGAAAAATAAAGCAAAATGCAGAAAAATCGAAGAGAAACACACACTATTGTATACAGTGAACATGTTCTGGAAAGGTCTGTAATAACTTATATTAGCAGATATTGCCTTTGGAGAGAAGGGTTGGGGACCTGGGAGTCTTGGAAAGAGACTTCTGCTTTTTTAAAAAAAAATGTTATTTGTGGTGTTTGCTTTTTAAAATATATTTTATTATTTTTGTTAAAAATGGAAAACAAGTTAGCGATCATTATCTGGGCATGACAAACAATAATAATTCCTAATAATGACTAATAAAGATTATTAATAACCCCTGACATTTGCAGGACTATGTGCCATTTACTAACTAATGTCTTCAGACATTACCTCATTTAATTCCCAGTCTCAGAGGGACAGTCACAATTATCCCTGTGTTGCATCAGCATGGTGGTCTGTGTTGGGGAAGCTCTGAGTCTTCTGATTCTGTGCCTGGGCCTCTCCTCTACACTAGTCTGGTTGAAGGACATCAGCTTTGAAGGCTTCTACTCTCTTTCCCAGCACATGTCAATAGAGGCCAAATTTATGGGTTGCTAATCTATCTCAGCCAAGCCTCTCATCTGCAGTGTGACCTTGGGCAAGTCACTTCCACTCTGCGGATGATCTCCAATGCCTCTTCCAGCTCTAAATATCTTTGATTTATGCCAAATGTCTTGCTGAGGTAATTGAATTTTCAGGGTGGTGTGTCATAACTCATTCCTAAAAGTTTGAAACACAAGTTCATGGACAACATTTAAAGAATTGGGGTCTTGAGCAACTCTGTAAATCACCTGTTCCAAAGAGCACATTAGTCGTACCCTTGAAATGACTGTTTTTGGGAGGACACACAGATAATAGCCTGGCTTGTCTCTGATTCCGGTTCAGACTGTGTCTCTACCTGCAGGAGACCTCTCACTTCTTCCCTCCAAAGGGCCACATGGCCCTCCTCTGGTCTCCTATACCAACTCCAGCGTGGCTCTTACCTGACTGCACACTATGTGTATTGGTGTTAATCTACCTTCTCAGGGATGTGTTGCTCATTGAGCATCCTCTGTGCCCAATGCAGAATCTGGAACAGGGTGTTGGACAGGGTGTGTTCTTAACAGACATCTGAAGTGGACACCTGGGTGGCTGGCCTTGGCTCTTTGGCTTGGCTTGCTCTGCTGTTTAAGACTGTGTCTTTGAATTTTAGGTTTTGGAGTTGACCACATCTATAAACTTACCAGTGTAGACCAAGGAAGGGAAATGATAAAGTCTTGGAAATCAAGTGGAGGCGTGTGTGGGTTAGATCTGTGGGCTATGGAGACAGACACTGTGGGTTTGCGTCTGGCTTCTGGTTAGTGCAGCAGGTGCTGCTAGGGCTCCCTCCTGACCTCATGATGTTTGGTGTGTTCCCTTTCCACTGCCAGGATGGGCATCTCTGTGTTCAAGGAGTGTCCCTCCTTGAACTGTAGAAAGCTGCTCTGTTGTGCCAGGTAGGATGAAAGTGCCTTGGAATGAGCCCTCTCCTCCCCATCCTGCAGCCCTTGACCAAGCTCTCTTGGAGCTCATGTTACATTGAACCCCGTGGAATTGCCATTTCTAAAGGTGAAAGATGAGTGGCAATTTCATTCAGTTCAATCTCACATAAATGCCGCAGCTCCCTTGTCCCTTGGGTGGGCTCATTTGACGGTGGGTGGTCTCTCCACTTCCCAGAGTTTCACTGTTGGATTGGTCCAGTCGCCCTGTATACCTGGCTTAGCAGTACGTCCTTCAGAGCCTGTGCTTCTTTCTCTGCTCACTTTTCTCCTTCCCCATTGATATTGTCTAGGATCACCTCCAAATCAACTATGTACATGTGAGCTTTTGCCTCCAGCCAGATCTGCTACTAGGGCAACCCTAACCTAAAGCATTCAGAGTTTCCCATCTGCAGGGTGGCTTCATTGTCAAGACCCAATGAGGAAATACACATACAGCACTGGGCCCATGGAAAGTGCGGATCCACATCAGCAGTCTCTGCTAACAAGTCAAATGTAATTCTTTACAAGAGGTGGTAACTGAAGGTGAGGAGAGGGGCCCTCTCAGTGGCATTTCATGAGTTTGCATGGTTTCTTAGTTTTGGCCAAGCACAGGGTGCCAAAAGGGCAGAGCACCTGCTGGTACCTCCCTCTCTCCTTGAGAGTTACATGATAGGGTGTTGATGTGATTCCCCTATGTGCACAAATGCAGAAATGCATTCAAGTGTGTTCACATGCTTGTGTACAAATGTGGGTTGTCCAATGGCCCATAGGAGGGTCAGGCTTCCCAGATCACTGACTGGAAGAGCACTGGACAGGGATGGCTGGTCAGGAGTAAGGACCTTGGTATCGTATTTGCTACAAAGCTCTTCCCAGGCTGGGCTGCTGTCATCCAAAGGGCAGGACTCTTGGGTGGAAGTCTTGTCAAGATGTCAGCTTGATACAAACAGAGGGAAGAGATGGATGAGCAATTTGGACCGACCTCTGATTCAGCACAATTTAGACTCAAGATTATAATGGACCGACAATCCTGAAGTTCTTCATCTGCATGCGAGTTCTTTCTGAGGTTACATTCTCTCTCTTCACTTCTACCAAGCTCTGGTGTAGGTGGGTCGGGTAAAAAAGGGGCATGGTGACATGGAATGACTTCCCATGAAACTCCTTTTAAAGGGGTCTGCCTAGCTCTATCAGATGGAGGGTCAAATTTTTGTAAGTTATGGATCTGTCTATGTCAAGAATTTTGTGGGAAATTAGCCCAAAGCCAGTTTTTTTCTCATCTTCAGGTAAAAATTCTAACGGGTCTCTGAGACTACACTATAGCCATCTTTAGGGAAAGATGACTTAGGCTGGTAGGAACCAAATTCACCCCAGAAGCCCCTTTCCTACCTCTTCTTTTTTTTCTCTGGAGAAAGAAAGAACCAAAGCCAGAATCCAAATTATAGGTGGTAGTAACAGCTTGGGTATGGTCTCAACCAGTGCTAGGGTCTAGGAGGCGACATTTCTCAATGTCTGTTCTAGAGAATATGGGTTTTGTGGGTATCCTTAGGTATTCATCATTAGAAGGGTTCCATAGCAATTAAGTTAGCATGCCAGTTACAAAATAAAAGTTAGTACATTTTAGGTCATTAAAAACTGATGTCAATTTACTAAGCATTTATTGTATCAAAGCCTTGTGCCAAGTGTATTGATGCAGGTAGGAGAAATATATGAGCCCTGTACAAAGGGGCTCCACCTCTAGTTGGGGAGAGAGACTGGTCAGCCCATTGTTACCATAGATGTGCTAAAGGCAAAAGCATAGGTGCATATACAGCACAGGGGAAGGAATAGCTCTGCATGGGAGTGGGGGCAAAAGGGCTCCTAGCTTTTTCAAGGCTGGGTCCATTTTCTGGTGCAGAATGACTCACCAGACTCTTCTTGTAAGTATTTCAAGCACAAAGTCTTGAAGTGGCATGGGGTGTTTGGGGAACAACATGGCATTTGACAACTTCAGATGGATAGTTCCTGAGAGCAGGGGTGTGTCACCTGATAGAGTTCCAGAGCTATATCCTCTCCGTATATTATTATGAAAAACAGAGACTGAGAATGTGGCTCCACTGACCCTTTGGAAACACTGTAATCAAATGTAGACAGCTGCTCAGATTGTCTGAGTCACCAAGGAGAAGATGCTACAGAAATGTGGCAGCTGGGAGACATCCAGGCAGATAGGGGTGACAAGCTTGGGAGATGCTGACAGTGATGGGAACTCTCCACTTGGGTGCTGTGAAGCTGGCTGGATTTATAAAGTGCACCCTCCAGAGCCACAACTCTCACATTTGAATGTGCATACACATCAGTGGGGATCTTATTGAAGTCCGAGGGTCTTGTTTTCCTAACAAGCTCCCAGGTGCTATGGATACTGCTTGTCCTCAAACCATACTTTAAGTAACTAAGCTCTAGAGTAGGGGTCAAAAAGCTAAGACCCCTTTCCGCCACTTATTTTTTTGTAAATACAGTTTAATTTGAATGGAGTTTACTTATTTAAATATTATTTACAGCTATTTTCATACTATCATGGCAGATTTGAGTAGTTATAACAGATAGTGCATGGCCTGTGAAGGCCAAAATATTTACTCCCTGGCACTTTACAGAAAAGGTTTGCTGACTTCTGCTTTAAAGAAGTGGTTCTTGAAATTGGCTGTATGTTAGAACCAATGCAATTTTGCCAATACAAAGTTTTTAAAAATCCCAGTGTCTAGGATGTACTCAGACCAATTAAATCAGAATCTCTGGAGGTGGACTGCAGACATCCATACTTTTTAAAATCACCAATTAATTATAATATGCATTCAGTATTAAGATCCAGTGTAGTGGGGGATGCTACAACTCTGATCCCTATTATGCCTGCAATTCAGTAACATGTCACTAGGAGGCAGTATCACTAGATAGACCATGCACAAATGGTAGAACAATCCTCCTTAGGCCTCGATAACTAGGTAACTGACACTGGCATTAACCACAAACTCTCCTAGCATAATTAGAAAGATCACTCATAGGCAATCAGCTAATGTAAGCCACTGGCCCTATTTAGCTATGGCAAGCCTATGAAGCTGTGGGCCTCATAACTTTGCACTATCTTCTTTAGACTGCTCATAACTAAATCTCTAATAGAAATTGCTTTATGCCTGACTTTTTTTTTTTTCCCCAGTGTTGGCTGTTCTCAGATAAATTTTGTTCCTGGGTTTTCCTTTGGCATTTTCATTCTATATGGAAATATAGAAGAGTGCATATCCTGTGGCTGAAATGAAACTGATCCTCGGTGTATCTAGCATCTGCATGGCTCTGAACTTCTAAGAAAGAGCTTTACATTCATTGTATCATTTGCATCCTTGCAGAACCCTGAGTATGGAATCTGTACCCATTTTGCAGGTTTGGAGGTGGAGGTTCATCTAGTGGAGGTGACATTTTCTAGAACAAGTGAGTGGTAGAGGTGGGACTTTTATCTAAATTTGCCCAGGACACCAGTCATGGCAATGGTTAACTTCCGCCCAGTTTTAGGAAAAGCTCATTGTTCCCCACATTACAAAGCTCCTCTCATTGCTCCCCACTGCTCTCCAGGTTGAGAGCAGTCTTCCCTCCCTCACTTCCTGTGTCTCTCTTCCAGCTCTTTTCAAAAGAATAAAAGAATCCACAGCTTCTTTATAAATACTCTGCAGGTTTCAATCCCGCCTTTCTATAGATTCAAACAAAGTCCCCGATGGGGCTTGGTTCCCTCTTCTTTTTCCTTTCTGTTCGATAAGTTTGAGCCATTTTAAACCTAACACATCAGAACTGTTTCCAAACGCATGTGCCCAGTAATTGACTCACAGATGTGAGTTTGAGCGTTGCTGCGTGTGGGGCTGTAACTTGAGACCACTGCAGGTCATGGGAAAGACAAATAACCTTCAACTTGAATTCAATTTCATTTCCTTGGCCCCAGTGAAACTTTTTCACCTGTCAGCCTCTCGCTCTCTCCTTGGGAACAAAGAATCAGCCTCCTTGAATCTGACCTGGGTGGGCTATAGTGTTTGGGAGTTGCTGAAAGATAGATGCTGAGCCACTTTGGACCAGCCCTTTGCCCTGGGACATGGCCGTTGATTGGATTCTAGCAATCCAATTGGTTTTCTGTCTCAAAGCCCTTACCTTTCACTTTAGGAATGAAGTGTCCAAACCACAGAGGCAAAAAGGGAGAAGAAGACCAAATGCTTTGTGCTTGAATTGGTGCTTCCTCTCTACCTTATGCTATCCGGGAATCAATTACTAATGTGCTCCTCTGAACAGGGAAAATGCTAAACAAAGCAATCCGTGATTAAATGTCCAATGGGAATGTCAGCTTTAGAATGGACAATAAATATAAGTGAAGAATATTCGATGTTTATCAACCTTCACAGATTTACCGCACCCTAGTGGGCTGATCAAACAGGGAAGAATGGAAATTCTGACAATATACCCTGGATTTTCTGGGACAGAGCTAATTTTATGTCATTTTAGTCTTTTAAATAAAGCGGTTCATTAAGTGTACAATGAACCTTGATTTCGTATTTATATTTGTGTAGTCTTTAGAGATTGATGTACCCCAAATCATAAAGAAGTGAAATATTTGTTAGATGTGAATTGGGGAAAAGTGGGTAATTATAGGGCTTCAGCGGAATGTGCTGTAGCTGAGATCAGTCATTTGGTTGCATTAGTCAGGGGGCTTTGTCACAAATCATGGACACTGCACTTGAAATAGGTTAAGCAAAAAATGGGATTTATGGGAATGCTATTAGGACAGCTCATAGAATTGAAAGGACAAGATGAAAAACCAGGCCACGCAAAACCAGGAACTGGGGTGAGTCCATGGAGCCTAGGGATGGGGAATAGGTCCCTAGACACCAGTTCTCATCTTCAGCCTCATTCTCTCCTTGTGAACTCTTTCTATATCTGCAGAGCTCCAAGAATCACATCTCCAAAGCTTCACCAGTAAAAGGAGAAGGAAATCTTTTCTCTAGTATCAGGTAAAGTTTCCTGGGGAAAGGACTTGGTCACAAGTCTAAGCCCTGGACCAATCACTGTAGCAAGGGATCGAGGGTTGGGTGGAAAGGCAATAGCTCGGGGCAGAGCTATAGGGAAGGGAGGCTCCCTAAAGAATTACGGCCCAGGCTTGGCCTTGGACATAGTCATTGAGAGGCAGCCACTCCAATTTGTGTCTGTACAGTTATGACTTAGGAAGAAAATACAGGAAGCCAAAGAAACAATTTGTTAAAGACTTTTATATGAGACAGACCCTTAAAAGGATCTTAACTGATTTCAAGCCACCGATATAGGTAGAGTATTGATAGCCTCATTTTACGTATGAGAAACAAAGGTCTGGAGAGGTTAAATAATTTGCTCAGAATCACATCACGGATAAGAGGAGGAGCTGGAATCAGAACATTGCCGAGTCTGACTTCAGTGCCAGTGTTCCTAACCACTAGGCTCTGCTGGGACCAACCTGCCTCCTTAGCTGGCTCTACATTGCAATCTTTGGAAAATACAAGTTTGTTCCTGGCATTCCCTTGGTTAAAGTGTTAATGATCTCTCCATTGTGCTTGTAGGGTGAAGTTCAAACCCCATTACATTCTACAGTGGGTATTTACACAGCTGTTGCCTCTTCTAGACATTAAGGGTGGACCTACTGCCCTATCCTGAAGCATGTTCCTATCCTTTGTTTTTCTTGAGAGCAACATTCAGTTAGTTAACTGGCAGCGATGGAATCTTCCCTATTGAATCCTCTCACCTACCGCATCTAAGTCACCATCCAGTACTCCTATCACAAAACACCTGAGATTGGGTAATATATAAAGAACATAAATTTGTTGCTCACAGTGCTGGAGGCTGGGAGATCAAGGCCCTGACAGGTTCAGTATCAGGCAAGGGCCTGGCCTCTGCTTCCAAGATGGTACCTTGATGCTCCATCCTCTGGAGGAGACGAATCTGGGTCCTCATACGGAGGGAATGAGTGCTGTGCTGTCCTCTCTTACCTTTGTCTTCCTTGCCTTTCCTTCTTTCCCCCTGTCCCTTCTCTCCTGTTAACTTTCACCATCAATTGGATACCAAAGTCTTGCTCTTATTTTAAGAGACCCTCCACTGGTCTTGGGAAGTTCTTTGTTCCAGGGAGCCAGAGGAGTCTGCTTATGACAGGCCAGCCTGTGTTTCAAAAGTCAGATGGGGAAGTCCAAGTGTGTTTGGGGGCCATCATGGCAAAGTTCTAGAAAGTGAAATGTCTTCTGAGTGGCTTCTCATGGAATGCCCTGGCCTTGGACCCTCTCTCACAGGTCTGGGATTTATTGGCTCCCCCAAATGGGGTTGTTGTGCAGACTTCCTACAGGGTTTGGGCCTTGTGTGTTTGATGGATAGTAGTTATCCTGATCTTCCCAGAATGGAACGAGAGCTACCCATGAGCCAATTCAAGGGCCTGCAGAGGGCCTGCCGAGGCGGCACAGAGATGAGAGGGCGTCTATGGATCAAACAGAGAAGGGGAGTCTGAGGAATGGAGTGGGGCAGCATGTTTAGAAGTAGCCATGGTGAGGTAGCAGGTGAGACCTACCAACGTGGCCTCTCCTCTGTCCCAGGAAGAGCCCTGGGCTCTTGGAACCAGCAGGCCTGAGTTTCTATCTTAGCTTTGCCATTGACTCAATGCGAGGCCACAGGCAGGCCCTTTGTTTTATCTACTCTAATAAATGGCAAACTGCACCTAAATTCAATTCCAGTCTCTGATGGTTAATTTTACGGTTAACTTGATTATGTCATAGGTATCCATATATTCCCTTAAATATGACTCTGGGGGTGTCTGTGAGGGTGTTTCTGGATATTAACATTTCAGTCAGCAGATGAGTACAGCAGATTGCCTGCCCCAACGTGGGTGGGCTTTATTCAATTCATTGAAAGCCTGAATGGAACAAAAAGTCAGAGTAGGGGAGAATTCTCTGTCCCTGCCTGACTTTCTTCTAGTCAGAACATCATTCTTCTCTTGCCTTTGAACTTGAATTCTGACTGAAACTATATGATTGGCTCTCCTGGGTCTCTGGCTTGCCCACTGCAGATCTTAGGGTTCTTAGCCTCCATCATCACATGAACTGATTCCATATAACAAATCTCTTCATATATATACATATACACACACATGCATTTATATACATACATACATACATACACATATATATGAAAATCAATGTTACATAATACATTTCTTTAAGTTTATAATAATACATGATAAGTCTTGCATATATGTGTGTATGTATCTGTGTGTATGTGTGTGTGTGTGTATTCTGTTGGTTCTATTTCTTTGGTGAACACTGTGCACAGTACCTTCAGAGCACTAGACATTTTTGTTTTTTTTAATGATATATTTAGTGCTGACCTCTTTAGAGGAAGTACCTATTTGAGACCTGCACAGAGGAGATACTCAATACTTATTTCCTGATTGCGTGGATGAGCAAAGCAGGCATTAGAAAACATCAGAACAATTGCTTCTCAACGAGGAAGGATGTGTATTGTCAGAAGAGCACGGGCTTTGGGCTCCCATAGATCTAGGTTCCAATTACAACTTCACCACCAGCTGAGAGGTCACCATTTGTAAAATGCAGTCAGTATTCTTTTCTTTCTAGGTTTTTTTTTGGCGAGGACTGAGCAACACAACACCTAAAGTACCCAGCATATAGTAAGTGTGTAATAATTGGTGGAAGAGGCTTTGAAGAACCAAGGAGGTCATGGGCTTGCAGTTTGGATGGATTCCTGAACCGTCCCAGGCAGGTGGACTCTATCAAGAACTGGAGTACACCTCCTCCTGTGCTCATGTGTATTGAAATACTTAGTATGTGACATTTGTCACTACTTTAGGTTTGAGAGGCATGTAACAGGAAGGTAGTTTCTTTTCTTTTTTTTTTTTTTCCCCATTGGAGCTTTAAATGGTGGGATTTGATGTTAGGTTTCGTATATGCACACAATATAAAAACATAATTTGGCTAATATCATTCCCCAGTATTTCCCTTTTTCCTTCTCCTGTTCTCTCCCCTAGTACCTTTCTTTTCTACCTTGATTCTTTATTAGTGTCATGAAGAGTGTGTGCTTTGTTTGTGTGCATATGTGAAGCAGAAAGAATACTCCTATGAGTTTGATGAACTCAGAAAAAGACCTATTTCATAAAACAGCATCCAGCTGAGTCTTTCTATTAAAAAATTACATGAGAATATTGACTTTACATTGGGTAAGACACCTTGGTGGAGTTACTTACTTGCTCTGGGTTTCAGTCTCCACCCTTGTTGCATGACAGAGATGACACCTCCACCTTGTGGTAGACACACAGTCCCCTTTCTAGGAAGGGTGGGTTGCCTAGGTTCTGGGGAGAGCTGTTTGTGGATTGTCTCCAGGGACATTCCCCTTCCATGATGCCCCTCCAAAGGCATCTTGGATGACCAGAACCATTGACTACTGCAGGTGGGACTTAAAGCCCTGCCATTTTGATTGACATGGGAAGACTGATGGTCTGAATGTTTGCAGTTACCAAAAATTCATGGGTTGAAATCCGAACCCCAAAGCAATGGTAGTAGGAAGTGGGGGCCTTTTGAAATGATGGATCATGAGGGTGGAGCCCTCATAAATCAGATTAGCACTCTTATGAAAGAGGCCCGAGGGAGCTTGTTTGCCCCTTTTCTGAAATGTGAGGTTGTGGGAGATGGTCCTCACAGACACTGAATCTGCTAGCACCTCGATCATGGACTTCCAAGTCTCCAGGACACTCAGAAATAACTCTGTTGTTTACAAGTCAAGCAGTCTATGCTGCAGTCCTGAGTGGACTAAGACACAGGAAAAGGATTGAACACATATCCAGGTGTTTGGGGAACTGGTGGTGAGGACATCTGTAGGGAATCAGCCTTCCATGAGAAATCAGGATCAAGACTTCTTCCACTCAAACTTCCACCTGGAAGCTGCCTGGGAGAGCTCTGTTCCTTCTTCTCTAAGGGCACTCCCTTAACCGGGCTGTCCCACCTCCTGCCTAGGCAACTGCAGGAGTCTCTTCCTCCTGCCCTCCAGTCCACTCCTCCCCATTATTCCTTACTCACTGGGCACAGTTCAAGCTCTAAACCTGGCTCAAGGCAAGACTACCATTTGGGCCTTCACCCATAGCACTGCAGGGGGTCCAGCCACCTTGTCATTGCCTATGCTGTTCCTTGTGCCCAGTATGTCTTTGCTTACTTTACCTCCCTGGCTAAACCTTACTTGACCAACACAGCAGAACTCAAAGTCTTTCCTGGCCATACCTGGGCATAGATTATTGCTTACTTCTCTGGGCTGCTGAAGGCTCCCTACCCACCTTTATACCTAGTCACTCTGCATTGTGACTTTAATTGTTCAGCTCCTCTGTTAGGATGCGGTTCTCTAAAGCCCGTGACTCCATCAGACTTCCAGTTCTCCAGGCGGAGCACAGGGAATTGGGCCATGATCGACACCCAGTGTCCTTTGTGGAAAATAATTGCATAGCCTTGAACCCTCTCATGTTCACATGTTATTTCTTTTCACCCAGACCTTAAACACCTAGAGAGTAGATGTGATTGATTTCAGATTATTTTTATAATCATTATTGCTTTTTGACTCTCCCATTGCCCCTAATGCTAGTCTGGGCATGTTATCGTGTGTGATAAGTAGCTTCTGGATAAGAGAATGGATGACATTCATTCTTCTAACTCCAGAGCTCACTTCAGTGTCTTCTATCTCACATGGATATGCTGTCAGAGAATATTTTTATCATCCTGTCATGCTTAAAAAGCCAGGTCCTTGATCCAGGTCATTTCTAAGTCAAAAGTGATATAGTCTCCAGATCCCTGTGCTCAGAGAAAATCCCTGGCAGAGCTCCTTGCTTCAGGAGACGTGACATGTGCTTTTGCAGCACATCTCGCACACCTGTGGGGTGACGAAAGGTAATTTAACACCTGTCCAGGCCTCCCTTGTGGCTCTGCAAGTGGGTTAATGGGATGTCGAGTACAGTGTGAAGAGAAGAGTAGCAGCCCACCAGTGTTACAGGGTATGAGCACCTCTGGCAACAGGCTCTGCCCACTCCTTGGTTCCTATTCGCAGGGGCAGCTCCTGATAGTCTGCATTCTAAAGCCAGTCTTCCCTGGTAATAATGTGGCTTCTCTGTGGTTCTCTGTGGGATCCATTATGTAGCGGAGTGCTTGAGGGCATGGTGGTGGGCAGTTACTTATTGGATTGTCGTCATGATCGCTAGCATCCAAGATACAAGTGTCCCTGAGGTCTCCCAGATCTGGGTATCTAGTATGCAACAGTACCCAGGATTCTATAAAGCTTAAAGGAAAACTAGTCACTGAGAAAAGACAGCTGAAAATATGAAATATATTGAATTTATCAGTTACTTTAATGATTACTATTCTTTCAAGTAAAATAATATAGAGCCTGGTTATGATGTTAACATCTGATTTCTTCCCTTTAGGGGACCTGGCAAAACCCCTGAGCCAAATCAGATAGACTGTATCTCAGTACTGGGGATGGAAACCTAGAAAAAGAGGTCAGTAAAGTTACATCTTAGACTCAGTTAACTCATGTGAGTTCTATGACAGAAAGAAAGAGAGGGGAGAGGAGGGTTATTTGCATGATCTACCTGCCATTCTCAATGAGCACATTTCCAGGCACGAGTGAGAGATGGCCAGGATGCTGGTTGGCCATTGCCATAGGGCTTGGTACCTACAATTTCTTACAGTTTGTGCCCCCAGTTGTGATCCTGATGTCCACAGAGGTGTACTTCTTCACACAGCCTCTGCTGCAGGTAGCTCATGACTGGATTCATTATACACAGTAACATCTTTGACTGAGCAGGACAACATGTAATAAATGAGACAAACTGTCATTTACAGACGATTTTAAAGGATCTTAAGGGGACAATTTTAGCAGATTTTTTTTTTTTTTTGTCTTATGCATTGAACTTTGGACCCCAGTCTCTGGGTTAGCTGTAACTCTACTGCAATGATAACAGTAATGATGAAGACAACATAAACAATAACGACGGCCATCATTCACTGGTAATTTGCTCAGCTACCACAACACATGCCTTCCATGAGCTGTCTTCATTTCATCTTCACATCAATTCTACCTATGAGATGTTATGATGTTTTTGATGCAATTTTAAAAATTGAGGTTCATAGAGTCTACTTTGGTGACTCTTCATATGGGAACACTCATGCAACCACCACCCTCATTAAGATGGACAACATTTCCACCCCTTCAGTAAGTTCTCTGGGGACCCTGCCCAGGTAGTCAGTGTCTTATGATCTAGGACTTGGAATAATACCAAGAGGTATTTTTTTAGTGTCTGTCTTCTTTCCTTCCACAGAATGCTGTTGACATTCACCTATTTGTCCACGTTTGCCAAGAGTTTATTTTTATTATTTTGGAGCATTCTGTTGTATGAATGTGCAATAGTATACACACACACACACACACACACATACACATACACACACATATGTATCTACATTGTCAGATAGTACTGTTTCCAGTTAGAGATGAAAAATAAGAGAACTGGAGGGGCCAAGCAAGTCACGTGAAGTCACAAAGCAAGTGGCACAGCTGGATTTAAACCAAGTCTACCATATTCCAAAGGCCTCTTAGCCGCTATGTGTGTGTGTGTGTGTGTGCGTGTGTGTACCTGGCCATAGTCACAGTAGCTCAAGTCTTCAATTCCTAGAAAAATATGCAGGGAGCAGATCCTGTCTGCAGACTGACTACAGGCTGAAGCATGCTGACTAGGGGATTCAGTAAAGGTACCTGGATCTTCAGGGCACTGAGCTGCCCCTTTCCTGCCCGGTTCTAGTAGATGGATTAAGCCTTGAAAATTCAGGTACTTCCTGGGATAGGCGTCTGAGCCACTGCTAAAGCCAGGGTCTTCATTCCTTGACTCACTTTCTCGATTCCTGAATTTAACAGAAGAGGTAGTACTTTGATGTTCGAATCGTGCCTTTGATCAAAAGCCGGCTGGCTCCCTCGTGTCTCTTCGAACAAGACAGTAGTTCTATTGTGCTGGCGTGTGTTGTAACATTTTGGACAGCAGAAATGACATTTACATGAAACAGCCATCCTCGGAATGCAGGAGATAAGACAATTTGAACAGCTCATCGAAGAAGAGTCCCCAGCGTTGACTTTAAATCAAACAGAAGTAATAGCATGTCATCCTGGTTTCCCCTTCTCTACCTGGTGTTAATTAAAATCCTGATAAGAAGACTCAGTCAACATCCATATGAGGAAGACCAAAGCACAGCTTTAAAATGTTCAGATGAAAGTACAGTTAATCAGAATTAAAACAAAAATACCCCCTACACAGCCTTCATTCTCATTTGGCTTCTACTGGATGAGAAGATTAATATGTGAAGGCAATTTCCATGGACCCCCCCTGTTGTACTTCCTGAACAACGGAACCGTTTGAAATAATTGAACAATTACTTTGTGCAATGTTATCAAAGTTTATTAAATTGTTCCCATCAGCTCTGTCCAATTACCAAATTTGGCTGATTTGCATATTGCAAAGCAGAGTGGTGAAGAGGGTTCCCAGAGTAGAACCTTGTTATTTTTGAGCAGAGAGAAGTTGGAAAGGTAATTTGGTTCCAATCAGTTCTTCTTAGAGAGTAGGAAGCCGAACCTCAGAGAGGTGAAATGATCTCCCTGGGGTTCCCAGGAGGCACAGATAGGGCAGGGCTGTATCCCCTGCTTCTGAGAAAGACCCCCAACCCTTTGGTTGCAGGACTCTAAAAGGGCAAACCCTCTATCATCCCTTACAAAGTGGGAGGATACAGCCACCTTCCTGGATGTCTCAATCAGTTCCCATTTAGACATGACATTGAGCATACACTTAAAATGTAAATCCATTCTGACTGGGCAGGAAATAATAAAGGCAGGTGATTCCATTTCAATTTAGTTGCTCAGGGAACTTGAATGTGTTGAAGCGCCAGGCTGAAAAGCTCTAAATGAAACATTGTTCTTTCTTTGGGTACAAAAAGCAAACTTTAAACACTTTACATCTCCATCCCTATCTCTGAATCCTCTTCTTAGATCTCATTTAGACCTTGCTTGTATTTTCAAGGTTTTATAAAAATGGAAATTGACCAAAACACGCCTAAGAGAGAGGATGGTGGGTGCCCCACTGCACAGAGCCACAGTGGAGTTCAGCCATCACCAACATCCAACCCTTCACATTCTCTCTGTCCTCTTGTACTTCTCTACTCACTGGCTTTGTGAAATTTGGCTCGTAATTTCTTCAGTATGAACCATGCTAGTTTAAAAAAATATTTAATTTGTTTTAATTAGTTATACATGACAGTAGAATGCATTTATGCTCTTTGATATATCATCTAAATTGCTATATATTTTCTCATTTTTCTGAGTGTACATGTTGCAGAATCACATTGGTCCTGCAGTCATATATGTACAAAGGTAATAATGTCTGTTTCATTCTACTATCCTTCTATCCCCATAGCTGCCCCCCTCCCTAATCCAAAGCAATTCTATTCTTCCCTAGCCGCCCTCCCACATTGTGAATTAGCATCTGCATATCAGAGAAAAATTTACATCTTTGGTTTTTTGGAGATTGGCTTATTTCTTTTTTCTTTTTGAAGGGGGGATTGGCTTATTTCTTTTTCTTTTTCTTTTTTTTTTTGGAGGGGTGGTTGGCTTATTTCACTTTACTGCTGATATTACAGGAAGATGCACCAAAGAAGAAATGTCCCTTGACAGGTGATAGGGAGGAGATCTGCTTAACGACACTTGGTGATAAGAGGAATGAGAGAGATTTCAGCTGTGTTGGTTGAACAAACTCTTGAGTGCCCACTCTGAGCTGGGCACTATACTGCTTGCTGAGATTCCAGTCGTGAGACTAGACACAAAGCAAAATCTTGGGATTCTTGCTCCTTCAAGGGTGGTTCATGGAGAAGCACTTTAGCATTCTTGGGAGTGCGCCAGCAGTGCCCCCCACCCCCACCATGGCCCTCACCAAATTCAAGTCTGAGCCTGTCTGTGATGAGCCCCACCCCACTGGAGGACGAAGTCTGAGGGGCTCCAGGTGGCAGGGGCTACCTTGACTGTGGGCCGGCATCTCATTTGCTTCTTCCTCAGCCTTGCTGGGCCCCTTTCAGAGAAAGGGATCACGGACATGTCAGGGGTGCTGACTGGCAAATAAACTGGGTTCCTGGGGACCATTTTGGACCAAGTGAGCCGATGCCCCTCTGCTCCTGCCCACTGCCTTTCCTGACCCACTATCATCAGGAAGTCTCTTCAGACTCCTTGGCCAGGTATTCAAGGTCCTGGGCAGATTTGGCTTCTGTGACATTGATTGATTTATTCTTGACATCCATGCGTCTTCTCAACACCGTTCTTCTGCCCCCACCGTAAAGGAAAAGGCTGGTTGCCACCATCGCTGCTCTTTAAAACCTAGACTCTGGGCCACTCCTCTAGGAAGCCTTCCAGGGACACACAGGCAGCAGCATCTCTTCCTTCACCTGTTTTGACAAAGCCCAGTCTGCACCTTTCACTGGTTCCTTCTTCCCATGTACCATGAATCAACTTAAATCTCAAATACTGGTTTCCTCACTTATAAAATGGGGATAATAGATAATAGTCTCCTCTACTCAGAGCTATCTTGAGGGTAAAAAGTCACAAGTGTCTATAAAGTGCTTAAGACAAAATCATCTTAGTATATTCCTGGAACTGCTGTATGCTTATTAATATCAGAAAATAGTGAACTTCACGATAATTCTACCAGGCAAGTTTTGTTATTCATATTTTATCATGAAGAGATGGAGATACAGAGAGGTTGAGTGATTGGCCCCAGGTCACCACAGCAAGTGAAAAGGGAACCCAGACTGACTCAGACATTTAGCTTGGGTGTGCATACTTTTTCCCCCCTTAATTGTGAAAAGAACATTTAACATGAGATCTAGCCTTTTAGCACAATTTTAAATACACAACACAGTATTGTTAACTCTGGCATTCTGTACAGCACATCTCCTGAACTTTCTCACCTTGCTTAACTGACACTTTATACTGGTTGAATAGCAATTCCTTATTTACCACTGACCTTGATCCTGGAAAACTACCATTGCACTGTTTCTTGGGTTTGACTATTTTAGATTCATCATGTGAGTTGGCATCATGTAGGATCTGTCTCTCTGTGCCTGGCTTATTTCACTCAGCACAGTGAACTCCAAGTTCATCCACATTGTCACACATGGTGGGATTTCCCTCTTTGGAATCTCTGGAAAAGCTCAAAAATATATATCTGATATATCCCAGTGGCCCGGGAGGCTGAGACAGGAGGATCATGAGTTCAAAGCCAGCCTCAGCAACTGTGAGGCGCTAAGCAACTCAGTGAGACCCTGACTCTAAATAAAATACAAAATAGGGCTGTAATGTGGCTCAGTGGTTGAGGGACTCTGAGTTCAATCCCCAGTACACGGACCCACCACCAAAAAATCTCTGATTATATATATATGAAACCATAGTACACTGTTTGTAGGAATGTAAAATGTGCAACCACTTTGGAAAACAATATTTGTTTATTCTAAAGAATTAAAATCAGAATCTTAAGAGACATTTGTATTCTCATGTTGATTGCAGTGTTACTTACTAATGACCAAGAAGTGGAAACAACCTAGGAGTCCGTCAGTGGGTGAAGGCATGAGGTACACATTCTTGGATGTCTGCACTTGGTGGCTGTTGAGCAAAGGGGAATTAAAGGTGGTCATTTTATTCCTGTCCCAGCCCCCAGTGCTAAGCCCAATTACAGGTTGATAAATCTGCACATATCAGTTATACATACACTTTTTAATATTAATAAGCTCACAGCTTTTCAGCACTGTGACCAAAATACCTGACAAGAACATCTGAGAGGAGTTATATTTTTATTTGGGCTGATGGTTTCAGAGCTTCAGTCCACCGACTCCAATGCTCCAGTTCAGTTGGATGACTCCAATGCTCGGGGCCTAAAGTAAGGCAGGACATCATGACGGAAGAGGATGGCAGGGAAAGCTGCTCACCTCAGGGTAACCAAGAAGGAGGGGGAGAAGGAGAAGGGGGAGAAGGAGGAGAAGGAGGAGAAGGAAGAGAAGGAGGAAGAGGAGGAAGAGGAGGAGGAGGATAAGGAGGAGGAGGAGGAGGATAAAGAGGAGGGGAAGGAGGAAGAAGAAGATGAGGATGATGATGAGGAGAATAAAGAGGAGGAGGAGGAAGAGGAGGAGGAGGGGGAGAAGGAGGAGGAGGAGGGGGAGAAGGAGGAGGGAGAGGGGAGGAGAAAGAAGATGAGGAAGAGGAGGAGGAGGAGAAGGAGTGGGAGGAGGAGGATGAGGAGGGGGAGGAGGAGGAGGATGAGGAAGAGGAGGAGGGGGAGGGGGAGGAGGAGTATGAGGAAGAGGGTGAGGGTGAGGGGGAGGAGGAGGGGGAGGAGGAGTATGAGGAAGAGGAGGAGGGGGAGGGGGAGGAGGAGAATGAGGAAGAGGGGAGGAGGAGGGGGAGGAGGAGGAGGGGGAGGGGGAGGAGGAGTATGAGGAAGAGGGTGAGGGTGAGGGGGAGGAGGAGGGGGAGGAGGAGTATGAGGAAGAGGAGGAGGGGGAGGGGGAGGAGGAGAATGAGGAAGAGGGGAGGAGGAGGGGGAGGAGGAGGGGGAGGAGGAGTATGAGGAAGAGGGTGAGGGTGAGGGGGAGGAGGAGGGGGAGGAGGAGGAGGGGGAGGGGGAGGAGGAGTATGAGGAAGAGGGTGAGGGTGAGGGGGAGGAGGAGGGGGAGGAGGAGTATGAGGAAGAGGAGGAGGGGGAGGGGGAGGAGGAGAATGAGGAAGAGGGGAGGAGGAGGGGGAGGAGGAGGGGGAGGAGGAGTATGAGGAAGAGGGTGAGGGTGAGGGGGAGGAGGAGGGGGAGGAAGAGGGGGAGGGGGAGGAAGAGGGGGAGGGGGAGGGGGAAGAGGAGAGGGAGGGGGAGGAGGAGAATGAGGAAGAGGAGGAGAGGGAGCGGGAGGAGGAGAATGAGGAAGAGGAGGAGGATGAGGAAGAGGAGGCGAGGGAGGGGGAGGAGGAGAATGAGGAAGAGGAAGAGGATGAGGAAGAGGAGGAGCAGAGGGGGAGGAAGAGGAGGAGGGGGAGGAGGGAGGGGAGGGGGGTGAGGAGGGGGAGGAGGAAGAGGAGGGCGAGGAGGGGGAGGAGGGGGAGGAAGAGGAGGGGGAGGAGGAGGAGGGGGAGGAGGAAGAGGAGGGAGAGGAGGAGGAGAGAGATACATCTCCTTTAGCCACACCCCACCTACCTATAGCTACCACTTAGTATAGTAGCACTTTCAAATTACCAATCCATCAAAAGGGTAACACATTGATTAGGTTTTCGCTTTTATAATCTACCCATTTCATCTCCGAACATTGTTAGATTGTCTCATGAGCTTTTGGGGACATGTCACATTCAAACCAAACATTCTGGCTGGACCACAAGCATCCTCTTCATCCTCAGGGACTGGCTCACATGTCTTGGAACAAAGCTGAGCCCAGGTTTTCTGATGAGGAATTGCGGTCCTCTCCACAGCAGCAGAAGATGGTGCAGAAATCTTCCCCCTCACCTATGGGGTGACCAATCCTCCTTGGTCATCAGACCTAGTTAGCAGATAGAGGTAAGAAGAGCCTATCAGAGAGCTGGGTGCCTTGATGTACATGTGTGTTCCTATACATTAATGTCTTCCTGAGCCTTCGTTACCTCGTTTATAATACTAATCTCACAGTGTCATTCTGGAGTTAAACGGGAGCATGGGGAGAAAGACCTTTCAGACCATTGATGTTCAAAAGCATAACCCACTAAAAGCAAAGGCGTTAAGTGCCCAGACCACATGCAGTTATTGAACATAACATTTTGTGTTCTTTATTTTACTAGAAATTAGATCCCAAGGAGAGTTCAAATGACTGGTCTCCACAATTACTTTAAATAACTACATACTTTATCCTTTAGTTGATATATCTCAATTACCTGGGCCATTTATTCTAGAAAATGATATACTGGCTATCCTTAACATCCTTGTTCCTTTTGACTTACAGCTTTGGATAGATTTATTATTGGCAGGGGAATATTATGTGCACTAATGTGATTCTTTAAATGCATTTTCATATCATTTTCTTATAACATTACACACTTTTCTTTACCTCAACTTAACTAGCATTAGGTTTATACTATACATATATTTTGTAACTTTAAAAATGCCTACCACTGTGTTTTGAACAAAAAACATCTCAGACATTACGTGGTCAGCTGAGTTCCTTCCATACATGGTACTTACAGTATTGCACTTATCACATCAAATAGCAAATCATTTATTTTTTAAGTTTTTCTCCCAGCCCTCCACTCAGATATAAGTCACATGAAGACAGTCTATCAGTACCTTTCGCAGCTGGGGCAGAATAAGCTTACAATAGTTATTTGTTGGAATAATCTCTATTATTTTGCTTAACACTAATAGTCACCTTATACTATTTTGAAAACAAAACTTAAACTTAGTTTGTCATGGGATAGGGTGTTGGATTAAAACCAGGCTCGGCTGAACTCTAGCTTGCTCTAGGAAACAGTCTCTGAGGTTTTCAAAGAGCAGTAGCATTCCTTTGGGGAAGTGCCTGTGCCTCGCTCCTGATGTTTTGCAGAGGAAATTTGGGTCCATAACCCAGAAAGCTGATTACAGATAAGATATTTCCCATCAAAGGCAAACAGATTGGAGCTGGGAGGTGTTGACAGCATGCAAACCACCCTGATGGGGTGAGTCCTGGTCTGAATAGACAATGGTTGAAAATCTAACCTGTATATTATTGCAGTCAGAGAGGCTGTTTTCCAAAGAGGGCTTTCAGAAACTTCTTTTAAGCCAAAAAGCAGACTGAGATAAGGGCTGGGTTGGCGAGCAGGCTGTGTGTAAAGAATGCATCTCTTGTGGTTCCAGGAGGGGTGATGGGAGGCGGCTGGCTGGTGGAAGGCAGAGGCTGGTGGGAGGAAGAGTGATGTCAGTCAGGGGACAGTTGGAGGATACTTTGAAGTCACAAAGAAGAGATGCTTGATATGATATGGAGAAGGAAAGCAATAAAGCTAGGGAGGACAGAGCTGCCAGTTACCAGGGAGAGGACAGACGGTGATAAGGGAAGGAAGGTGGCATCTCTTTTAGGATCGGGAGTGGACTGCACCCTCTCTGAGGTCACACTCAGGTAGGTGCAGAGGGCAGTGGCAGCCTGGTGCAGGGGCTGGGGCTCCTGCTGTCAGACACCAGCCCCCGCCAACTATTTCCCTTACCCTGGCCAGTCCATCCCTCCTCACCATCACCCCTCCCATAGCCCCAGGCCCTGGGTCCTGCACAGGCCAGCGGGACTTTTGCAAAAACCTTTTAAGAGGGCACTCACCTCCGTATCTGCCATGTTTCCAGTTGTTGCCCATGGCCAGCCAGCAGCCTTTCAAAGAACTTCATCTGATCTCATCCCTCCTCCATTGAAAATCCTCCAAGTGCCCCCATCACTTCCAGGAAGTCTCTGTTTGGGACATTCAAGGCCTTTCCCAAGCTGCTCCTCAGGGGATTTTTTTTTTCTCATCGCCTCTTGTTCCCTTTGATTTTCAGGTTCCTTTTCTTAGACCTATTTGCTTTTGCATAAGTGATTCTATCTCCTTGGAATTCTCTTTTCTACCTTGTCTACCTAGAAAAGCCTCATTTCAGTAATATGCAGGTTAGAGTTCCAACCTTTTTTTTTTTTTTTTTACAGCTCTTGTTGTTTGGCTTATTATCTTGTCTTCAGCTCTCCTTCCATGCCTGGCACAGGACAGTCACAAGTCTTTGTGGACTCAGTGATGGGCAGGCAGAGGATGTTCAATGCCTCTGGCTAAATAGAATGACAGAGAGGCTGCTTGTCCAATCTCTGCCACTAGGGGGCAGAATTAGGAGAACTCTGAAGGAAAAACTCACTCCCAGGAAGACCTGGAGAGGCTATTTCCTCTTGAGGGGGTCCTTTGAAAAAAGTGAGAAAGGAAAGACAGGACAAACAGAGAAAGAAAAGGAGTTGTAGGGAAAAGAAGTCCAGACCTAGCCTCTAGCTCCAACTTTGATGCTCTCTTGGACCTTTCAAGTTTGGTCTTCTCATCTGGAAGATGGACATTTGGACAAAATGGCCCTTAAGGCTCCTTGACATCACTGTAGTTGATTACCAGGTTGGCAGAATGTGGTAAAAGACGACCTAAACTGAGGGAATTGGTGGGAGTCTAGCCCTCTCTTCCAAAGTCACCCACTGGGTGACTTTGGACAAGCTACTTGCCTTTTCTGAACTCTAGTTTTCCCATCTGAAAATAGGACACCTCCCAGATACCTTTTATATCAATAGATGAGGCTTCAAGCAAATTAGAGTCCCTATTTGTTTGCCTCTAGTTTTAAGGGGCCTCTGCTTCTCCAGTGTTGAGGAGGACTTTAGGTTTGGAGACTCCATCTTTTGTGTCTCATAATATTTTCTCTTGTGATATACAACTGAGATGTGGCAGATTTCTGTGTCTCTCTCCAGTCTGATCTTTTCAATTGCTATTTTTCTTTGAGGACTGTGGTCTGTCCAAGAGGTAGGTATTCTTTCTTTGCCGAGAATACATATCCGTCTTCTTTTGTGTACAGCTGTGCTGAGACAGATCCCCCTTTGAGCGGAAATATGGCTGCTACAGCCTCCTCTGAGTAACACCTTTTTCCTTCCCCCCAGAAACAGTACTGCAGAAGCTGGTGGCTGATTACTTCATGCCCAGTGTGGCAACGGTTTCAAACTGATATTTCAGAATTTAGTCACTAATGTTCACTAAGTGCTTGGGGGAGATTTAATATCTGACACAATGGCCAGTGTAGAATTACCAAAGCAGGAGCCTTTTCTATATAAATGAGAATTTTCTAGCCTGCACACCTGGTTGCTGAGAGAGGACACCCCAGATCATGGTAGGAATGCTTGTCAGGACAGGCAACGACCACAAGTACCAGATATTTGGCTCCTGTGTTTGTCAGTGATATATGAAGTGGTTATCAATATTCGAGACCACTTCATGAATCAACCAGAATCTGGAAAAAGATTTAACCATCATGAGCTCATTTCCATAGAAATAAGGTAAGACCCACGGGTAGGTCAAATAGTTGCTGTGGTTTAGACACCACATTCCTGCCTCCCACCACCTCCTCATTTCTTACAGGCTCATTGCAGGCCTCATTATCCCTCATCTTCTCAGTCCCATTGTTATTTGGTCCCTAATCAAGAGCTCCCACCTGGAGGAACCTTGCAAATGTCGGCACCACAGTCCTTCTTTCTTCAACTTGGGTTTGTTAGAGGCTGATTTGTGCTTTCCCCCTCCAAAAAAAAATATTTTCAAGTCCTAGCCCCTAGTTGCTTAGCATGGGACAGTATTTGGAAACAGAGTCTCTTAAAGAGGTAATTCAGGTAAAGAAAGGTTCAGTGGGTTCAACATGACTGGTGTCCTTATGAGCAGAGGAGATTAGGACACAGGCACACCCAGAAGCCAGAACATGTAAAGACACAGGAAGAAGATGGACATCTACTAGTCAAGGTGGGAGACCTCAGAAACCACCCTGACACCTTAATCTCAGATGTCTAGCCTTTAGGACTGGGAGGAAGTAAATTTCTGTTGTTACAATCCACCCAGTTAATGGAACTTGGTTGTGACAGTCCTAGGAAACTAATGCAGGGACCCTGAATGAATATTTCCCTTGGGAGTCATTTGTGCGTCCCAACTTTATGGACAGAGTTGGTTACATTTAGCAAGGCAGCCTCTCTGGAGGCCACTTGATTCCTTCCCTCAGGGGCTTATCACCTTCCCCTTCCCAACATTGCTGGGATTGTCTGTCCCCCCAAGTGCCAGAAATAAGCCCATTGAACAGCTTGAGCTATGGAAGTTTATTGTTTGTTTGTTTGTTTGTTTTTTACACTAATGGACCACTTTCCCCTGTATGTTAGCTTGGTTCGCCTTAAAAGCAGATCCTATGACAAATCCTGGGCACAAAGGATTTAGTTTGGATGTGATCCTGTGAGGGAGTTATGGGGTGAGACGGGAGGGCAGCACAGCTATTAAATGGGTGTTAAGGATGGACTTACTGCTGTGGGTAACTGGGCTCATTCTTCCTTGGGACCCTCTGAAGACTCTGTGCACTATACCTAGGATCATCCCACCTAGGGCCAAGGAAACTGGGCCAATTATCCATCCACTCCTTCGTGGGTTGAGAGTCTCATCCGAGGCAGTAACTCCCTGACTCTGGCTTGCATTTAAAGTGGACCAAGCACATCCCCAAAGCCAAATCCCTCAGGCAGAGAGATGGAGGAAGACACTGGCATTCATGGGAATGTTGGCAAATGATCCACCAAATGGGCACAGGGACCATGGCACCATCAGAGTCAGCCGCACCAAGCCCCTTCCTCTCCAGATCTCCCCTTCCCTGAGCTCCAGCATGCCCCCGACTGAGCCCACCCAAATGCAAAGCGCATTTCTGTGCCTCTCGTGGGCTGACTTTTCGATTCCTTCCCAAGAGGCATCTGCTCCATTAACACCTAACATCTGGAGCAGCCGCTGCCCTTCGGTGGGGCCATTTCTGTGGCTGTGGACCCACCACTCGCCAGATGAAAGGCCGAGTCTTGCAGAAAACAGAATGGACGGATTCCTCAGCGAGGCTTCTTTTTCTGTTGAAAGAAGGGCTGCATCTCACAGATCTCTGTATCCTGTTGCTTCAGAGAATCTGGGGTGAGCCAGGCAGCCCAGCAGCAGGGTGGAGAAGTTATTTCTGGAGCAATCGTTATAATTTCTCAAATAGTCGTATTTGAAAGTGGCGCCCTTCTGGGTTCTATTCTGCCAGCCCCTTTAGAAGAGGTTGTGATGTAATTTTGAGAAGATTGTGCTCTCTGAATGGTTCAATAAGTATTTTGATGTGGCCTCCAAACTTCCAGATGGAAGGGCTGGGGCAAATATCCCCAAAGCCATTTATGTCAAGTATTAAATCATCAAGTTTCCCATCTGAGAAGACAACAGGTCAGAAATGATGGGCAAGCTCCTGAGGTGGAGGACAAGCCCCCAGGGGTATTTTTTGGTGACCACTAAGGAGTGAAAATGAGAGGTTAGTGCCTGGAAGTTCTCAGAGGTTGGTTCAAACATCAGACAAACCAAAGAAATGGAACACTGACCACAAGAGGGTTGAAGAGAATGAAGAGTCCCTGTTAGGTCTTTGGTGGGGCTTCCTCCAAATCGATCTGGAGACCAGGACTCAGGTTCAGGCAGTTGATTTGGGATGTGATCTAGGAAACAAAGAAAGAACAAAGACAGGAAGGGAAAATAGATGATAAACTTTGCTTATTTAATGAGCTGGTGGTCCAGGAGGGCTGGGTCTCAGTCTGCTTGGGATCTTACACAGAACCATGTAAAACACACTTCAAAATTGTCCCATAGAAAATGGGGAAGCTAAGGATTTATCGATCTACTCCTGCCCCTGGGGACATTGACCCCTCTTTGTCTATATGGTATGGCACCTAAGAGACCCTCTACAAGGCCACTCGCAGGAGCACTTTGGTGCCCTTTCGGGAACTGTCTCAGCTGTGCTGAAATCAAGGGGGGGTGGGGGCCGTGCACCATAAGCTTCTGCTAAGACATTTAGCCTAAAGAATTAAGATTCATTCTGCCTCCCATCATGTCACTCCCACTGGAGCAGCCGAAGTGTGCCTGAGGGGGTGCTGAGAGCAGGAGACAGTGGAGGACTCTTACGTTCCTGTCTCTGGGGAAGCTCACAGTCAGAGGTGGAGGCAGAAAAATGTATGTAATGTAAATTTGGTACCCAGAACCATAAGCCCTTCTCCTGTGCAGAGGCCATCAGACCAGCTGAGAGCAGATCCCAGAGCCCTTCACTGAACCTTTCATCCTTGAAAAACAGTGCTTCAAATGGTCCTTCTGGAAGGACTCTGTTGTCCCATCTACTGTGGCTTATGTGCGGATGAGAGCGGGCTGATGTTTCTGTTCTTGTGACATGACTTTGCTCACTGGCAATCAGTCCCTTTAATCTAGCTGCCAGAGAATGATCTTAGTACTTATCAAAGAAGGAGGTTATCTGTGGAGCAGGACTTCCTGGCAGGTCAGGCTGTTCACACTTGCCTCTTCTCCCAAGCAGGTCCTGAGGTTTGGGAAGTGAAGAACAGAGGAGACCAACGTAGACAGGCTTGCGTGGCTGGACACTTATCATGGACCATGCACGGAGCTGGGGAAGTCAGGCAGAGGCTCCGGGTGAGTCTGGCTTTGACTTGCTGAGTGTGAGGGGTAAGGGAGAGGAGGCCCCGCTGATGGGATTCGGGGACCCACTGCCCATCTTCTTTGTGCTCTGTTCGCCCGGGCCCTACCCTTCTTGGAGTGTCCCTTCTTGGAGTCTTGACATTGGCTCCTTCAGATCCTGGCAACTCTTCCTCTGGCTTTGGTATCACCTCTGACTTCCTGCTTCACGCTGACAATTCTCTCTGGTTCCCAGGGGGACAGGCAAGCTGTGGCAGGGGCATCCTATATGGAATCAGACACATCTTAGCTTGGTCATCTCAGGTGCTTCTGGGGTCTGGAGCAGTAACTGGCTTTCAATTTCTACTTCTTTGATGGTCTCTGCTCAAAAGATGCTTCCAAGGAGAGGCCCTCCCTATGGGATCCTAACTCAAATAGGATCCCACCCGTCATTCTTTAACCCCTACCTTGCTTCATTTTTTTCTCTAAGACTCTAGCACCATAATCATGTCCCCTTTAAGTGTCTGTGTTGTTTATTGTGCGGATATGTCCCACCAGCCCCGTGACAACAGACCTTGTTGATTCGTCCACTGCTGTACCTCTTAGTGCCCCAAACAGTCCTTGGCCCAGAGTAGGCCCTTGATAAATATTTTTTGAATGAATAAATAAGACAAAATCAACTTCTCAAGATTGTGGATGTGAAGGTCCCTGAGTGGTCCCCAAGATGCAGAAGAATGATTCCAACTCCAGGGCTCAGGGACCCATGCCACCAGAATAATAAGATCGATCCCCTTCTTCCTTTTGTTGGAAACAGAAAAGGCCTTCATGAGACACACAGCAAGCATTCATTTTGCCGGCTGGACTTACTGCACCAGCGTGTCTAAGGTAATATTTCGTTGGATTTCACCCTGCATTTGAAAGCAAAACAATTCGCATTTGAAAAAAATCTCATTACCAGCGTCTTCCCTCCAAAATCCATTAACGGCGTGAGTGTTTCTGGCAACTGAGATCGCCTCGGATTACAGTGTGAAATGCAGCTCTGGGGAAAACCGTGTGTTTCAAGATGCTTGTACCATTCAATTGTCAAATATTCACACGGTTATGATTCTCAAAGAAAGCACACAATGTAGGGAAATGGGTAACAAAATAAAAGCCCTGGGATGTATTGAGAGAAGGCAGGCAGAGGATTCCTCCCTGACATACCTAATCCCAGTCATGGGAAATTAAAAACCATGTCAGAATATCAATGCCTCGCACAGAGGACCGAAGGGGATGGAGGCTTCTTCTTCTTCTTTTTTTTTTTTAGTGAATCAGAAGTTTCGTCTTCTATGACTATTGCAGATTTCTCCCCTGGACCTTTAAAACCCCTTCTGACCACACTTTGTCCGATCTCATGAACAGGAGCCCCCTCTTCTTCCACTAGACGCTCCACACCAGCGACACCAGGGTATTCACAAATCACAAATCCATGGGCATCCTGGCCTTGGTGAATGTGGGCGAGGTCACAGGGGGCTATGCCTGGATTAGTTCAGGAGACCATTAAGAAAGTTCCTGTTCTAGCTGAAATTAGTTCTGTGAGATGGAACATGAAAAAAATAAAAAGTTGAGGAGCGGGGTTCTGTAGCCAAGTTAATTTGAGAAAATTGAACACACTCTACCTCTCTCTTTTGGCACTTCCAGAATGATACAGCCATGTTCAAGGGTCATAGATATATCACGGTCAAGGGAGCTGCTGGAATCTACTGAACCAAACGTTGTCACAAACGAACTGCCCCCGTGCTGTCTTTCATCTGACCCTATAAACTATTTGGAATTGTAGGGAAAGCTCATGTACAAGTTGGAATCTCACCATTTCAATAGAGGAGGAAACAAAGAATACAGGAACTACTCCAAAGTGTTTGTCAGTTGGCTGGTCAATGTCAGGGCCAGGAGGAACTGGATAGCAGAGACCTTGACACCCAGTCTAGGGCCTTCTTGCAACTCACTTCGATCCTATCCCATCACATCCTACCTCCCCACTCCATCTCACCCCATTCCATCCCACCCATCCCACCATATCCTATCCTATCCCACTCCATCCCATCCCATCCCACTCCACTCTATCCCAGCCCACCCCACCCCATATCCCACCCCATCCTACCCCACCCCATCCATCCTATCCCATTCCATCCTACCCCATCCCATCTGATCCCACCCCAGCCAATCCCATCCCATCCCATCCCATCAAGACTTCTTGAGCACCTGTCATGGCCAGTTGCCATGGATATACTGGTGCCTGGGATCTACTGGTGAACAAGACACACACATGACTGAATAATCTGGAACACAAGTTTATGTTCCTTGTCATTTTCCACCTTCTCTCCCTCCTTCCTCCCCGTCCCTCCTTTCCTCCTTCTCTTCCTCATTCCAGCTCATCCTTCACTCTGAGCAAGACAAATGGCCCTCAAACTCCACTGAAATTGCATCACTCCCTGGGTGAGGACCTTAATTGATTCCTTTTTGTCTCTCTGGACAGGTTTGGTCTGTGAGACTGTGAGCTCTGTGAGAACAGGGCTGGGCTCCTCTCATTCACTCTGCTGAGCGGAAGCCTGGCTCCTAGTAGGTGCTTAACACCTGTCCTATGGCTAAATGGTTGTCAGTCCTGCAAGGTTTCCACGGACCTTGGATTCTTACTTCCTTCCGCAGCTCAGCCTCAAACCTTCCTGCCAAGGGCTGGGGATGTGGCTCAAGCGGTAGCGCGCTCGCCTGGCATGCGTGCAGCCCGGGTTCGATCCTCAGCACCACATACCAACAAAGATGTTGTGTCCGCCGAAAACTAAAAAATAAATATTAAAAATTCTCTCTCTCTCTCTCTCTCTCTCTCTCTCTCTCTCTCTCTCTCTCTCTCTCTCTCTCTCTCTCACTCTCTCTTTTAAAAAAAAAAAAAAAAAAAAAAAACCTTCCTGCCAAGTCAGGCAGCGGCCCTGATGGTCTCTCCACCCAAGCCCCAGTCCTTTCCTTGTGACTTTCCTGAGACTGGTTTCCCAGCAGAAAAGCCACCATTTAATTCTTCTCACATTGATTTGACTCTTAGACCAGCATAGTTTCTCGCCTCTTTTAGGAAGACTTCCCTGAAACTTCGCTGAAAATCTTCCTTCCTTCCCCCCTCCCTTCCTCTTTACTTCCTTCCTCCTTCCTGCCTCTGTCCCTTCCTTCCTTCCTCACTCCATTCCTTTCTTCTACCCCCATTCTCCATCCAGCACCAAGCATTTATTTCTACAGTATGGTTAGAGATATGAATCACTACTAACCCCTGACTTTGGGGATCTCTTAGTCCACTGGGGAATACAGACAAGTCAGACAATATAATATAATGAAATTTTTTTACCAGGAAAGATGCTTGAACAATCTGCCAGAGGTCTGCAAATGGAAAGCCAGCTCATGTAGGGCCAGGAAAGTCTTCCAGAAGAAGGAGATATGCAAGCAGGTGCTTGAAGTTCAATTTGAAATAAGGCAGGAGGAAGCCTGCTCGAGTTGGTGGGGAGGGAGTATCAGACAGAAGAGCTGCAAACAGGGAATCACATCTCAATTCCCAGCTATGGGGATTTTCTCATTTCTGTATGCTATTTGGAGTGAGACCTCAGATTGACATCTAGCTCTGTGATTTACCCTTCTTCTACAGGTTACTTAGCTTGAGTGCCTCACTTAGTACATCAGAGTATTCTTAGCACAGACTTGACACATACTAGGTGCTCAATGACTGTTGAAACTATATAAAGTGATGAGTTGCTTGTCAAGTGTTAGTTCCCGCCCTAACCCTACCTGTTTTTTCTGGACTAAGACATGTGTAGCCAGGGTGTTGGCCAAGAGCTGTGGTTCATATATTCCTTTTCCAGAAGTTTCCCTAACTTCCATTAGCTCCCCTTCCTGCTGGCTCCAACTTCAGACTTGACCTTTCTATTTAAATACAGATAATAAGCTAAATGGAGGCTCTTTCCCACCCCCTCTGCCTTTCAATTTTCCTGAGTCAAATGTCCATTGGGCAGCAGACGTGTTGGCCATGATGCTTTTGAAATTTGTTCAGGTGATCAGACTTTACTAAATCTGGATTTTCTTCCTTCATTCTCTTGACCTCTTGCCCTGAATTGAAATGAAATCTTTCTGTGTCACAGTCCCCTGCCAGTGGCTGGCTACTGCTCCCTCTGCTGTCATTTTCTCCTCTAATGAGTCATTCCAGTGAGCTCTGCTGACCTTGCTGCCCCCAAGGTGGAAACATACTTTAGGTATTCCCTTTGTCTCATCACAAACTGGGATGGCATGGGTGGCTGAGGCAAGTGGCACTTATCAGTAAGTAATTGTGCCAATCACTGTGCCCTCTTCCTCATGTTCGGTGGCACATGTTATCCTGACAGTGGCCATGATTGTTTTAGAAGCCCTGAGTTCATGTTTCATCCCAAACCAGTTAAATCGGAATCGAAAGAATGGAGTCTGGGCATCGGTGTTTTAAAAAAGTGTTCAAGTCCATTTTAATATTCAGGTAAAGCTTTAAATCACTGCCTTATACTAGGCTGCCTCTGAGAAAGCATATTTCAGAGAATTTTAGACACTATCAGCAGATAGCAGTTTGAGGACACTTGGAGTAAGGCCATTGGGTTATGATCATAACTTTGTTTTTAGATAAGGACAAATAGGTTCTCTAGTGAATAATCTAGTTGAGTAAAAATACTGTTTGATTCCCAGTACCCTGCCCCCCCACCCCGAAAATACTGTTTGAGTCTTTTGCCCAAATGAGGGAATGGGAAAGGCTAATCATTGTATCCTCAGGGGACATTTGATGCAGTAACACAGGAAGGAAGAATAGCATGAGTCAGCTTTCCTCTATAACAAGGGACAGTTTTTCATGTAGCACACATCCTGAGTTGTGCTTGTGGTGCCCCAGATCACCATGGCTTCCTGACTCTGGCCCCCAAATCTACCATTGCAGAGAATCACAGACAGAATTCAATCCAAGAGGTATTAATTATATGTGTTTTGTAAATCTCATGCCAAAAAGTTTAACTGATTGATTTATCAAGATTGACCGAGCTTCTCAGAGGAAGAGATTGGTCTACTATGCACTCCTAGGAGACACAGAATAGTCAGAGACTTGGACATCTTGATATTGTTCTAGAATCATTTCCTTAAGCTACAAGTGCCTGAGGGTTCCACTCATTCTTTATTGGGGCAAGATTTGAAATACCATCAGGATATACAATAGAGATGCTAACTATTGCTGGTAGTTTGATGCTATTTGTTGACATAAATCACAGAGGAAATTATTTTAATGCTTTCCATATTGTGGATTTATTCATTTCCTGTCATTATGATATTAGTTCAAGGAATCCCCTCAGGTTTGTAAAGATGGGTATTTAGGAATAGTAAGCCTAGCTGAGTAAGTGTCCAGGTTTTCTAACCCTCAATGGGAAAATTAGGCCAGCACGCCGTTTACAGGATATAGGGGGAACATCTTTGGATTCTTCTAGGGAAGTCACTTAACTGAAAAACTTCAATCTTACACCATTTTGGGTAGAAAATTCAGTATGTCTGAGTGTCTTAGTAAATTACAGTAGAATTAACAGTCCAGACATTCAAATTTATCCTGGAAAAAGGTAAAAAAAAATCACCTTATATTTTTCATTGAAGTTATAAAAGATACTGTTCAACAACATTATGCAGTAGTTAAGAGTATGGATAATGGAGTTTGGCCTCTGCAGCTCTGCAGCTTACTAGCTGGGTGACCTTGGCTACATCACTGAACTTCTCTGAGCCCCATGTTTTTCTTCATTGAAATGGAGATGACAATAATACTGACACACTAGATTGCTATAAGGACCAAATCTGTCAAGTATTTGTAAAACACACACGGAGCAATGTCTGGCACACGATGAACGCTATCTAGGTGTTTGCTAAATAAAAACAAATGACTCCTCCCCACCGATATTTCTCTAATTTCAGTGTGCACATGAATTACACAGGGATTTTGTAAGTTGTAGAGTTGGTAGGTTTGGGGTGGGATCTGAGATCCTGAATTGCTAACAAGCTCCTAAGTAATGCCGATGCACTGACTGTAGGTGGGGGGGGGTCTACATCCTTTTGGAAGAGGGGGGAGGGGATGTCACTCATCTGCTCTATTTAACTTGTCCCAGTTTCCCAGCAGGTGTGGGCATTTGAAGGTAAACTTTTGAAACTCAAATTCTTGTAGTTGCTGAGAGAAAATCTGGGCCTGACACTCACTTTATTCTCTCCTTAAGCACATCATTAGCTCTTGCTGGTCACTCTGGGCCCCATCACTTAGCATCAGCTACAGCCTTCAGGGCAGCAGCCAGAGATCAGTGGAGCCCTGGATCACGCTAAGGATCATCTTAGAGATCAGCCTACCTCTCTCTCTGCCGATACGGGCCTCCACATGCTACACCTTAGGAAATTCCTATACAAAAGTGATTTGTCCCATCTCTGGCTTGAACCCTGCCATAAAGTGTTTATTATTATTATTTAAAAAAAAATTTTTTCCCCTGCTTTGGTAATCTCCAGGCCCAAGGAAAGGGCGAGAGAGGGAAAGATGAGACCACCCCTTTCAACACCAAGATAAATGGTTTCTCCTGCTTTCAAATTCTTTCACATTCTGTTTATTTATTTTTTGAACGCATGATCTACAATTAGATTAAATTTTCTGTCCACCAAGTAAGTTGATGAAAGCTTCTTAATTGTCTCCCTGTACACTGCATGCATTTAAAGCATACGGAGATGGTTTCAGGAAAACTAAAGACCAAAGAATGCCAAAGGCCCAATCCATGAAGATAAAAAGCAGGGAGCTGGGGTTGTGGCTCAGTGGTAGAACAATTTTATCTAGCACTTGTGAGGCACTGGGTTCAATTCTCAGCACTGCATATAAATAAATAAAATAAAGGTCCATCAACAACTTAAAAAAATGCAGAAGGAATGAGGGTGAGTCGAGACTGGTCTAGGCAGAGTTTATTATATTCATTGCTTGGGATCACATCAGCCAGCTCAGCATCCAAAATTTTCCCATTATTCTTGGCCCCTGGTACCATCTGGTAGGTGGGTAAAGACCAGAGTATAACCTGATGGTGTGACCAACCAACTGTCCAGACTTAGACTGTGTTGTGAACTTACTTGAAAATTAGCATATTTCTCCCAGGAGGCATACTGAAAAAGAGTGACAGGGGAGGAGTTGCTTCAAGCAATCTCAGAGAGCATTGAAAAATGACTCATTTGCAAAATACCAAAATTTTAAAGAAAACAAATATTTCAACATGATTTGGTGTCTACCTGCTATTAATCACTGCTTAACGTCATCCTGATAGTTTCTCAGGCTCTAATATTTCTCTACATTTCTCTTTTAGCATATATTATATCCTTGTTTTTTAAATGGACGAGTGTCTATTATACAGTGAAATGCGCAGATCTAAAAAGTCCAATTTAATGAGTTTTCACAGATGCACGTGGCCCTGGGATGTACCTCCTATTGAGACGTAGAACATTTTTATCAACTCACTCCCAAGAATATTCCCCTTGCTCCTTCCAGTTCACGCAGACCCCATTTTCCCAGGCCCTTGAAGAAATACTGCTCTGATTTCTTTCAACGGGAATTACTTTAGCCCGTTCTAGAACTCCATATGCCTTGAGTTGTTCAGGATGTATTCATTGCATCCTGCTTTTTTTCAGCCTAATATTAAGGTTGGTTTCTGGGGCTGCATGCATCAGTAATTCATTCTTCTTTATTGGTGAGTAACATTCTGTTGTATGATTATAACTTAATTGTTTATCTCTTCACTTGTTGAAGGACATTTGGGTTATTTCCAATTTGTGTCTATTAGGAATAGTCTTGTCCAAGTCTTATTGTAAGCACATGTTTTCAATCCCCTTGGGTAAATACACAGCCGAGGAATTGCTGGGTCACGGGGTAGGTGAATGTTTAACTTTATGGGAAACTGTCAGGTAGATTTCCAAAGGGGTTATTCCGTTTTGAACTCCTGACATTACTGTGCCAGAGTCTCATTGTTCCACATCCTAACCAACATCTGATGTTGTCAGTCTCTTAAATGTCAACCATTACAGAGTGTGCATCTCTCTCTCTCTCTCTTTGAAAAAAATTTCATTTCCTTGATGACTAATATTGCTTAGCTCCTATTCCATGGGCGGATTGATCATTCATATATTTCTTTTGTGAATTCCTGATGGTCTTTTTTTTTTTTAAAACTCATTTTAAAATAGATTTTTTTAAATGATTAAGGATTAAGAAATTGTTTACATATTTTAGATCCAAGGGCTTGTCAGATATGGTTTGTAATATTTTTACCTAGTCTGTGTCTTACCCAAGAATGTCTTTTCATTAAAAATTTTTAATTTGGGGGCTGGGGATGTGGCTCAAGTGGTAGCGCGCTTGCCTGGCATGCGTTCATCCCGGGTTTGATCCTCAGCAACACATACAAACAAAGATGTTGTGTCTGCCGAAAACTAAACAATAAATATTAAAAAAAATTCTCTCTCTTTAAAAAAAATTTAATTTTGATAAAGACTAATTTATCAAAATTTCTCCTTAGGATTTATATTTTCCCATTCCTGTCTAAGAAATTTGTGTCTACTTAAGGTTCTAAACATATTCTCCTTTGATATTCTCTGGCAGTTGTATTGTTTTTAAGCTTTTATATTCATATAAGATCCACGTTGAATTAATTTTTGTGTTTGAAGTTTGGTTTTTCCCCCTTGGAGAAAGCTATTTTTCCCCTTTATCATTTATTTTAAAAAACTGTCCTTTTCCCCATTGAATTGTTAGATTCTTTACTGAAAATCAGTTGGTTATGTGGGTGTGGATCTTTCTGGACCCTCTTCTGTTCCACTGATCCATGTACTTTTATTATCAATTCCAGTATTTTAATACCTTAGCTTTATAGTAAGTTTTGAACCCTGGCAGGGAAAGTCCCTCCCACCTTACTCTTTTTTTGAGATTGTTTGGCTTTCTTTTCTGGGTTCTTGGCATTTCTATTTCATTGTAAAAATCATCTTACCAGATGATAAACTCTGTGAACGTGGCATATTTTACCAACCGATATGTGAACTTTAAATCTACAACTAAAACTTAAGAATTTCGTAAGATTGAAATTTCACATAAATACAGAGAAATGCACAGAGTTTCTTACTGATTTATGTCTACCATTTTATTCTTATGTTCTTCTTTTCCTGCCTCATTTTGGATTAATGGGACATTTTCTAGCAACCTATTTAGTCTGTACTTCTTTGCCCCATAGTTTTAGTGACTATTCAGTCTTACAATATCCATTCTTAACTTATTACAATGTCCCTTTTCATGACACCCTACCTATACAGCAGGTTTATGTTATTTTTCCTATTTCCTCTGTGCATTGTCTTCTTACATTTTACTTTTATACATATTATGCACGCAAAATATATTGTTACTATTTTGCATTAAATAACTAGTCATCTTTTGATTTTTTTTGTGGTTCTGGGGATTGAATTCAGGGCTTCATGCATGTCAGGCAAGTGTTCTACCACTGATGACTTTTCCAAAAATTAAGTACTGAGAGAAAAATTCTTCTCTATTTACTTTTATATAATCTGTTTGTGGAACTCTTCATTCTTTTGCATAAATTTGAATTTCCATTTGATATTATTTTTCTACTTCCTGAAGAACCCCCTTTAATATTCATAGCATTTTTTTTTAGCTCTGAATTTTTTTTCAGAATTTTGTAGCTCTGAGTTTTTAGCTCTATCTTAGAATTTTTAAAAAAATTTACTGTAATTTTTGAAGAGTATTTTTTTCTGAATATAAAATTGTAGAATATCAATATTGTTATTTTAAAACTTTAAAATTGTTATTCTGTTGTTTTCTGGGTTGCATTACTTTTTAAGTGGGAATTATCATTTTTCTTCCTCTCATATGCTGTGTCTCTTCTCTGGCTGATTTTAAGATTTTAATATTTAGTAGAAACCAAATATTGATTTTGAGTCACAGTGTGGTTTTCTTTACCATTCTTAGGGCTTATTGCTCTTCTTTAATCTGAGATTCATTATTTGTCATCAGATTTGGAAATTTTCTTCAACAATTTGTCAAACTATTCCCTCTACTCCAATCTTTCTCTTCTCCTGGGACTCTAACTTTATGTATATTACATGGCTTTATATTGCCTCATGGTTGACACTCTATTCATTTTCTCCCCTTTGGGCTTCTGTTCAGATACTTTTTTATTGTTTGATCTAAATATTTACTCATGCTCTGTAGGACTTAATTTGCTACTTTATCCATTCAGTAGATTTTGAAAATTTCAAGTGTGTTTTTCAAGATTAGAATTTTCATTTTTTTAATTACTAAAATTTTTAATTAATAAAACATTCATGTGCAGGTTTTTTGTGTAGACATAAATTTTCAAATCATTTCTAGGTTAAAAGTTGTGCAGAAAGTACAGAGTTCCCCTAGAACCCTGTGTTAGCCGTGTTTTCATCATTGTGACCAAAATACCTGACAAGAAAAAACTAGAGAAGAATTCTGGCTCATGGTTTCAGAGAAAGTCTATGGTGGGCCGACTCCATTGCTCTGGGCCCAAGGTGAGGCAGAACGTCATGGCGGAAGGGCATGGCAGAGGACTGCTGCTGTGTTCATGGAGGCCAAGAAACAGACAAAATGAGGATATTATGTTCATGATTTCTTACTATCTTCACTTTGTGATCTACTTTATTTTCCAGATCGTATAGTTTGTCTTCATTATCTGATGTTCTTTCTTCCAAGTGATCTAGCCTGTTAGTTATGCTTTCTATTGAGTTTTTTATTTGATTTATTGTATCCTTCATTTCAAGGATTTCTGACTGTTTTTTTTTTTTCCAGAGTCTCTATCTCTCTCTTGAAGCAATCTTTTACTACCCTAATTTGCTGTCTTATCTTATTGTTGGAGTGATCAATTTTTGCCTGTATTTGCTCATTTAGGTCATTCTTTAATTCACAGATCATTTTAATTATGAACCTTCTGAACTCCTTCTCTGATATTTCATCAACTTTGCTGTCCACGGGTTCTGTTATTATAGTGTCCTAGTTTATTTGGGGCACTTTCCTCCCTTGTTTTTTCATGTTGTCTATGTGTCTTCCTTTCTTTCAGTGTGGGTCTGAGATATTACAGTTTCTTCCCTATATTCGTGTACCACCCGTGCAGATTGTCTGTACCTTACCTTGACGTTGGGCTTCCAGATTCTGCTGGTGTCCTTTAATGTATGATACACGTCCTTGACCTGGGTCCTGTGCAAGTTGGCGTGGGTGGATCTGGGCCGCTGGGCTTGAGCTCCCTTGGTAGATCTGCTGGTCAGAAGGGGTGGTCTTGCGCCAGAGGCTAGGCTTTGGTAGGTGTCTGCCCCGACCGTAGAGGGGTGGACTGGGCCCACTGTGAGCCTGGGTCCCGCGTGGGCTGGTGTGGGCGGTCTGGGGTCTACAAACTGTTTTAAACAAATTCCTTTCTCTGTCTTTTCTATCTATTGGCTAATTTTTTCTCCTTGTGTTCACCGTATTTTCTGATTCTTCACACATAAGATTTCTTTTCTTCCCATACACTGGACTTCATGGATGCTAAATTCTTGGATGTCTAGGTTTTGAAATCTTCTTTCCACGATGTCCTCTTTTGTTCCTGTAGAAAGTTAACTTGTAGAGTTAACTACTAAGACTACCAAGGGAGGTCAAGCCCAGTGACCCAGATCCACCCACACGGACTTGTGCAGGACCCAGGTCCAGGATGCTGTAGCATACATTGAGGGACACGAGCAGGATCTGGAAGCCCAACATCAAGGTGAGGTACAGACAATCTGCATGGGTACTACAAGAATATAGGGAAGAAACTATAACTCATTCAAGAATACTTTACAAGACCTTGGGTGGGTCTAGGGCTGCCCTCTTCTCAGGCTTGGTGCTTTTGCTCTTCCAAATGCCCAGGGTATTAAGCATGGGGTCTCCTTCTCCCTGGAGGGGGCTCAGAGGCCCTCTACCCTACATGAGCTCCAGAAGTTCAGCTCATCCTTCTACAGTGGTTCTTTTGTCCCTACTGGCTGTTCCTTAGCCTCCTGGAGTCTTGCTCAGTGTATATTTTAGAGCTTAGTGTTCAGCCAAAGACTTATGAGGACTCCTGTGCAAACTTCTGGAATTTCTCTTCTTAAGGACCCTTTTCCCAACACCCTGTCCTTGAAGTTCCAGCATCTCAATTACCTTTAACTCTGTTTTTTGTCACCCCTCCCAATGCATTATCCACCAGCCCACCTCATCTTATAGCAGAACTGCCTTGCCTGATGCTACCTTCCAAAGCAGTTATATAGTGCATGTGTCTTACCCAGTTTTGTAGTTATTTTTTATGGGAAGGAAAGTCTGGCACCAACGACCCCTTCATGGCCAGAAAGTAGACGTTCTGCTCATCCTTCATGTGTAGAATGAACATTTTCTTCATGACTTCCACATTTCATACTATCCCCATTATTTGGTATATGAGGTTCTTTTTTCCCTCTTTATCAAAGACAAATCTAATATTGCTTTGGTACTTAATTTTGCTTCAGTTTAAAAATATTAATTAGCAATTTAGATTAGCAATTTAAATTAGCATCAACTAGCCCAGACCCAGAGCTCTCACTGGAATTTTTATCCCCCATCCCCATAGTGTTAGTAGGTATTATTCCTGTTACACTGTTCCAGATGAGGAGAACCAGAAGTGACTGGAGAAATTATTTGCCTAACCCGCTGAGCTAGCAGGTCATGATTTTTCTGACTCTAAAGTTCAGAACTCTTGGACACTTTTTAGTATTCCCCGCTGTACTTGTAGATGTTCAAACCTACTTCTCAGCTCAAAGAGAGAGGAAATTGAGTTTATACCCTGCCTCATCTGGCCCCACCCTCCCTGCCTGTGCCCGAACCAAAGCAAGGATATCTATATTTTGGATGTTTAGTTTATTAGACTTCCATGCAAAACATCTTTAAAGAATTTCTGCAACAAAAAAGCAGATCTGTGGGAAACTATTATGCCCCAGGAGGCATTAATTTTCCCCTTTAAAAAAATACTAGTTTCCTCCAAGATGAGCAAGAAACTCTAAGGAAGAGAGAGAAAGATGGATCTGTCCTTTCTTGCTTCCCACCATGTGACATTGCAGAAAGTGTGTGAACTCTGACTCCACCCTGAGGCCACAAGATTGTCCTTCTCTCCCCCACATCTTCAGGGCCTCAGCTACAAAGTCTGCACAACTAGGAGGAAAAATAAATAAATAAATGAACAACTCACCGCAAAACATTTTGTTTGTTTTCAGTAAGAAGCCTGGGTCAGAGTGGTTGGTGGCTTCTCAGATGGCCCCCAGTGACCCTGGCCTTCTGTGTTTGTGCCTTTGTGGGGACCCCTCTTTGGGAGTGTGGGCTGGGCCTGGTGACCTGCTTCTAATGAGCAGAGGATGCTAAAGGCAGTAGGATGTTATCTCCAAGATTAGCTACAAAAAGCCTGTGGCTTCTCTTGTGGGTGTTCTCTTGTGCTCTGCCACTTGCTTGCTCTGAGGGACACCATTTGCCCTATTATGAACTCTCCAGTGATAAGGCCCATGTGGTAAGAAAAGGATGTATCTTGCCAACAACTTGAGAGGACTGGAGGCTTACCAACAACTCTGAGAGTGAACTTGGAAGCACATCTTCCCCCAGTCGAGTCTTGCAGTGACTGCAGCCCCTCTCAATACCCCTGCTGCAGCCCTGCAGGACGCACTGAGCCAGAGACACCCAGCTTGCCATGCTTGTTTGCCTGACCTTCAGAAACTGTGGACAAGAAATGTTATTGAACAGTGAATCTTGCAGTTAATTTGTTATTAATGATAGATAGCACATACAAATAGTATCTGGTGAGAAGTTGATTCTTTGTTAATTATAATTTTCTTAGTCCCCTTTCCTTCTCTCCTATCCTGGGGAATGGTAACTTCTGCCACAGCCTGACTGGGCTCTCCAGAGATGGTGCTGGCTTTGACCTAATCAGAGGCAGGATTCTCCATGGCAAGCTCTTTAGGTTGCCCTTTCCTTCTTGATAAATCTTTTATTTGGGTGTGGTGGGAAGTAAAACCACCATCCCAATTGCTATCAGAGCAGAGAGTTCTAATGCATGGAATTCGACCCCGCACAGCTGGAGTTACGAAATTGCCAACTCACATTGTAGTGCCCCTTCGGGAAAGCTTTAGATACTTAAAACAGATACAACAGGGCTCCACCACTTGAAGGGGATCCCACATCGCTTCCTGTGCACGCACATCTAGTGTGTGTTCTTTGTGAGTTTTATTTTCTTTCTTCTTCTTCTTTTCTTTCTCTTTTACAAATTCTCTGGCTGACTGTAAAGTTAAGTCTCCTCCCATGGGATCACTTTGAACTTTTATCTCTTCTATAGGTTCTTAGCTTTCAGTTCCTCCCTCCCTTTTTCCTCAATTAGGAATCAACAGATCGAAAACTGAGAAGCCCGAAGTCTCCAGGGTATTGTGCTTTGATAAAATGTCCATTCCTGGTGACGCAGGGACTTGTGGGATTTCTGGGCTCTGTGGGCTGGAATGAATTTCATTTGATCTCCCTGAGAACTGAAGAATTCAAAGTCTTAGATCTAAAGAGAGATTACTGAGGACCAGTCCTCTACATTTATTTATTTATTTTTTAACCTTGAAATTCCTGAAAAGACCCTTTTTTTTTTCTCCCTTGGGGAATCTCAAATTGGGAGGAAATCCTTACAGGGCATTTGCTGGCCCCTGGCATCTGTTCTGGAGGAGGTGAGGAGGAATTTTACTCTTTAAAAAGATGTTCTTTATATGATGAGAGTGAAGTTTAAGAATATACTGCATTTGGAAGAGATTGAGGGGTACGATCCATCCATCGATCCACCCTCTCAGTGAGCACTCAGAAACCTGCAGAGGCCAGTAGGCTTGCAAATGTGTGCAGGAGCTTGGGGAAAGGCAGGAGTGAGAGAGGGTTACAGTTTAAACACACCTATATATTTTGAATGTGTATGTATGATATGTTTTTATTAGAATGTATATTTGCAAATGCTGAGCAATTTAACATTTGGGATTTCAGGCCCCATTTAACCTAGTGACTTCTTTCTGGCATCTCAAACTAAATGCTGTTAGATCTCCTGAAGGAGCAACATCTTGGGAGGAGTGACATTTATGCTTTCCTCTCTCTCTAATTTGAACCCTTTGACCGGATCTTTGGTTAGATGCCATTGGACTGTGCCATCTCCTGGGGGCGGGGGTGATGTTTGTCTTGTTCATCTACAAGATCTTCATGCTTAGAACGACGCCTGGTTTGCCACAGGAACTCAACAATTTTTTTTTTCTTTTAAACCCAAGAGCCCACTCTGCTTTATTTACAGCACGCAGGCTCTCTGTACAAATAGCTGGCCAATATCGTTAGAAACAAAGAAGCTGAGAACCATCCTATTTTCCTTCCTCAGTGGGCCGGGCTCTGGGACTCCACCTTCGAGCTGCTGGGAAAGCAGAAGTCCAAAATTAAAAATACAATCGTATAGAAGAGAATAAGTGGGGAGTGAGGTTGAAGAACAGATGATGGAGGAGTGCTGTATTTACACTAGAGTTTGGTAGACAACTGTCCCATTTCATCCCATTTCAAACCCTGGCCCAGAAAGGGAGGGGTGACAGGTCCAAAGGAGAGAGATTGTGTGTCTACAGATCTAGATGGCCTCCTTCCCCATCTACACTAGGTCCAATAGGAAGGGTGGAAGATACTCATGTCCATTCCAAAGGAGTCTCCCTTGGGAACTCCTGCCCTAAAGCAGGACAGTGTCCAAGCTCCAGGGGGAATAGGTCAAATAGGCTGAGGACCCTGAGGTTTGGTTCTTACTTATGTCATCATTTTTCAGATCTTTCCAGATTGGGGAAGCCGTCCTCATAGTGGGAAATCTGGCCACAGTTCCTTGAATTTCTGACAATAAAAAAAGTCAGGAATGCTGGTGTCCTTAATCTTTTTTACACTATTTTTAATTTGTTTTTTTTTTAGATATACATGACAGTAGAGGGTATTTTGACACAGTGTACGGCCACGGAGTATAACTTATTCTAATTAGGATCCACTCTTGAGGTTGTACATGATGTGGAGTTTCACTGTCACGTATTCACATGTGAACACAGGAAAGTTCTGTTCGATTCATTCTATTGTCTTCCTATTTCCACCACCCCTTTCTTCCATTCATTCCCCTTTGTCCAATCCACTGAACTTCTATTCTTCTCTCACCACCCCGTCCTTATTGTGTGCATAGCAGAGAGAACATTCGGCCTTTGGTTTTTGGGGATTGGCTTATTTCACTTTGCATGGCATTCTTAATCTTAGCATAGGAGAGATGACTCACACAGGTTACACTCAACCATAGGTGGCCCTGTAAAGGGCTTTTGGCAGTCACACACCGTGAGTCATCACCTGATTGTATTGGCATGTCCTCAGCCATGGCCCGCACTTCACCTTCCCTGAGCTGACATCTCCATCTGGGTTCTTGGGTGCTGCCCGCCTCCTGGCCTTCACTGCCTGTGGGAGGGGCTCCTTCAGGGTGCACCGAGGGGCACAGGGGCTGGGGTTTCCTCCTGCTACTGCTGCCATCTCTTCCTTCTCCTCTTTGGAATCTGTGTCTCTTGGGGTGCCCAGAGAGGGCCAGCAGGTGGAGTCTACACCTCCACCCAGCCCTGCTTTTTCTAACTTCTATTTGTTGGCTGTTCTTGATTTGAGACCTCTTCCCCATCCTCAGGACCTGGATAAGGCCTCCAATGCAGGTCCAAACCCGCCCCACTTCCTGGCTCCATCTTTCAGTCCTTTTGAGGCTGAGATTCCCTGGGAAAGAGTACTGGGGTGAGCACAGCAGGAGACTGGGAGGTTTGTGTTAGAGATGTGAGGGACAGTGAAGAGCCCACTCTAGGCCCACTCAAATCAAATAAAGAGTCCTTGAGCTTCATTTTCTCCAGCAGGATGGCACTGTCAGAGCCTGTAGGCAGAGAAACCTTGGGGGTCCTGGCTGGGTGGGGCCTGCCTGAGCTTCCTTCCTCTTTGATTTGCTTTCTTTCTTTTTTGGGGGGGAAGGGTGCACTGGGGATTGAACTCAGAGACACTCAACCTCTGAGCCACATCCCCAGCCCTATTTTGTATTTTATTTAGAGAAATGGTCTCACTGAGTTGTTTGGCACCTCACTATTGCTGAGGCTGGCTTTGAACTCATGATCCTCCTGCCTTAGGTTCCTGAGCTGCTGGGATTACAGGTGTGCACAACCAGGCCCCACTAATTTTGCTTTCTTAAACAAAGTTCTGGGTGGTTGCAAGACGAAGGGGGCCACTTTTCAGTCACACTCTCACCTTGCAATGGACAGCTGGAGACTGGCCAATCACTTTCTTCTTTGCAATGGGGGTGGGGCATATAACCAGCATGGGACCTGTAACATGAGAGTGTCCCTTGGAGCCAGCATAGGCCAAGAGAAAACTGTATGATTTGTTGAAATCCTCAGTTATTTTCCCAGAGTTCTCTGGTGGCTGAGTCTCTGGTTCAAGTGTTGGAGGTAGATCTGCCCCTGCACACGGCACTCCCACAATTTTCCCCATCCTTAACAAGCATTTGTTAGATGTTGAATAAACACAGCATTGCAGAACATGTTGAGTAAATAAGGGTGCCTGATGACAATTTTCGGAGATTTTACTCTAAAATGTTGCTGAGGCTCCTGTTCAGTATATATCACGGCACATTCTTAATACAGACTTTTGAGAGGATGGACTTTCTTGTATTAGAATGAGGAATAATTGTTTCTCTCCTGAAAGAAAAAAAATCACATTGCTTCAGTTATTAGAGTAGGTTTGCTCTCTGGACTGGTTCACTGGGAAATTTGAAAAGGCGTGTTTGTCTGGTGTCTTGCAATTGCCTGAGATTGGGTGGGGTACTTTGCTTTGTCATGGCTTGTCCTGCACTTCCGTTGGAAGTGCCCTTTGTCACCAACTCCTGATGTTTCGTGAGTGTGTTATCCTGTAATTCTCACTCCATAGAAAGGGAGCAAGAATTATGAGTGGATAGGAAGAGCTTATAAGTGTAGTGAAAGAAACAGAAGAATTCTCTGGAAAAGAAGGGGGGCATTGGGAGTGGAGTACCCTCCAGTGCTTTCAGAACTCTTGAGGAGGTTGTCTGTGACGACGAGGTGGGCACCTGGCTGGCATCTCTGGAGGTACTAACAGTCTGGAATTCTCTGAAGATGGGGGAGGGGCAAAATCATGGGAATGTCCTTTGGGGCCAGGTTTATAATATATCTTGGACTTGGCACTAATATCTGCTGCTTGCTTAATCTGAGCCTCAATTTCTGTACCTGTAAAATGGGCCAAATAACAGGAGTCCCTGCTGAGGTAGTGAAAAGGGAGTATCCGATATAACAGCCAGCTCTCAAATCACCATCATTGTCATTGCATTGAGCTCCCCAAGGATTCAGGTCTCATTTTCAGTCATGTCAAGGCTAGAATGGTGTGGCACAGGAGAAAGAGGAAAGGGGACAAAGTCTTAATATCTCTATATTTACATAGGCCTTTCTTGAAAACCTTGGTGTTTTTTTTTTTTTTTTTTCTTTTTGGTAGCAAGGATTGAACCCAGGGCACTTAACCACCAAGCCGTATCCCCAGCCTGTTTTTTATATTTAGTTTAGAGAAAGGGTCTTGCTAAGTTGCTTAGGCCTTGCTAAGTTGTTGAGGCTGGCTTTGAATTTGCAATCCTCCTGATCCAGCCTCCTGACCCTCTGGGATGGCAGGCGTGCCCCACTCTGCCCAGCCTTTATGTTCCTTTAACCCAAATGTGATGTCCCTCCTTGGGTCATTGTTGGACATACCCAGGACCTCCTGTCTGTAGACAAATTTCACAGAACTTGACCTCAGTAGATGCCACAAATATAATTTCCAAAGTTTTGAAAAATAATGCAGGTATTTTGAACTGAAGCTTTGGAATACCAAGGGAGTACCTAGTTCGGTGTGTTAGGCAGCAAAAATCTAAAAACCCAACTGTCAAATCACCTCACCCCTGCTCCCCTGTATCTCCATAAAGTGCTTTTTTCTTCTTTCCATCTCAGTCTATTTCCTTCCATTTTACCTCTCTGTCCTGGGCTTCTCTGATTTTTGTATGCTTTTATTTTTGACTAGGAGTCATCAGACTTTTTCTGCAAAGGGTTAGATAGCATATATTTTAGGTTTTGTGGGCTGTATGTTCTCTGTCACAAGTATTCCATTTGTCCTTGTAGCAAAGTAAGCATCCATGGTCATTAGGTAAATGGGTGCCTGCAGCTCTGTTTCAGTAAAACTTTATTTTTTTTCAATTTTATTTTATTTTTTTAATTGATTTTATTTTTTTATACATGACAGTGAAATGCATTACAATTCTTATTAAACATATAGAGCACAATTTTTCATATCTTTGTATATAAAGTATGTTCACAATTCATGTTTTCATACATGTACTTTGAATAATGATGTTCATCACATTCCACCATCATTGCTAACCCCCTGCCCCCTCCCTTCCCCTCCTACCCCTCTGCCCTGTCTAGAGTTCATCTTTATTTACAGAACCAGGAAGTGGACAGGATTTGGCCTACAGGCTGTAATTTGCTGACTCCTGACTTCCAGCAATTGAGAAATCTTTTATCTTTACCAACTGATATTTTTTTTCTATTGCCTCACTCAGCAAAACAGGATTCTGTTGTGGATATACCTGTTTTTGGAGGAACAGGAAGATAAATCGCATGATGTAAATAACTATTAATATTTTCTCTCTCTCATGTTGCTTACAGAGGTCAGCTGATCCTTTTACTGTCCATGAGACACATGTGTCAGGTACAGCTGAGCCCTGGAGCCAGTGTGGCTGGTCTTCTCAGGTGAGGAGTGTGTGTGTGTGTGTGTGTGTGTGTATGCACACAGAGTCTTCTTGGCCAACAATGACCAACTTTCACTTTCTAGTTCAAATCTGGGAAGATCCTCACATCAAATGGTATAATGGGAAAAATACTGGACCAGAGCCGGGGATTCTGATTGCTATTTTGATTGTATTCGTACTTTTGCACTTGGCAAACACAAGGTCTATCCATCCTTTGATTTCAATCTCTCTTAAACTAGAAACTTTGGCCACTGGATTTTTAGGAATTGTTTCTTTATTTTGGTACTAGGGATTGAACCTAGGGGTGCTTTACCACTGAGGCACATTCCCAGCCCTTTTGTTTTTTATTTTGAGACAGTTACTTCAGGCCTCACTAAGTTGCTGAGACTGGCTTTGAACTCGTGATCTCCCTGCCTCAGCCTCCTGAGCCACTGGGATTACGGGCATGGGCCACCATGCCCAGCGCTTCCCACTCTTTCTGATCTTCACTCCTACCTCCTAGACATCTACCTACTCATCTTACAGGACCCTACTCCAAGTATCCACTTCTAGAGTTCATATAACTTATTAGCTTCCCATTGAAAAATCGGGAAAGACCATTGATTCCAGAAGAATCTCAAGTCACAGTTTTTAATTATCCTGTTTTAAGGAAACTTTCTTCATACAACTAAGAATTTACAGGATTCAAATTTGTATTAGCAAAAGTCAATGTGGTTCTGACTTGATCCCCTGTGGAAGGGCATTGGCTCATCCCCAGTGCCTGGAACAGGCCTTGTGCCTGTTGAATAATGGAGCTTTTGCGGGGGTGGCCATGGTAATACTGAGCTCATTTTCTTAGGTTTTCTTTTCCCTTTGTTGTATTAAAAAATAAAAGCCTTTACAGGGTAAAGATATTTGGGGAAAGAAAAAAAATTCCTATCCATGGAAAGGATTTTGGGGATTGAATGACTTATAGCTGGAAAAGTTTTCCTGTGAGAAATCAGGGGGAGAATGTTAAGACAGTCATGAGTATCCCAAATCCTTACACCTAAGAATTCTGCCTTAACAGGCTCTATTTTTTTTCAGTCTGGATGGGTGACAGATTTTATAGTCCTAGTCATATCCAAATCCCACTACTCTACTATCCACCCACCTGGGTCCTCCTGGCCTGGGAAGGAGGGGGACAGATGTTCCACAAGCTGGGGTAGAGCCCGAGAGCAGGCCAGACCCCACAACGGAAATTCAAAGACACACAAAGAAAATGATTTAGAAAAGAAAGCAAGAGAAATTGCAATTAGCCGCAGGTTGCTAAATCTTGATTAGCCCCCTGCTGTGTGCTTGTTCTGGAGCCAATTGAGATTACCCAAAGATAACGTTTAAAAGCCATTTTAACTAAATGAGCAACCACGGAAAACCTTTGCTGGGAATGTATGTTTATCTGCACTTTCCCCTAACAATTTCTGTCAAGGAATCCCATGAAGAAGCATGGTCGAAAGAGATGGATGAAACATGTGTGAAGATGTTTTTAGCAAGATATCAAACATTTGATGTTAACTGTGTGAAATTTTTTTTTTTCAACATTGGGATTGAACCTAGAGTCTTCCATGTGCTAGACAAGTGCTCTACCACTGAGCTACACCCTTAGCTCTTTTCATTTTAGTTTATTTTGATACAGGGTCTTGCTAAACTGCCCAGGCTGGTCTCCAGCTTGGCAATCCTCCTGCCTCAGCCTCTGAGTTGATGGGATAATAGTTACACACCACCACATCCAGTGTGAATGAATGATTTTTAATGGTTTCCTCTAATTGGGGTGACTATCTTGGTTTACACTTATGGTCATGACATAATGATTTGTCATATCCCTATTTACTCTTAAAAGTGTTCCAGTCTGGACGATAAATTACGTGTTCTCTCTATATCATGTGTAAAGAAAATTTTAATCTCTCTGAAGGTGTAGGAAATGATGTGTTAGCCAAATCCCTTTCATAGGCGATGATCCAAAATTTAGACTTCAAGATCTCAAGCTGTGAAGCATTTTGTTTATGTTTATTTGTATGGGTACTAGGGATTGAACTCAGAGGTGCTCTACCACTGAGCTACCCCCACCCCTTTTTATTTTATTTGAGACAGGGCTTTGCTAAGTTGCCCAGGCTGGCCTGGAACATGTGATCCTCTTGCTCAGCCTCCCAAGTAGCTGTGATGACAGGTGTGTGTGCCACAGTGCTCAGGATGGGGCATTTCATTAACAAATGATACATATTCCATAACTTATATGTCTCGATACAACTTACTAGAATTTTAAATTCCCTCTCTGCAGAGTTAGGCATATTGTTGATCACTGAGAATTACAACTGTTGATATATTTGTCAACTCTCTGGTGGTCCATTTGGTATGTTTTCAACATATCAAGGAATAGTTTAAGGGGGTGTCTCTATTCCTGATTCTGCACCCTATTCCTTCCTCTCCTTCTGGGGAAGGGCTGAAAGAAATTTCCCAAGTTGGTCAGGGAGTTTACCTATTGCCCTTTAAGATTCTCCCTGCGTCTGTGCTATATTAAAACTGACAGTTACCTTCCATATATGTATAATAGAAAGAGTACCATGGTCATCTGAGTTCCATCTTTCCCCTATCAGACCAAGTCATGTTTGGCCCCTGGCTTTCACCATTAGGCAGTTATGTGGCCATAATTGGGTTACTTAAACTTTCCAAGCTTATTTCTCTGAGTGTCCAAGGAGGCACTAATGCCACCTCCTCTCCCCTGGAATGCCGAGTGAGGCTCAGGTCCAGGGGTGTCTGGAGGGTGTCTCCCTCTGTGCAGGTGGAAGGCAGTTTTGTCATCCTGTTGTGGTGCAAGAGCGACAGGTAATTTTTGGTAGCTTACCATGGTTCAGAAATAGGCATGGTAAATATTTGCCTTTTCGCCCCCATTCTAGCATGTATTCTCCTTCCTTCTGTTTACTCTCATTTTCTTTTGGAGGATTGTCGTTTCTTGTGAGTTTGTTTCTTTGTCTATGAACAGTGGGTATTTACAGCATCCAGGAGCACAAAGGTTTGACATGAAGATCAAATGCATCAAGTTCTCAGGACAATGTCAAGCTCCTTGTTGGCTGTGCCCAAGACCAGTGTGCCATATAGTCACCGTGGGTATGCATTCGAGGACCTTGCCTTTCTCTGCGGAGCACGTGGCTAGCCATTGGACCCCTGGACTTTTCCTGTCCTAGAACTTTAAACTGTGCCCCCATCTATTTTCTACTAGAAAGGCAAAACTCATTCTGCTCCTGAGTGATGGAACTGGGGCAATCAAACCAGGTCCTCTCTGACCTGTGAAGTTCAAATTAATTAATTCACCCATTGAGCAAATGTTTATTGATGTCATTGTGTCAGACGCTGTGTGCTAAGTCCTTCACATGTTTTTCTCATTTAATCCTCAATGCATATGAGGTATTGGCTCTTGCTGCTTGCTTTGTAAATGAGGGGATGGAGCTCATGAAATTTAACCAACTTGCCTAAGATTGTATGGCTAGCATGCTGGAAAGCTGATGTTTGAACTCGGATCTGTCTGACACCAATGCATACATTTTCCTTGCTGTGACATTTGGCTCCCTGCCAGAGGAAGAACAGTTGGAAGCATATTTAAGATATTTAGAGGGTGATTGTGGCTTTGTCCTTTCATCAACGTGTCTGTAGCAGTAACAGAGGGTTCCACAAGTATGGAGGACATGAGTAAATGGAGGCATCTAGCCTGCCTTTCTTGCTCTTCATCATCATCATCATCATCATCATCATCAACAACAACAACATAATTATAGCACATTCCTTTCTTTGGAGAGGGCACCCAGTGGCCCATTCCTTGTAACTTTCATGGTGTTGGCAGTCATGGAACCAGCTTCTCTTGCTGAGGTTTTCCTTTGATTCAAGCATAGCCAATCAGAGCACTGTTTCCCGGGGGGACACAAGGGCATGGTCTAGGGGGTAACACGTGACCCAAATCAACCAGTCAATTTCTTCCCTAGGTTTTCATCCACTGGAGAAGGAAGAGAGTTTCTTTTCTGTCTCTAGATGCTAAATAAGTATCCTGGATGCAGCCGTTCTCCCTCCTGGGAAGGTAGTGTCATGGGAAGCCAGGGAGAATGGGATTGAGCCCCAGAAGGAAGCTGAGGAGAGGAAATGCCTTATCTACTGCTCTAGGAATATTATTTTTGGTTAAGTCTACAAATAAATCACTCATCACTTTTATCTTTTTAGTATTTGAGCCTTGTCTCTGTCATTTGCAGCTTATACCATATGCTTCTTGGCATGTGTTTGCAGAAGCCCAGGACCTGGGAAGTGATTTTTTTTTTTTAACCCTTAGAGATTAGCAGGGGAGGAGCCAAGAGTGGCAAAACTGGAGTCTGATTATGGTCAGATGCTGTTTTGGCATGGTTTTATTTTCCCCCCTTAATGACAAGTCCTTTACTCCTTTTCTTGTTCCTGACAGTATTAATGCACCTGAACAGCCCTGGGCACCTGCCTTGGTGGAAGGACTGAGTAGGATGCAGGTTGGTGGTGGTTGGTCCCCATGGTCCCTCACTACCTGGGGCCCCCTTTCCCTTGGCCCTCCTCTCAGCAGACTGTGTTTGCTGTTTAGAATCAACTGCTTGGGATTGTTGAATTATTTACCGACTCTTTTTGCCCTAGCATCTAAAGGTGTAGAGACAGATTCTCTTTCTGAGGCCTGGGGTCAGAGACTTCGCTTATCTTTTTTCTCTCTCTTCCTTGCCCCAGCACACAATTGATTCATAACAGACATTTTGCCAAAATTATCCCAAGGGAAATGGTTGAGCTGGACCTGGAGCCTCTTTGAATATATTCATCTCTGTTCAGTTGAATTTAAAATTACCCGTGAGTCCTGATGGCTCCTGAGGAACAGGTGGCACCCACTTCTGAGGACAGGGAAGCACAGAGGACCTTGATGCCACCACAGAGCCTGGGAATTGTGTCTGCTGGCCCTGTCCTCCCACTGCAGTGCCACCCCCACCCCATGCCTCCCTCCACCCTCCTGCCATCACATTGGGCTGGATCCCCCACTCTTCCTCCCGCTCCACCCCCCCCTGCACCTGATCATCATGCCTCCAGGTTGAGCTTCCTGTAAGATCTTTCTTGCAATGAGTGCCTTCCTTTGGGTAGCTCAGCTCCAGCTCCTCCTGCTGCCCAAATGCCTGGGACTGTGCTTCCAGGGGAGATCTGTTTCTGAGAGCGGATGATCCCTGGGCTGGGGACCCTGGGAGTGGGGGCTGTTGGAATATCAATTCTAGGCAAAGAGAAGGAATTCAATCGGAGACAGTGGTATGGGGAGTGATGGGAGGACAGGTGCAGCCAGAAGGATTTGGAAGGTGAGCCAGGTAGAACAGAGTAGGAAGCCCATGCACAGAATCATGCCTGAGCCAGGCTTGGAGCATGCACCCTTCTCCCTGACCAGGACCCATTCAACTCCAAGGGCGCGTTCCCCAGCCAAGACTCTGCCTCAAATGCTGCCTCCTCTGGGAAGCCTTTCCAACATGCCAGTTTGAAACAGGGTCCCCTTTTGCATGCCTGCACATGCCCTTCATCAGACAGATGATTCTCTGTAAATAAAAGCTCTTCAGTAATTTGCCTAATGTCTGCCTTCCCCTTGGGAGACAGGCTGGTCTTGTTCTCCATGGGATCCCCAGGAAAATGTCTGCAAGAACATATTAGGTTCTAGGCATATTTGTGGAAGGACAGAAGAAGAAATGCCTGCTCTCTAGACTTCTGCTCTTCTTGGCAGTCTCTTGGCTCAGGTGACTGCTGTCTCCTTCGAGACTCCCTGGAGAAGAGCGAGGCTGGCGGTGAGAGGTCACACACATTGGATCTCAGCAGCTTCATTTTCCTCAACACAAAAATCCATGTTAAAAATACTGATGTGAACATCTGGGGAGATACGTGGGAACAGAAGATGCCACCTAAAGTCACAGGGAGTGCGTATGCCTGCAGAAGTCCACCTCATCAGTTCCAGTTCTCAGTGATGCGAGGTCTCAGGAAAGACCCAGACTTCCCACGGGCAGCCACCCCACCAGAGGGCTGCCTTAGTTTCCACCAGGAAGGGTCATTGTTACTTTAAGTTCTGATCCCAATACAATTTCCATACTTCTTCAGAAGGGTTGCATTCGGAACTGTTGGGAGATCCTGAAATCTCAGAGTAATTGGGGGACCTGAGAACTGGGGTGGAGGAGTGAAAAAGGAAGTCATAAGAAGGCAGAGTCCCTTGACAGCTAAGGAGAGGGCTGCACTAGAAAGAGAGAAAACGAGGACCAAGTTGGGTTCTCAGCATAAATCTGGCCCTTTTTTCTTTCTTTTCTCTTCTTTCTTCTTTTATTCCTCCTCCTCCTCCTCCTTGTTTTAATTTCCCATCAATGTAAGGAGCCCAGGGCTGGGAGACTCTTACTAAACTATGCTTACTGAGTGCCTGTTGTAGCCAGGCACTGTGCTGGGCTCTAAGGTCACAGCAGAAAAAATAATATATAGCACTTCTTTGCATGGCCTCATGAAACTGTCTGCCCTGGGTGGGAGGTCAGATGTTAGCTGACCAGAGTCAGGGAGGGCTTCCTGGTTTCTATCCACTGAATGTCCAGGAAAGAGAACTTTGGAGAGTTACAGTTTAAGCTGAGAGCCATACAATGCATTTTACAGAGAAAGGAAGAGCACCCCAATAGAAAGGGCTGTCCCTGCAAAAGTCCTGGGGCAGAAATGCACTTTGTGGACTCAAGGGGATGGAAGGCAGCAGAATGGGGGAAGCAGAGTGAGGATGGGGATGAGTAGGTTAGCAGGGGCAGTTGTGCTGGGCGAGTAGTCACCGTTGAAAGTTGGACAGTTAGGGAAAGAATGCACAGAAGTGACATGGTCTGATTTAAGTTTTAGAGTCAACTTCTTGGTGAGTGGAGAAGGAATTTGGTGAGGAGAGAGGCATTGGGAGAAGCAGAGATCCAGTGAAGAGAAGGAGGAAAAAGACCCCAAAATGGGTGAATCTGGGAGCTCCTGATCCAGGTGTTGGTTAGTCCGGGAATCAATCCTCAGTTTCTCCAGCTGCTAAGTGAGAGCTACTTTAGAATGTCCTCTTAGCTCTGTGTCCTCAGGGTGTGTCAATTCTGGCCTTGCCTGCTCTTCCAAGGACTGTGTCTGCTTCCTTTTTCTCTCAAGGCTGAGAAACCCTTGCTGGAAAAAATTTATAAATAAATTTCGACTTATGGCTTCAAGATACATTTTCCAACTTTCTGAAGTTCTGTTAATATTTTAAGTGCATGACTGTCTTGTGTCCCTGCATCTTGGTGGGAGGTGGTGGGTGAGGGTGTTACATTATTAATAAAATATGAATACATTAGTGCATTTATTTTAATGTAACTTACGTGGGAAACATGATCTTTTGTGGAGCATCTTGGCAAATGGGTAGAAGTGCATGCCTGCCCCAACCTCTGAAAGCCCTTGATCAAGCTGAGGTCTTTGTTTCCAACAAAGCCCTTGACCCCTGGTGGTTTCGGTTCTGTTTACTCTTGGCAAATGTTTCGGGTTCAAAGGGAGAAGCTTTAAAAGCTGCCTTGGTAAAGTCTATAAAATCTTAACGCATCTTTGACATCAAATAGCTCTTACAAAGCCGTGATTTGATGAAGTAAATAGGAACACAGCACAAAGCATATGGAACACATTTTCCATAACTGCTTTGCACTTGAATAACAAAGGAGAAAAGTTCTTGGCAAAAGGAGTTTGGGATTTTAATGACCCTTAAATATTTGGTTCAGTAGCCAGATGTGTTTTACCAAGCTGAAAACCCGGAGGATCGGCCCTGCCTTTTTCTTTGGCAAAACATAAGCTAACATGATGTTTCTGTTTGTGAAAAGATGTTTGTGCTTCATTGCAGAAAGCTTAATTCACCATGATTTCCTTAATTATCTACCCCTCCCCCAAACTGGCAGAGCTCCCAGCATGCCTCAGAGCCTCGCTTCTGATCTGAGACACTGAGCTGTTTAAGAGGAAGCCACAGAACCCTCCTTAATTATTTGAAATTGGGATCAAAGGGTTGAAACACGGATCAGAGTGTGTCTTACTGATGGACCAGGGCAGGGCAGGGGGCTTAGACTTCCTGCCTGGAATGGTGGGGCCCTCTTTGGCTGGGTGGGTTGAGCGAGCCCTAGGATCTGTTAAGACAGGATTGGTCAACACGGCATCTGAGCTGCTGTCAGGTTCTGGTTCTGATAAACACAGGCTGCTTCCCATGGTCATCTTGAAAGTCCACGCCTGGTTGCTTTGTGAGTTTTTCTGTTACTTGAGATGTCGGTGAGTGAGTGTGCAGAGTGGTTTCCAATTCTAGACGTCCTGGAAACAGTTTATCTAACTTTCATACACGGATCGGTGTGGACCGTTGGCTCCCGATAACCTTCCCATTGAGAGATGTAGGTTTTCAATCTCAAATGGAAGGAGCCTTGGAACTGGACAGCCCAGCACCCCCATTCAAAGATGAGAAAATTGAGGCCCAGAGAGAGGAAGTCATCTGCCCAAGACCACACATGGTGTGTCAGTGTCAGGACCAAGATCTGACTCTAGCTGACTCATCAGCAGTCTAGGCCCCAAGTGATCGTTGCTTACAAAAATAAGTCCTGCCCAGAATGAAGATTTCTGCAGACGTTCAAGGGCATGCACTGTGGGAGGGGCTGGCCCAGCGGGAAGGTAGCAACTGCTCTCCAGTGAGGGGAGGGAACTAACTGCACACCCCAGGTGCTGCTAAATCTTCCATGAAAGAATATACAAAAACATTTTGAGGGGAAGAAACTGAGGGTTAGAGGAGTAGGTGACGGCTACATGTGATAGGGCCAGGCCTCAGAGGTGGCTCTGAGGCCTTCACACCTCTTGTGAAGGGAACACTGGCCCATGTTTAGCTACTGCAGTGTCTCATTCTGCTCCATCCCAACTCCATTGACTGGTGGCTTCTAAACAAAGATACTTATTCCTTAGTTCCGGAGGCTAGAGGCCCAAGGTCAGAATGCTGGCAGGGCTGAGGTCTGCTGAGGACTGCTTCTTGGAGCACAGGTGATTCATTTCTTCCTAGGTTCTCTTGTGGTGGGAGGGGTGAGGGATCTCCCAGGCCCTCTTCCGTACATGAGGCCACTAATCCCATTCATGAGCATTCTGATCTCACGACCGTATCACCTCCCAAAGTCCTGATCTCCCAAACCATCACCTTGGTGGTTAGGATTTCAACCTGTGAATTTTTGGGGGATGCAGACATTCAGACCATAGCAGGTGAATTTGGAGACCTCTTGGCAGGTTGGGGCTGGTGGCTGGATCATTGGCTTCCCTATTTCTTTCACCCTGGAGGAGACTCCATGTGCTCCTCTCAACCTGGCAGGAACCCAGAAGGAAGACATGTTTCATTTCTTGCCAATAGACAGATATGGAAGAAGACCCCTGAGCTCCCTGGACCTGGGGGAAAGAACAGAAAAAACCCAGACCATGTTCATGACAGGGACTGTGGTGCACTTTCTTACTTTAAAAATTAAGTGCTCACCTGCTTAAAGTAAAACAAAAAGCAAAAAGCACCAAAACTGAAACCCAAAACCATGCATGAAATCTTTTCTTTCTCTGCCATATGGGGCACAGAGCTGGGTGGGGCTGGTGACTGCCTCCAAGTGGAGGGTGCACAGCCGACCTCGCCAGCGTCTACGGAACCTTCCTAGCTCCCCTGGACGCTCTTCACTTCCCAGGCCTCCTATTTGGCCAGCTCTATACGAATTTCCCCTGGCTGATGGCCAAGTCCCATCCCCAACCCACTTGGTCACACTCCCTGGATGTGTGGTGGCCAGTATGGAATGTCCATCAGACAAGCCATCACTAAAGGGAGAGAGCTCCTGCCAGAGCGGTGATGTGAGAGTCTGAGAACCAAGGGGTGAGTGGAGCGAGAGAGGAAGGGTCAGGAGAACGTAGGACTTGTGTCCTGTCGCCCCAGGAAAGGACTGGTTTTCCTTTCCTGCTCCCTATATTCCTCCCTGGGAGGGCCCTGCAGAGGGCCACTGCTGCCCAAGACGCAGGAAGTCACCCAGCCCTGACTTGGGCTCCTGTGGGTTTCTGAACATAGTTTCCAGGTTTCCTTTCCCTAGTCCAGAAGCCAAGAAGTCCGAACTCCCCAGCAGCCATCCAAAGCCAAGATTGCGAAGAGGGTTGCTGCTCTTGGGACTTGGGGTTCTTGCTGAGCTGGTTCAGCTCCTGGCTGGGCTCCCACATAGCCGGAGCGAGCGCTGCCTGCGTGGAGCAGAGTGAGGAATGATGCGGACTCCAGAGAGAACTGGGTTGAAACCAAGCGGCTGTGCACTGTTTCAGGCATGTTAATTAAATGTAGGGATTATAGACCCCAGATCTGCACAGAAAGTAGATTTATCGTACCTCATTACCAGATTTTATACACTCCACTTGGGCGAGACTGATGCTCTGTATTATAAAAGAATGCTAGATTTTATGGTCTAAAACCTTCTGATATTAAGAGAGAAACATTCAGAATGACAACAGTGAGACCCAAGGTGGTATTTGCAGGCCCCTGATGAGATGCAGGCAGGGTCCAAAACATTCTGAATACATTTCGGGCATCTCCTGGGCACACAGAGCCAACTCAGGTTCAGACTGAATGAGGCCAAGTTTCTGCTCCTCTATGGCCTGGGGACTTCTGTTTCCATTTCTTCAGAAACCTGTCCCTCTGTTTCTTCACAGGGGCCATTCCTGAGTTCCTCACCACATTCAGGATGAGTTGCAGCACTTTAACATACTGTGTGTGTGTGTGTGTGTGTGTGTGTGTGTGTGTGTGCACGTGCCTGTGCATTCACACACATCTTGATGGGGCTCAGGACACACCATCCCAAAATATGACATCTTGCTGTTTGAGGAGACAGCAGAAGCAGGAAGGTCTCTCCGGCACCCACTACCCACCTTCTCTGAAGCACATCTAGAAAGAATTCTCTGACCTTCACTCCAAAGCAAGACCCTCACATGAAAGTCATGGGGAAGAAAGGGTTGTCCTCTGCAGACAGAAGGACTCAGAGAACCTGAACAATCAGTTCTCACAAGTTTCCCCAATTTATTACCACTGTGTCCCTTTGACCTGTCCCACTCCTTCATGCCTGGGCTACAAATATGCATGCTTCTTTGCTTCTTCAAGCCTTCACTTCTGAAGGCTCCTGTGTCCCTTGGAACTTAGATTAAACACATTTGTAGGCTTTCCCCCTGTCAATCTGTTTTCTTTCTTTCTTTCTTTTTTATTGTTGTTAGAAGATCCTCAGCCATGAGCCTGAGATAGGTAAGCCTTCTTTGCCCCTATGGTGTGAGTGTGTGTACGGAGGGGTGTGTGTGCACTATATAAGTGTGTGTTATGTATATAAGTATATAAGTACCTATGTGTGCCTGGAGGTGTGTTCACATGTGTGTGTGTGTGTGTGTGTGTGTGTGTGTGTTGTGGATAGGCAGGTGTGTGTATATAGGTCAGTGTGTATATAGGCAGGTCAGTGTGTGTATAAAACATAAACAGAATTTCAATTTTTATCAAAGGGATAGATTAAAATGTCAACTAGTTCTAGTAGGATCTTAATGAAAAATATCAGCCTCCCCACCAATTTCTTTTCCCTCCTGGGTGCTGCTCCCTGGAGGCAGCCGTGTTCAATGCTTGCTTTTCCTGTTTTACATTTCACCTTTGCATTTCTAGCAATTGCAATGATATTGCTCTTTTCTATCAGTTCTGGATTAGACACCACCTATTGTTTCCCTACTGTGGGAGATGAATGCTTACCTTTTCTACCCCTCCCCTCACCACGTGAGTCCTTTCTCCCTCCTGCAGTGTTTCTCTCTCCTTTGGGTTAAATAACCTGTCAGTGTTGTCATGATCATGTCAATATTATTCATGGCTGAGATGTGTAATGTCTCATGATCATATTTTCTTTCTTATGCAACTGTGTGTTTAGTCCAGAGATAAAATAATTTGCTGGGTCCTACATAACTATTACTAGTTCATCCCCAGTCTTTCCAGACCTGTGGGTTTCTATGTATCTATTACTCGTCTGTCCCTAGTATTTCCACACCTGTCGGTGAGGTCAGACCCTCAGGTCACTTCTCAGCTCTTGGCACCTACTGCCCTACTGCTTTGGGTTGCACTCCAGGCCTGTGGCTAGTTCTCAACCTGGGATTCCTTTACCATCAGTCTGGGAATAACCCACAATCTACAGTGTGGACCCTTCTATTTCTTGGATCTTACCATTTTCTTCTTTTCCAGTTCATTCCTCATTAGATAGATGGCTTCTTCTCCTCTAATCATGCATGGGTAATATATGTTTAAAGACCACGCATCTTAGAAATATCTTTTTTTCCCCTACTCCAACACTGGATTGATGATCAGCTAGGTAGAGTCTGGGCTACAAGCATGTGTGTGTGTGTGTGTGTGTGTGTGTGTGTGTGTGTGTGTGTGTATGTGTGTGTGTGTGTGTGTATGTGTGTTTGCGTGTACATTAATTCTTTTGAGGGGGGCTTCAGAATTTTGAGTTATCGTCTAGGTTTCAACCTGCTATTGATGACAGTTTAATTGCTGATCTTTTGTATATGACCCACTTTTTTCCAGTATTTTTATTTCTCTGTCTGTGAATGTGATATTTCATAGCAATGTGGCATTGTATTGATCTTCTTTCTTGTCACTGAGCTGAGCTTTCAATGAACTCTTTCAATCTGGAAATGCATGTCACATGGGGGACTTTTATTTCTTCAATAGTTTTCTCTACCTTTTTCTATTTTTACTTTCTAGAGCATGTAGAATTCAAATATTGTTTTCCTGCACAGATTCTCTAATCTTCTCACATTTCTCTCCCATTCCCTAGCCTTTTGTTCTATTTTACAAATTTATTAATTTATATTTTTTCACAAAGTAAATTTCTCTTTTGTAGATGCAAGATATATATATTTTTTTACTTTTTACTCCAAGAATATTGAAATTGTGATGTTTTTCCTTCTTGCTTCTGCATTTTAATTTTTTTCTCTTTAAATGATTTTTGTTTGCTTTGCTTTAATGGACTTTCCTCAAATTCTCAGTGATTCTTAGTTGTCCGCACACACATTTAGGGGAAATGTCCATCTGATGATCAGGGATTTTAGGGAGGTTGGGAAGAGCTGGTAACAAGGGGCTTTGCTGTCCAGAGATGGAGCTGTGACCCCGGAATGTCTTTACCCTTCTCCAATGTCAGTGTCTATAGATCTTTCCCTTAGCCTGATCAGTTTATCCAGTGGGGACTTTTCTGAACTCTGCCTGGGGTGCCAAACTGGTCTGCACATAATCCTACCATCTCCCTATCTAGATGTCAAATTTTACTTGTTTCTCCTGCTTTTAGAGTGGTGCATCACCAAAGCCCTAAAATTATTCCTGCGGATTACGAGTCCACTGGTTGCTTGTCCCCAGAGAGCAGCAATTCCTGAATTTTCTGCTAGACTTGGGAAAGGGCAGTATCTGCCTCCGTGGAGAGAGGGGGAGCTGGGCCTCAGCAACTCCTCACACATTTCAACCAATCATCAAGTTTTCATTCCCATCTGCACTCTGTCTTCACAGTTGCCTACTCTTGAGCCTATCTGATGTCCTATGGTGACACCGAATATGTCCAATGTGCTTCCTCAAATTCTCATGGCATCCCCTATTTCTTGAACCCTTGGCCACTTACTCAACCTCAGTCATGGTGACAGGGGCCCAGCCCCCGGACCTGTACAGTTAGCCACTGAGGTTCGCCAGCTGCATGCCCTACCTCCTGCTACCACTTCCTTGCTTAAATGGGGCTCTGCTACCCCCAGCTGGAGGGATCTGGCCTAGGAAAAAAAATGGGTTTCAGCACAAAAAATTGCACCCACTTCCTCCCGACTCCATCTGCCTGGTTGTGTGAGTATAAATTGAGTCTGCTGCAGAATGTCAGATGGGAAGAGACTCGAGGATGCCCAGTTCCTGATTCCATCTCCAGCTCTGTTACTCCATCCTTCCTCCATCATCGTCATTTCTGCACTTGACGTTCCATCGTAGACACCATCTATGAAGGATTGTTGGAACCCCCATTTTTTTATCCCCCTCTTTTTTTTTTTTTTTTTGCAAAATTTCCTAAGAAAAGTAGGAGAAGCTGGAGAAAAAAATGCTCTGGGTATCATTCTTGTAAGATTTAAAAATGGCTTGATACAGAAATGCAACTGGTGACCATCTGCTGATTCGGTTTCCATGAACCACCTTTTCTTGCCTCATTGTGATATCAGGTCCAGGAACAGGACCTTTGCCAGACAGAATGGCTGCCACTGCCCCATAGGTGCTGATGCTTCATTCCCTATGCCTATTTGGCGTGATAAAGAGTAAAGGCTTCATCTTGCTGATCTCTATACCCCCAGCACCCAGAAAAGTGCTTTGGAGTCAAAAATAATTGTAGAATTGGGTGTCTCTCAGAGCCACTCCCCAACAGGGACGTGTGTACCTGGAGGTACCAACATTTGAAGCAGGGTAGAGGGTTTGTAAAAGCAGACATTCCTCATAAATCTGAAATAGGTCATCCAGCTGTGCTGGGAACAGGGACTCTGCGGTTTCTCTTGCAAAGGCGGTGCCACGTCTTAGGAATGAATGGAAACTTAACCTCAGATATTCCTTCCAGCCCAGGAAAAATTCTTCCTCTCTAACCTCACATGTTCGGGAATGTCTGTTTGCCTCATCAGCAAGAATCTACTTGGATGCTGGTCCTTCCAGCTGTGCTGTGGGTCCTGAGAATGGCATCTCCATCTCCTCTAGGACCAAATCTGACCCTTCCATGCAGGAAGCCAACTCGGGCCCATCTGAAGGGAGTCAGACTGTCATTTAAACTTGGACCATGTCTTACCTTCAAAAGCAAATACGTAATATATGTAAATTGTTAAATGTAATAATACAAGAAACACTTGTGAATTCAAAACTTGACATAAAAAGATATTTTAAGACCAATACCACTGAAGCTCTGCCTCCCTTCCACACACCTGTGGATTTTCTGGATTTCTGGATTCACCTATTTTCTAGAACAGTACTCTATGTGCATATGCATATATCCTAGGTAATACATTGCTCATTTTTTTTTTGTTTTGCCATAATTTTATAAAAATTATATCATACTATACATATTTTTATGCAACTTGCTTTTATCTCTTACCACTGAGTTTGTGAAATTCATTCATGAGGATCTGTATAGTGTCCTTCACTCTCTCGTACTATGCCATTTTGTGACAATACCACAATTTATTTGTGTATTAATGAATGTTTGTATTGTTTCCAGGTTTTTATGGAAAAAATTTGCTATAAACATTATTGTATACATATCTGGATACAAATGTAGTATTTACCTAAGAGCAGGATTACCAGGCCCCATGGAACACTTAAACTGAATAAATGCCAAATTGCTTTCCAAGGTGATTGAATCAATTTATCCTCTCCCTGGTACTGTATGTGATTTTTGATTAACATAATCTTTACCAGCACTTTGTGTTGTCAGATATTTTAATCGAGAATGTTATCTCTATTTTCTCTCTATACAGCACATTCTATCTTCAATTAAAAAATTTCATTATCTAGCTCAGTGCGGTGGTGCATGCCTGTAATCCCAGAGGCTCTGGAGGCTGAGGCAGGAGGATCGTGAGTTCAAAGCCAGCCTCAGCAACTTAGCTAGGCCATAAGCAACTCAGTGAGACCCTGTCTCTAAATAAATATAAAAAGGGCTGGGGATGTGACTCGCTGGTTGAGTGCCTCTGAGTTCAATTCCTGGTACCAACAACAACAACAACAACAACAAAACTTCATTATTTAGCATCTTTTCAAAAATTTATTAGCTATTCTAGTTCCTTTCTTAAGACTCTTCAAGTCTGAAATGATAAGATTTAAGTCTTTTTAATTTTTTCTCCTCTGGTACCAGGAATTGAACCCAGAGATGTTTATCCACTGAGCCACATCTCCAGCCATTTTTATTTTGTATTTTGGGATAAGGCTTTGCTAAGTTGCTGAGGCTGGCTTTGAACTTGTGATCTTCCTTCTTCAGCCTCCTGAGCTGCTGGGATTCCACCTGACTCTACTCTAGTCTTTTCTATAGTTTTTATTTGGATTGTGTCTTTTACTGATGTTTGGGAATTAAATACATATTCTGGACTCTAATAATTTTATCTCATATTTGTGGCAAATATCAGTCCTAGTTTGATCTACCATCTTACCTTTTTTTTTTCAGTTGTCTTGATAAACAGAAATTTAATTTTAGTGCAGTTGAATTTATTGATCTTTTCTTCTTTTCTTGAATGAAACCATTGTAGATAATCAATTCAATTGTCTCAGCACCAAATATGGATTAGTTCTACTGTCTCCCACTCACCTAAAAAATTAGCTCTGTCGAAAAGAATTGTATGTATATATAATGCATCTGTTTTTCAGTCTGCTACTTTGCTCCATTATCAGTTTGTTCAACCCTGCTCTGATATCACTTTGTCTTCTGTAGCACTGTCACCCTCCAATAATTTTTGATGATTGGCAGCCCCCCCTACCCCCCGCCATTGCCTTGTGTGGTGTTTTGACTATTTTGCTTCCTGTATACATATTTAGGATTTAGGAACTCTTCAAAAAATGTACACAATGTCATTATCACATCTAAAACACAGTATCCAATCAATAAAGCAAACGTCTCAGACTCATATTTGCAAATGTTTGTTAAATCAAGATTCGAGGGAGGTATATCCCAAAAGTTTGGCATGATCTGCACTTTGCTGTTAAATCACCATAGCGTCATTTAACATGCTCCTTGGTTCACTATATTCATTGTAAATAAATAGATAGTTTGAGATTTTATCATTTTTAAGTTCATTTTGAGGAACAGAAGAGGCAAATGGCTTCACAGGTAATGATGTGCACATCTCTCAGGGTCACAAAATATTCAGTTATCTTCTCTGTGTAAATAGCTATAGGCCATCTGACCTAGATCTCTTTAGTTTAGAAATTACAAATGGTGGTATTCAAAATTCAGTAATTCATTCTTGGTGATAAACTATAATTATTCCATGGAGAATAATTCTGTAAATTAACTATTTAGTTACCTTAAGGTAAAAGTTATAAAAGAAAAACAAGTCAATACTTGATTCTTTTCCATTATTTTCCTATTTTCAAAATAGTTACTTGGAGCCTCAGCACCCTTCAAAGACAATGAATAGTTTTGTTCAATATCATGAATTCAAGGGCTAAAGCTGTGTTTAATCCATTATTCCCATTGATATTCAAATTGGCCCATTTATTGGTCAATGGGAACTTCTTAAAGTTAGGTCCTGAAATGTTTTTACACAATCAGATCAGGTAGTCTTTGTGAGCATCTTTTGAAGTCTGAAAGGACATGATGTTTCAGGCTCATCTGGACATTCCTTATCTCATATTTGGAATCAAACTAACAGCCAAGAAGCCCTGGTTTCTATTAGTTTAAAATGCTTTTTAGAGGAACTGCAATCTGGGCATTAGGAGTCCTTACTGCTGTTGGCTTAGCCATTGCTTCTGGAAAATTTCAGGGGAGAGAGCTAGGAAAAAAAATATCTATCTGTATCTGTCTTTATCTATCTATCTATCTATCTATCTATCTATCTATCTATCTATCTATCTATCATCTATCTATCTATCATCTATTTATCTATCATCATCTTATGGGTTCTTGTAGCTCCAACTCAAATTTGTGATTACATTGCTTTACTTAACCTTATAAATCTTCTGGAGGAGTCCCCCTCCATGGCATTAAAATCATTTGGAGCTCTCATGAGCAAAAGTACTTTTCCCCAAAATATTTTTTTTGAAAACTTTTGAAAGAGAATTGGCATCTAAGTGCAGTTTCAATTTACATGTGTCGTATGTTGAGCAAGCCATTTATATATGTGTACACAAAACACACACATTTATTATTTATTTATTTGCAAACCAGCTTGTCAAGTGCACACAGTTACCTGGTGGGAAATTTTTTAGACTAACAAGGAATATATAGGTCAATTCTCCTCAAGTTAATATTTTTAAGACATTAAGTCTTCCTTTCCATGAACAAGGTCTATTTCTTCCTATATTTTTGGACTTCATTGTCCTTTAGTAAATCGTTCTTAGCTCTTTTACAAAGGCCTTCAGCATTTTTAGACTCTTCTAGGGCGTTTATGTGTTTTGTTGCTATTATAAACGCTATCTATTTCACTTATACTATTTCATGGTAAAGTAAATACAATTGATTTTTTTTACATTGCTCTATGTTGAATAGCTTTGATAACATTTTATTCATTCTCATGATTGTAGATTCTCTTGGGTTCCTCATGAGGACCATCTGTGAGAAATGATGATAGTTTTGCTTTCTTATTCTGATCCTTCTACATTATTTTTTCTTCATGCCTTAGTGTGCTGCTGAGGACCTTTAGACATCACTAGATCATACCAAATCTTAGGCTCTCTGCACAAAACCTTGCCAGGTGTCCCCCACCTAGCCTGGGAGAAAACTTTTAAGCAAAACCTTGCTCTGTGGTGGTGGCCCCATATCTGTTTGGGTCTGAACAATGTGCAGTGAAGCTCCCTGTTGCATCAATCCCCCGTTGACTTGCATCTGTGAAGCCTCCCACAGCTGTGCTCATCCCCCCTGGATGGGCAGAGGAAAGTGCAATGTGACTTCTTAGGCCTCATGACAATACAAACAAGATACGCTGTGCTGGGACTGCAGGGAGTCAGACAGGTGCTGGGATGGGGATCCCTGAGCATAGTTGGGAGGAGCAGAGAACCTTAGGTCCTCAAAGTCATGATGGTCAGATGTCAGAAGCCATTTTACTGTCATCAATACAAAGGAGGCATGTAATTTGGGCCAAATTCTGGGGACCAGTGGGCCCTAGACCTTGGTGGGGAGCAGGAACGAGTGCTTTGGATGGAGGCTGTATGGTGTGGATTTTTTATTCATCATTTTAGGTGACGCATGTAGGTGTGGGTCAGCTTGGTAGATCTGAGCTGAGTGCTGTGGAGACAGATGTGGTTACGTATGAAAAGCCCCCAGGTCATGTCCTGGCATGTAACAGGAGTCCAACAGATACCAGTGCCTGCCAGGTGCAGCACCCTGTAGATATTCAATGCTACACCTGCCAGGAACTGCTGTGGATGGCGCTCCTATTGCCTGCCAGGACATGAACCAGGAGCTTCCTGTCTGTTAGCTCAGTCATCCCCCATGTTCTGGGGCCCGGAGATGCTTGCTACAAACCCAGCTTAGCACCCATTCTGGAAAACAGCCCTCTGGAGCCTGCCCTTGTTTCCCGGTCTGTGGACTCTGAGTTCTGCACACTGGCTTTGTCATTGGCCTGGTTAAGGCTGCCTGAATTCCCTGTTCAGTCTGTGGGTAGGGCTCAGGCTGCAGTCCCATCCACAAGCTGGATCTGGCCCCACAGAGGTTGGGAGGATCTGCATAGTTAGGGCCATTGTTGTTTTCGTCACCATCTTGGTTAGTACTCACTCATTTTTAATCTCAATCACCCAGGGGGTAAATGAGCAGTGCTAGTTCCTAGGATCTACCCCATCTGGGCCATGGGATCTCGGTGGTCCTGCACCACAGGCTGCCATTTTCTGTAAAACTTTAGGCAAGTTGCTCCTCTCTCTGGCCCTCAGCTTTTCCAGTCCAACTGTTCAGGATCCTTGGAGCAAAGACTGGATGCCCCCTCCCCAGTCTCCCTCTGCAGGACAGGCTCCTGACGCCAGGCAGTGTCTTTCTGCTCTGAAGCTGAGCCTGGGAGGGGTTAGGAAATTCACTGCCCTCATATCTCCCACTATTATCATGACCAATCTCCTTTCACACATTTTATCCTTCATTTTATGATAGCTATTAAAGACTGTTAGGAGCTCTCTCGGTTCCTTGAGGAATATTTATGTATTTTATAGGACTCTCATGAAGGAGAGAAGCTCCTTATTAGGAGCAGGCAGGGAGATCCTGCATTAGGGGGGCATTAGGAGCCCTCGCCCTGAGAATAAGGATGCCGCCGCTTCCTGTTTAACTTGCCAGTTTATGCACCTGTTTGAACTGTTTTCTTTGGGGGCGGGGATTAAGGGATCTTTGAGAATTTCAAAGAGCACAGAGAGACTCTTCCTTTCTTGAGATCTTGCTTCTGTTTGCAGGATGATCAGGAAGAAAGGGAGCCTGGACTCCCCTTCCCATTCTTCAATCCCCCCTCCCCACCCCACTTCACAGGCCCATTAGAACCTGGGCACCTGGCCATCAGCCTCGATTTACTCCTGCTCTCTCCTCGGCAGCTTTACTTCTTACCCACGTTTTACCCTCAGCTTCTCGAGCACATTTCATATTTCTTGGGACAAGAGGCAATCTCAGGCTTTCTTTTTTCATAGATTTTATTTTTTAGAGTGGTTTCAGGTTCACAGGAAAATTGAGCCGAAGTTAAAGAGAATTCCCATGTACCCCTGCCACCCTGCCACCACACACTCAGCCTCCCCTATCTATCAACAGGAGAGGCACATTCATCATAACTGATGAACCTACATTGACATATCATTATCCCCTAAAGACCCTACTTTCCATTATGGCTCACTCTTGGTCTTGTGCATTCTGTGGCTTTAGAAGAATGTATAATGACATTTATGCTTTCATACAATGGTATCTGCCATTATAGCGTCTTGCAGAATTGTTTCACTGCCTTTAAATGCATCCTTCCACCTATGCATCCTTCTTTCTCCAATCCCTGGTAACTGCTAATCTTTGACTGCCTCTCTAGTTTTGCCTTTTACACAATGTCATATAGTGGGAATCATACAGCATGTAGCCTTTTTAGATTGGCTTCTTCCACTTAGCAATACGCGTTTAAGTTCCCTCCCTGTCTTTTCATGGCTTGATAGCTCATTTCTTTTTAGTGTTGAATAAAATTCCATTGTCTGGATGTACCATGGTTTATTTATCCATTCACCTACTGAAGGACATCCTGGTGGTTTCAAAGTTTTGGCACTAATAAATAAAGTTGCTGTAAACATCTGTGTACAGGTTTTTGTGTGCATATACATTTTCAACTCCTTTGGGTAAAAATCAAAGGATATGATGGCTATGTTTAGTTTTGTAGGAAACTGCCAAATGGTCTACCAAAGAGGTCCAGCCCTGCTGAGCCATTCCTGGGGGGAAGTGGTCAGTCCATCCCCAAAATCTGAGGCTTCAACTCCAAGGTTCTGTTGAATTTTCCTCTTAAATATATACCTCAAAGGTCTTATCTATTCTGGAGAGGCTAATGCAAGGGGGGGGGGTATTTTTGCTGCCTGTCTCCAGGTTTCCTGCTGCAATCCCAGGGAAGAGCAATATCGGTAATTGCTGTTGCCATGGTGCCCAGGGGCAGGAAGGAGGGCCCCAACATAAAATCTGTGGTCTTGTCCTTGCTTCTCAGTGTGATCCCAGACCACCTGCCTTGGATCCTGGGGATGGTTGGATGGGCAGATTTGCAGGTCTCCCACAGACCTAAAGAATTGAAACCCAAGGAAGTGTGCCCAGAATCTATGTGTTGAGTTTGCTGCCTGCACAGCTGATTCTGACACTGAATTTTGAAAGCCTCTGACCCATAGTCAGATTCCATTGCTCAACCATCCCCTTCACCAGCAAAAGGAAACCGCTCAGGGCTCCAGAATAATATCCCCCTCCTTCCTGAGGGGTGTCCCTGGATTAGGGTCCTTCTCTTCTGCTCCCCAGGAAGCCTCCTTCCTTTCTGCCCTCTTTTTTTTTTTTTTTTTGCAGTGGGACCTGCTGTCACCCTCTATTTCTCTGTGCCTTTTTTCCCATCTCATTTTAATTGATTCCGAAGTGTTAAGGCATTTAGTGAGTATGAATTTGTGTTTCGCTGAAATCAATCTCTTTCTGCAAGCTTGCTTCCCCCTTCTTTCAAGTCAGCTAAATCTCGCCTCCCCAAAATTAAATGGCTCCAGGCTGAACCAGCCTTGAGTTGATTACCTAACTCCGTGGCAGCTCCAGCACCGGCTGATCTGGCCTGACCTAATTTGACCCAGAAAGGCTGCCCCTGCCCCAAAGTATGTGTGTTCACCTGCCCTCCGAGCGATGGGCGGCAGGAGGGAGAGGCAGATTTCAGGATGATGAGGTCATTTTGCCCAAATAGAAAAGGAGAGAGCCCCAGGATTGGCCTCTGATAGTGACCCCCAAGAAAGAAGGTAAGTGCTTTCCTTCCTTATTTAAGGATCATTGTCCTCGCTGTGGACCTGGAGATCTGATGTCCCTGCACTGTGAGCCGTCAAGCGGAGTCATGGATGCAGATAAGTTTCTCAGTGTGACTGTATGACCCCGAACCTCGAATTCGTCATTGGCAGAACAGTGACTATCTCAGGCTCTCACTCAAGGATGGCCGTGTTGTTATCATTCAAGCCCAGACGACAGGTATTAATCTGCTCATTTTACGTGTGTAGAAGAGGTCACTTGGTGCTCTTCCAATGGCTTATCCAAGGTCACACATCTCTCTCCCGCCCAGGAGGTGGCAGGGCAGGATCTGAATCAGGTACTGGTTCTATTTTCTATTTGGAATGGTCATGACTTCAGCTCTTGATCCTTCATTCCTTGGGTCTGAGAGCACAGGGTTGTTCCGACAATGTGGAAGCCCCTTCCCGCGCCTGGTATGAGGCCAGTAGGTTGCTGTGCTGGGAACCAGTGTCAGTGAAGAGCATTAGTGATCCCATGAGTTGGCTAAAGGGATGACAGTGCTCTTACAGCAATGCCTAAGGGGTCCTTGACCCCCCAAGGGCTGGGTTTTGATCCTACATTCAGCTCCTGGTCTCTCCTCTGGTTCCCTTTACTGTCCAATGGGAGAGGGTAACACTGTCCCCTCCTGCCCCCAGGGCATTGTTATAGAAAAATGAATGAGTATGACTGTGTTTAGCCCAGTCCTTGGCACATAATGGGGACTCGATAATGTTCTTTTCTATCTGTACACATGGAGGCATATAATGCAATACAAATCTGTCTAAAAAAACCTGTTCAAATGTCCAGGAGAGCATGCAGGAGGGGCAAATGCAGACAGCGCAGATTTCAGTCCGTTTGCCTGCCCAGGGCATGCCTTCAGCCCTGGCGCCCAGGGAACAGGACATGATTCCAAATCAGAAGGCTACCTGTCTTTGTTAGAAAATGTACAGAGGGTGATTAGGAGATGCGCTGATTACACACACATGAGAAAGTTCGGCCGTGGTTGGTTAGATCAGCAATTCTTCCTCCTGGTTTCCTATCACCCCAGGGTGTCTCCAATTATCTCAAGAAGGGTCAGGAACCACTCAAGATGTTATTAATTTTAATCCATTCTAATTAAATATATAAATGGGCCATGTACCACTTTGTGGAAAGAGAAGAGGGGGGAACGATATCTTAAAACTAAATATATAATTCTTGAGTACCAGTAGCCAACTTCTCAAGGGCTGGGAACTTTTTCTTCTCTGCTAATCTTTTTTCCTCCTATTTCTCCCTCTCTGTGCCTTGCTGGGTGCTGTGATTATAGGTGAAAAGTCAGCAGTGAAATAGGGAACGTGAGGCCCAGAGCTGGGGTGTGTGTGTTGGGGGGAGCCCAGAGCCCTGGGTTCTTGCCTTAGTTTTGCTTCTTGATGCTGTGTAGCTTTGGGGCATTTGCTTTGGAAGAGTCTCTGTTCTTCCTGTTTCACCAGGTCACACTGAGCTTTGAGGCAATAATGAATGAGCCAATTGCATAGTAATCAGGACAGGTGTGTGTTCGTACGTTCCTTCATTGCATTGATTAAGCGCCACATGTTGAGGCCTGTGCTCTTGTGTGACTCACAATCGGAGAGGTTAAAGTGGGATCCAGGCCATGCATGGTGCATTGCCCTGGAGAGAGGGAACTGCAGACACCTTGCACTAGGATGCTCCTGACCCACCAGAGACTGCTTCCAGGGACAATGAAGGGTGGTTCTTACTCAGAGTGAGGCCCATGGAGGATGGGAGACCCTGTCCCCAGGCTTCTACCTTACCTCCTAGCAGCTCCCAGTGATTTGTGCTCTACATCGGTCAGGTTGCAGGAGGTACAGAGATTGTGGGGAGAGGCCCCAGCTGGGCTTGGGTTGGGGGAACGGAGAGGTGGGGAAAATGGACACCACCTGTGTATGGACCCAGCTTGGAGTAAGAAGAGCAATATGCTAGAAGCAGCCACCATGGAACCAACCAGGGAGGGCCAGGTTGCTGGGGACATGCTTTCTTGTCCTCCATGCTGAGAAGTTTCCATGTGAACCCCAGAACATCATGTCTCCCAGAGCCCCCCGCAGGTCAAGGTGCCCCCCCCAGTGAGGGATGGGGCTGCCAATAGGATTCCAGGGGAGAGGAGGCAGGAGGAATCTCCAACTCAAGAATCCAAGAGGCTCTCAAGTCACAGTGAGAGCAGAGTCAGGAGCAGAGGTCCTGAGAGGAGGATGAACAGGTGGCCCAGAGGGAAGGCCCAGAGATGGGCTTCCTATACTCATTTATAGTCCTGAATGCCCCGTGCCTCTGGCCGTGGGGCCTTGGAGGTGCTGAATCCCCAACTCCTCTCTGAATTTCTCTCTCCTGTTCCGTCCTCTCTGCATCTTGCGTTGCTGACTCAGCCTTTAGTCTCCCTAGGAAGCCCCCAGCCCATCTCCCTGGAGGGGAGGTGCCATCCTGTGCTCCTTCATGTCCTGGCTCTTGATCCCCTGAGTCTTCTCACATCTGTGGCTGCATTAGACTGTGCGCTGCATTTCCCACCCCGAGTGCAGGGTGTGGGACCCAGTAGGTGCTCAGGAAGTGTTTCTGGAATAGACCACATGCTGAGGGTGTGGTGGAAGAGCCAGGGTGGGGGTCAGGGAGGCCAGGGCCAGGACAGCAAGAAACAGACACCACTACTTAACATCCAGGGCTCTGGGACTGGACTACTGGCCTGGGTCATGGGTGAGTTCAGGGTCCTTCTACTCCCTTCCCAGGCTCTTGGGGCTGGAGCTGGGAAGTAGCTACACTCCAAATTCTTTAAATGTCTGGAGTGATTTTTTTCCCCAACATTTTACCTCCAACGTGCTTTGCATACTGTCACACATTTTAAAACCCACATATAATTTAAGGAACGTTTAATCAATAGAGTCCTGATTCATTTTTCCCTTAAATCATCAGTATTATTGTTGTGAAGAGCCCATTTGAAGTTCAGGAAGGCTCTTAAGCATTTTTAATAACCATTTTCTTCCCCTGTGCCCATTTTTTTAAAAAACTATCTTTTTGAAAGATACTTTTTCCAATGGTTGAACAAGCTCAAAATGCCAGGTTTTCAATTGCTTAAATTGTGTCCAATACACAGTTCTGTAAGGAAAACGAACTCTTTCAGAATAATTTCATATATATTTTTTAAACCAAAGCAGTTTTTCTGGTGGTGGTTTGAAAGTTACCTCAGACTCTTCACTCCCAGTGGTGACTTGAGGGGCCACCACTGGGGTGAGGGGGACAGGCCTTCTACAAGGGCCACCCCACCTGCTGCATCTCTTAGGCTTCAGGGACAGGCACAGTGGGCCATCATCTCCATTTGCTCAGGTGGCATGTGATTCCCTGTTTGCTGCATTTAGCTTATTGCATCTTCCATTTCCTGAGGGCTTAGTGGGTACTAGTATCTCATTAAAGCCCTTCATGTGCGTTTCCTCATGAGGTTACTATGAGGAAATGGAGGCAGAGGGTTTATGTATTTGTTTCTGATGACTGCCGTAACAAATGACCACAAAACTTGGTGATTTAAAACAGCAGCATTTATTTTCTCACAATTCTGGAGGACAGAGGTCTGAAACACAGGTGTAGGCAGGGCTGGGCTCCTTCGGAAGGCACTGAGGGGCACCTGCTCCTAGCCTCTGTGAGCTGCTGGGGGGTGCCAGCCCACTTTGGCTCATGACTGTGTCACTCTGCTCTCTGCCTTTGTGTCACATTGCCTGTGTCTGCTCATGTGTGGTGCCTTCTCCTCTGTGTCTGTCTCTTATGAAAATAGTTGGGTTGGATTTAGGGACTTTCTAGATAGTCCAGAATGAGCTCCTTTTCTCAAGGCTCTTGATCACTCTTTGGCTTTAGAAGGTGTAATTGTCATTCTTTTGCCACATGAGGTAATATTCACAGGTTCAAGGAATTAGGATAGGGACTTTGTTTTGGGGGAGGGGGATGGGCAGCAATAAACACACTACAGCTTAATCCCAGTGGCTTGGAAGGTTGAGGCAGGAGGATTGCAAGTTCAAAACCAGCCTCAGCAAGTTAGCAAGGCACTAAGCAACTTAGTGAGACCCTGTCTTTAAATAAAATATAAAATGGGCTGGAGATGTATCTCAGTGGTTAAGCACTCATGGGTTAAATTCCCAGTACCAAAACAAACATACAAAGAAAAAACTCTCAGGACTCAAACATGAGCAGTTTGGTTGGGAGTGGGGGGCTTCTGTGCTCCCTGTCTCATTGCTAAGATGCTGGGACCAGGGTGGTATAAATTGCCACCAACTGCTGAGGTCAGCCAGCTGGGTCGGGGTTTTAATTGGTCTATGCTCAGGAGGTACAAATATACTTCCTATATTTTTTTAGTTCTTCCTAGTGTGGCAAAAATACTTGGGTTTAATTCTATCACAGAAACTCCACAGTTTACGTGGCTCGTGTTCTGTGCCATGGACCATGGTCACATATTATAAAAAATTCCTTGGTGGCTGCTTGGCCCTAATGTGGCAGGGGATGCTGATTGAGATGTGGAGATATATATATATATATATATATATATATATATATAAATTGAACCATATCAAAGGGCCACATTTTTGGTCAAATATCACCAATTTCATATGGTTCAATTCCACATTTATTTACAGGGTATTGCCCAGTAGCATTTTCTTCTCTTCCCTAGCTTTCCTTGATCCTCTCGTCTCCTCCAAAGGCCAACAATATGTTCCGGTTTCCTGCACACGCCTTTGATTTCAGTTATGTGGCCAATCTGACCCATCTCTGTTCCTTAGTGATTTCGGCACATCTTTGGCAGATTTGGTGCTTCGTCACGCCCCAGATACATCTTAATTTCAACTGTCTCCAAAGAAGCCACAGAGCAGCCAGCCCATCTTGAAGTCATCTGCTTCCACTAAGGATTGGGAGCATCTGTCTGAAACCAACATATTATTTTCCTGCCTGGCAAGTCAGTAGCAGGACTGTGCACGGTGCCCACCGACATAAAGCACTTACGGGTAGTGTCAAGTTGGGTCCAAGTCTAAAAATACTCCCTTCCCCTCAGCATCTTGTCTTTTCTGCAGAGTGACCCAGCTCACAACCGGAACTTTGCCACACTCTAAACATTTACACATTTAATGCATCCTGAAATATTAATCTATATTATGCATAGGCAACAGGGTGGATGTTTCCTTTCCTGGCAAGCACTGTGTTATTGGAAATCATTTATTGAGATCTATGTTCTAACAGCGCTGAACGGCTATTTGCATTGTTAAGGTGCTCAAAAGCCAAGCTGGAAATTCTGAGGTTGGGGTTCTGTGGAGATTTGTAGTCACTAGGAACACTCCTTCTAGGGATGGAGCTGTCAATCTGTTAAGATTTATTACATGTGCTCCATGCAGGTGTGCCTAAGAAAAATAGTTGCATTTCACAAATGTTTATTTATTGTTTGCTCTGTATATCTGTTATGGGACAGCCCTAGGCTCTGCTCTTCGTTTTCTTCATTTCAGAACTCAGGCTAAGGTAGCAGCTGCCATCTTTGATAGTTACCATTCCAGATAGGGAAAAAAAATGTGGTAATGCAAGCACTGACCCTTAAAGTTCTCCTTTCACGGACTGAGACGAGTCATAGAACCCTGGTCAACGCCCAGGAGGTAGGAGGATCAATCCTACATCATCCCTGGAAAGAAAGTGCCAAGTTGTTGGTGAATAGCCCTGTTGACTACTGGTCTCTCAGCAAGTGACCGAATCAGAATTTGAACTCAGAGCAGACTCTCAGGTTCATGCTATTTCTATTAGATCATGTGGCCTAGAAGATACTAGGAGGCCCATGATCCCTGGGTCTGTCGACTTCTGCAATGGGAGGCGGTCTCACCTTGGTGGCAATGACACTGCAGTCTGAGACCAGCCTCACTCCACCACTCTGGCTATGAGTGTCCTGGGTCCCACTTAACATTCTTGCTCTTCATGAGAGATTTTCCTGCTCCTGCCACAAGCAGCCAGACCTGAGGCTGCCTCAGGCCGCCTCCTTCCCTCAGCTCCAGAACTGATCCTCAAGGCAGAGAGGACCCCTGGGAGGTGAGACCAGGTGTTAGTAAGAGCCTCATCAGCAAGACGAGTAGGTAAGGGAAGCTGGCCATGATCCAGGGAAACAGAGATGAGGGATGTAAATGACCCCAGCAGCCAACGGAAGAGCCATCCTTGAAAGCAGATCTATTAATTAGCTGTGGCTGCTGCAGCAAGATGCCACACAGCAGATCAGGTGACTGAAACAACCGACATTTAACTTTCTCAGAGTTCTGGAGGCTGGAAGGCCAAGATCAAGGTGCGGTCAGGGTTCTGGCAAAGTCTCTCTTCTTGGCTCACAAATGACTATCTTCGCACTGTGTCCTCACGTGGCTTTTCCTCTGTTTATGTGGAGAGAGAGCGAGTGAGTGAGAGAACGAGCTCGGTGTCTCTTCTTTTCACAAGGACCTCAGTCCTCTTAGATAGGGCCCTGCCTTTTTGACCTTATTTAAACTCAGCTGCCCCCTTAAAGGCCCTGTCCCCAAATACATTAGGGATTAGGATTTCAAATACGGATTTGGAGGGGACAGAGTTCAGTCTATGACAGTAGTAACAATACATTCCAAATTTTGAGTGGCAGTAGAGGAGGCAAGAAACATAGGTTAGGACCCACCCAGTTCCACTGGTCAGGACCTCAGTCTCATCGGCATCACCTCCAGGCTCAGTTTCTATAGTCGTGGAGAAGGCATGCTGCCCTGGACCTCTTTCTGAGCTTGTTTCTCGATGGCACAGACATGCCATTCTCAGAAAACTCACAGACCTGCTCCAAGAATCAGGGGTGAGGATTCTTGAACCTATCAACAATCTGGAGTTGCCTCTGAGATTCCAGCATCTCTCTTCCCCTCCTGATGTCCAGTGTAGACGTTGGGGCCTCATAGAGGAAAGAATACAGGTCGGATGGATGATGATGGGAATGGGGTGGCAGGAAGAGGTGGACAAAATGCTTGGTGATCTGCAGTCTCTCCACTCACCCTGGGCTGGAGCGATGACGCCTCCACCACCAGGGGCAGAGAATCCTCAGGGCGAAGAGCTGGTGTGAGGCCAAGGAAAGATAATGAGCCTTGGGGACAAATGCCCGGGTTCAAATGCTGATCCCCAAGGTGTGTGATTTAGGGCAAGTATTAGCCTCCCTTAGCTCAGGTGCTGGTCTCTGAAGTGGCCGCTTCTTTATGTGAAGATGAGAATCGGGGTCCAAAAAAATCTCAGATGTGGGAGGAAGTGAATGCAAAGGAGCCAGCACCATGGAGCTCGGCACCAGCCCTCGAGGCCATTGGGCGACCAGAGCATAAGAGAAGGAACTCTTGCCTCCTTGCCACCTTTCCCTGGAGAGGGGCTGCGGCTCGGGGCCCCTGATGACAGGGTTGTGGCATCCTTCTTGCAGCCCTCTGCCAATCGTGCACTTCACCTGAGAGCCTCCCTGAGCACCTCCGTCAGTGCCCTTTCCTGGGGCTCCTTCTCCACAGTCCTTGAGCTGCGGATGATGTAGAATCACAATTCTTTACCTCCAACGCGAGAGTCTTGATGGGAAGATGTTTAAATTAGACCAATGGCTTAATATTTTTGTCCTTAAGAGGAGCCAGTGTCCCTGAGGGTCCCTCCAGTTATGGATCATTATAATGGCCCCTCTCAGAAGTACCTGGAAGTCACTGGGAGAAAAACAGCTCCTTTTCCCATCCCTGGCCTTCGGCACATGCTGTTGGTGTCTGATAAACCCTGCAGATTTGGGGGAGTACTTTCCTGCTGGCCCTGCCTGAGGTTCCAGCAGTGTTAATCCCTGACTGTTCCCTTAACTGGGTGGGAACAGGGGCAGGTAGGGTGCTGCTGAAGGAGTGGGTCACAGAGTGTGCCCTTAGGGTACATAGTGCATCCCTGGTCAGCGCAGCTCGCTCTCTGCTTCCTGATTGCCATGACCTGAGCTGCTTTCCTCCATCACACCCTGCTGCCATGATGTTCTCCTCACCTGGGCCCACAGCTAAGGAGCTGGCCATTTATGCACTGAGACCCCTGAAACTGGGAGCCCAAGAAGCTTTCTTGTCAGGTCTTTTGGTCACAGTGCCAAAAAAGCTGACTAAAACCAGGGACTTCCCATAGCCCTGGCACATGGCTCAAGGGCTGCTTAGTGATCTCATTGTCCTCTTTTTATCACTCTTCCTCCCTCGTCATTACTCTTGCAGGACCATAGGCTGTGGGTGCTTGAACTCCCCTAGGCTGAGGCCCAGAGGCATGGCTGAATGGATGGATGTGCCATTAGTGTTCACAGTCCAGATGGCTGGAAGTGCCATCAGGATGTCCTCCGCCATCTGGGAGTCCCAGCTGGCCTGTGAGTTGTATTCAAACTAAGTTTTATTGAGCACCCACTGCTGGCTGTAGCTATTCTCAGCAATGAGTTAGCACATTACAAATCACCAAACCCCTTCCTCACCGTGTGCTTCGTAAGCATTCCTATTCATGTGCTCATCCACTCATTCATTCAACATGTTTGTTGAGCACCTACTCTACAGCATGGGGAACACAAGAGCTATATGTGCTTCCTCCTGTTAATAAAATAGAAAATGGTACCTCCCTTTTATTGTTTTATGAAGGAAAAGACATTTGTCCAGCAGTGCAGGCACTGAGAGCCCAAGGAGGGACATTAGGGTGGGTTTTCCAGAGGGGCACTTCCTGTTCTGGGTCTCAGAGCCTCAGGGAACCCAGGCAAGTAAAGGAGGACCTAGAGACAAAGGGTGACAGGCAGAGGTGGGAGCACGGGCTAAGGCTCAGAGGCATGGAGAGTTGTGTGAATGGGCAGTGAGGGTAGTTTGGTTCCTCCAGGGGTAACGGGTCAGTTCCGCGGGTGTCAGGGAAGGCAGCAGGCCAGCTTCCCTCGGCAGTTACCTGGCAGTGAGAAAGGCTGGCTTTGCAGAGAGCCACGAGGGGGTTCTTGGGTGTGGAACCTAGAGTGTGGCTGTGGGATGGGGTGGCCTTTGCCTTCTGGGGACTGAGTGTCAGAGGCCACCTGAACAGGAGCTCTGCCACGTCTTCGAGTCTTGAGTAAAGAGGGACTGAGCTGGCACTGCCCCCACTGGGATGCATGTGGACTCACCTCTGCTGGGCCAGGAGAGGGGCAGCTCTGGGATCGGGGTCACCCGATGGGGCTGAGTTCCACCCACCTGTTTGGTGTAATACTGCCCCTGGCCCTTTTTTTGGATAGAATATTCCATCGAATGGCTCCCTTCAATAAATTGGGCTTCAGAACATGCCCTCACCTTCTCTCCCACCTGCTTCCTGTGCTTCTCTCTTGCCCCCCTGGTGGGAGCTTACACCTGAGGCAGAGAAGCCATCCTGAGCTGCCCGTGAAGAAGGTACATTTTGTGTGTGTCTGCGTGATTATTTCGTGCCAATCCAAATTCACCAGAGTGACCCCGGTTCAGTGGCCTTTACTGGACGGGGACTACAACTGAGGAGGGTGACCAGTTGGTAATGGCCAACATGGCGGTGCTTGCTTCAGCCAGTTGTACTTCCCAGCCCTGGTCCTGTGCTTCTGGTCAGGGGCTTGCCAAGTACAGCTGCTCCTAAATCAAGAAACCCACTTGGTAAATTTAACAGCAAAAGGGGGAATGGGAGATGACCACTGTGCAATCCTGTCTCAGACCACAGATCCTCGAGACTTGTATGGACATTAGTTATATAAAACTGAGTAAGCTACTCTGTCTAATCCTAATTTTTCCTATTAATTGATGCCATAGATAGCGTCCACTCCATAAGGACAGTACTAAGCAGGCCTGCCATGCATAGTTGTGCTTGTCACACTCTGCACACATGGACTGGCTGAGGGGCAAATGGGGGCTGAGATCCAGCCCAGCTCTGCCTACCAAGCCATGCATCCTGTCCCATCTGTATCCATCTGGTCCTTTTTGTTTGCTCTTTCAAAGGTACAGCAGGAGCTGGCAACTGCCCTGGTCCTAGCATAGTATCAGTCCCAGAGACAAGTCTTTACTTTATTTTTCATTCTGAGGAAAGTTAATAATACCTTCATGAGCCCAAAGCCTCAGTTTCTCCATCAGCAAAGTTATGGAGGTGAGTTGTTTTTCTCTCTGTTTTTGTCCTATGCTAGGATCATCTATGTGAAATCCAGGAGTCCTGAGTTGGGACTTGAAATCATTTTCCTCCTGAACTCATGCTTGAGTTGATTCATCTACTGCAGTTTGGGGCTGGGGGAAGAGGGCAGATTCCTGGTTGCATGGTCCAGATGGTGGAGAGAGGTGACTTTCTTACCCCAGGTTTGCCATCATCATCCAAGAGAGGCACCTCAGTGTTCCTTGGCTGCTGCTCTACTTGGTCAGTGTCACCAAGGAAGCTGGGATGCTATAATGAATGTCCCTCTGCCAGGTCCTCTGAAGAGATGGGGTGAGGGTTGGTAGAAAGAAGTATGGTCTCTCCCACTGGCCCAGGGGAACCATGCTCACCCAGCCATTCTGTGAATTTGTAGAAATTCCCATCACCATCTTTCCCTCCACCTCCTCCCCACTGAACAACTTATCTCAAATAAAGCCTGAAGCTTGAAGTGAGTTAAAGTATTTTCAGGGCCTCAGTGACTGGGCTGGAGGAGGTTTTCAGGCACATCAGGCAGAATCTATTCTGGCTGGCTGCCCAGAGCTCAGCCCACCTCCAAGGCCCTGACTTGAAGTCCTAGGACCCCTGCTGGCCTTGGTCTGAAGTCCTGTGTCTGGTGATGGTTGGGCCAAGCAGGCCTATCAGCAAGAACTGCCCCTGGTCCAGCTGGCCTGTTTACCTGCAGGGGCCCTTCCCCAACCTTGTTTTCACCAGTCTGACTTGCTCTCTGGGAGAGAGAGGAGCTGGCACATTGATGCAGACACTGGCCAATAGTCCCAGGTCCCAGGATCTCCAAGCCCATCTCAGCTCCTCTCTTCCCAAAGCCATGGCGGGCAACCTGCTCCACTCTCCCCAGTGGGTTTTCTGCTGCGTCCCCTGTTCTCTGTCTTGCTCTGGCAGGAGTCATCTTGAAGGCTTATGCAGAGACAGACTCTACTGCCTCTCCAGCCTCCTTTCCCACAGGACCTGGCCAAGATGCAAATCAATGACTTAAAAGACTGATCTATCATGAGTGGAGCAGACTGAATATTCCAAAGTCTTCCCTCCCTCCTCATACAGGGATGAACATCCACACCCAAGCCATGGGACCCTGCAGAGTCTTTCTAGAGGAATGTTGATGGACTCATCTCTGTGGAGATAGCCAGAACACCTGTTTTGGCCAATAAAATGCTTACAGATGTGACCAAAGCAGTCTTTAATTATATGTGCATATTTTTCTCAGACTTTTGCAATTCTGCCATTTGTTTTGGGCAGAGAAGTGTCAGAGGAGCTACTGGTCCTGTTGAGAGATGTGGAGCAGAAACAAACTTGTCCCCGTTCTCCAAAGCCAAAGTCAGAGTTTCCCCAGAACATCTGTAGACTTAAGAGCAAAAAATGTCATTGCACCATTGAGAGTCTGGAGCTGTTGGTTACACAGCGGTATTGCAGAGGAAAACATCTGGCTACTAAATAGGCTTCAACTTGGTGCCGGGGGCCATGTTGATTTCTAGTTCTCTTGGAGCCTGGGTAGGCACGTGGGTGAAATGCCAAAAACAACTTTCTGGATGGAGATGGAGACAGGGGAGACAAACTCTGGTGGACCTACTGTGTTTTCAGACATTCTATTCCCAATTTGGGTCCAAGTTTCCATTGTCAATCCATCACCAAGTCCAGTGGAATCTACTGCTCAGACAGAGCTCAGATTTGTGTGTACGATCTCTCAACTTTAAGATATTGAGTCACATCTTTATATTACTCTGTAGGCAAAACAAAACCACTCATTACCAGTCCATGGGTTACTTGTTTTTAGCCTCTGTCCATCCATCCTGAATGTATCCTCCCCCTGACCCCTTGACATTGTCCATAACTTTCATGGGAGGATCCAAGAATGAGGAACAGCAATCTGTCTAATGGTGTATCCTGTTCTCTGATCAGTGTTTCTTTGGTTCTGCTAAATAGTTGTTCTGACCAAGTAAGTGTGAGAATGAGAACCTGGGGTTTTGAATTTGAATCTTGTCCCTGGTTTGACCTACTGGGTGACACTAACTGAATCACGTTCTCTCTCTGGTCCTTAGCTTTCCCATCGGTATGATGGCTTTACCACTGACAAGTTGGGAAGTAGAGAATCTGTGAACTAATTACTTACCTTCTCCCTGTGCCAGCATCCTCTGTAAAATGGGCTACAGCAGCTCACCTGAGAGAAAACAGGATTGAATGAGGTGAGGACTAAAGCCACCAGTCCACTGCCTGATGCCAAGTCCAGTTATATGTGACCCCTATTGATGTTGACCCCTTTGATGTTGCTAATTATTAACAATGCCAATCATAAAAAATGGCCTAGAATTCAAAACAATGACATGAATTGACAGACTATCTCTAGAATCAGGTGAAAAAAATTTGCCTGAAACTCTCTTGAATACATAAAATAATTGATTCATATAACTTGGATCCAGGGCCCTACAGACATGGTTCTGTCTCTTTCTCTCTCCTCCCTCTCTTTCCACCCCAATCCCTCCTGGCTTTGCTTGAAGGCTGCCCTCTATACTTTTATAGAATATGATTGGTGCTAACCCGAACGGAAATGAGGTGGTTTCACTTCCACCTGGGGCTTCTGACTGGCTGCTCTTGACTGTTCCTTGGTGCTGGGAGATGAAAAAACAATTTTGGCAGAGCCTGGCTATATCTGGAGCAGGTGTGTGTGAAGTGTAATGTCCTCTGGATTTCTTCTGTGATGTGGGGAGAGATGTGACTTTCCCAAAGAGATTGGCCTGGATGTCCTAAATACTCTGCTTGTTCTTTCTAGGATGCTGTGCAAAAGCCTTGTTTCAGTTCGAAAATGGCTTTTCTCCTCTGAAACTCATGTTGAAATTTAGTGTCTATGATGAAATTTGGGAAGGTGGGATAGGGGGGTGGTGGTTCAGAGGTGATCAGGGCTGTACCCTCATGGTTGGATGAATGGGTTATTTCAGGCACAGGTCTGCTATAAAAGCCACTTCGAACAGGTTTCTGGCAAATTCTTTATCTTTGTTGAATGGTTCCCTGCATTGCCTTAGGACCTGCCAGCAAGCAAACCATTAGCAGATATGACCCCCGTGACTCTGTACTAGATCCATGAGTCAAAATAAACCTCTTTTCTTTATAATCCACCCAGTCTGTGATATAGTGTTATTAGCAAAAGAAAACGGACAAAGATAAGCCTCAAGTTACTTTCCTGGGTTTGTGGTAGGTTTCCTTTGACAACTTGAGGAGGGGGAGATGCCGGCAGGACTCTTTGCTGTAGGAATGACTAATACATATTGTCAGAGAAAAAAGAAATCCTTGCTAGATTCACTGCACCATTGACATTTGGGACAAAGAGAGAATTAGGCACAGATTTGCCTAACAGCAGAACCATGTGACACTTATGCAGAGAAAGGGGCAGGTAGTTGCATGGCATGGTGGCCGCTGGGGCTGGGAGGGTCCATGCTCACACTGGGAGCTGATTAGCCAGGAGTACCTCCTGGCCTCTGGTCTGTCTCCCTGCACCATCCCCTCTATGACTTCTTTTTTTTTTTAATATTTATTTTTTAGTATTTGGCAGACACAACATCTTTGTTGGTATGTGGTGCTGAGGATCGAACCCGGGCCGCACGCATGCTAGGCGAGCGCGCTACCGCTTGAGCCACATCCCCAGCCCCCCTCTATGACTTCTTTAGTTTACCCCATCTTTGGACCCCGCTCTTCTCTGGCCTCCCACCTCCCTCTAGCTGCCTCCTGTCCATATCCCACAGAGCTGCAGGGCCGGTTCTTACTATTCACAAGCCTCTGCTGATTCTTCTTACTCAGGAGAATGGCATTTCAACAACTTCATTTTCTTTTTATACATGCAGTCCTTCATAATCTTGCTTTTTTCCTCTGCTTCAGACTAAATTAAATGCAGACTGGAGTATGATTGGTCTGGTTTGAATTTTTTAATATATTTTTTTATAACTTTATTGTATTTATTTTTTTATGTGGTGCTGAGGATGCTCACCCATGCTAGGCTCTCTACCACTGAGCTATGCCCCGCCCCCTCCCCAGGTTTAAATCTTATTGTAGCCGTCTCTTAACCAAGTGATTTTGGACTTGACATTCACCCTTTCTGGAGCCCTTGTAAAAAGAAGTTAACTGTGTCCTCTCTCTCCCTCCTGTCTTATCTTCATTCCTTTCATTTCTTCCCTCTCTCCTACTTTTTGGTACATTCTTACTCTCTCTGGTTCGATTCTCCTTTTCTTTATTCCCTTCTCCCTTCCTCTCTCCCTCCCGTGCATACACGCCTTATGGCATTGAGATATACTATATAGCACTGAGCAGGGCATCCAGAGACTGAGGTGTGGAGGGGCACTCTGTGCCCTGTGCCCGTTACTTTATGTTCTCTGCTGCCTTGTAATCCTATTATATAATAAAGACCACCTGGTTTTTGTCTTGGGTTCCGGGAATAGAGATAAAACTCTTGGAATTTCTTGAGCCATAAGAACATCTTTATTCATGAGCTCCTTGGATCACACTTAAGTTTACACTAAGGGATGAGGTGACTTGAGATGGGGGCTGGTCCCCAGAAAGACCAACTTTGTGATTTTTAGGATTGGGACTTGGAGGCAGTCTGACTGTCAGGGAGGGGAGGGAGTCTGAAGACGGGGTTATCAGCCAAGCCCACATCAAGAAAGCCCCTGAAAACTCTAGACCTTGAGGCTCCGTGGAGCTTCTTTTATAATAAAATTGTAATAACAAGTATGGTATTTTGCTGAGCTCTGTGAGCCATTCTAGTCGACTGTTGAATCCAAAGGGGTCCTAGGTATCCTGGAATTTGTTGCCAGTGGGCCAGAAGTGCAGTTGACTAGGGGACCCCACTTGGGCTGAGATGAAGGCCATGGGGTGGAACATGGAGCCCTTAACTTCCAGGTCTGTGCTAACTGTGGGTGGTTAGTGCTAGAATTGAATTGCAGTTTCCAGAATGGGGAGAAACAAGATAAATGCCACCAGTCACAGATCTCTGGGCTCTGTTCCTGTGATATCTGGATTGTTCCTCTGACCAGAGACTCTTATGCACTCTGCAAAACCCACAGCAGATTCCCAGTTCTTTGAAGGCTTTCTTGCTCAACTTGTGGAAATTTTCAGATGGTGAAATTAGGGAGACTCATAAAACCAGGTCTCACACTCTTCACCAGCTTAATCCAGCACTAACTCTGTGTTTTATTACCCAAACTTCCAAATTCCAGGGGCTCTTCATGATCTTTGCAGAGAGGAGCAAGGTGTCTTCCGGGGTCAAGGACATGAATATGAGGCCAAGGTCATCCTGCAGGGAGTGTGGCAGACCTGGGGCTTAGCTGCCTTGCATCAGTGACTTGTCTGCAGCGGAAAATGAAATGAGAAATACTCTCACAAAAAGCCGAATTGGCTCGACAAGCAAATTTACAGAGAGAACTGCGTGTCGGTGGAAATAATAAGACCAGCGTTGTTTAGAAGGCAGCAGATGGAAAAGAACACATTTTGTCAGTCAGAACTCGTGTTTATCTAACAGCCCCGTGTTGGTTCAGTTTACCAAATATTTCTCCATGATCAGTGGGGCAGGCCAGACTCCAGGCCACCTGGAGGCTGGATATAAGCAAAGAAGAGGTCAGGGCCAGGCAGGGAGCAGGGTGGGAAGAAGGCGGTCCTAGGATTTGCCCACGTAGCCTCTTTCTTTAAAGATTCTTACTCCACTCTCCCTCCCTCCCTCCCTCCCTCCCTCCCTTCTTTCCTTCTTAAACTGTCTGTGGAGCTCCAGTTCTGGGATGGGTGGTGTTGTGGTGATGAGGACAATAAAGATGATAATGGTAAGAAATTGTAATAGCCAGCACTTACCTAGGGCTTAGCATATGGCAGGGACAGTCCTGTGGTTTCACATGTATTCATTCATTTAATCCTTAAGAATCTGTTGATGTCCATTGTTGTGTTGTCTGTTTTCCAGATGAAGAAACTGAGAAACAGAATAGCTAAGTCTATTATCTAAAGTCACATAGCTATTAGACATGCAGAAAAGAGTAAGGAATATGACTGCCAGCTTGCATGGGCTCCCATAGGGCAGATGTTGGAAATGTTTTTGAGCATCAAACAGAATGATACAGTATTCTTGAGCCCATGTTTGGTGAGGGAGAGAGAGAGAGAGAGAGAGAGAGAGAGAGAGAGAGAGAGAGAGAAAGAGAGAGAGAGAGAGAAAGAGAGAGAGATGGATGCTAACTAAACAATTAATCAATGTAGAAAAAATGAGGAAATTTGTCATTTTGCTATGTCCAGTGTGGTCATGAATTCAAGCAAGAATCACAAAGGATGCTGAAGCTATGAGGAACAGCATGCCCATATGTTTTCCAAGATTAACTATTTACAAAGGAATAAACGGACCTTCACAGTGGAGAGATCTGGTAGTCCCCACCTTAACCAAATGATCACATAGCATCACCAAGCATGGGGAAACCTGACACTGTGGCTTTCTTATAGGATAGAGTATAAAGGGAAAGGCATCAACCATGTGGTATTCCTGCCTAAAATGTTCTCTGACTCTAATGAAAATACTCAGATCGGCAATGTAGAACATTTTGCAAGACAACTAACTAATTTGGGCTTTTCAAATAAAAAAGGAAGCTACAGTCCTATACCAGAAAGGTATAGGTGCACTTAAGTTGTACATAGGTGTGTGTGTGTATTTGTGTGTGTGGTTCAGGTGTGTATACATACATGTATACATACAGATATGCATGTATAGGAATGTGTATGCATGTGGGTTTATATATGCATGTGTGCATATGTGTGCATACATGTCTAGGAATATATATACATGAATACACGTGTGCACATGCATACACATGTGGGTATGCATATGCATGTGTGTATATTGGCATGTGTTTATATGTATATATGTGGATATGTGTATGTGTGTATATATAGAGACTATATTTTAGTTGAATTTATAAATTCTTATGAATTTTATTATGTGATTATATAAGAGAATGTCCTTATTTGGAGAGTCAGGCTGAAATGCTTTCAAATATTTTACATAGCACCTGCCACACACACCTACCAAGAAAACTTGGAGAACATTAACAATTACTAATTGAATAAAGGGGGTATGTCCTTTCTTTTGTCCTTTCTTTCAAATTTTCTATAGGTTTGAACATTTTCAATGAAAAAGTCTCTGGAAAATGTGTTAAGGGAGGCACATTTGGCAAGAGTGGGTTTGTCACAGGAGTTTTCACAGTGACCTTGGCGGGTACACGACATGGATGAAGGGGTGTTTCCAAGTGTCCCTACACTTAATGAGTTAGATGGTTCTCCAGGGTAGGTAGGGGAAGGCTGCAGTCTTCAATCTTTCCTTGGATGCCCTCCCTAGAGCATCACACACAACTCTTTTAGTTGACTCTTTTGGTTTGCCTCTCCATCTCTCTAATACCTTGCCCATATTCTGTCTCTTGACTTCCTACTGTGAAAGATGAGGGTTTAGCCATCTCTCTCCCTCACCCATTCTTTTAATTCCTCATCCTCTCTATAAATTATATCATGATTTTCACTGGATTTGACTTCAAAATTGCCATTCTTTGGGCCATGGACATGGAATCAAAAACGAAGCTGTCAATCATGCTACCATGTCTTCCTCCAGTATTCCCAGGACAGAATTGTTTAAAAAGATGAAATGCCCTATCTGAATGTAGAAAGGGAGGATTTAGGCAATTAGCAGGGAGTTTGGGGTAGAATTAGTGATTCATACCTAGGATCTAAGCATATGAAAAGAAAGCAATGATTAAATCTGGGGTAAGTAAATCAGTTATGATGATAAATCAAGCAACCACAGTTCCCCTTCCTGGGTGGGGGAATTACAGGGGGCGGAGCACTGTGGAGCCCCAGTATGATTTGGTGAGTCAGGGGCTATGCACTTGCAGGGTGGAGTAGTCGTCGTGGTCCTGGGTCCTGCACTCAGCCCATGTCTGCAGAGCGCCCTGCCCTGGCTGCTCAGCTGTCAGCCTCCACTCTGCCCACCCTGGGAGAACTAGCGAGGATTCCCCTGGGCTTAGGGTGCTGAACCTTTGGAGTCCTTCCCTGGGTTCTAAGCTTCCTCTTATCCTTTTGCGTTTCTGTGGCCAGTGTCCCCAGCTATCATCTTCTTATTCATTCTCTTCATGTTTATTGGTTTATTTTTTTTTAAATCCATTTACAGTCATTGCAATGGAATTTAGGAAGCAGAAAAAGTCATTGTGGATGGAAAACTCACTTCCTATCCAGAACTCACCTTTTAAAATTTCTGATGTCTTTTCCTCTGTTCTTCATTTGTACAGGAAATTCCAGTCTCCCGGGGTGCTTGGAGGCTCAGGGAGGGCGCTGCCATGCACCTTGGCTCACTTTGGATCCCAGCTTCCCTAACTGCAGAGCCAGGCTGAGCCCCCCTCACCTGGGGGGTCCCCTGGTCTCCTCTCCACTGTGCTTGTCCGCTTCAGTCACCCTCCCTAGAAGCCTACCTCATGGTTCCTTCCTTTGCTTTCCTGGCTTCTCCATTTGTGGGTTACAGTTCTGTTTTGAAATTAATCATTGGGACTAGGCATGGGGGCGGGGGACGACAAAAAACGAGCAGGGAGTGGTGCAGCCCTGGGCGGCTCCCTCGGACCCGGAGCCTCCGGCTCATTGCTGGGGGAAAAGGCTCCTCTCTTTTGAAGTGGCTTTCTGCTCTGGGAAATAGTTAATGAAGGTACATTGCAGACAGGGCTCGAGGAGGTCTCCAACCCATTGGCCTCCCTTCTCAAGTGCGCTGCCCTGGGTTCTGTAACAAAGAGCCTAGAAGCGCTGGGAGGGCCGGTGGGGCTTTGGGGGCACCGACCAGGCGCATCCTCTGCTCGTGGTCAGGTTGGAGCTGGCCCTTCTGGCACCTGCTGCGCTGACCCCGCTCTCAGGCGTCCACATTGTCTCTGCTGAGGCTGCCTCTGGGTTTGTGATCTCCAGAATGAAACACTGCTTCCTGCTGTCTGCTCTCCATCTCTCTCTCCGCTCTGCGCTGGAGCATCTTTGTTCCTTCCTCTTTACAGGGCGGTCCATAGGTACTCCCTGCAATGAGATCTTTCCATCTACAATTTTACCCAATTCCATTTAATTGCTTCTTACTCAATTTGGTCTGACAGACAGAGAGCCGCCCCTACTCCTATTTTCTTTTTTCTATGAGCTTCTTCATGTTATTCTCCAGCAGCTGGATCTTCAGGAGAGCAGGGCTCACCATCTTCCCCAGCTGGATTCTGCAGGAGGACGGAGCCCTCTTCCCAGCACCACCCTGCTGTAGCTCAGATGCAGGGTGCTCTTTCTCAAACCCAGCCATGCTATTTCTGCACCATCCTTCACTGGTTCTGCCCTAACAAATAGGACAAATATAGACCAATGTCACCCAAGTGGGGTGTTTGCCAAACATTGGTTGGTTGTCTGATCCATGTCATGTCCCAGTGCCTGTCTCTCTGGGCTTCCAGCTCACGGCTCCCCTGGTCAGACCAAATATTTGAAAATGCCAGACTCAGTTTTGTTCCTTACTTATCTCGTGTTATTTCACCTCTCCATTCACTGGATTGATATGTATCAGGAGGCTGTTGTACACCAAGCATTCTTTGAGATCTGCCCTGATTGCTACATCATGAGAGTCTCCTTTGTAATTTTCTGGTAGTCACATTGGGAAAGGCTTTGGTAATTCGTTTTAACCCAATATTTCTCAAACACCATCAACATATAGTGAATGCAACACTATGATATTTCACACCATTTTTTAGTCCTACGTGTTAGAAATTTAGGGTCCATGTTGCTCTTATCGCATTTGTGACTTCTGTATTACAATGGTGTGGCTCTAGGTGATGAAGACTCATCCTGAGCAGGGCATGGAGAATCCCTTCCTACTCCTTGTGGGGTTTACTCTATAGATGGAAAGAGACCTAGTAAACAACACAACAATATGGTCTACAATCTCAGTGGTCACACTTTCTGTGTCACTTCACCAACATCCTATTAAGCACCAAGCACCTTGTGGGCTGTTTCTGTCGAGGGTAGTGGTTAATCCTGTGGGATGAAGGTTTGAATCTCACCTCTGCCCGTTACCTGTGGCAGGCAAACTAGTGGCACCCCAGGGATGTCCATGTCCTGATCGCTGGGATCTGTGAATATGTTACTTTACATGGCATGAGACACTCTGCAGAAGTGGGTAAGGCACAGGAGTTGGAGATGGGGGAGATTATCCTCAATTGCCCAGGAAGGCCCAAGAACTAATCAAAGGACTTTTTCACATGCCACTTTTCCTTAGAGAATCAGAGAAAGGGCCGTATGAGCAGGACATAGCCTCTATTACTGGCTTTGAAGATGGAGTTGGGGCCAGGAGCCAAGAATATGGGCCTCTAGAAGCTAGAGAAGGTGAGGACTGAGAGCAACTCTCAGAGCCTCCAGAGAGGAACACAGCCCTGCTGACTCCTTGATCTCAGCCTGGAGAAGCCTGTGTGGAATTTCTGACTTATAGAAGTGTAAGATAATAAATGCATGGTGCTTTAAGTCACTAAATTTGTGATGATTTGTTATGGCGGCAATAGAAAACTAATACACCAGCTTTGGGAGGAAGTGATGAATAATTCACCTTTCTGAGATTCAGAAATAAGTTATACCTAACTCATGGGATTTTTTAGGAGATAAAAATGAGGTACCAGCTATAAAATGATTAGTCCAGTGCCCAGCTCATCATGTAGGCTCACTTACTGTCAGTTAAAACTGCACGTATTGCTACGATTTCCCAACATGGTTGGTCTGGAGCAGGGACTCCATAAGCATTTGTGGAATGAATTCAGAATGGACTGGCCTCCTATCCTTGCCTTCTATGACACGGTTGTCAGCTTCTTAGAGATCATCAGCTCCATTATTTTCCAGACTGTGGAACCCATGTGGATTTGGGTGGCATACAGTCAAACATGTTTTACTTGAGTGGTTATGCATTTTAATGTGCATCGGGAAAATATGGCTGGCACATCAAATCCATTATTCACAGGTAAAGGACAACGGAGGGAATCCATTTTTTAAAAAGTGTCATGGAAACACCTGTTCCTATGGTGAGTGTTGTAGATCAGGGACTGAACCCGGCTCCTTCGTGCTAGAGATGAGGAGACTAAGCCGGAGGCTGAAGTACAGGCTGCATCTGATGAGGACATCATCTTCCACCTCTCTGTTCTTGATCAGTCAGAGGCTGAGCTGTTTTGAGTTGTATCAGCCTTTTGGATTCCTTAGAAACCACTTCTTAAGCCTAGACACATACAACTTTTCCAGTGAATCTGCCTTGTGATACAGACTTAGGAGGCATCTTTGGTTGAGTCTGAATCCAGCTTTACTTATCTGATCACCAACCAAGAACTAGCAGATGTGCACACAGGACCTTGGCATTAGTCTGAAATCTTTTTGGACTATAGCCACCATAGGGAGAAGGGATGTTTATTGTCTCAGGGATGACAAAGGAGTGTGAAAAATCAAGTTGAAGGGAAAGAAGAGATACCACTGGACTTGACCCACAGTAGAGACTCAGACACTGCCATCCCTCTCTTATCTCCTCTTTCCCTTGTGAATGGCTGTCCCTACTCCTGGCTTTCATGTCAGAAATACTGGAAAGGATCTGGCCCTAATCTTTGGTTCCAATGTGAAAATTCTGGAAAGGACTCCTATTGGTTGGGCTCAGGTTGTATGTCAAATTCTGGACCAATCAGGTTTGCTCAGTGGAGAGGGGGTGGGACCAAGGCCAAGGAAGACCATGGCTGCCTTCTCTCAAGCCACAGAATACTGTTGTGCAAAAGGTGATGGTAGTGGTGGTGGGGGCACGATGGACCTAGCCAGAGGCAACCTCTGGACCAGCTTTGAACATGCAAACTTGTCAGCAGAGCTCACATCTCACTTTCCCACTTACTATCATTTTTTACCTTGAGGATACTTCCAACTTCTCTAAGCCTCAGTTCCCCCAACTAAAAAAGTGGCAATTATGATACTTATTTTGTAAGGTTGTAGGAGGATCGTGGGACATAACAGGTGAAAATATCTGGTGCACAAGAGGGGATCAAGAAAATTTTGCTTCTTTCTTTCCCAAGTGGCCAATTTTTTCTCCTGGATTCTTGCTTAAGAAGCAGATTTCTCAGCTCATGATTGAAATCCTTCTCTTATTATTTTTTTTCCTGTTGATTGGAAAGAAGCAAAACTAGCTCCATGCTATAATTACTTCTAAGACTGGTTTTAAAACATACTGGGTTAATGATAATTGGGGAACACCTAGGACATCAAAAAAAATATGTAGGTCATGCTAATAGTGACTGCTGGAGTTCCTGAAATAAACATGATGGAAACTGTCTTGGGAAACCACATTATGCAAAATGCTAGAATGAGTGGGGAGGAGCTGGAGAGGAGAGGCTTCGGTTTCTCCTGGGAATATTGCTTGAGGCGGTGGCATCAGACTGTGGTCATAAGAGCTGCAGGGCTTGACATGGTCCAGAGGGATCCCTACCTTCAGAAGAGTCTCAGGTCTGCTTTTCTGCAGGACATCTCTGGGTGATGGCCTCTGACACTTCACAGACTTCTGAGGACAGACCCAACTGTGTAATAAGGATATGAAGAAAGGCTTTTTGCTGTAGAGGAAACTCATTTCTCCAGGAGACAAAGAGAGCTTGGGTCATACAGACACTCTACCTGCTGGGGAAAAGAAATTAAATTCTGTCCTTGGGGACGGAAAAGGATAATGGGCATGGCGTGCAAAGAGTAGAGAGGAGGTCATGAAGGAGCAGGGCAAGAGGAGAGACCCAAGGAGAGACTCCACCCCTTCACCCATGCATCCTGTCGTCTGTCAGTCATCTATGTATCCATCCTCCTGTCCATCCAGCCCAGCCTGCGGCATGTGTAATTCAGCTCTTCTATTGCTCTAAGATGGCGGCAGAGTTAATTAGTTAATGCTGGAGACATGGAAATGAATTTAGGTAAGACCTTTGCTGTCTCACTGAGTTCCTAACCATATATTTCACACAATGCACAATGCAGAAAGGAAGCCTTTGTCCTGTACAAAGGGAAACAAAAATATTTGGAATACAGAGCACATCCTCAAAAACCCGATCCATCAACACAATTATCCCTGCTTTTTTTTTTTTTTTTCCCTTTGCCTGAGCTTTGTTCTACAAATAGCATCCTGATTCCTCTGGGGAAATTCACCAGCTTCAGTTTGAATTGGGGTACACAGAACAAGAATTTTTCCTGAAGTACTGATTGCCCACTGCTTCCTTACCCTTCAAAAAAGATTGCATTCTGACCTTTTCTCTAGATGGAGGCAGAGCAGTCTGGTCCCAGCTCTCCGTCTCTGAGTGGCAGTGTGGCAGGATGGGCGAGTGGAAAGGGTGCTTGGGAGATCAGAACTGGGGCTTCTAGTCCTTGCACTGTTCCGTTGAGGGTGTCAACTCCCCTCTATTGGCTGGGCTGTGTCAGTTCTCAGTTTCACTCATCTCAGACAATCCAAGGCCCTCCAATTCTTTTGCCTGGGGGCTTTGTGTGCCTTTGCCTTTACATTCATGTCTACGAGCAACCTTCTCTACTCCCCTCACTCCAGAAGAGGAAATGTTGCATGGTAGCTGCATCAATCAATGTGTAAATGAACTGTTTCATGAAGTTTTCTTTTCTTTTCTTTTTTTTTTTTTGAAAGTCTTCATTGCTCACATAAAATGCTAACAATGATCAGAACACTTAGAGGACACCAAGTAGAGCTGATTAGAGAAGGAAATGTCGTGCGGTCCTTAAAAAGTGTCTGAGTATACCCATGGTGCCAAGCTCTGGGATCACTGACCAATCAAGATCTGCCCTGTCATTGAGGGACATATGCTCTAAGGTGGAGATGAGCCCGTATGCCAATTATGGCACCATGAAATGCATGTTGGAGCAGAGGATGGAGGAATAGAAAACTCAGCTTGAGAGAAGATGTAAAGGTGGTCAACTGAGAGTGATGGGTTTGAACAGGAGCTAAGTAGGTGCAGCTGTCATCTGAGGTCTAAATGAGGAATGAAAGTCAAGGCCTTGAATATTAAGCTGAGATGTTTGGGTTTTATCTGAAAGACAAAGCAATTTCGAGTGGTGTTAAGAGAAGGAATGCAGAGGTGTCCTAGTTTGAGTTTTCTCTGAAAATTAAGATGAGGATTTGTGTGTGTGTGTGTGTGTATGTGTGTGTGTGTGTGTGATTTGTTTGGAAGGTGATCCCAGGAAATGTACCAGACGGGGTGTGTAAAAGTGACACAAAGAAAGAAGGACAGCAGAAACAATATATGTCATTGAGCTGGTAATTGTCATGAGCCAGGCAGTCTCAGATTTGCTGAGGGTCCTTTAATGGAACTGAGTAGAATTGCCCCACTGAAGAATGGGAGCCAGGGACATTTAGGTACTGACTCTCATCCTTAATTGGTTGAATGTCGAATTCAGAGCCAAAAATTTCTTGTACTTGGGGCAGCATCTACCCATGGGGTTAGGGGGCTGTTGTAATTTTGGAGCAAGCCCAAAGATAGAAAAACAGAACGACATCTCAATGTGATCTTGAGGTGGAACATTGGAATAGGTACATGGATCTGTCCATCAAAGCTGCCCCTGGCTCAGCTGCCCGTGGGGGATGTGAGGCATCTGATGTACAAACGGTCAGGTTTATTGTTTTGGATGTCACTTTGGTCTCAGTGAGGTGCATGGATTGGAAAGGGCAAGACTGTTGAAGACAAGCTTGCTTTATAGAAGAAATTCTCTGGTCTCATGAAACCTATATGATTTGCATATTTCTTGGCAAGTTTGGTGCTTCGATAGGACAATGCAGAGCAGTAGTAGGAATAGTTCAATCCAGGAAGAAGGCAAATGTGTGAAGGTAAAGTTAGCCTAATCTACCTTAAATCATGTTTTTCTCTCATCTCATTGAGTCTTGAAACTTTTATCCTTGAAGGTATTCAGCAACAAGATAAGTGGGGTCAGATACCAAGGAAGCAATTACAATTTTGACTATCCCCCCTTTTCTAGAACCTTTGGAAGGCAGGTAAATATTTATGGAATTATAAAAACTCTTAGTTTTAGAGTTGAAGCTTCTATCTTACTGCCGTGGTACAATCAGGCACTCACCTTGTTGGGGGGGAAATTAAAGATTAAATCAGAGCTTTCAAATATCCTGTGGGGTATATTGCTATAAATGTGGATCCATATCAGATGCCTTTGGTCTTGAGAAAGAAAGGTTACTCATATTTTATTTTTCATGTGGAGGAATAACATCAAGACCCGACAGAGCTTTGTCCTTCCTATTTCCAGAGTCTTCCATGTAATTGAGGTGATTCTTTTGCATTTTCTACCTGCTGTTTGGAGGAAATAGCTCCTCATCACTTTGAAAAGCATCTTTCCTTAGAATCCATGACACAGAAATCCTTTGCCATTCCCTGGTTACAAAAATGGTGTAAAACTCAGGAAAAGCAGGGTCAACACGACAATTAGTAAATTTTCCCTGGAAGTGCTTAGGCCATGACTGAGACTGGATAGAGCGTAATCCTGTTTCCTGCAGCTAAGTTGTAAAAGTATCTGTAATTACAGGTGTGTTCTCTGAGCCATCCTTACATGTAAATGACACCTGTCTGCATTTTATGCTCTGCCTTTTCTGTCTCTTCAGAACATTTAATACACGTGGACCTACAGTGTGGACTACCATTGATACCAAAGGACTGTGTCTGACCTCCTTCTCTCTGGGTGACTTCTCCCTTATGTGGTGATCATTTTTAGAGTCTTTTCTCTGTGGACAGCTGGTCTAATCATCCTAGATCAATAATCCCAGTCTGTGTTGATGGAATAAAGCACTCGGGGTCTCCTTTCAAAGAGATTTTCATGGTATTTTAAGCAGTGCATATAGTAAGTGCTTGATAAACATTTGTTGAATAAAGAAATGAATGAATGGGATAAAGGGAGATGCCAGTCACTGGCAAAGATGGCATTAATATATTAATGGTGGTTAGAACAAGCTAAATAATTTGTAGGATCAGTGCAAAATGAAAACGCAGGGCCCTTCATTCAAAAATCTATGAAGACACTGAGTGCTGTTGTGTAAGTTTGTAATCCCAGTAGCTTGGGAGGCAGAGACTGGAGGATTGCAAGTTCAAAGCCAGCCTCAGCAATTTAGCAAGGCCCTCAACAATTTAGTGAGACCTTGCCTCAAAATAGAAAATAAATAAAAAATGGATGAGGATTTGGTTCAGTGGCTGAGTGTCCTTGGCTTCAATCCCCCAATGTCCCCCACCCCCAACAACAAAAATCTATCAAGAAATTTAGCTCAGTGACAGCAGAGCATGAACCACACCCAGGCACCTTCTAAATGAAAAGTCCTTTGTGAACATGTGGTTGGAAATCCACAAAGCTGGTCTCAATGTTGATTATCTTTGAGGACTGGAATTGTGGCGTAAATACTCCATATTTTAAAAATTCTACAATGTGAATAATTTTAATAATGAGAGAAGAAGTTATTTTTAACTAAACCTACAGAACATGAGCAGCTGGGTGTATGCTGGGCCAGGAGGTGGGAGATCTGGATTTGAATCTTGATTCTCATGCCATGTAATCCTGAGGGAGTCTGGGGCAGCCTCGATTTTCTCCCCAGTATAATTACTGGGATGGTGAGGAAGAGGTCCCAGGCCTCTGAAAGCCCTGTGATTTCCTGGGTGCTAAAACAATCACCAAGAAATCCTGCCAGGAGAGATTCTTGGATGCAAAGTTAGAAGACAGTGTTGGGCAAAGTCTGCCAAGATTTCCTCCAGGTTGCCCTGGGAAACATCCTGGCCAGACTGTCAGGAGCAAAACCCTCTGCCTCTCTGCAGAAGCTGCAGGTCTCCAGGGGTATGTCGCTTTGTGTGCTTCTCCGCAGAGCAGAAGAACCAGGCGGCCCTGTGTCATTCGAACCCAACTCTGCAGCCCAGGGTGGGGGCTCGCAGGGAGGGGAGCGGTCCCCTGTTTTCTTACAGCAATTGCATGAAGACTACAAATATTTGAGCTGATTGTACTCGCTTACATGAAGCAATGAATCATCTCGTGATGAGAGGCCTGAAATATGCCGGGATGAAATTAACGTCAATTGAAACAGAAAATGGATTCCAGCTCCCACCACAGTGAGCTTCAGGAGACGGCCTCTGAGCGGGGAGCCGCTGCTGCTATTCTTAGTGGCAAAAAAGCCCGGGCCACCGCTATTGCTTTTTCTATTTTTATTTTTCATAAAAAGCTTCCTTTCAGTTCCTCCTATGGGGGAACCTTCTAATCAGGAACTTTGTCTGGTTCGGGCTCCTTCTTGACTTCTTGGCTCTCTGGGGATTTAAAAAAAATATATATATATATATATATATATATATAAAGAAGAAAATGAGTGTGGACATTGAGAGTCTAAAGGAGAAGAAAAATTAAGAACGTCTTCCCCAAAAAGCAACATGCAGTTCCCATTTCTCCTAAATGCTAGCTGAAGCAGCGCTTAATGACTGTGTACTGTGGTTTCGGGGAGGGTGGTGAAACGATTTTCAAATATTAAGCAGTGTTCCCTTCATTCCTCCTCTCTCTTCTTCCAGTCATCCATTTCGTGACTGGCTTTTGAATTTTAAAAATGTATATGCCTTGCAGGAAGCAGAAGGAACCCAGGCCTGCAGGTAGATTGGGGAGGATACATGGAGGCTTTGGGCTAGATCTCTTATTGTAGAATCAGAATTGCACCCGGCTCTGTGGGACATGCTTGTAATCCCAGCGGCGCGGGAGGCTGAGGCAAGAGGATCGCAAGTTCAAAGCCAGCCTCAGCAACTTAGTGAGGCCCTAAGCAACTTAGTGAGACCCTGTCTCAAAAAAATGGGGGGGGGCGTGGTGGTGGTGCTGGTGGGTGATGTGGCTCAGTGATTTGGTACCTGGTACCAAAACAAACAAACAAACCAAATAAAAGGAATTTTCTAGGCCAAGGAAAGAAGACCTAGAGGTAAATGGACACAAGCTGACGTGCTATGCTGGTGGTAGTTTGAGAAAATCTTGGGGCTCCAGAAGTCCAACTGGGAGACCCCCAGCAGGTATTCTGACACTTGCTGCTACCAGTGTTGTTCCTGAGATCTGGGCTTGGCTCCCATGCCCTTCCCTTGCTAATGACTATTCACAAACCTCCACTGTCCTGCTGACCTGCCCTGCCACCTGCTAGGGCACCTGGGTGATGCAAGTCAGACCAGAGTCAGCCCATATTCTCCTGGCAGGGACGCCAGCTCTGGGAGTCAGAGGGACCCAAAGGGCTAGCACTTAACTTTGCTGAGCTGTAATTGTCTAGGAAGTGAAATGGGGATAATGCAATGGACTCGACAAGGTGGGAGGCCACACTGAATTATAAAACAGAAAAAGCTCTTAGCTCCTGCTTGTCATGTGGTTGCCAGCTGGGTTAAGGTAAGTGTCTGATGCTGTAATGAGCATCCCAGCAGACGTCCCTGCGCTCTGGCCTGCATGCCAGAGTGCCACAGTCTCAATCAAGGCTTATTCTGATTCTACCCAGCATCACTTGAGAGTGGAATCCACTTAAGTGAAGAGGTCTAGCTACGGGCAGAAACCATGACAATTTTTTTTTTTTTTTTTTGCAATGTGATATATCTGAGAAGCATGAAAACCTGATCTCTGAAAGAAGGGCGGGTCTCAGCTTTCTGGACTGGCTTGGGGTGGTGTTTAGGGGATCAACTCCCTGGGTTTGAGCCTAAAACTGACACTCAAGAGCTATGGCAACGGCTCACATTTTGTAGCCTTCGTGACTCAGTAAACTGAGGATAATAATAGCACTCTAACTCACAGGTTGTTGGGAGGATCACATGGATCAATGCCTGTAAAATGCCTAGGTGAATGTCTAAGCACATGGGGCAGAATTCAGGAAGGGTGGCCACGTCCATAGTTCTAACTCCAGTATCTGTCCCTTCTCCACCTCTGTTTGGGTTTGGCTTACTGATCTAATTGGATTCTCCAGAGGGCAGAGATGAAGGCTTTTCTTTGGCTTCTGTAAGAAAGAGGGCTTTCTTCATGGGATCTTGGACCTAGATGTGGACCTAGATAGCCATATGGGGTTGCTCTGGAGAGGGGTCCAGTCTGGACCCAGCCTCTTCTTCCCACCTCTTGGCTCTTTGGCTTCCTCACCTTCTCCTCTGCCTCTCCACATCTCCTACCTCAGCTCTTGGTTTCTCCACATGTCTCCGTATGTCTTCTTCCATCTTCAAGCGCTCCATGAGGTGCCCTCCAGAAGCAGCTCTTTAAATAAGGATTCAAATGCAAGTGGTTATTTGGGAGGTGATTTCAGGAAATGCTAGAAAGTGGGTGGATATGGGAGGGAAGGAGAAGCAAGAAGCAAATGAATGGTGTTTTAACAAGCAAGTGACCACTCTGGGCAACTGGAGCCCAATCCCTTTTTGGGAACCTGAGGCACTGGTGTAGAGAAAGTGTCTCCAAGGCCATCTACCAGGGATAAGAGAGCTGGGGTATTTATGTACCAGATCCCGATAGTCATTTTCCAGGGCTGCTTGCGAGGACGCTTCCCTTGTCCTCCACACATTGACCAACTAAGTTCTTGCAGCTAGAGTAGCAGATATTTGCAGAGAGAAGCTTTTAGTACATAGAGGTGGGGACCTATGGGGCCTGGGAGGGGTCAAACAGAGTCCTTGCTGTGACCCTTCACTCCTAACCTAAGGCTTCTCTGTTATGCAATTTCCACTGGGAAGAATGGGGGGAGGGGAGAGAGAAAGTGAGGATGAAGTAAAGAGCAAGAGAAAGAGGGCAGGTTGGAAGGGAGCAGAGAGGAAGGAGGAGAGAACAACAGGAGTGAACTAGAATCCAGGAGGCTCCTGCCCTGGTACCTCTTTGGTCTGGTCAGCTCTGGCCAGCAAGGAGGGATTCTGTGTTCCATGAGGATCGATGGGGGGGGGCAGTGGCTTATGGGGTGCCTACCATTCCTTCCAGATATCATTCAGATGATTTCCTATGGGCTGGGGAGAGAGAATGAGGGCTTTTTTTTTTTCCTGAGAGCTGGAGGAGAGGGGTGAAATCAGATGGTCTCGGTCTCCTTCCTACTTTGCCGGCATCTGCATCCGCTCGCCATGCTCCACTTCTTCCTCTCTGACAGCTGAGGTGCTGAAAAGTCCCACAGTGCCAGATGAAGCCCTGGGACAGGGGCCAGTTGTTTCACCTTGAAACAAGCCTTGTCTTGGCTGTGTTGCCATCATGAGAGAAGCCACACATGGCCACACTGTCAACGAGTTCATTGGCAAAGGGAGAGGAAGGGACAGTTTCACCCAATGACATTTTTCTTCCTTCAGGATGAATCCCAGAGAGGAATAGCAGGATATCTCGGCCCAGATTCCACCAGAAGACAAACACATCAGGACTTAATACTTGGGAAGCAGAATCATTTTGAAGATTCCTTGGGAGGGGGTTATCTGGAAGGGGATTGTCAAATGGACGGGGGCACCTGAGTCACCTGGTGACTTTGCTAAGAGGCAGACTCTGATTCCATGGCTCTTGGATGGAGCCAGGGAATCTGTGTTTCCTAACAAGCTCCAAGATGTTGCCCATGAGGCCAGTCCAAAGACTTGGAGTAAGTGGAAGGGCATGGCCTCTAGATTTAGACACACCTGGATTCCAGCTGGCTCCAGCGGTGGGGAGTGGGCAAGTGACTTAATTTGCCTGAATTTGGTCTCTGATATGGAGAATGATGAGCAGAATTCTTATCTCTCAGGGTTGATGTGAAGGTTGATGGTACAGGATGTGTCAGTGACCACACACTGTAGTTAAGGCATGATTGGCACCTGGTCATCCTGCCCCTGCTCTGCCCATTGGGCATTTCCCCCTGGAACCCATTTCCTAACTTCTGACTCATTTTAAGTCTGGCCGTGTTCCCGTACCCTCCTGCCTGCTCTTTTGAGTTCACAAACGCTCCTGGGCTTGAGTTGCAAGTGCTACGTCTCCAGATAGTCTTGCCCAAGCGACAACCTCTTTCTAGGTCTCAGTTTCCATATACGTACAATGCTGAGTCTAGGCCAAAGAAGTTCTTCTAGATGTTTCTCCTGCACTGGGCTCAGCCACAACAGTCCAACATTGTTATTATTTTTTTCTCTCAGTTCTTTCGATCAATTTTCCTTTCCTTTGTCACAGACCATTTGCTCCATTTCCTGCCCTACTTCCAGATTCTACAGAAGTAGGCATGTCAGGTTCACATAAAATTGTGCCTGCTGGAGTTGTGTGGTGTGCAGCCTGCACAACTGTACATTGGAAGCTTGCATCACTATATATTGGAGCCTTCATGGACCTACCACTTTGAACTCCATGATCCTGTGATTTTAGTTCCAAGTTCTTTCAATCCCATATCTTTCCCCCAGTCCTAAAACTCTTGTGTGGACCAAGCTTCTGGCTTCTCCCCAAAGAATTGGAGTCCCAGAGCAAAGCTGTGGGGAGGTCCAGATAACAAAAAGAGGTGGGGTAAAATTTCAGTGCACATGAAAGCAGATGTGAGAACCAGCACTAAGTACTGTAAGCCTTTTCTTGGGCTCTATACCTCAGGCTTAAACTTACAGCTCCATAACTTAGTAAATATTAAAATTTAATACTCTTCAGAAAACCATCTTGCTCAGCCTAGAAATAATAGCCTCATAAACCAATTTTGGTCACTAAGTAACAAAGTCCAGTTGTTTAATAATCGCTTGTCTTTGTGGCACCCCTGGTATGGAAGCACCTGTCAACTGGACCTCTATTGGCCAGTCAGTGAAGCCAGTTCCTCTTGATAGAATCCATTCAATAGCTCTGTTTCTAGAAGAGCTCTCTCCCCATCAATGGGCTCAACATTATCATTCATGTTTTGATAATCATGATTCACCATTCATGTGTCAATGCCATTGTTCTTACTAGCAAGGATTCCATGATCATTCATTTTATTCCATGCTGGGGTTGCATCCATGAGAACTGATAAAGAAACAGAAATGTATGGTATTTTTTCATCTAAAGAAATATTCCGTGGACCATGGGGATAAGGGAAGAACTGTAGTCTGTGAATGGAAGTGTGAACGGCACAGGTATCCTGGTCTCCACTGTATAAAATTAAAGCAGAAAACATACAGCAAGTGTGTCCTGTTGTCCTGGAGCCTGAGAGAGCCAATTCTGTTGTTTCTTCTGAGCTCTGCTTTCAGATTCACCAGGTTAGTGTGCTGACATTGGCAATGGTGACAGCCTTTCACCATGACAATTGCCCAATGTCACAAATCCAGGATTTTTCTCTTTTTAGTGAGTAGCTATTAAATATTTACCTGCATCCCCCTGCAAATGGGGCCAACCTTCCCTCCTCTCATCCAAAGCCAATCTCAGTAATGGATGTTAGCACATTTCCCCTCTTGGAGCACACAGGGGGCTCAGCATCTTTTTCAGAATACATTGTCCACGCAGCATTTGCCAATGAGTTGGTGTTAGCTCATGGAATAAAACTCACTCAATAAAATCTACTTACTTGGTCTAGTGTGTCCTTCATTGGACCTCCAAATGGGATACGACACTAGATCTTCAAATTTGAATTTTTAAAAAAGCCTTCAAAATGCCCCCCAAACTATTTTTAGAGCATATTGGAATAACCAACTTCTTATTGGCAAAGTAAAAACACAAAGTAAGGTAAGACAATAGCAATGAAGGGTCTTCCATTTTCTGCCATCGTAATCATTCCATTCAGAAGGACATTTTAACAGCTTCCCCCAGATATCCTAAGTGTATGATCTCAGAACAAAGGCGACACTGGGAGAGTAAATAAGTACCTTTTCATTTTTCTCATTTGCTGCATTCCAATGTCATTGTTCTCCTGGATGAGAATCAAGTCCATGGATAAGTGTTTGGGAACAAGGAGCTTTCAGAGTTCAGAGGATGTCGCCTGAGTCAACTCATGCATTGTCTGCTCTCCTTACTTCCCAGGGTTACAGAGAAGATTGACTATGACGACATACATGAACACACTCAGAAGCATGACGAGATTTGCAGTTTGACTGTCTTGTTGTTCTTCAACCACCTTTCTTCATTGCCACCACTTTCTCTCTAGCTTAATTTGCAAAACTAGAGTATTGCCCCTGCGTTAGTTATTTTTTAAAAATGCAGACTATAATTAAATCTTGATCTTTTTATAGTATGTTTGGTGAGACCTGGACCCATGAGATGGATCTGTTTATATAATTGGGCTATTTATACTATTAGGAATGGATTCATTCCCTTGTTTGTTTACACAGCTGATCTTTCTGAGGCATGTGACCAGTACCTCTCTTCCCTTCCCTTCCCGGTGTCCTTTCCTCTGCTCTGATTCCTGCCAAGTGGCAGCTTGGGCTTCCAGACTAGAAGGCAAATCTGCCCAGGCCTCCCCTTCCTGAAGTCCATAGCACCCTGCCTTATCCACATGGGGGGAAGCCAAATTGCACATGTGACGTGTAAGACCCTTCATAACTTAGTCATCCCCAACAAGCTAGTGGGGAAGAGTATTTGCTCTTGTGAGAAGGAAAAAAAGCCATGTGTCTTAGAAAGAAGGCACAGAGGGCTGAGTCTGGGTAAGTGAGGCTGCCAAGGTGACTTGTAGAAGGTTCCTGAAAGATCTAGAATGCTCTGTCTGGAGTTTTAGAATTCATCCTGAACAGCAGAGACAATTTGGAGCAAGAGGCCAGGAACGCAGGCTCTCCTATAACAAAGAACATTCAAAGCTGACACAGAACATAGAAAAATGGGCTGGGGCTTCTGGAGTCAGGTAGACCAGTTGTCCCCTGTTGACATGGTCCATGCAATGGGGATGATGAGGATGCAATCTAAAGTGAGGTGTTGGGAGCAGAGGAGGAAGTTGGGGGCTGGTGTTTAATCTACAGTTCTGTGCATAGAGTACAAGTGTATTCCTGGAAACAGCTTCAAGACATTAGGAACAGATGTTCCTTTGCAGGATGTGGTAGATGAGGCAATCAGGTGTGTTGTTAGGGAGGCCTGAGATGTAAATTGGTACCACTCTGAAAAATCATCCATGGAGTCCGACTGTGCAGGTTAACATGTTGCTAATTTCATTGGGAACAAACAGCCATGTCTAAGTGGCACACATCCTGGGGGTTTGCAGGTTTGGAACATATTTTGATGTTTCCCTTTGCCTGCTATCCATTAGGAGAATGTAACTCTTATAAAAGGGTTCCTGTTGCTTAGAACATTTTTCATTAGCACAAATTTGTTTCAAAATTGATGGTAAATTATATTGCATTTTGTTTAAAAGAACTTTCTGAATTAAAATATAGAGCTGGGGTATGCAATTCTCAATGTTAAGCAGAAGTCGAGCTACCTGCAATTATGGACACATTCTTCTCCAGGTGTATAGGTGTAGTCACGTACGCAAAGGATTTTAGTGATGGAAGTTGCTTTATAGAATATTTAAGTTCAGCATTTCCAAAATAGACATGAAAACACAGAGAGGGAAAGAAAATTGCCTGAGGTCACAGAGTGAGTTAATCACAAAACGGGAACTGGTTTTGGTATCCTGATGTAGTTTTTTGATGAGATTGAAGGAAACATATGTTTTTGAATTTCTATTTCACACAACATCCCAAAGTTCTTTCTCTACAGAATGATGATGTTAAAAGAACTTTGCATCAGACTCCAGAACAAATCTAAAGAGAAAACATGTCTGAAGATGTATAACACAATGTCTAGTTCATGATGGAAGATTCTAGAAAGGGCAGTTCAGCCACCCTTTTCAATGTCGTTCAAGTGGGCAGCCCATCACAATCCTACTTTCTTCTGGTCAGATCTAGTTTCATGAAGCCTGTTGTAGCTGGCTTCACGGTATCCTAACCAGGTGAGCAGTGAATGAATTCTAAGAGCAAACCTGACACTATATAGTCCTCCCCAACTGAACATTCCTTGCCAAATTCTGCTGATTTGGGCTCCTAGAAATCTCTGGGATATATCCCACCCACTCAACCCCACTGAAGCTATCCTATTCCAAGCCCAAGTCCCACTCCTTGAGAGCATTGTAATACCTTCCTTTTCAATCTATCTCCCTCCCTGTTTGACAAAATCTGCAGTCTAGTACCCACCCAAGCAGCCAGGTTTAATTTTTTTAAAAAACCTGGATCTAATCATGTAGACCTAATATTCCAACCAAGAACCTCACCTTGGCCTTGGGTCTGGGTGGTCTGGTCCACCCCGATCCCCAGCTTCCCTCCAGTCCCCATCTGTCTCTCCTTTCCAGCTATGGGTTTCCCTTTGGTCCTTTAGATTTTCCAAGTTTCCTCCTGCTACAGGCCTTTTGCACACACATGTGCCCTGCTCAGCCCACCAAACTTCCTTTGGCTATTTAATGGCGACTCTTTGTTTAGACCTCAAAAATGACTCTTTTCCTCATGTAAATCTTTTCCTGATTCTCAGGCAAGTCAGTGTCCCTTATTATTTACTCACATGGTACCCTATGTTCAGTCATGGTGCTTACTGAAGCCGTAACTGCAGAGTTACTTGTGTATTGTTTGGAGTTGTGGTTTGCATACGAAATGTCCCCCCAAACACTCCTATGTTAATTCAGGAATATTCAGAGGTAATTGACTGGTTAGTGAGAACTGTAACCTAATCAGTCCATCCTAGTCTGAATGGATTACCTGGATGGTAAGTGTAGGCAGGTGGGGTATGTCTGGAGGAAGTGAGTCATTAGGGCAATGCCCTGGAGGTTCATATGCCCTTTGATCCCTTTCCCTTACCTCTCTTTCTCTGTTTCCTGGCCACCAAGAAATGACCAGCATTTCTATGCCATGCCCTTCCGCCATGATGTTCTGCCTCACCTTGGACCCACAGCAGTGGACTTGGTTTTCCATGGGCTAAACCTATATAACCGTGAACCAAAATACACCTTCCCTGCTCTCAGTTGTTCTCATCAGGTATTCTGGTCACAGTAATGCAAAGCTGACTAACACATTTGGTTAGTGCCATGCCTCTCTCCCTATCTAGGTCATGAATTATAGAAGGGAATCACTTATGTTGTGTGTTGTTGATTAACACAGTATCATTAAAACCCATCTCAGTGAAAGGTGCTCAGTAAGTACTGTTGAACAAGTGTCTTCATAAGACAAACACACCCTGGATAAAAAAGTTCCAATGGCTTGGTTTTGCTTATGATCAGAGCATATTTCTGTGAGTTCAAATCAGTTGATATCATTAATTCCAGTAAATGTTACCAAAATGAGGGATTTGGGCTGATATACTGTCTCATAAATGTGCTTGGCACTCTGCAACAACCTCTGGGGTCTATGAATCTTTGCAGTTTCTGCTTTACAGGTGAGTTGATATTATAATCTTATTTATACCTCTTGCTTCCATTTATCTTCCATTTCCTGTTCCTTTGGCAGGCAGGAGGGAGGCAGCTGTTGGATCCAGGCAGAGTCTATCCCGAGGCCTCATGATGAGTTGAATAATCCGGAGTGAGACGAGCTGGAGGATGAATGCAGGCTGTGACAGCTCAGCAAGCCGAGCTCTAACCAGGAACATGCAGAATGGAGATGGAAACAAAGCAAAACAATAAACAAAAGCCAAGCCAAGAGGATCCAAAGCAAGACAGACTCTGGAGAAGGGTTGGCAGCAACAGCAGGGGCAGAAACCAAGTAGATGCACGCATTGCAACGAGAGTAGGAAAACCTAAAGCCCAGAGGTGGGTCTTCTTTTGTCGCATGTATTGAGGGCTGGTGGGTGGATCAGTTTGGTGGAAAAGTAGGATCAGCCAGTGAACAATCTGCAGTCCCCATCTTCTCATCATGATTTAATTCCCATTCAACTCATCTCATTGCATCCTGGCTCTGTTCCTCCAATTAGTCTCTTTCTGTTTAACAACTAATTATTGTTCTGGTGTCTTCTAAGCGTGTTATGGATACAGTCATGGGGATACGCTCTGAAAAATGCATAATCAGAGGATTTTTGCCACTGTGTGAACATTATAGAATGTGCTAACCCAAACTGAGATGGCTATGACATCACTAAATGACATCACCTTATGGGACCTCCAACACATAGATGCTCTGTCATTGACCAAAATATGATCATTTGGTACAGGAGTGTATGATTGCTTACAGAACATATAGTGCCTCTCACCTCAAAGAACTTGTACTCTTTTTTGTGGAAATAAAAGAGTGTATAGGAAGAATTTTTTAAAAAATATTTTCCATATTTAAAATATTAAGCAAGTCATTCCTCAGATTTAAACTTAAAGACAGGAGGATAAATGTAATTAAGAACAAAACACTTTCAATTACTTAAGAGAACAGCCAATCACTTGCCAGTCTCAGAGGAGCCACACCTGTTATTAAAGAGAAGGCAGTGGTGTGTGTCACCCTGAGGAGGGCAGATGTGAAGCTGGCAGGAGATGCCCCAAACTCACTGCATGTTGTCCATAGCTATGGAAATGCCAGGCGCTGACCAGAGCGTCAGGAACAGGCCTCTGTGGGGGTTCTTCAAAACTCCTCACCGTATCAGTTCCTCTTGTTCCGCTCTGCTCTCCCAGGATGCACTGTAATCAGGAGCAGCAAGATATAGGTGGAGGTCTTTTGTGTCTTGGTGTGGGTGGTCCCTTAACACAGGGTGGTAAGGGTGGTGGCAGCAACCTCCTTCTGGGATTTAGTCCAGTAGGCAAGGGCAGAGATTAGAAAAGGAGAGTGTTAGCAAAAGTGCTCTCTGAAAGTGCTCCTAGGTAGAACATCTGAGGATAAACCATATGCTTTAGCTATATGAGGACCTACATTCTCCTTCTCAAAGAGAACAAGGAAAAGGAAGGAAATGGGGGCAGTGGCTATAATTAGAGATGGTGGCAATAATTTCTAAGAGGCTCACAGTGTCTTTCCATGCCACCTCCAACCTTTGAAGACCTGTGCAGAGATCAATGCCTTCTAGACACTGAATATCAGTCCAGTAGTTGAATACTTTCAACATATTTTCCAGCTTGAGATGAGAGAGAGAGAGAGAGAGAGAGAGAGAGAGAGAGAGAGAGAGATATTTTCCAGTATCCATTGAGGGGGCCAGGAATAATGCGTATATCCTATCTGTGCCCATACCAGTCTGTCCTGCATAGGATGGACATTCCAAAAGATTTGTTAAATGAATGAGTTAATGAATAAATGAATGAAGAAAATTTCTTTCCACTGATAAAAGATATACTTTCTATGTAGTTATTCATATTAAAAATCATATCACTAATTTTTTTCAGAAACCATTCTTATCTACATATGCAATCAGTCTAATATCTTTCACTTTCAGGAAAAAGCAAAAAATTCAATCTTGACCCCTCAATACCATATTCACCCTCAGTTACAATCTGGCCTCCTGTTGTTTTAAAATTCGTCTCTGTGGTCTTAACTTATTGACTTCCCAGTCTCTACTCAGCCCCCTTCAAGAGATGTCAGGCCCCTTCTAATCTGAAGCTACACTTTTTGAGGTCACCAATAGGTCCGTGTGGCTAACTCCAACAAATCTCTCTTTCTTCTTCCCACTGACTCTCTGTGGTGTTTGTGAAGTTACCCACAAATGCACACCTGAGATCCTCCCTTTTCTTGGCCTTCATGACCTTCCTGTGCTATGACTCCGACATTTTTAATCCTAAATCTGCTATTTCTCAAGTGTGTCTTTTCAACATTCACACTCATTTGAGTAATTCATACTTTAAACCTAACATGTTGGGAACAAAACTGTCGCCATCTATTCACTCCAGACAGCTACATGTCGTCCACGTCTCTCTAGGTGTTCAAACTAAAGACACACAGATTCCTCTTTACATTTTCTCATCTATTCTTTGGTGGGTTCCCACTTATTTATAATAAAATACAAACTATTCACTATGGCTTAGATTTTAACATGGAATACTGCAAGTAGGGAGGAGTGGATGGATAAACGGGACAAGAGATGGGAAGAGAGATGATGTGGGCCAAATGGCACACACCAAGTTCAAGGGGCCCTGGAAAATGTAAGTAAAAAATAAACTACCTTGGTGTCCAAGATTTATGGGTGAGGTGGGGACAAGAAAGAATCCAGGAAATAATTGTTCTTATTCTAATGCAAGTTACAGGGGCTTTTTTTTCCAGGGCTATATTTCTGAAAGGGGCAGAAACTCAGCTGATTTTGGCAGACATGTGTCACGGTCACTCTTCTTTTCTCCCTTTCCCATAGCAGGCATTGGAAGCCATCCAGGAAGCCATCAAAATCAAATGGGCTTGGCGTAGCCGAGACAGAACAGATGTGTCTATCAGTGACCAGACAGAACTGGGAGAAAATCTCAGAACTTGAGTGGTGGGGTGGGTGGTGGTGAATGTAGAAGGGTCAAGGTCTTAGCTGCTCTGGATGGTTTTAAGATCTGAGATTCAGGTCACTATGTACCCTGTCCTGTCTTTATCCCTGGGCAGTCATTAAAAGGCAAAACTTATTTCAGACTCTTGTTGGGTTTTTAAGATATTCCTGTGACATTAATCAGAATACCTGGATCTTGCTGTTTGAAGGTCTGGCATGGTCAGAATTTTTATCCCAGCAGGTAGAATAAGGAACTGGGTGGCAGGAGGATGAAGTAGATAGTTCCTACCTTAGTTTGTTGAGGATGCTACAGAGTACCATAGATTGGGTGCCTTATAAACACCACAAAAATATTTCTTATGCTTCTAGATGCTGGGAATTCCCACATCAAGCCATTGTCAGACTCTGTATCTTATAAAGCTCTGCTTCCTTATAAACAACTTTCTTCTCAATTTAAGTCCCCATGGCCGAAGGATAAGTGTCACTGTCACCTTGAGGAAGAGGAGCTCAATATGCAGATTTTAGGGGGACTGCAGCACTCCTAAATTCCACTCATTTTTTAACTCATGTGCTCACCAATGTGTGAAGCGGAAAAGAGAAGGTGTCCTGGGGTCCTTATAATTTGCTCTTCATGTTTTGAAGCCCCTGTGTTTTACCTGAACTCAATGCGGAGCTCCCATCCTCTGCAAATCTCCACACCCAGGCAGCACACACTCACTTTCTTTTTTGCAGGGAAGACTGACAAAGACTTGTCCTAACTCAGTGCCTTCCTTCTGCTGTGGCCACCGTTCCCTACTGGGAGTTTTGAATGTCTTAGCAGCAGAAAGAATGAAATGGAATGGTGTAAATGAATGTGCCATTGCAAACGCCCCACTTTTTAAATTTATGATTTGAGATCACATTGTGCTGCATTCTGCCAAGTCACAGAGTGACTTGTGATTAACACATTCTGGTGATGATTTTGCAGAACCCAAATGATATTTGAATGGAGCGGCACAGACGTCAGATCTGGAGACCCCCTGGGAGGCCTCCATTCAGTACAATTGTTTATTCACTCATCCTTATTAGGGAGGGGGCCTGACTTCACCTGGCTGTGTCCTTTACGGTGGGCCTACTGGGGCCTCACAATCTCCTTTTCTCTATTGCCTCAGGCCCTTTTGAAATAATCACAGTAATGATGATGGGGTGAGCATTTATTGAGTGCTTACATAGGGCAGGCAATGTGCTTATAGGCTTCATCTCATTCATTGCATTTAATATAACAGCCCTACATAGGTAGCTTTTATTACTTTCAGCTTCTAAAAGAGGAAACTGAAGTTCTGAGAGGTTAATTGACTTCTTTGAGATTAGCTATGGTGGTGGAACTGGATGCAACCCCACATCTGTCAAATTCCAAGAGGTTACAGGAAGAGTTGTTGAGTTGATAAGACCTATGCAAAATGTGCCCCTTGGAGGAGGGGTGGAAGACTGGGGACTTTGGCCTTGCAGAAGAGGCCATCTAAGGTCTGGCCCAGGGGTGCATCTGTGTGTCTGTGACTCCATGTCATTGAAGGACAGATCTCAGGTCAATATTCTGAAGTCATTTTCTCATGAAGGGAATGAGCTGAACGAGGATGTACCTTCTGCACTAGGGGTACCGGAGGGGTTGGGTTGCATATTTGCTAGATCACCTTCCAATGCTTACCTTCTATATTCTGTTCCATGTCACAGTTCTATTCTAGAGGTCACAAGATATCTGCATTCAACTAAATCTTCACATGGAAATTGATTTTTTTTTTCCACATCTTGTACATCATCTCCATCTTGATGAGATCATAGTGCTATCTTCCTGCTGATTTAGTCACTATCGTTTTTATTTGTGATGGTAGCTGAGGGGACTATATAATGAATTTGAAATCCATAAGGTTCTCTCTAAGAATGATGTTGATTCTGGGTATGTTCCCAAATTTGAGCTCCATTTCCTCCTATTCATTTAATGTAAAAATTAGGAGTTTCAACAACTGAATAGAATGGAGTTGACTTAAATCCTGGACCCTGACACTTAGTTGTGTGAGCCTGAGCAAGTTGTGTTATTTCCATTAGTCTGTTTACTTACCTATAAAATGAAAATTGCAGTGCCTAACCCATGTGTTTCTGTACGAATAGGGTGCAGATAAAGCATTTGGCCCAGGGCTTGGCACACAACACTTCACTTGCGAAATGCTTCAGATGGTCATCGCCATGGTTTCCTCCCTGTCTGTCATTCTGCAACACATTGCACATTATTATTCCTGGTGTTCACGGCAACCTGAATATTATTTCTATTTAAAGAAATGATCCATAGGCTTAGAGAGGTGCAGTGAGTAGGTCAAGGTCATTCATCTGCAAGAGTGACCCTTAATCTCTATTTCCTCAGGGTCAGCTCTCTTGCTTTCCCTTGTAGAGTGTTCCTTTTCTGGAACAGCTGCCCAGTGGAGGCTGGTGATCACACACACACACACACACACACACACACACACACACACACTGAGGAAATGCCCAACAAATACTGTTTGACTGAATAGACAAGGACAGGAACCCTGTTGTCGCCATCTTTGTTTTTTTCCATAGCAGATTGGTCATGTCCCTGTCTCTTCTCTAGGTCCAGTCGGCTGGCAATGTTATCATAAGAGAGTTGGGACCAAATAGATCCTTCAGTCCCTTTCTCATGGTGAACTGGTTGTAGAATAACACTAAGCATATAGTAGATATAGTAAGGCGGAGACTGGAGGAGGCCAGTGTGGCATCTCTAGGGCACAGCATCTAAGCAGGTGCAGGTGCCCAGGGCCATGCAGGGGTGTGCTCTGCACCTAAGCTCGTGTCCTTACCTCTGTGCTCTAGGCACCTTTCCTCACCCTAGTCTCAGTTCTGCTTCACAGGGTGGGTGAAAGAATTAATGAATTGGTGGCCCAAACCAGATCTTTTCCTTCTTTTAAAACACCAGGGATGTGTATGATGATATTTTTAATAAAAATTGTCTAGCACTTTGAATAGCTCTGTTCAAAAAGACATTTTTGAAAAAAAAAGCTATTATTCATCTAGTTATGTATTTTAGGCTTCTGGGGAAAACAGTAGGGATACAGGATTATAAGAAATAGAAGGGCTATAAGAGGGAAAAGATGAAGTTACTGCAACAACCATTAGGCTAGCTAAGGAAATAATTTCCAATGATACGGTCATTATTTGTACAAGTGTCTCCCCCCACCACTAAAAAAGAAAGCAGACCAAGAGAATTTTCACACTTACTCCTTTGGTTTAATTGTCTATTTGTTTCAAAATGAAAGCTAATTAAAAGATTATTTTCATATGCTTTAATCACACTACAGCTAACTGTTGGAAAATTTGCAATTAATTGATGCAACAGTTGACATAAGAATGCATTTTTTAAAAATAACATCACTATTTGAATACACAGAGTGAAGCAATTAGTCCTTCATTAGTTTTGAGTTATTTCAAATGCTTTGAAATACTGGTATGTTTAATGTTTAATCATCAAGGAAATATATCTGGCAATGGTGCTAGCTCCTGCATCATGAATTAAATATGGTCCCTTGGGAGTGAGGAACATTCAGAAAGAAAAATGGCAGCCTCCCCAGGCCCGGCGGAGGGCAAATTCCTCCATCCACTGAGCACCTGCCTAGCAAAGGCTGCTACTAATGTGTCTGTGCTTGTCACTTGCCAGGAATGTCTAGGTAAACTTAGGGTTGTGGTAGGGTAGAACTCTGAGTCTAGAGCCCCCTACTGGAGCTGAAGTGTTGGAGAGGTTGTTGGTAGCCCTAGAGGAAGGTTAGGAAGTGGAACACAGTATGGCAATCCTTCATTATCCACGGAGATGTGCTCTAAGACTCTTCATGAATGCCTGAAACCATGGCTAGTACCAAATCCTACACATACCATGTTTTTTTTTTTCTACACAATCATACCTGTGATGAACTTGAGAACTTTCACCTTTGCACTTAAAAGAAGCACTTGATGGTTTTCCCTTTTGCATATCTGAATGAGCTAGCATCATTATTCATATGCTTTGAGGCCATTAGTAAGTAAAGTAAATGTCACTTGAGCACTTTGACACTTCAACAGTCAATCTGATAGCCAATACAATTACTAAGTGACAAGTAGGTGGGTAGCCTGTATGGAACAGATGGATATGCTGGGCAAAGGGACAACTCACACCCAGGGCAGGACAGAATGAGATGGCATGAGGTCTTACCACAATACTCAAGATTTCTTTTTTTCTTTTCTTCTTTTCTTATTCTTTCTTCCGGTACCTCTAGAACCTCCCCCTCCGCCTTCTTCTCCTCTTGCTGGGCAAGTGCTTTACCACTGAGCTAAACCTCCAGCTTCCATGGTGCTTCTCTGAATGACATGCAATTCAAAACTCATGAATTATTTATTTCTGGAATTTTTCATTTAATATTTTTGGATTGAGATTGATGGTGGGTAACTGAAGCTGTAGAAAGGGAAAACAGATAAGGAGGACTATCGTATCCAGATTCTGGTGATAAGTGCTATAGGCAGAAGGATGTCACTGTAGCTCCAGGCAGGGGCATGGAGGTCAGGCGGGGGCATGTTTCCAGTGACAACAGAGCTTGGCAAGAGGACACTACCTGTCAATGAGCCTTCAGAAGTACACAAACACCAAGAGCTCATTGTAGGCAATCACCGTGGCTTTGGCCACAGCTAGGAATCGAAGGGAACTACTCAAACCAGCATGAGATGCTCCTTCCCAGGAGTGTCCTTATGGTCACAAGGCACAAGTCACATCAGAACCGCAGCTCACATTTCCCCTGGATCGGTGGAAAACACATCAAAAGGCAACGAGTTTTCATCCTCTGGAGATGCACCCACAGACAATAAGTAAGTTTTCACTCACAGCCTTTGCCCTGAATTCTGCACACTCCTTTTAATTTTTAATTGGCATAGTAGCCCAGTGAAGTGCGCACAAATATGACCCCCATTCTAAAGACAAGGAGGCTGAGGTGTGGTGAGGATAAGCACCATGTGAAACTGGAGATACTACTTATGCCTACCTCATTGGCTTGGAGGGGAAATAAGATAATACATTTCCCCTTGAATGAAGCAAAGTGTGATTTATGGAAGACCCACCCCCACGCACACTTGATTAGTGACTGCAGCAATATCTGTGCGCAAATCTTTCTGAGTCTGCATTCACTCATGTCTCAGTGTGTGGGTGTGTGTGCAAACACCAAAAAGCAACCTTCCTGGGTCAATGTGTTATGGAGGCTTATTCTGCCTAGTCAATCAAGTCAGCAAAGTCAGAGAAGCAAACGTGTTTCTCATGGGGACCTAGGTTATGTCTTCTTCTTCTTCTTCTTCTTCTTCTTCGTCTTCTTCTTCTTCTTCTTCTTCTTCTTCTTCGAGAGAGAGAGAGAGAGAGAGAGAGAGAATTTTTTAAATATTTTTTTTCAATTTTTGATGGACACAACATCTTTATTTTATTTTTCTTTGGTGCTGAGGATGGAACCCAGTGCCCCGCACATGCCAGACGAGCACGTTACTGCTTGAGCCACATCCCCAGCCCCATGTCTTCTTAATCCGAATGAATAAGGATTTTTCAACTCAGAAATTTAAAAGTATCAAAGCTGGAGACTGGACCAGTGGCAGCAACACACGTCCCAGATCTCCTGCCTGCAGATTACTCTGAGAGCTGGGGTGCAGAGCTGGGGAGGAAGAGGAAGGGTTGCCCTGGGGAAGGTGGGGGCTGTGGGACATACTGCTTCTAAAGCTTGGGCTGTCTGTCTGTCTTGCATGACCCAAGATGGGTCTTAACTTCTCTGGACCAAGCTCTTTCTGAATTCTACCCACAGTGCAGTCTAAGGTGTGGCTCTCACCTATGAAGAGCTTGGAGTGCAGTGGGAGAAACTACCAGAGATGCACAGAGATGTGGTTTACATGGTGGAAATAGGAAGCAGGGGCAACTAACTTACTAGGAGCCCAAGCAGATGTGACATAGGAGTGACACATGCTTCAGGTCTTGCCTACTGGGAAAATGAGAGAAAGGCTTGAGAATCTTAGGGATCCTGTGAGCCGAGGCCTGCAGGATAGGAACAGTGTGTGGACTTGGAGACTGGTGAGCATTTTAGCAGGGTGGGGGTATCAGAAGCAGGGGAAGCCAGAGCTAAGGTAGTGGGCCAGGATTGGTCAGGCCTGGAAATTCCATCATACAAGGAAGACTGGATGTCCTGTAGCCAGCAGGCTGGGAGTGAAGAGATTTGTAAGCAGAGCAAGAGAAAACCAGCGGATCTCACCAGTCAGAATTAGAATGTGTTTGCAGGGTGGCAAAAGGCCCATCAAATGAATGGAGTTGCTTCCTCTCTCTTTAAGAGCCATTTACATTTATTTCTTTATGCATTTAGTCTCCCTTCTTTCTCACCAAAGAGAGATGCACACATTCTGCATTTACTCACACAAATGAACACAATCCAAAATGATAACAGAAGCTTGGAGGGAGTTGGGGTGGGACCGGGATCTGTGTGGGCTCAGTTTCTGTAGGGCTGCAAGTGGCCGCAGAAATAGCGTGGAGGCTCTCAGAGGCCGAGGCCGAGAGGAAAACAAGGTCAATTTCACAGTCAACAGTGGATGCAGGACACAATCAAGCCAGAATCCACTTTCCCTGACACAGAGGAGGAAATGCCATTGTGGATTCCCTGAAAGGAGTCCCTTAAGGGACATTTCAGGAATCTCAATAAGTTTTCTCTTACGGGGTCTCACCGGGTGGGCTGGTGGGAGTCCATGGAAACCCCTTTTACCTGCAGGAATTCTAAAGGCAGCAGAACAACAGGGCCTGTGCTGGCTGATTTCTCACTAGCTGATCACAGAAAAAAAAGGGGGGGGTGGGCTAAAATGATGCTTTTGGTTCTTTGAAGGCATCGGCTTTCTTTCTTCAACAGATGATTTTTTATATTAATATACCTATATATTTTTATTTGAATATACCCTAAATGTATTTTTATAGCCAATTTCAATATACCCAACAGATCAGACCTGGCATTCTCTGGATTGGAGCAGACGTGGGGAATTTTTTTCTAGGGAGCCTTGGGGATACCCCCAGGAACTCCAGGCCCCTGGGGAAGGTAACCTGAAAAACTGATGATCCAAAGTTGTACTGGACAGCAAGCCCTTCAGGCATCTCTCTATTAATATTATTCCCCACATCGGGGGTCCGGCTGGCACTGGAAGGCAGCATGTTCCAGAGGAGATTTGCTACGCAGATGTTCTGTTCTGCTGAATACAGGTGATTTCGAAAACACTGACAAGCAGGAAAGCACTAAATTCTCCAGGCTCATGGAGTCTCCAGCCTTAGGCCTCAGAGGATTCTGCCTTTGAGAATTCAAGTCCCGGGTCAGGGCTCAAGGACCCTATCACCCTGATGTCGGCCCTGGCAGGAAACACACTCCCTCTGACAAAAGTCTCTCAGGATCAGGTTGCTCTAGATCTTTTTAATTGTTTCTTGATGTGCCTTTTAAGCTGTCACACTGAAATGTGATCCCCATCTCTGTTTATCTAATGTCACTGGGGGAGGCACTTGGAGAATTGTTATGACTAGGCATCAACCCGCAAACAGTCTCCCTCCGGCTCTGCTATCTTTCTCCACCTGCTGAACTGTCTCTGTAGCTGCTCAGCAACTGGCAAGGTCTTTGGCAGCAATTAAAAAGGACAAGCCCTGGGGACAGCAAGTGGCTGGCTGGTTCTCCATGATGCTTGATGGCCCTCCTAGAGGGGAGATGACTCCTGCACAGAGAAGCCATGCATGTGCTCCATGCCAGCCACTGAGTTGGGCAGGGGCAGACACTCAGGGCTAGGAAAGGAGGTATATGCTCTTAGAGGTCACTTGGGCAAGTGGGCCGGTCAGCACACTCACATGTAGAATATTCTACTGCAAAGAAGAGCTCAGTGAGTGCTTTCAAACTTTGTGCTGGAGGAGCAACAGGGAGATCTCAACCTTTCTGTTACCTGTTCTCTGCCCCAGAAGCTGAACTGCAAGAATGCCATCAATGGGTCCCTTTGTGTGTTGCTTTCAACTGGGTCTGGCCAATGGGGACCACATATCAGAGTTTCATTCATCTCACCCTTGTCAATAAATAACACTGACAGACAGACAAGTGCAAAGCAGCCCAAATTCCAGGGACAAATAATTACAAAACGATCAGTATATTTCATGACTTGACTAAGGGTCTCTGTCAACAGATACCTCATATCTTGGGTCAATTCTTTGTTTCTGGAATTAACTCTGACAGCCAGAGTGAGGTCAGAGTATTCACCCCTTAACCATGTCCTGCCAGCTTGCCTCGTGGCTGGTTGTGTCCTTTGGCTAAAGATCATTGCTCCTCTAGTCCAAGAAGCCCAGTCTCTTCTGCTCTCTCTGCCACTGGTAGGTGGTAACTTATCCTCTTACCCAGACTTTGCTCCTAGGGATGGTACTGAGCCCTAGGTCACTGCCAAATCCCTTTATACTCTCTACTCACACATTTCTATATTGCCTCTTCTGAAAGAAACTTTCTGAATCACTCTATTTTCAGTGTGCAATTTTTTTTTCTTGTTGGAACTCAGACTGATTCCAGGGGGAATAGATCAATTCCCCCCAAAAGAAAACAGCTTTTCAAAGTTGGTTCTTAAAAGAAAGGGGGAGGTGAGTGCAAGGGGTGAGTGGTGCCATCTGCTCCATGTCAGAGATTAAACTTGGAGCTCAATCTTTGAAATTCTATGTCAGTTTCCTAACAGTCTCCCTGGCAGGAGGGCCCCATACAAGAGCAGCCAGGTGTGGGGAGAGCACCTGACAGTAGAGCTTCCTGTGATCCGGCATGGCAGAGACAGGATGGTGATTTTGCTCCAGCCATCTCCCAGCTCTCCATACTACCCATAACCTCATATTGCTCCCTGCCAAAGACCTAAACCAAAGTCCAAACAAGAGGGTGAGCTGGAGAGAGCAGGAATAGCTGAAAACCAAAGGGGCATAGTGCAACTATGCAGAGTCAGGGCTTCAAGCCCCAGAATGTATTGTAAATAAGAAGTCATGCCACCTTTTCTAGCCCAGGGTCCCTCAGCCATTGCCTGGGCATTATAATAGCATCTACTTCAGAAAGTTGTGGTGGGAATTAAATAACAGAAGGCATGCACAGATTTGGCATAATCTCTGACCTGCATCAGACATCCAACAAATATTGATTATTATTATTGGAGATAAGGAAGAGGTAGCAGGTGTTCTTGACGAGGCAGCTGAGAGAGGAGAGCTGTAGGAAATTTTGTCAGGGGAAATCTCAGACCAGAGTGTGAGGCCAGAGTGGAGGGGAGGCTCATTCCACATCACACAGACCATGAGGGCAGGGACCAGAACTTGAACTTGAATCTCCTGCTTTTCTGCTGCTAGCTCCTTTTTCCAGAGACTCTCATGGAGATCTTTCTCTTGATAGCCTCTTCTCCAAGGAGGTGATCACTCTCAAAGGCTGATTAATGCATTCATTGGAACATTTAAGAAAATGGTGACCATATATCATGCCAGGTGAGGAATATACTCAGAGCCACATCATTCTAGGAGGTAGAGGCTGGATTAATTAAGACACTGCCTTTTCTGGCCTCCAGGTTTATGTCCTTTCCTCTGTACCACACTCCTTCAGACATTTCTTATTGAAATGAAGAAGTGTGCTTCAAATAGAGGCACTTGCTTCACACCCTTACTTCCTTGCTCCAAGAAACCCCTTCTCTGTGTCTAGCTCATGCAGTGTTGATTGTTAAAAAATGCCAGGGGACACGAAAACAGAGTCTGAAATGTTTTATCTATAAAAACAAACTCGCATACAGATAAACAAGGGGACAATTAGTTTTCGTCTGGGTTGAAGCCAGAGGGGTATTTGTGTCATGGAAGTGGAAATCTGAAGAATTTAATAGGATTATTGTAGGGTGAGAAAGTCCATCTGAAGGGAGAAAAACAAACAAATAAAAACAAACACCAAAGCCGGAGAAGCAAAGCATGCCTATATATATTTCATTTTTCAGATATGAAAAATGATAACAATTAAAAAATAATTTTTAAAAATCCAACTTAGGAGTAACCTAATGTATGAAATCATTTATTATGATTGGTGATGCTGTATGGTTAACAAAGTACCATTCACTTTGAACCACATACATAGTCTCATTTAACCCCAGCAGGATTGCAAAGGGCATATTGTTATTTCTGCTTTGGTGGTTAAAGGTATCAGAGCTAAGAGGGGATTAATAACTTAAGCAAAGTTACGAAAATAGAAAATGGTGAAGGTGGAATTATAGCCTCTTTCTTCTGAGTCCTTTTTTTTACATTTCTGACTCTCATGAAATGGCCTGGGGGTACAGGTGGGATGTATAAACCTGGCTGATAGATAAAGTCTGATATTGTCAATGTGGACATCTGAGCATCACAAAGACCTTTGTCAAAGTGATTAGTCCAAAAATCAAACACATTCAAAAGACAGAAGGATGCTGACCACCCAGTGTAATTCTAATAGAAATAGATTGGCTGCTGCCTTAAAAGTTGGAATTAACACTCTCTGAAGTGCAGCTTCCCTCAGGCAGTGTCTGCAGATTCATATTTTCTAATATGTTTCCCTATTCCAGATGCCCCAGTCAAAGCTGGCTTCAATAAGGACATGCCAATCCATGGACTGCCTTAATTGATTGATTAATTGATATATTGGTGGCTCTCTGGCTTGGAGCTCCCAATTCAAGTTGGGAATTGATTTTAATCTTCACAGGTTAAAAACAAAAGCTATCAAAAAAAAATAAAAAAAAAATAAAAACAAAAGCTATCAAATCCCTTCCAGGAGATGGTGATGAGACACAATCTTATTAAAGAGAAACTGACAATTTATCATCTCCCAGCAGCTCAAGGCTCTATTTTTTTTGTGTGTGTGTGTGTATGAGTGTGTATTCTTGCCAGTATCTCAGTGTCTTGTTCAATATCTAATTTATTTGGAGTTTTATTGAGGGAGGGACATCTTCTGCAATTCTTGTCTCCAGTTTTCTAAGAGTAGTTAAACAAAAAGAGGAGTCCACAGGTAAAGATTTCGGGGCCATGGAGGATTTTGTCTACTAAGGGGCTATGCACCTGTTTTCTAACAAACTATTCCTTTGTTTGTGCTGTCACCTTGATTTCAAAATCTTTCTTTTCCCCTGTGCTGAGAACTGGAGGGGTGTTTACAAGACTCATTTAATACCTTTCACAAATTAATTAAACTCTAGAGTAGCAATATAAATGGACCCTCTAGCCAATGGAAATGCTGACCTCATCTGGTTTGGTCAGGAGTTGGCCTGTTCCAGCATTTATTTGGGGACAGCTGTATTTCCAAGGAAGGGGCCTCTGGGCATTGGACTGGGCACACAGGATAGGCTGGACCACTCTACTCCCTATTGCCTGGGCTCAGTGATTGATTCCTGCCAGGGCGCAAGATCCAAGGGTGGCCTATCAGAATCATCCTGGGGTTTGATATGGGAGCTCTGAGAGAGACTTGTTCTTCCCACCAGATTTGCTCATGTGGAAGGCTCAGAGCAAGCCTTTTGGGTTCCATCTTTCCAGGTATAAGGATGAAAGTGCTTAAGAGCACAGGAAGGGACGGCAAATCCATGCACGGTGAGGTAGCCCGATCTGCAGTGAGATTCTGTATCTTCATCCATGTGAGTCAGAGGCTTCCTTCTTTAACTAAATTAGTTTAAATCATTTTCCTTCCATTTGTCATCAGGAGCTTTCACAAGTAGGCTTACTTCCTGCAATCCACTGAGAGTAAGAGATGTTAGGCTTGAGGATTGGTAAGGATTGGTAAGTGGCACAGCAGGCCAGCACCAGTACCAAATGATCAGTCACCTCCCTCACCACCTCACACCAAGGGTGAGTTGGAGAGCTTTCTGTTTTCCCATTATTCCCTTGACTTACTTTATAATCATACTTCATATTTTCTAATGCTTTCTAATTATAAAATTAATGAATGTACATTATAGATGTTACAGGGAAGCATAAAGAAGATGATAAATTTACTCACAATCTTGCTACCTAGAGGAAACCAGTGTTAAAATGATGTGCTATTTTCTCCCCAGGCATAAGAAACCCAAATGCTCACTGAACGCATCTGGTGCCTTAATTAATAGACAAAACTGGCTAAAACCACTATTCTATGCCTTGCTTAGAGTTCAATGTCATGGAATTGAATGCAAAGTCTGTCCGACACAAGACGGTGATCCTGCTCAAGTTATTTAAGCACTGTGAACCCTTTTCTAATCTATCCTTTGGAGTTAATCTGCTTCTAGATAGAAGAGTTTATATGAGAAACAAGAGAAAAGATCAACAAATATGCTAAAAATTATAAAGTGTGGTGCACTTTATAATAATAATGATTTACAAACGTTTTCCTTTTGTTTCTAGTTCCAAAAAAACCCCCTATGTGGAATCCCAGGACATAAAAGGGACAAAGAAGAATTTCTCTGGTTAACGTAGAACCACTCCCATCCCCAGTGGCCTATGAAGTGCCTTCAGGTAAACTCCATGACACAGAGGAGCTATTTAAAAACCTGGTCTGTGGATAAACAATAGTGCTTTAATTTAAGAAAGTGGCTAAGGAAACTCTATAGGCCTAGAAGTGGAGAGGGGAAAGTAGGCTAAATGAAGAAGGAAAAATCAACATGCTCTTGCTTCTGAATCCTAAATTAGCAAGATCCCCACCCAGCACCCACCCTGTGGAGACTGGGCTGAGGAAGACGAGTTTTTAATTCCAGAGTTTCCTTGCCCAATCCTGGATGAAGTCTTTTTCATTTTATCCCCCGAACAGTACACGTAGAAGGCTTTGGACAAAGCCTAAGGCCACCAACTCCATCCATGTACACACTTAAATACATGTTCCTGGGGGAGTCATTCAAACAAAGGGGTTGAGTACTTGCTCCGTGCTAGGCTCTTTGCTAAATGCTGAGGATAGAGTGTTTGGCAAAACCAGCCACACCCATGTTCTCGGCCTCTTCTCTGGGGGCTTACTGGCTATCGGGGGAGTTAGACATAAACCAAAAAATCCTGAAATTAATGTAAAATATCAGTTGCTTTAGGTGCTAGATGAACCCAGTCTGGGATATCAGAAGGACTATAGCAAGGAAGTGACAATGAAGCCATGATCTGAAGAGAACAAGCATCCCCACCCAAGGAAGGAGGTCATGACAAGATCCTATGGTGGATAGGGAGTTAGTTCCTTCCAAGAACTGATGGAAAGCCAGTGTGTGTCCAAAAGGCAAGGTAAAGGAGACAGAGTCCAGGATAAGCAAGTTCTCAGGAGTCTTGCCAAGAATTTTGCTGTTTATCCTAAGAGCCATAGGTGGCTTAGGACTGTGGCACCTGCCTTTTTGAAGATGGTAGAATATTATTCCAGGGAAGGTGCTGTGGAAATGGAGGAAACTAGATGCATATAGGAGTTTTTTGGATAACAGAATAAAGAGGACTGGGTAGCATCTGTGCTACCAAGGTGTATTAATAGAAGTATTAGTTTCCTATTGCTGCTGTAACAAATTACCACAAATTTATGGCTTAAAACAATAAATAAGCAAACCTGACCCAGGTGTAATTTATTATTATGCTTCTAGTAGCTGGAAGTCAGAAGTGAGTCTTACAGGGCTGAAAATCAAAGTGTTGGCAGGATTAGTTCTTTCTAGAGGCCCCAGAAGGAACATCCATTGTTTGCCTTTTCTAGTTTGGAGTTGCTGCTAACATTCCTTGGCTTGTGGCTGCATCATTTCAATCTTTACTTCGGTTAGCCCATGGCTATCTTTTCTTCTGTCATCAACTCTTCCTCTTCCTATCTCTCCCAAGGAATCTTTTAATTACATTTAAGAGCCATCCTGATATTCCAGAATAATCTCTGAATCTCATAATCTTTAATTTAATCCCATCTTCAATGTTCCTGTGACCAGTTACATAATGTTTACAGGTTCCTGGTGTGAAGAACTGGGCATCTTTGGGGGTCATTATTTAGCCTATGACATAAGGCAAGAAGGGAGAGGGATCACAGATGTTGCCTGGGATTCTGGTTTGCAAATTGAATGGTGCTGAGATGAGGTTGGGGTAACATGATGAACTCAGTTTTGATTATGCTGAATTTGGGGTACCTTTGAGCTATTCAAGAGCAGCTGTTTGCAGGTAATTTGGGACTATTGATACGGACTCCAAAAGAATGCTCAGGACTAGAGATACAAGTTTTAGAATCACCAGAGTAAAGTGTAAATAATACTGTGGCATGGATAAGATTGGTCAAGGAATAAAAATAAAATAAGGGAGAAGCATGCCCAAGACCAAGTCTTGAAGAAGTTAGAGGAGAATAGAGAAGGAATGGCAGATTTCAAGGAGGATCCAGAGAAAGAAAGCCAGGCAAACTCTGGCTCAGGAGTCAATAAGGAGAAGAGTTTAAGGAGAAGGGAGTGGTCACTCTGTCCCCAATGTCTAGAGACTCAAGTAAGTTGAAAATGTCCATGAGATTGATTGCATGAGCTCCTATGGCAGAGTGCAGAGAGCAGAAACCAGGTTAAGTTGGAGCAGGCAAGGGTTGGATGGATGGGAAGAATACAGAGAACAAGTAAGTATACTCACTTCGCTTGTATGAATATGTCTATTTTTCTCTTTATGCATTATGGATTCACACTCATCTTTTGGGTCACACTTTAACCTTTGCTTATTCAGGAGAGCTGTCCTGACCACCCAACTCTCCCTTTTACAAGTTTGCCCTGTTTCTTTCTCCTATGTATCCTTCATCAAAGGCTATGGACATGTATTTGTTTATGTCTTTGTCTTATCAACATCATTCTCTCCTACTGGAAATGGGGTCTGGGTCAGGTTTTGCTCATTACTGTGCTCCCAGAATGTAGGTCAGAGCTGGCACATAGTAGGTACACAACGGACTTTACTGAATGAATCCATGATCACATGAATGCATAGTTGTAGGTAGAAGTGATAGAAGCATTTTTAACTTTGAGAACGCTTCTTGGGGGCCCACCTCTGAGCTATTTGCATGGCCTCTACTCAGCCTCGAAGCCAAGGAGATTTTGGTTTGACATTGCAAACCATTTTGTGGCTGATTACGCAAAGCACATGACCTCTGTCTTCACTTGGCTATAGAGGCTGCTCTGTGGCTCTGGAGTTGGACAGCCCACCCCCCTGCCTTATTTGGTGAAGAATATTCTATAGAAAAGCCTTTGTGTATCCCCCCTATGAAAATTAAAAAGCAGGATCACTCCCTCTCTTTTTCCAGTGTGAAAACAGGACTCTTAATGTCACAGAGCTGTCCCGCCCTCGATTTCAAAATTATTTCTGTGTCATGTGATTTTTCACCATATTTCTCAGTCAGCTCCCTACATGTAGGGGAATACAGCCTGCCTTGCCTGCCCAGGCCACAGGTGAGAAAAGCTTACTGTAATTAAAAGTACATAGACTTTGAATTCAGACACCCTGAGCTTTGAATCCACATCCTTCTGTTTTCCAGTTATGTGGCTCTGGCAAAATCAGACTGGCTGACCCTTGAAGTCTCAGTTTCCTCAGCAGCACAGTGGGGTGATTTCTTTTACCTAGATAATACCATCTACCTGAGCCTGATGCGTTTTTCTCTCTCAGCAATTCTACCTTGTCAAGAGCTGGCAATCAGACATACAAAACAAGTGTTACCTATGAATTTTTCAGAAGTATGGCTTGGGAAAAACAAACAGAAACAAATGGGAGAGAGAAAGGAACTAGGAAGGAAGGGGAGGAACAGAGGTAGAGAGGTGGAGGGGACAGAAGAAGATTTGGCACATGGTTACTGCTTCACAAATCTTATCCCTTGGTTGTGTTGGGTATAATTGTGTCCTTAGCACATTGTGGTTGGGCCCTTATAGCTTGAAGAATGATTTCCTAATTAGAGAAGGTGTCTTGGTGAGTGTTTGCCCCTGCTGATGTGGATGAGGGCTCAACATGTTTAAGCAGAGGCATGTGGGCCAGAAGGACCCGGGTTCCCTTCATGGGGGCTTCACCTTCCCGCTTCCTGTGGCTATTCCAGCTGGGCATCTGGCAAAAGAAAGCTAAACATCTCCCAGCACCCACACCTCTGAGATCACAGGGAAGATGGGCTGCCTGCTGGAAATCTGGAATAATTCTGGTGTATTAATTTGGGCCCCTGTAATTAAACAGTCGTATGAATTAGCATTTCTGCTTGTATGCCTTCCTTTTTCATGTTAGAGTTGAAGCTCAAAGTAATTATTTATATTATTTCTCAATTTGTTTTGGTTTCTGTTTTCCCAAAGCGATACTTTTGCAAAATTCATACAGAGCACTCGGCTTGGCGTGTCTGATTGTCGGCTCTTGAGAAGGCAGATTTGCTGTGTGAGCAAAATGCATCAGATGGAGTCTGTGTTCTGGGCAGTCGGTGATTCAGGGAACCTGTTCCTTTTGAGGAATTTGCAAGGAGATTTGCAATCTCTGCGTGTAGTGTTAGTGGTTCTCATGTTATTTTACTGTGCATTTTGTTGTATATGTGGGAACATTTAAAAAGTTTTGTTGCACAATTATTCAGCTTGGTTTGGGCACCTTCACAATAAACTGTCATTTTTTTTTTCTTTCTAGTATTGTGTTAAAATAATGGGTTCTTATCACGATGCAACCTAGAGAGTGTGCAGGAAAATGCAGTTTTAGGGCTTGGTTTTGGGGGGGGCCTTCTTTTCGCCAGCTGTTCCCTTTCATGGTTGATGAGAATAATTCCTTCCGTTGAGCATTTGTGGGTTGTGTCTAAGCAGCTACTGTCACTCAAGATGGGGCAGGCTGTGGCCCTTCTTTTGGAAGCATCCCTTCTCCCATGAGAGACAAAGTCAAACTGATCAATGGGGCACCCCAACACAAGGGCAGGTAGAAGATGGAACATGGTGCTGCATTTAAACCAAAGGATGGAGGCAAGAAGCTGCTAGGTAGGGAGTAGAGAGAGGAAAGAGGGAAAACGAAAGGAAAAGATGAAAGGGAAGAAGGAAATGAGCATCTATGGGCTTCTTGGTGGCGGCTTCTCTTTCCAGTTGTAGTGATCTGGTAGTTTGGTATCAAGCCTATTCCAGCTGTCACACTCTATGTGCACGTAGAGCCTCAGGAAGGGTTGAGGACCCACCTAGGGCCATCCACTAGAAGGTATCACAGGCAGGACTTCAATTCTGGTAGGTCTCAGAGCTTCAGTGTCTTCCTTGTCCCATGCAGCTGTTCCCAAGACTAATCAGCATGTGATTTGGAAAACAAAAGAATTCACCAGCAATTCATGATTTGCTGACCATTCACTCTACATCAAGCTTTGTGCCACGTAAGGGTGCAGAATGCTCCATGCAATGTGGGGAGAACGTGGAGTTGGAGTCCACATGGTGAGGTCAGAAGCCTTTAGGATAAGAACAATGGTAGCTAACATTTGTCAAGCATGGGATATGCGCCAGGCTTATTCAAAACGATCTATATTCACAATCTCATTTGATCTTCACGGCTATTACCAAATAAAAGTATCAATGTCTTCCCACTTAATGGGTGAAGAGACTGAGGGGCGGAATGGTAAATGAAGGAATGGATATGAGTTAGAGCTATCATTCTGGGCCTGCAGAGACTGGGGTGTCGTGAGTGAACATGTGTTGGTCCAGCTAGAAGCCAGGCAGATGGAGCTGCATGACAACCTCCGTGTCCCATGCCCAGCAGACCCCCAGGTGTGCTTAGCAGGTGAAATGAAGCCCAGATAGGAAGCCAAGGGCCATGGGTCCAGCAGCAGCAGTGGGTTCAGTGGACCAGAAAGGAAAGAATGAGCTTGGGAATGAGGTCAAACTGGGGTTTCAGATTTAAGTCCCACCACTTCTTCCATGCATGACTCTGAGCAAGACACCTAACCTGAGTCCATTTCCCTCTTCTGGCAGGTAGTGGCAACAGGACTTGCCCTGCCCAGTTGTAATGAAGATGACAGTGTATATCTGCAAAGGGCCCAGGACAATACTGAGTACTTGGGGGACACACTATACTATTTGAAGAAGGATGAAAGAATTCTAATGTGGAAACCAGGGCATGTTCCAAGGAGGAGATGGCATTTGCATGGGACCTTCAAAGGTGGGTAGAGTCTCCCTGGCTTTTATATGAATAAAGGTCAGGGATAGAGCAGGTTGGGCCTGTTCTTGGAGCCCTTTAAGGCAGACAGATCCTCTTGGGAGACTTTGTGAAGTTCTATGAAGCCTTGAGGAGATGGGAAGGTGAGTGCCCATGGGGTCTATACCGTGATTGTTGATTTTGTTAGAAATAATGACTGAGAACCTACTGGGGGCCAGATTCTGTGAATGCAGGTGGGTGCTTGTCTTATTCCCTACTTCCCTCTAAGAGGGTCTCAACATTAGAAAATTTGGATGGCTTGCCTAGGTCCTGCCAAGTCATGCTGAGACCAAATGGCTAAGTGGACCCCAGGCCCTGGCATTCCACTACACCTCCATCTTGCAGCTGGACCACTGGAAATGAGACCTCAGAGCTTGTCTGCATTGCCAGACTCCTGGCCCTGCTCCACAGAAAGGGGACTTGGCTGGTATGCAAAGCTGTCTTCCGATGAAGACATATTGTGGCTTAGAGGGGCCACACTTTTCAACAGGACACTTCCAGCATGAACATTTCAAATTCTAATCGTGGAAATAATTTGGAAGAAGGAGATGAAGGTTATCATTTATTTAGGGGCTTTATCAACAGAGGGCCTCTCTGGCTTTAATAAATGAAATGTGTTGCATATAGTGGGATCACTCAGGCGTGAGGTCCCCGTGTCTGCCCACGAAGGGCTTTGAATAATTTACATCCTGGAAGGATATTTTATGACACTGCTTATAATCTTCTTATTGGTTCAAAATCAACATTTACAGTTGACGTCTTTGAACTGATGCAGCTGATAAGCTTGTCTCTTTATTATGTGACACGAATCAAGCTTGCCTGGAAAGGGGGGTTTCATTGAAATTGATTCCTCCTTGATTATCAATATTTTATTCTCCAAAAACAGCCAATAAATAATAGAGGTCACTTATGAATATTTTATTTTAATTAATATATTAGTAGAGAGAACTCTTTTAATTTGAAAGGGCATGAGAAAGAGGCTTTGGGGTTTTGCAAAGGTGCTTTCTTGGGCAGCTCCATCTCTGATTAAACCTGCCCCCAGAGATGTGCCTCCTGTTATCAGTCTCTGCTTTTCAACAGAGGCCTGGAAATCGGTCATTGGACTGCAGTGGTTTAAGAGGTGGCTACAGCCAAGATGAGAACAACCGTTGCATCAAGTTCTAGCAAAATATGAAAAGAATGTTTTGTTCTCACCAGATTTTTAGTGTTTGGGGCCTGCAGAGAAAAAAAGGCATGGAGAGGACTAAATGATATCCCCTAACAGTCCAGAGGGCTGTGGGTCTGGGCACACCCATCTAGCACCCACGAGGCAATTGCAGCCCATGTGCACTTGAAGGCAGAGCCTGGGTCAAAGGAAGGAGCTGGCGTATAGGGTTCAGTATTGATGCTCAAACATTAGCGCTGTGTGACACTGGGAAAGTGCATTTATTCTTCTGAGCCTCTCTTTTCTCATCTATAAACTGGGTTAACAGATGTTCATCTCACATAATTCTACTCAGAAATGTGGCAATTTATGTCAACAACAGTGTACCATTCTGAAAGGAATGCCTAATCCCCCAGATAGTCAGTAAGCCCCAGAGAAGAGGGAGTGAACATGGGTGGGGCTGGTTTTGCCAACCACTCTATCCTCAGCATCTAGCAAAAGGAAGAGGAAGGAGTTAGAATCCTGCAACCCCCTTTAAGGGCATAATCCCAATGATCTATGCTCCCTCAAGCCCCTGCCACTCAAAGTGATGGAATTAAATTTTCATCATTTCCCACTAGTGTCACCTTGGGGACAAAGCCTTGAATACAGGAGCCTTTGGGAGGCATTCAAGATCCAAAGTATAACAGGAACTAAAACATCTGAACATCACAGTTTTTTTAATGCCATTAAACCAACAAGCCAGGGCAGGTGGGTCGGTGTCTGTTGGACCTCAAGGAGAGTAGGCAGAGAGGGAGTGTCTGGCTGGGGTGATTGACTGGGGCAACGAACTCTTAATTCTCCCTTTACCAAAGTCTTAGCCACTGTTTCTTGTATCCAATAAAAACAAGATTATCAAAGACTCAACCTTCCCAAAAATGAAGGCCTGGCTTGCCTCCAAGGTAGAGAAGGTAAGGAAGAATGTAGATGTGCAGTGGAAGATGAACTGGGATGGCAAACTGAAGCCTGGTGATCAGAGGACTCAGGGGAGAAGATGATCAAACTGACATTACTCTATAACCTTCAGTAGCCAGGGGACTTTAGACATTCTATGTATTGGGGACATGATTTTTTTTTTTTTTAACCAGGATAAGCATGGGTGTCCCCTGCTTTCTGTCTGGGGAGGCTGGTATTTCTGGAACATCATTTCACCTCTTGCTCCCTGGCTTCCATGGATTTTGGTCAATGTTGAGTATCTACAGGAGGACAGAGGGAGAGCAAGGGTCTGGGGGGAGAGGGTGCTGGGATATTTATCCCCCATGCTCCTTTCCTGTGGGTGGCCATGAGCTGGCTATCGCTATCAATATCAAGTTACACACCCTTTACCACACAGCCCTCTCTGGTTCTTCTTCTGGGTTCTAGTAATGACCCAGTTATGACAGGCTGCAGTGGAGATGGCTGCCCTTTTCATAAGCTCAATGAGGAGTGGAGAGAAAGGAAGGGGTGAGATTCTTGTAAAGATCGGGACCCAGCCCTCATCCCCTGTAGCCTTCCTTGTGAGAGAGTGGCTTTCTGGGCTTGAATCTCCCCCTCCAGTTGTCTGTGGGCTTGTTGGTATGGCCTGGCCCCTCCTTAGCAAATCCATAATTCATTACAAGGCTTAGGGTTTTAGAAGCACATTGGGATTTTGATATGCAGGTTTATACAGGGAATCTGGGAACAGGAGTATAAATTAGGAATTGATGCTGCAGGATCACACATAATCCCACTGCCCCAGATGTGCTTGCAGAGTCTTTTTGCTATTCATTCGGCAGGGATTGGCTTCCCCCTACCCTGTGCTGACCACAGGGCCAAATAGGAGGGCCAGGAGGCAAAGGCTCAAACAAGCTTCTCAGGCTGTACTTGAGGGGGTGTTTGCTTCATGTCATTAAGGAGAGCGGATGGCGAGAGCTCTTTTCTCACTTTCTAATCAAACGCAATACATGAGATATGCCACCTTTGAAACCCTTCGGTATCCTGGTGCTCACTTGGCTCAAGGATGTGCATGGATTAGAGTGATGGAGAAAATGCCCGCCCCAGCTGGGGTCATGCTGGCTGGCTGAGATGGAGAAGCAGCTCTGTTCCTGTAGGTATCCCACTTGGGAATTTGGGCAAGGATAGAAATAGCCACTGGGCACAGCCCATGGGCATGATGACCAGGCAGATGGCCTGAACCACCAATCTGTCTCATTTACTTTCATTTTCATTAAGCACCTATTGGGAGCCAGGTCCTGCTCTGCCCCAGAATTTAAAGATGCCTATGACATAGCTTTGAAGGACTCCAGTTTAAGCATGGTACTGGTACCAAAACAGGCGGGTGGACCAATGGTATAGAATAGAGGACACAGAGACTAATCCACAAAGTTACAACTATCTTATATTTGATAAAGGGGCTAAAAGCATGCAATGGAGGAAGGATAGCATCTTCAACAAATGGTGTTGGGAAAACTGGAAATCCATATGCAACAAAATGAAACTGAATCCCTTTCTCTCGCCATGCACAAAAGTTAACTCAAAATGGATCAAGGAGCTTGATATCAAATCAGAGACTCTGCATCTGATAGAAGAAAAAGTTGGCTCCAATCTACATATTGTGGGGTCGGGCTCCAAATTCCTTAATAGGACACCCATAGCACAAGAGTTAATAACAAGAATCAACAAATGGGACTTACTTAAACTAAAAAGTTTTTTCTCAGCAAGAGAAACAATAAGAGAGGTAAATAGGGAGCCTACATCCTGGGAACAAATTTTTACTCCTCACACTTCAGATAGAGCCCTAATATCCAGAGTATACAAAGAACTCAAAAAATCAGACAATAAGATAGCAAATAACCCAATCAACAAATGGGCCAAGGACCTGAACAGACACTTCTCAGAGGAGGATATACAATCAATCAACAAGTACATGAAAAAATGCTCACCATCTCTAGCAGTCAGAGAAATGCAAATCAAAACCACCCTAAGATACCATCTCACTCCAGTAAGATTGGCAGCCACTATGAAGTCAAACAACAACAAGTGCTGGCGAGGATGTGGAGAAAAGGGTACTCTTGTACATTGCTGGTGGGACTGCAAATTGGTGCGGCCAATTTGGAAAGCAGTTTGGAGATTCCTGGGAAAGCTGGGAATGGAACCACCATTTGACTCTGCTATTGCCCTTCTCGGACTATTCCCTGAAGACCTTAAAAGAGCATGCTACAGGGATGCTGCCACATCGATGTTCATAGCAGCACAATTCACAATAGCTAGACTGTGGAACCAACCCAGATGCCCTTCAATAGATGAATGGATAAAAAAATGTGGCATCTATACACAATGGAGTACTATGCAGCAATAAAAAATGACAAAAATCATAGAATTTGCAGGGAAATGGATGGCACTAGAGCAGATTATGCTTAGTGAAGCTAGTCAATCCCTAAAAAACAAATACCAAATGTCTTCTTTGATATAATGAGAGCAACTATGAACAGAGCAGGGAGGAAGAGCAGGAAGAAAAGATTAACATTAAACAGAGACATGAGATGGGAGGGAAAGGGAGAGAAAAGGGAAATTGCATGGAAATGAAGGGAGACCCTCATTGCTATACAATATTACATATAAGAGGTTGTGAGGGGAATGGGAAAATTAACAAGGAGAGAAATGAATTACAGTAGATGGGGTAGAGAGAGAAGATGGGAGGGGAGGGGAGGGGGGATAGTAGGGGATAGGAAAAGTAGCAGAATACAACAATTACTAATTGGGCATTATGTAAAATTGTGGATGTGTAACCGACGTGATTCTGCAATCTGCATTTGGGGTAAAATTGGGAGTTCATAACCCACTTCAATCTAATGTATGAAATATGATATGTCATGAGCTTTGTAATGTTGTGAACAACCAATAAAAAAAAATAATAAAAAAAAAAATGAAGGACTCCAGTTTAGGTGGAGAGATCAAGAGGGACACAGACCAGTACGTTCAGTGGATAATACGCTGTCAAGAAAGAGGGGGAGAAATCAGGTCTGTGAGAACAGTAGTCTCTGAGCCCCATGAAGACACAGACTAGGTCTCTTCCTTCCTCCTGTGTCCCCAGAGCCTCACACCATTTGGGCTAATTAAGTTCACTAGATATTTACAGAATGGATGAACAAGATGATGAATGAACGGATGAAGGAGAAGCAGCAGGGATGGCGAGGGACTGTGGAGGAAGACTCTGCGGAGGGCCAGGTGTGAACTGAGTCCTGAAGTCCATGCAAGTTGGTCAGGGTTGAGGAGGGAGGAGGATCCTTCCAGAGAGAGGAGGCTGCAGAAAGGATGCATTTGATGCAGATGTCACCAGGGACCCCTGATGGGGCTCCAGCCACCAGTTTCAGGTGGCGATCTTTGGGGCATAATTGGATCAGATCTGGAACTCATGTGGAGCTGTCTGACTTCCAAAATGCTGATGATTGCCTAGGATTGTGATGCTATTTCATACCTACTCAAAACTCCTGGATTTTTTTCCCCTAAAGTAATAATTTTATGTTGCCCAACCTGTTATTTCAGAAGCTTGGCACACTTGATCTTGGGGGAGAAGTGGGCTGACGGATCAGATGAGGCCTATTTTGGTCTTTAACAAGCCATGTTTTAAAAAAAATACTATAAAAGGGATTAAGATGTAAGCATGTCTTTCTTAACCTGGCAGTCCAGTGCCTGTTGGGCTGTCCTCACCCGCTCCCTGGGGAACATGGGACAAATCACCCAAGAGCCCTCAACCTCAGCTTCTTCATCTCCAGAGTAGAAATTCACCTGATTAATAGGATAACCCTGTTCAATCTTGTCCCTACAAAGTGCCCCTAAATCAGGGGAGGGTGAACTGAGTGCTTTCAAGCCTGACAATGCAAAGCACAACATGATTCTAAAGTCTGCTGTTTTTTCTTAAAAATCACAAGCTTTTCTTTTGTATTTCGTTTTATCTATTTATTTATTTATGTTCTTCTTGTGTTTTCTTATCATTTTTGCTGTATGGTCTATGTTCTTTTCAAGATGATTTCTTTGATCTTCATTGTCTGATGTCCTATCTTCTAAGTGGTCTACTCTGTTGGTGATGCTTTCATTTGAGTTTTTAATTTGGTTTATTATTTCTTTCATTTGAAGGATTTCTGTTTGTTTTTTCAGTATAACCTCTATTTCCCTGTTAGGTGATCTTTTGCTTCTTGGATTTGTTTATGTAGCTCATTGTCGAAGTGATCTTTCACTGCCTATATTTGTTCTCTTATCTCTTCTTTGAGATCCCAAAACATTTTAACCATGTATATTGTGAAATCGTTCTCTGTCATTTTTCTGCTGTAGCTGTCAATTCTTCTCATGATGTGCTGTCTTGATTTGTTTGTGGTACTTTCTTCCCTTGTCTTTTCATGTGTCTTCCTATCCAACTCTTTGGATCTGGTGTGTTATTGTTTTTACCTCATAGATTTTTAGTGCTCTTGTAGGGTTCCAAGATCTCTCCTTTGTGGGGGTGGATAATCTTAACAGTTCCCAATATCAAAAATACATCAACTATGAACAAATTGTTGTTATTAAGACATTTACAGTTTAGCCTTAATTGTCCATAAATGTTGAATTCAATTATTATTTAAAATATAATCAGTAGTTTCATAAAAAGGTTTACAGTTTCTGGTGGTAGATAATAAACTGGGGGTCAGGTGTAGGATGATATGTTGAAGGGAGGAGATGTGAGGGTATAGAGTTAATATAGCTTAAGAAATGTGAAGGAGAAATCTAGTAAAGTGGGTTAGTAGCAAGAGAATAGATAGGAGGTAATTTGGGGTAAGCAATTACGAGTGAAGACAGTAGAGTACATAAAACAAACACACATATTTTTAGAAAAATACAGGATGTTAAAATAGTATAATTTGGAGGGTGAAGAAAAAGAAAGAGAAAAAAAGGAAAGAAGGAAAGAAAAAAGAAGAAAAAAGAAAAAAAGGAAAAAAATGGAAAAAAATAGAAAAAAAAGGGCTTATACAATTCCTCTATATTATATTATTCAGGTGACTCAGTCCTCAAAGTCCTATTTCATGCAAAGTTCTTGGTTTTACATATGTTGGGGATGTGAGGGCCAGAGGATAAAGAAGGGTACAAGAGAAAGAAGAAGAGAGAAAAAAAAAAAAGTACTCTTAGAGATTCGTTTCTTTCTCTTCTTATCCAGTAGGGGTCTCTGCCCTCAGGAGGGTGTAGGTAACCAGGGTGTGAAGACTGGACCTGGAGCGTCTGGAAGCAGGGAGTGCCATCCACCAGTCCCAGCAGGGAGATAGCGCCTCACAGATCTTTTTTTGTGACCACTCTTCTGACTTGAGCCCCTGGTATCATCTTCCTCTCTTGCCTGGAGGTTTCCCAAATCCTGATCTCTCTGTTATGCTCCAGACTTTAGTCCCCTCCCCTCTCTTATTTATCAGGTCCCAGCTGCGGGACCTCTCACCCCCAGGTTCACACCAGGCGGGGCGGCACGGTGTTCACACTGCACTCCTGTCCAGCTGAGAGCTGATCTTGTGTTGGGTGGCCACTGTGCTGAGTTAACGTCATTGGGGAGGGGGAGGAATTGGAAATCAGGTACCTGCTCAAATGGTGATCTGATCTGATGGCCACACCCACCACAAAATGGCGAGGAAGGTTTTCCAAGATGGAGTCCATCTGTTTTGAGCACCAGAGTGTCTGGTAGGTGGGGGGAGCTGGGCAATGGCCTTGTGCTGTGAGGAGGTAGCAGCTGAGTGACCTGCGTGGGAGCAGTGCAGTCCGGAGTTCTGCAGAGGTGCTGGGAGGTGTTTCTGCTGAGCCACTTGTGAGCTGTGCGTGGGCTCCAACTGAGGCTTTGGGTCTGGAGTCTGGAGACTTACTGGAGCCCAGAGGCTCTGATTTCTGCCCGGGTGGTCACAGTGCTGGTGATTTCTGTGAAAATCCACTGGCTCCTGGAGATCCGATCTGGGAACTGCCCCACCTAATATGGTGACAATGTTGAGCCAAGATGGCGGTGGACTGCTCTAGGCGTTGGGGTGTCTGGTGAGGTGGGGGAGCCTGGTGATGGCATTGTGCTGTGGGTAGGTGGCAGTGAGTGACCTGCATGGGAGCGGAGCAAAGTCTTGAGGGCCTGCAGATGTACTGATAGGTGATTCTGCTAAGGTGCTCCCTGAGTCTTGTGTGAACTGAAACTTCCGGCTTTGGGTCCTGCTTGAACACCAAGGCCCCCCAGCCTTTCGAGGGGGCATAGCGCTGGTGATTTCTGCAGAGAACAGCTGTATAGGGTCCTCTAATACTCTCAGAGATGCAGTATTCCGACTGAGATCTGGATCACAGAGCAACACAGAATGCTGCCTCCCTCTGGTCTGCCATCTTGAAGCCCCAGCAATTTTAGCTTTGATATTTTGTAACTCATGGATTTGGGAAATACTTATTTAGAACTTTTTTTTTTTTTTTTTTAACTAGAGATTGAACTCAGGGGCACTCAACCATCGAGCCACATCCCCAGCCCTATTTTATATTTTATTTAGAGACAGGGTCTCACTGAGTTGCTAAGCACCTCACCATTGCTGAAGCTGGCTTTTGAACCTGCAATCCTCAGCCTCCCGAGCCGCAGAATTACAGGTATGTGCTACCGTGGTCGGCTCAGAGTTATTTTAAATAAAAAATACTGCATTTAAGTATGATTTATCTTGATTACTGAGTTTTGCATCCCTTAAATGACTGGGAAACTTCACTTTGCTCTTGGAGTGCTTGGCCCTTTTCCCTCCCTAGCCCCAGGAGGTTGAGACATTTTCCTCCTCTGGCCTCGGACAACGAAGCACAGCACATTTCTGGGTTCTCGCAAGTGAGTGGGCTTCTTCAGTCAAGGGGCCTCAGAATTCAGACCTGCCTGCACGGCCTCCCGACATAGGACCAGGTGCACAGGGTTCTCTGTAAACCCAGGGGCCTGGCTCGCTCTTCTCTCTCCCAGACCATGAACCATCAACCTTGCCATTTTGGGAAACCCCTTCGGCCCTCTGGTTCTGCACTTCTCCATCAGCAGAACAGGGGAGGGCACAGGCGATCTTTACCCTCTCCAGGCTCAACATTCTGTGATTTCCTGTGGCGGCCCTCCCTGGGTAGTGGGGGTGGAGGTGAGACAGATGCACCCCAATTCCAGACCTTCTCGCAAGTCACAGGCTGAGAAAAGATTAGTGTGCAAAATGGCTGGTGTTGACAACAGGAGTGCTAAGCCAGGCTCCCAGGGAGAGGTGGGGGCGTGCTCATTGGTCTCTGAACTCCGAGAGCACCTGGGGCTCCTGCTGGTGCTGGGTGTTGTAGGAGTGGAGAGTGGGCGGGAGGGCTTTGCCCCTCTGGACCCGTGGGTGGGGTCACATGTATGGACTCAGGTTTAGCATCGAGAAGCTGAGAATGACAGGCCAGATGGTGGACAGAAAGTCATCACAGAGATGTCCCTGAGGCTGATCTGGGGAGGTTCCTTGGAAAAAGCAGGCCTTGACAGAGGTGCTTCAGAGGATGGCGAACATTAAAAACAAGGAGGGGCTGGGTTCTCGGTCATGGTCCCAGGAGGACAGATGGTAGCTCCAGTGGGGAATAGAGGAGAGGTCAGCTAGTGGACTCTTTATGACTTGGGGAGATTGAAGGAGAATCGGTGAGGGGTAGTGGAGCACTTTGGGGCTAGCAACACTAACACTGAGGTGCCATTGCCAGTCCGAGGACTGAACAGCAAAGGGAGGGAGGGTGCCCAGGACCCAGAGGAAGCTGCCCTGATAGCAGAGGGCTTCTGGCAGATGACGTCCAACCATGGACAATCTGTAGCCAGAGGGGTGAGCCGTGCAGTGGAGGCCTCTACCTTGCTCTCCTCCACCCTGACCTCTCATCAGGGCCTTCTGTGGCAAGGACCCAGGACAGCTCTGGGTGAAGAGCGCTCCTGAGGTGGTTCACACAGACGAGCATTCCAGAGCCTCGAGCAAGCTGGAGAGCAGCTGTGGAGGGGCACGTGAGCAGGGTTAGCAAGTGTGGCTATGCAGACATGTATGTGGTTGAAGAGGAAGGGAGAGGGCCTCCCTCCAGTTACTCAGCTTCCAACACCAGAACTCACGGACTCCTCCTGTTGCATGGCCAGGCAGCCATTATTGCTTGAAATCTGCAGGAGAGGAAACTGGGGCTAGAGAGATTGACAACTGGTTCAGTCAACCATGTTGGCCAGGTGCAGTCTGAGGCTGTTTTTAGCCAGCAGAGGCTTGGACCCTCCCCCATGGGACCCATGCAGGATGACTCTTTCTTGTGCTGCTATCTCAAGTCCCCAGCTTAATAAGAAGTACCTCCTTAATGACTTCTGTGGTGTGTGTGTGTGTGTGTGTGTGTGTGTGTCTGTGTGTGTGTTGGTACATTTCCCTAAGGACAGGGCTCAAGGCAGAGCCAGGTAGATGGAGGACATCTGTACACATGACCATGGGCCCCATCAGCAGCAGGAGTTGTGAGATGTTCTTTGAGGATGACCAGACCGTAATGGGCCCTGAAACCCCCAAGAAGGGGAGACTGGAGAGATTGAGGGCCAGGTAGAGCATGGCCTCAGACTTCAGACCAGTACACACAACTTTAGCCACGCCCACATGCTGACATGCCAATAGGTGTCAGGTCCACAGGTGAAAGGACACATCCCCAACCCTGCCTCCCATTCTGGTCCTCGCCTGCCTTCACATCACAGCCACCTTTTATGAGCTCTTGGTATGTTTTAGGCTTAGTGTTCAGTTCTGCGGGTCCATCGATGCCTTTAATCCGGATTGCAACGTGGGGGAGGCATTCGCACTGCCACTCTATGCATAAGGACAGGGGCACTGGGAACTTGCGTGTGATTGCGTGTGAGTGAGCTGTGACAAGAGAATGGGCACGTGCCATCTGGTGGGGGGCAGTGCCACCCTTGTGGAGCTGTCTCCAAACCTTCCCACTGGGGAGCCTGGCTCTGCCCCTTACCAGCACGTCTCCTTGCTCCGGTTTCTTCGAGTTAGCTTCCCATCTATTAGAAACCTCCTAAGTAGGCTCTTTTGAGGAAGAGTGAGACCATCTGCAGGAAGCCTCTAGCATGTCCTTGGGACAAAGCCCTGGACAAATGTAAGCTGTTAATATTGTTGTTGCTCTAAGTATTTTACAACATCTTTGTGTCCTCTTTCTTATTCTTTGCCTCCTTTCTCTCTCCTTTTTACTCCTTTCCCAGGCTGAGACTTCTGTCATTGACTTTGGGGGCTTCTAAGCATAAGGGTCTTGAAAAAGACTGTCCAGCCCCAGCAGGCCTGCCAGGTGTGCAGCACACACTGCTCTTTCTGGAACTTCCACTCTAGGCCCAGAATGAGGTTCCAAGACCCGGATGGAGAAATGCATCTGCTCTTTTATTGATAACAAGAGTGTGTGTGGCTACCTCCTCCCCTGTCTTTCCTCTCTCCTTCCATCTTTTCTTTCTTCCTCCTGCTAGGGCCTGGCAAAATAGCACACAACATTGAATATTGTCACAGATCCCCGAGTACTTCCTCAATGGCCCATGGCACTATTTTTTAGTAGTTCAAGTACAGGACGTAATTAGGTCATCAGGTCATTGGACTGGCAGCAGCAGGTGAGTCTGATACCAAAGCCTCTTGCCTCCATGGTCACCTGGTTCAGGCTGGGGAGTTCCTGTCTCTCCTCGTGTTGACTCTGCTTTTCTGTATAATCTTTCTGAAGAGGACCCTCCCCTTCTCCCCTTTGTTCCTGCTGCCTGTCTGTGAGCTGTCCAGAGCTTCTTCCCGAGGCTGAGCTGGTAGGACTTGGTGTCCTTGTGGGTGCTGGTTATGAAAAGTTTCAAACAGAGGCTGCATGGACCTGAGACGAGGGAAGGGAGACTAAAGAGAAAAGTGAGGCAAGCAGAGCTCCCAGGATGGAGCAAGAACTCAGGGGAGCACAAGATGATGGGGGCTTCATGGGGCGTCCTGATTGGCTCAGGACTGGGATGTGGGAGAAGCTGGAGAGCCGGGGTGTCAGGCTGCCCTCTGTGAGCATGTGCTTGGTCTGAAAAGAGAAGGCCTAGAGCAATAGGGCACACGACAGTGAGTAATAAAGCTCTCAATCCTGTGGCGCAGACGTTTTTATTAGCTGTTGCATGTACAGATGTAGCAATTTTTAGAACAGGAGAACAGTGACATATACCCTGGGGCTGCTGCGGCTCCTGCAGTTTTGAGCTGTGGATTCTGTATCTCAGGCTCTGAGTGGAAGGAAGGATCCCACCCCATCTTCCCACACTGGAGCCCCAAGGAACAAGCCTCTGGCTACCAATGCTGTCTTGCTCCCCTGGGGACTTGGTGGAACCCCCCACCTTAGTATCTCTTTTTCTAGTAAATTTGCAAAAGGACCCAAATATTCTTATCTCTAGCCAGGGTCCAGGTTATGTTGCAGCTATTTTGGGGGGGTACCACATTTTAAGAACCACTGCTATAGAACACCCACTCATTCTGACTGCCTAGAAGAATCACCTTCAAAGTCATTAACGCAGAGCAGAGCTTGAGCCTTATCATGGGGCAGCTGCCATGTAGAGCCAGACACGGGACAATTTCAGAGCTCCCTGGTTGATTCCGCTGTGCCAATCCACAAACACTTCAACTCTATCCCCACTCATCAAATGACTTTCTAATCATCACTATCCCAATATTTTGTTAGATTGAGTCAGTCGACAAATATTTATTAGAATGAATAATAGCTCAGGAAGTGGGCTGAACACCAGAAATAGAGGAACAAAACAGGCCACAGTCATCCAGTGGTGTAAGGGCCATTTGGTTGCAGGAGATGCATTCAGAGCTAAGTTAAGGGTCTGTTCCATGTGCATGTGCTATCATATACGGTGACTTCATCCATTCTTAACAAAGCCTTCTGTGGGCTGCATGTTGTCCTAGGGTCCTTCTGATTCTTACTAAACAGAAGAAATTGAACTAGTCTGTAGACAGGGAGTTGACATCCTGCAAAGGTTGACCAGATAAGTAATGCTCCTTCAGGTTGGAAGAAAGCCACCCTTCCTCTTTTATACACAAGAAGCTTGTACAGAGGTAGTGGTCCCTACTTAAGGGCTTTGCTTTCCAGAAAGGGAGAACATTTTGGACTTGTCATACATGGAAAGCCAGCCAGGTCAGGGTAATGTAGTCTTTTTTACTTTTCTAGAGGATGTAACTCACTTGGTTAAGCCATTAGGTAATATACAAGGTCAAACTTTAATAAGAGTTTTTCTATAGCTCAAATTAGATATCTGATATACATGTAATTTGGCAACTAAAAGTACAGGTACTTTAGTATCTGCCATGTGTGTGAGTGAGTGTGCATGTGTGTGCAGGCATGCACATGTGTGTGCATGCGTGTGCATGTGTGTGCACTATAATTGAAGGAAAGAAGCTGGTCTACAGTCTTGGCATAACTTGGTCTGAGTCTTCGCACAACTCCAGTATACAAAGTGTGTGTGGTGTGTAGTTGTAGCCTAAGTCATAGTGGCTCAGGTGGTAGGACACTTCTTTTTTAATTTTTTTTTAAGTTGTTGATGGATCCTTATTTTATTTTCTTTATTTTTATGTGTTGCTGAAGATCGAACCCAGTGCCTCACAAATGCTAGGCAAATGCTCTGCCACTGTGCTACAACCCCAGCCCCTAGAACGCTTTTTTGTAGGGCAGCTGGGAGGACAGGGGAGGACAGTACATGGATGGAACATGGGCTTTCTTCATCATGCAAAATACAGTAGATTCAATTCAGTCCCGTGGCCATTTCTTCTTACCCCACCACATTGATTGATGTTATCTACTATCCTTGAGATGTCAGCCATGTTGATAAAAAATTTGTTTTCTTGAGAAGAAACCTTGGTAAATGGAAAAAGGATAAACTATAGCCAGATAAGGTCATGTGAGGCTTGAGCAGGAGAGCACAAAAGGTTGTATCAAGGTATATGTTTGTATATTCATGGCCTTGGGTTTTCTCAGATGGGAGAGGGATTAAGCTGTGTGTCACTTGTCATATGGTTCCTGTAGATCAGTGCCTTAAAACAAACATGTTGGTTTTCAGAGTTTCCTTAGGTGCAGATTTCTCTACCCACATAGCACTATGAATATAGACTAATTATAAGCAAACTCTAAAAATGTGTAATTATGTGGTGGCTGATTTACAGCATTCTCCTTTACCCCACCCTCTGTCTGTGGCTGGAGAATAGAAGAGCCAGGCTTTATCTGTGAGACTCTGATGAGCTGCCAGGACCCTTTGCCTGACTTGGGAAGAATCAGGATCCTGTTAACTGGATGGAACTTTCCAGAGGTTTCCTCTTGTCCCTTCCAGGCAGAAAGTATTCTTAGCTGGAGGAGAAACTGGTGTTCCCTCTTCTCTTACTGTTTTTTTTTTTTTATTAGCAGTAAAAATTGGCCATGACAAATGGCATTATTCAAGGTGTTTAGAAGTGTGTGTATGTGTGTGTGTGTGTGTGTGTGTGTGTGTGTGTGTGTGTGCGCCCTTAATTTGGGAATCCCAGGCATTAGAAAACCTGACCTTCAAATCCTTGTTCTGCTGTGTGACATCAGGGAATTCCCTCTTTTCTGAGTCTCAATTTCTGATTTGTCAAAGGCAGAATTGGGGAACTGGTTATAATATCCAATGGGCTATGAACAGTTATATTTACCTTGAACCTCAAACTAAAAGCATAGGTGGAGACAGAGGACACCCAAGAATTTATTTCAACAAGTCATTTGTTTACAGATGGGAATCCTGAGAGAAAGAAGAGGAAGGAACTGTTCCCCCACCCTCAGTACACCCAGCATCCTCATTGTCATTGGAAACACAAAATCCTGGGTTCAAATCTCAGTGCTGCCACTTAATCACCATGATAGTTATGCCTGTTGTTGTTTTCCTCTGAGTCTTGGTTTTCTTTTCTATAAAATGGGAAAGAACACAAAGCCTGCCCAGTATGCTATTGCAGAGTGGGTTGGGGGAGCGACTGTTCTCTGCACTCCAGTATCTAAGCCCTTGGAGGGCTGGTGGTAGCTCCCTCTGTCCTCAGCACATGGTGGCCACCTATTAATTACTGAGTAAATCCACAGGAGCTGGCCATGGGAAAGGGGCAGTCCTCATGCCCGAGGCATGGAGTGACTCCTATGATCAACCCTGAATTGAGAACCACACTCACCTCAAGTCAAAATCAAATGCCTGCTGCGCATGCTCACTTTCAAAGCCAGACTGGATCCCTTAGGTTCTTAAAACAAAGACAGATTCTCACGGTTTCCATATGCTTTTAAGTTAATTGCCTTCGGTGAAGTTCTTTGACCTTTGTATGTTTTTAAATCAATGCACCAAAGAAATGTGTTCTCCCAGCTTAAAGGCTTCCTCAACACCAGGCTGGGCAAAGCTCACTGTCTTTCTCCTCTCTGGATTGTGGACCTGAATTCAAAGAGAATCGAATTGAAGTTGGTTTTATGGGTCATCCTGGGAACTGAACCACCAAATCCAGAAGAGATTCTGGATGAAGCACCCATTCCCTGTGCTTTCATCACCCAAGGAGATACATCTTCCCTTGTAAATCCGAGATAAGTGGCCACCTCTAGTTACCTATACAGTCCCATGAGGACCAGGGACCTGGGGCCATGTTCCCTCATCCAGAAGCTTCCCTGCAGCTGACATGTTGGAGCCACCCTTGACTTCCAGGCACTGGGCTGGCCTAGCCGCTTCCATAACTTGATAACTTTATAATCTTCATAACACCCTTGCTACTTAGCTATTGTGCTGACTCTAGAAATGAGGAAACTGAAGTCGAGAAGACTTAAGCACCTGGCTCACGGACTTACGGCAGGTGTATTGCCTAGTCAGGGTTCTGGAGGTTTCTAAGTGGGTGTTATTTTGAAGGATTTGCCTATGTGAAGACAGAAGGAATAAGGCTTTCTGCTGTCCAGTGAAATGGCTGCTGTCCCCAGCCCCTGTTCTCCTAGACAAACTATGTTCCACTTCCCGAGTCCACCATGTGGGGTTCCAGAGACTTCCCCAGCCTCCTCTCCACCTCCCTTTGCCCTTCATCTGTTCCAGTGCAGCGGGGCTCCCCCAGTCCTCACAAATCTGAGCTCCGCCATGGTTAGTCTCCTTGCACCTTCTTGGGTAACGTGTCCTTGTTCTCTCATAGATGCTAATTTTAGTTTTGTGTTCCTAACTCAGTCTTTTTGAGCATTCTTTTTATTCCCTGGTTTCAGAGGTCCTCAGTAATATCATCCATTGGAATTATCCAGAACTGCAGAGGGCTTGTTAAAACACAGATTACTGGGCCCCACTCCCAGGGTCTCTGAATCAGTCAGTCTCTGTGGGGACTGAGAGTTTGCCTTCCTAACCAGCTCCCAGGCGATGCTGCCACTGCTGCTCTGGAGATACGTGTTTATATATGAATGAAAGTGTTGTAGTTTTTCACTCAACACCATTTCCCAAGAATCTGCCAGGGCTCTGCTACTTCTCGAGTAGAGAATGGACTCTCTGCCTTTGAGAGTCATGGTCTCTGTAGCAGTTCTCAAGCTCAACTGCACCTTAGAATCACCTAGGGAGCTTTAAGAAAAATTTATGCCTGGCCCCTCCCCAGAGCAATTGATCAAAGTCTCTGAAGTGGGACCCGACATTGTTATACTTTGTTAGCTCCCCAGAGGATGCTAATGTGAAGCCAACCAGGACTGAGAACTGCTGGTCCAAGGAGGGGAAAGTCTTGTAAACAGAAAGTCACACTGCTAGAATCAGCAAATTCACTCTGCTGAAATCAGGGTATTTCAAACACATTCCTCAGGCAGGTGGTTGGGTTGAGTTACAGGGACAGGATGGAGCAGGATGTCAGCAGCTTTAGGTTTTAATTCTGTCTCTGCTTTGTGGTCCCAGGCAAGATCTTGGCCTCTTGGATCTCAGTGTTGGGCTCAGGACTGGAGTTCACTTTGCCTGGATTAGTGGTTCCCAGACTATGTTCCCTGGGTCAACAACAACAGCATCCCCTGAGAACTTGATGGAAATACAAATTCTTGAACCCCACCCAGACCTATCCAATCAGATACTCGGGCAGGGGACTCAGCAATCAGAGGTTGTGAGGCACGTATAAAAGTAAGAACCTCTGAGCTCAAGTGCTGCTGCGATTCATAACCTCCTCTCTCACCCCAATCCCAATGAGCACAGGGAGTTGACATCAATTGCAAACTCCATGTGTCTTTGTAGAAGACTTAGTTTCCCAGTTTTCTTTGAAAAGAAGGTGATTGGAAAGATGTTGGCAGCATGTACTTGGTGTGTTCATTGGCAATTTTCACCCTGCCTCAATCACGTATATATTTTTTTCTACTCATGTTTGGCTTTGGAAATGAATATACTTTGCTTAAAGTAGAAAAAAGGGAGGAGACATTTGCTACCATGTATGATGATCAAGATCATTATTTTTCTCTAAATATGTCCATATCCAAGTTCTTGCTCATAATGGCCCTCTGGCTGCAGTTCCAGTGATCTAATTAGATTACAATGGAGAAAATTAATTATTTAGATGTGTGCTATTCTGCAGAAAGAAAGTGCCAGAATGTTCAGTAGGAATGTAAATCCGAAGCTGGACCATGCCTCTGTTTGCAAAAGGGTGGGCTTGAAAGGGTTTGGAGAATGGTTGCATTGTGTCAAAGCAGTTAAAAGGGAAGGTCTCTTTTACTTTCAGCACAAGAGGGCTGCCTGTAAGGATTCCAGGTCTGCTTTTATGAATATGAGGCTCTAAGAAGTGTTGCAATTGTGAGCTGTGGGGGACAATGTCACCTTGATCCACCAATTTACTGCTGCCAGCAGTCAAAAGAGCTAAACATCTTCACAAGCTGCTCAATCCACTTTCATTTGATCACCCAAAGAGGTGCTGGGACAATAGTCGTGGGATGTGACATTGATGTGATATATATTTGCTTCAAGTAAAAGAAGCAGGTGCCTTTGAAGAGCTCAAAACTAGGAGAGGATTCTGATTTCCCTCGAGCTCCCCGGTACCCTGAGGAAGTAAAACTAGGGTTTTGCTGACTCTTGTTGGGCTGAAGTTTTCTTAAATGCCAATCATCTTTGAACCCCCCCCCCCCAAATCCATCACTTCCTCCTGAGCTGTCACATCTTTCTGATGTCAGACAGACCTTAGCAACATTCAGCTTGCATCCTGCTTCAGTTTCTGCTCACTTGCAAAGGTGATTTTGAATTTTTATCTCAGGATGGTAGCATAAAACCCAAACATTGGGTAATGGTGTTTTGCCGCCTGTTCCATTTAATTGATGTCTGGCATGTTCCCCCACCCCTCCTTTCAATTTAGCTCTGGAAACATCTGTCTTTTTAATCCACCAATAGTGTCTTGAAAGGGTAACAAACCTGTTAGGTAAAATATCAAAGTTATGAATTCTGATTTAATAAATGTGCATTTGAGAGATGATTCATGGCATGTATGATAGCTTTCAATTGCTTGCTCAAACAGTTCATGCTTCATTTCATTAAGAGCTTCAGTCAATGCCAACTGATTATCACAGCACTAGACATCTTTTGTTTAGAAAGCACGTGCACAGGACCTGTCTGAGATTTGGTCATATAGAAACTCATTTAAAAGGCAAATAAAAATGTTTTCAAAAAGATACTTTCATAAATATTTTTAGAGTTCCACTGTTTGAGTCGGATTTTTTTCTGTTGTGACCAAAATACCTGATGCAAGAACAATTTTAAAGGAGGAAAAGTTTCTTTGTGGGCTCATGGTTTCAGAGGTCTCAGTCCACAGAAGTCTGTCTTCATTCCTCGGGGCTCGAGGTGCAGTAGAACATCATGGCATAAAAGTGTGGTAGAGAAAAGTGGCTCAAGACATCAACTAGGAAGGGGGGTTCAGGAGAGAGAGAGAGAGAGAGAGAGAGAGAGAGAGAGAGAGAGAGAGAGAGAGCACTCTGCTCAACAGGGACAAAATATAAACCCCAAAAGCATGCCCCAGGATCTACCTCCTCTAGCCACATCCTACCAACTTGCAGTTACCATTCAGTTAATCCCTATAAGGGGATTAACACACTGATTAGGTTAAGGCTGAATCATTTCACCTCTAACCTTCTTGCATTGTCTCACACTTGAGCTTTTGGGAGCCATCTAATATCCAAATCATAACCTCCAACAAAATGATATTGGGACCAATCATTTCTTTGCTTAAAAAATGCCTACTAGGTACCAAGTGCCTTAAAACCCCACAGGATATGCCATCCTGCCTTCTGTAAGCTTATGTTCTAGCATGGGCTGCAAACCTTTGAGTCCAAATTATTTCACTCCAAGGAATTCTGAGTCCTGAGGGTTCAGAGTTTATAACTTGGAGCCCCCAAATGGCCATGCGACATTGAACAGTTACATTCTCAACGTCCCAGGACTTGGTTTCTCTTATTTCAAATGATCTGTCAGACCCTGCTGTCTTTCAAGCCCTAGCACCAGTGACATTATCTAATCCTAATTCTCCAGGTATTGTGTTTGCCTCACACTTCAATTTCAACTAGAGAGACCCCAGAATAAAAACATTGAGGCTTAGTGAAGCCAGTCACACTATTAAGGGGAATTCTTCATTTCAGAAGACCATTGATCTTCTTTGTAGAATTGGAGTGTTCAGACTGTTGCCATAATTGTAAAAGTCGAAGAGAAAATCTCATGTATGGATGAAATTCAGTGCCTTAATAGGTGGGAATGAGTGACATTTTCATGTCACATGTAGTCTCTGAAGGTTTTGGGAAAAATTGTTATACCAAATAGAAAAACAATCTTTTTTAAACAAATACATGAGGAAACAACTTCACCCAGTGATCTCTGGAGACAATGCTTGTGTGGGCTGCTGCTGGCAGGAGGGGCCACTCCCTCGACAGGCCTCCTCAGACACATCTTGGCTTGCTCCAAGCCATCTTGTTCCAGGAGTCATCAAGTGTGACACCTGGCTCAGTAGAGCCCTGAGTGAGATGTTTCTTCCCCGACCCGCAAAAATTTTACTTGGCTAACTGTGGGCTGTTGTGGCTGACAGAGGTGGCCTTGAAGGGTAGGGGCATTTGCTGAATAGATCCATTGAGAGAGGCTGGTAACTGAGCAGAACGTGTGGAGGGAATGAAAAGAAATGTCCAGAGGTCACCTTCCTGGTGGGAGCAAAGTGTGGTCCGTCAGCTGTCAGCAGACTGGAGAGTTTTGACAGTCTATTTAAGGCAGTTTCTGCTGTTCTAACAGAAGGGAATTTTAGGATTTAGGATTCCCAGAGGTGAGTCAGGCAGGGTAAGGTGAGGTTATACATTTTCCAGTTAGCCATAACTATGGATTCTAGTTCCATCCCTTTGGGGAAGCTTTAGGTAAATGATCTTTAATTTTCCTCATCTGTAAAGTGGGCATGCTTACCTGATAATGGTTATGTTTCTTGGGAATTGAGTATGTTAAATGTATGAAGTTACTGCAGTTATGAATGACTGGTAGTTAAGAATTTTAAGAGTCATGTTGATTTCTTAGCTATGGGTCTATATTACCACTCAGGTGCAAGCACTCTACAGGTTGCAAAGCATGTCTACATCCCAGGTCTTAGGTCCCATCTGAGTCTCAGAGATGTTCTCAGGGAGAGTGTGAGCTACAACATGCAGATGAGGGAGGTTGTCCCAGCCAATAGGATCACAGCTCATCCCAGAGGGGATGGACTTCTATTTGGTTCTTCTACTATAGCAGCCAGGGGAACCCACTGAGCAGCCCCAAAGCAGTTCCTCAATATGCTGATTGGATGCCAGTTTTAAGTGGAGGAATAATGACCTTAGAATTCAACTTTTTAATTTATTTTTTCAAATTATTTTATGATATTCACAAGGCTAGTTTCTGATTATTAAATAATTAGATAATACATGTTCATGGAAGACATTTTTTACTATATAAAGAGACTTTACAAAAAAGATAAAAATTTTCATAATTCAATCACCCAGAGATAAAATATCTGTATATTTCCTTCCTATTCTACCTGTATTTGTGTATTCTTATTGGATTGTGGGTGTGTGATATGCATATTATACTGCATGCCTATAGTTTCACAATTTGCAAAATAGAGTTAACGCAGAACATGTTTTCTGTTCTTTTTATAAAAATTTCAAACTTCAGAAAAGTTGTGAGACTCGAACAAAATCTCCTGCACCTTTGCCAGATTTTAGAATTTCTAACACTTTTACCCCATTTCATCATTTGCGCCCCCTCATTTCCTCTCCATGTTTGTGTGCATGCATATGTTCATATGTATCATCATTATTCATTTTCTGAATTATTCAAAGGTAAGAAGTGTATCCAATACCTATCTTCCTTAAAAACTCCAGTACACTTTTTGTCAAAATGAAAATACTCTCTGATACATCTTAATACTTTACGCTTTCCCTGTCTTCAATGACTTTACATTTCTGCTAGGACAGGACTTTTCTTCCATAAGATGTGTTTTTTTTTTTTTTTGTGATCAGAATGAAGCTCTATATTTTTTGGAGCTATGACTCTCTAATCTTCTCAGGGGACAACGTTAGGAGGGACAAAATGCCAACCTATTCCACGATGCCAACTCTGATGCCCTGGTGGAGTTGTCTGCCTTTTCTTTCTTTTAAACCACAAAATCACCAGTTTCCATTTTTAACCAAATGCATGCCAAAACATCATGTTGTGCACCTTAAGTGTTGTGTTAGATAGTTTTTGTTGCTATGATCAAAACAAATGACTTAAAGGAGTAAAGGTTTATTTAGGCTCCTGGTTTCAGAGGTTCAGTCCGTGGTCAGCTGGCTCCATTACTTTGGGCCTGAGATGAGGCAGGACATCATGGTGGAAGGGTGTGGTAGAAGAAAACTGATCAGATCATGGCATTCAGGAAGCAGAGGGAGAAGGGGTGAGGCAGGTGTAAGGTAGTCTCTGTAGGCAGGTCCCTAGTGACCTCCTTCCTCCAACCTTGCCTTCGTTATCTCCCAGTAGTCCTTCCTGCTGTCAATGAATTCATCCATTGATGAGGTCAGAGCCCTCAAGATACATCACTTCCCCAAAGCTCCACCTCTGAACACTGCTAAAGTGGGGGCCAAACCTTCAATGTGAGACTTTGGGGAACATTTTCAATCCAGATTATATCAAATATATATAATCAAAAAGTCTTTTGAAGCTGCTTCAATACCCTGTACTTCTTCAAATCCCCACCCATTAAACTCAGTGTCTACTGATGCTTCCTGAAGAATTAACCACCTCTGTGATGTTGTCAAGTGTTGATTTTCTATCTTCATAATCCCCCTGCATTTATTAGGTGGCATTCTTCTGTAAGGGGTGTTTTGCACTTTCTTCCATGTATTAGTTACTTATTTGTTTGTTCATATCTGCATAGGCCCATGAATTCACATTCCATTCAATGGGTTAAATGGATTCCTATTATTATTTATTTTGGTGTTCAAATTGCCTCAGACTTGGGCAGTGGAAGACCCTTCATGCCAACTCCTTGTGTGTGAACATATGCTCATCCTTCTTTGAGGACTTTTCCTATTTTCTGACCCCAGCACAAGTTTACAGACTCATCCTTTTCTTGCACCAGCCCTGGAATCAACTATTTCTATAAGGAAATCCATTCCCATTTGTAGGAAAAGCCAAACTATGGAACCAGTGGTGAATGGATAAAGAAAATGTGTATAGACACAATGAAACTTTTTCAGCCATAAAGAAAAATGAAATTATGTCATGTGCAGGAAAATGAATGGAACTTGTGATGGTTATGTTAGGAGAAATAAGCTAAATGCAGGAGGTCAAGGGTCATATGTGGAAGCTAAAGAGGAAAAAGGAAAAGAAAGGTAGGTGGGTGGGTCTGATGAAGATTTTAGGAAGATTAGCAGAGTAGAGGAAATAGACCAGAGGGAGAGGGAGGAGGTAAATGAAAGGAGATATACAGGGGAATGATATTGTCCAAATTATATTGTTAAATTGTATACATGGATGAATATGTAACAACAGACCCCATCATTATGTACAATTATAATGCACCAATGAAAATACAGAAAAACAAAAAAAAAATGGTATTTAGATACCAAGATCATAGCAACAGGCATGTTCACAGCTACTCAGGTATCATCACTTCTAGGTCCTTTTAGCAGACTAAGCAAGGAAATCTATGTATGATTGTATGTGTACACACCTGTCTATATCTCTACACATGCAATGCATAGGCACAGGTATATACACATGCACCCGACATCACGATTTTCCACCCTAGATAGTAGCATTTTGGCTGGATAATTCTTTATTTTATTTATTTATTTGTTTTTATCTATTTACTTTTATGTGGTGCTAAGAATTGAACCCAGTACCTCAAACATGCTAGGCAAGTGCTCTGCCACGGAGCCACAACTCCAGCCCCTAGGTTGGATAATTTTTTCTTGGGGACTGTCCTGACTGGAGGATGTTTAGAACCATCCTTTGTTTGCACCCTCTATGTGCCCTCTATAGCTCCCCCTTCTGCAGTTGATTCAAACCCAGATAGCTCCAGAAACTACAAAATTCCCTCTGAGGTTTATCAGTCTGGCTGATAACTACTGACCTATGTCTATTTCCATATTTATTTTAGAAACACAAATTCACACTGATACCTTCAATTCCAATCCAGCACCTCCATACTTCCAATTCCAATCTCTTTCCGTGTGTGTAAATTTCTTCTTATTAGTAACCTGGTTCCCATTTCTCTTGATAGAGTTATATATTTGTCTAACTCCCCTGAATGCAACCAATGTCCCTGTCATCCTGCTCACTTTCTGGTCCCTCACACCTTCTACTGCCATCTATTCAGCTCCCACCACCTACTTTCTTGGTCTCCCAGCCATACTGGGCCACTGCCTTCATCCTATAATTATTTTCATCCATGTTTGTTTTGCCTTCTAATTTTTAAATCTCATATGATGGCAGGAAGCAAGCCTGTCCTATTCATATTGAATTCCAAAGTGCCTGGCATAATGCTGGTATATATGTGGTGCTCAACATTTGTCTGTTGGAAGACTAGATGCATGACTGCTAGGTTTTTCAGCTCCACAGCAGCAGGGCAACATCATCCCTAAGCATATGAGTCTTTTCCTATTCCCATTTTCCAGGTTGCAAGGGTTGAGACTGAGCTCCAGGCTGCTCATCCTGGATACTCATGTGACCAGCCAAGTGGCTCTTGGCCTGAATTCAGCTCTGTGCTCTCACACCCCAGCAGACAATATGCCTTTTTTGACCATACCTGGTTTTTCTCATTTTGCAGGGTTTAAGAGCTGAATTTCCAGCTGCCAGCAAGTGTTTATTTGTGTCTCTGCCTGACAACAGGGAAGCTCTCCTTTGCTGTCCCTCCCTGCCTGACCTCATCCTTAATAATCCCACCGCCACACTGCTCCCGCTCCCACTCTTCCATAGCAGCCGGTGATATTTGTTCTTCTTTGCCGAGCCTGCCTTGGGTAGACTGCTGATGTGGAAAAAGACTGTTTCTCTGGCACCCTGAAGGGTTTTCAAATAAAGCTCCTTTATTGAAGTTCAAAGACACCTGACTATCTTGCACCAATGGTGATACTTAACCAAAAAGAAGGGAGTTGGGATGCTGGGAGGCTGCTCTTTTTCACCTTCATCTGAGCTTGATGCAATGGCTTCCTTGCAGGCGATGCAAATATTTCTGAATGGTGCACACAGACCCTGACCTTCCTCCTACCTTCCTCCTACCTCCCACGATTCACAGCATATTGTGGGCTGCTGGCTTTCTATAGACCTGGGGTGAGGGGTCAAGTACAATATTTCAGCAAACCAGCAGCTCATGAAAAAGACAGCCTGGACCTGAAATTCTACCAGTCTCATTTTAAAATCTGTGCTCCTTTTCCAGCTCACTGTGTGGCCTTGAGAAAGTTTCAGAATCTCTCTCAACCTCATCCATACAATAAGACGTACAGTGGGTACATACAAAGGGCTCTTTGACCTTGGCCATGCCATGATTGTCTGAGGGTCCTTCCTATTGCAGGGGAGACAGAGGATGCCCAAGTTGACATCACAAGACCTACATTCTGGAAAGTTCTCTGCCACAAGCCTGACCTGGGAGCTTTGTCTATCTTGCTCATTCTCTTATCTGGGTTTCTTGGAGGTGCCCCGCCCAGGTAGGCTTGTAATAAATATATCCTCAGTTTTTGCTCCTGCTGGATGAATTGATCTCTGAAATTCTTCAGTCTCCAGTGCTTTTACCTGTGAAATGGGCATAATGACTTGCACATCATGGATGGTTGGGAAGGACTGAGAGGATGTCCAGCAAGCTCTGGCTCTAGGAGGTGGCACATGATCAATCCTGAAGGCATAGAGTTTACATTTTCATTGCTTGATCCAGGCCATCAGTAGAGCGAGCTCTACTGCTTTTTCCCATTGTGTGTTTAACCCTGGATGGTGGCAGAGCTGAGAGCCCTTAAGTGTGAGCCCTGTTCTGGTGAGTGAACTGTGCTACTGAATTTTGCCCTGTGAGACAGAATAATTATTATCATCACCATGTTACACAAGAGAAATCTGTCCTGTACGCAGGGAAGGGGTCTCTGTGAGGTCTCTTGGTTGGAAAGTCATAGCACCTGGTTTCTAACCCCAGGTCTACCTGACTTCAAAGCAGGTGCTCTTTCTACCCTGTCGTCTTACAGGATTGGGGCTGTTTGATTTACCTGCCAAAGTCCATCTATTCTCCTCTGATCCAGAGTCTCCCTTGGTGTGACCAGGCCTGTGACCCTTGAGTTCCCCTAATTCCAAATAGGGGGTCCTTGTTGTCCACTTTGGCACCCCCAGGGCGGAGAGTATGGATCAGGCCAATGCTATTGGCAGAGAAATAACCACAGCATCATCATGCCCTCTAACTGTGTTTGATCCAGTGGCTAATGGGGTCATTAGCAAAGGAGAGTAATTGTAGGTGTGCCTTGCCCTGTGGTTGCTAGATCAATGACCGTTTATCATCCTCTGACTTCCCTGCCTGGGGTACAGGCAATGGCATCAGATTGGCGCTGGCATCAATTCCTGGGAAAGTAAACACACTTTATAACCATCCCTGGTGATAGGCAAGGCCCTTCAGGGCCTTCCCTGTGGTGTAAGCCAGCAGCTGCCTGGGTTGATGTTCCTCTGCCCAGAAATGGGCCTTGGTAACTCAATATTCTCTGTGTGTGACAAGCCAGGCCCTGGGGGCACACTGGAGATGGCACGTTTGGTCCCGAAGGCACCCAGCAAGCCTCCTGCTTGAAACAGCACCAGCTAGACAGAATCAATTTCCCATTGACTTTCAGCTCCGTCTCAGACACAGTGTAATTCTCCTCTGAGGGTTTATAAAGGCCATTGACTGTCTTATAAAAGATTTAAACACTCACCTTGTGGCATGTGGGAGCTCTATCTATCATGATGCCTTTTTGACAATTTGTGGGGATGGGAATGAGTTGGGGGCGGGGGTTGTGGCCAGCAGTCCCAGGGCAGGCGTGGCTCCGACAGACAGTGCCTGCAGAACCTCACTACAGAAAAGCAAATGGATCAATTGGAGGCTCCTTCTTATTCATCACCCAGGGGGCTCTTCTCCGTGGGAAGTCAGCCACCCTTAACTTTGCTTTGAGAACAAGTTACCTGTGACACAAAATAAACCTGACCCCAGCGTTGCCTCTGCTAGAACCAAGGGCGTGTAACTGAGCTAAGATTGGAAACTGAGGCAGTTCTGTATCACGTCCAGAGTATTTTATGGTTAAAAACAATGGGATTGACTGATGATATTGTGCATTCGGATAGCCCCACTCATGGGCTTATCCATATCTAGTCTCCATTTAGACCCACTGAATTAAGTCTGGAAGGAGGCAGAGCCAGGATCTCTGCACTCATTTTACATACGGGGAAACTGAGACTGAGAGGTCATCTCTTTGGCCAAGTAAATCTCAATTTCCAAGCAAAGCAATCTTTTTCTACTTACTCTCTCCTCCCCTTCTACTGCTTCCTCTCTTTCCATCCACCCACTCTGTAGCAAGCCAGGCGGTGCCCCTAGGGGAAAAGAGAGGAACAAGATGATGGGGTTTCTTTCCTGTAGAAGTTCTGTCCAGGGGTGATACAGACAGGGAGTTGGGTGACTTGTGTCCTTATTATGGTTATTACTGATCGTTTTTTTTTTTTTTCTGTGAAGGCAGACATCTGGGTCTCTGATTCATCCCAAGTACTTAGAACAGCAACTGGCATGGAGTAGCTACTTGGTAAGGTTTGCTGAGTGGGTAAACGAACGAATGACTGGCCTCCAACCATTAGCAAGAGGCTTAGAATTTGTTGTTGTGGAAGATGGAGTTGGAGAAAGTTAAGCAGAGGAGCTATATACTTGGATTGTATTTCAGAGAGGCCTCTCTCTGGAAGGTCAGAAGGGATCAAGGAGACATAATATAGGTGAGAGAAGAGGAGAAAGCTCTGGACTGAGGTGAGGAAGGTGGGGACTGGGGAGAGGGAGACACCATGGGGGTCAGATAGACTTGACCTATGGGTTGCTGGACAAGCAGAACTGAAGCCAATGGCTCAGTTTGAGACTGATCAACAGGATGGAGAATCTGGTCATCAGTGACTCCTAGACCGTGGGTGGGAAAGCAAGTTGTGGAAAGTGTGTGTGTGTGTGTGTGTGTGTGTGTGTGTGTGTAAGGGAGATGGATCCATGCTGGTACACAGGCAGTATTAGTGATGTTAATGGCACGGTGCATTTGGTTTGGTGGGAGGGCCCTTCTAATTTGGAGCTGGCCTGGCTGTCACAGCTCTGGGGTGCAGGATTGTTAACCAGGTCAGTAGAACTCTGATGGGAAGAAAATAAAAACCAAACAGAGTGGTTATCTGACTGCTCTCTGCTTAATGTCCTAGGACTGGGACCAAAAGCACTGGCAAAGATGATTCCTGACTCCAGAGAGGTCACAGCGCTTCCTCTGGTGAGAGCAGGGAGCCCAGGGCTGAGTTTCCTGGTGGAGTCAGCGTGCCTTATTTCTTTCTTTATCCTGTGCTCTCAGGAATGGGAACATTTCATCCCTAGTCCTCTTCTTGGAGGCACCTGTATTGTCCCCTCTTCTCTCTCCCATCCTGAGTACTTGTCTGTGTGGTGGCCTGTGCCCTGGAGACTTTGTTATCTATTATGGCTTCTGTGCTAACACCAGTGGACCCCAGCTCCCAAGGAGCTTCTCTTAATGGACCACATGGGCCCTGGGCTTTCAAAGACAGGGATCCCACAGCATCGTGGCAAAGGACTAGATTTGAGTCCCAACTCTGTTATAGACAGTAGACATGGAACCTAAGGAAAATGCTGTTTCTTTTTGGAACTTCAAGACTATCATTTGTTGAGAAGGATATTAATGACTTCCCTGTGTGTCTGGGTCATAATGGTGGGCTCTCAGGACTGAGGGTCGGAACAAACTGTTGGGTTTACTGTGGGTGGAAGAGAGGACCACTTTATTGTGTACTTGTAAATATCACATGAGATAGTATCCAGGCTATGTGAAAGATACCTCTCACAGCACCTTCTTTGTTGAGTGGCACCCTCTGTAGTAGGGAAAACCATCTCAATAAAAACAATAACAACAACAACAAAAAAACTACATAAAAACTATTCCTGTTAAGGACATTTCCATTATATTATAAAAATATTTCAACTTAGACCATATTTGATGAATATCCTCTGGAACTTCTAAAAAACTTTATTTTCTACTAAAAGCATTTTGTGGAACAGGGTTGAGGTATGTCCAGTTAGATTCTCAATCACCATACTTCAGTTAGCCCTTGTGTTAGCTTTCTGTCACTACGAAAATACTGGACACAATTAACTTATAAAGAAATAAACATTGCTTTTGGCTCACATTTTGGAGGTTCCAGTCTTTGATCAGTTGACCCTGTTGCGTTGGTTTTGTGGCAAGACAGTGCATCATAGCCAGAGTGTGTGGCAGAGCAAAACCATTTACCTCATTCCCAGAAAGAAAAAAATAAGAAGAGAAGGGGTTTGGGGTTCCACAATCCCCCTGAAGAGCAGGTCCCCAACTGCCTAAAGACCTCTCAGTAGGCCCCACCTCTTAGAGGTGCCACCATTCCCCAATAGCATCATCCTGGAGACAAAACCCTTAATACACGATCTTTGGGGGACAGTCAAGATTTCAGCTATAGTAGCTGTCATGGTGGCATGTTCACTAAAGCCACATCATAAAGGGTCTTCCTTTTGCATCAAGCGGAGGAGAATAGGTTTTTATCTTGTAATGCTGCACCAGGAGAGTAATGTTCCTATTTTCCTTCTTTGATGGGGAATGGGGCTCAGGTGGGTAGAGAAGAATTAGATGTCTTTGGATGAGGCTGGAAGGCCAAAGTACCTCACTGATGGATGGAGAGATGGGGAGAATTTTAAAGTTATTAAGCCAGTAGAGTCAGATTTGATGGAACTTTGAGATATTGAATGGGCGAAATGAGGAAGGGAATGGAGTTGAACATAACTCTATGTCTGTTATTGATCTTGTTGGAGTAATTTCATGGGAAGTCAGAGTGCAGAGTCAGTGGAAGGGGAAGCAGCAGAGGGGAGAGGTAACCCCCTTTTTGAAGAACGCTGTGTGAGAGGGCTGTTGGGAAAGAGAGCATTAAGGGAGATTATTATTTTTGTGTTGGGAGAACTGAGCATGTTTCCATGTTGAGGGAGAAAGGGTTTTCAATGAGAAAAATCCAGGAAAGGCAGAACACAGAAGTGACTCTTAATGAGCAGGAGTCCTGGAGTGGTGCAAGGAGTCCAGAGGAAGGTGGGAATGGAAACGTCTTCTCCTGAGGAGGAGAAGGTCGTAAGAAGAGACATGGAGACTTCCAAATGTGCAGGCAATCCTTCTATTACAGTGACATAGAGAGGAAGGCCCTCTGCCACCAGGCTGAGAGTACAGGTGGGACTGGGGACTTAAGGACTGTGAGAGTAGATCTACTTATTGTAATGGAGGGGATCTGCCTTGGGACCAAGGTGTCTCAATGTCACAGTGGGGTAGGATTCAGGATAGTGCATGGCTGGATCATTTTCTCCAGCATGAGAAGGGGCCCCGTGGGGCAGGAATGGTGTGGGACAGACCACTGGGTTCTGTTGGGGAGTGTGGCAGAGAAGCTATAGAGCAGAATGAAGGAAGGAGTGACCCGAGAGCTGATGTGCTAAGGGAACCACTCAAAGGACTGGGCATCATGATGCAGTCAGATTGAAGGTGCCACATAATTAAGGGAGCTGAGAAGAAATAGGCTGGAGGGAGAGGTTAGATTCATGACGTTAGAGCTGGAAACTTTCTAGGTGATTATGAGCTCCGGAGCACAACAGTGGACATTGAAGCTGAGGTGACGAAAATAGTCACCAACGTGATGCTGAGCACACAGCTAAATGATTGAGGTGGATTCTCCTCTGAAATCTCTTAACAGTCCCTATATGAAAGAGGAGAAACCGAGCCACAGAGGGAGGAAGCAACTTTCTCCAGGCAAGGATGAGTCTTGGTCAACATCTGGAATGTGAATCCAGGTGGTCTTCTTCACTCTTAGTGACAGCAACTGACTGGGTCAACTCTGTGAACGTCAACGTTCCTTACAATGATGGCGACAGTTGGGCTGGAGAGGAAGGTGATAAAATAGGAACTGAGTCCTTCACGAAGTGTTGACCTATACCAAAATGGTAGCTGTAGTATCAATCTTGCCATGCCAACTCCACCCCTTGGGGCAACCCATAATGGCCAGTTCAACTCTGGGCTTCAAAGAAGTGGCAAGTCAACGGTTAGACATATTAATCACCTTCATGGGCCTCTCAGCTTCCTAATGCAGTGATGGTGTCCGGGACCCAGAGATTGGTTTGACATAGTATTCAAGTCACAGTCATCGGGACTACAAAGCACAGGGGGAATCAGCCTTGACATGTCGCTGCTGCTTGCCGAGGGAGGGGAACATCTCCTACGGTGCAATTACTGTGACACAGGGCTGTGTGCTGACCCAGGAGAATGGTGGCTTCTGTGCTCTTCACCATGCCCCCTCATCAGGCCAAGATGTAAAGTTCCCCAGGGGCCGTATTTTCCAAGAGGTGTCAGCATCCCAGACACGTTTCAAATCATGTAGTCACTTTCCTTGGAACAATTCTCCTGGTACAGTCTGGATGCAGGCAAGTGAGGCTGTGAATACTCTGGCTGTTCACCAAGTTTCCCCAATGATCCAAATTGCTTGATTTTTCTCATTTAATTTAAATTCTTGTCCCTCTCTGCTTATCCCATCATGAAGAAGTAGCATGGTATAGTAGAAATATCATTATTTACTTGCTTATTTGACAGCTATTTATTGAATCCTTCAAGAAATACTGGAATATGTTTTTGGAGAAAAGTGAGTTTGAGTTTAATCCTAGTTGTGTGGGGTATAAACACATAGGCAGAGACTGCATCATAATGTACAGTGACTGTCACAAGTGAGCAGTTTTTAAATGGTAGGGAATCTATGACCATGGGGGATTTTATTAAACCTTTGGATCCTCAGTTTCTTTCTTTGTGATTTGGGGCATGTGCATCATGGTAGTAAAAGTGAGAATCAGGAAGAAAATATCAGTAGGAACCCAGCATGGCGGTTGGCCCTATGCTGCATTCAACTCATTGATTCCCCCTCCCTCTGATCTCTGACAGGGACATTTCATTTTCCCAAATGAATAGGCAAGCTGGTTGCACAACTGTGGCCAGCAGGAGTGTATTTTTGTACCTGAATGGTGGGCAACAAAGGTTATTGGCATCTGTGGGTGGTATGTGGTCAATTAGCCCAGCTGAGTGATATGGACATTTTGATTGGAACGGGAAGAGAGATGTAAAAAGTTTATTTGACATCCAGAAAGCTCCATCTTGCCTCCTTCTGTGGTTCTGCTGGTCTGGAATGGGCTTGGCCAGGGGATGTGATAGGATCTGCTTGGCTTGGTCTTTGTACAATAATCTTTAATGTGAGGATTGAACCAAGTGTGAAATAGCATGTGATGCTTTACAATTCCAGGAACTGAAATTGCATTCCTCATACCAGTTACATGTCCAGATGATCCAGGACTACTCTTCAGCGGCAGCTTCCATTTTAACATTTCTGGACCTGGGAGAAGGTCACTGGGTCTGATGAGACCCCCCTTGGCTCTGGCATTGTGGGAAGTCATGTCATACTCAGGCCTTGTAGGTGTTCTAGCTTGGTGATTGTACCATGTTGTTTTTTTTTTTTTTCTCACAAATGTTTTGACATTTGTTCAAACATAAGAAACACTATGGTTTTGTGGAAAGAAGAAGGAGTTTCTAGTGAGGTTTCCTGGGGTTGACTCCTGGCTTTCAAACTCTCTGAGTCTCAATTAGATTTAAGTCCACAGAACCCTTGGGGAGTCCAATGACATAATGCATGAGAAAATGCCATGAAAATATGAAGAGCTGTGTAGAAGGTAGTTAGAGTCTTGTTTATTTTATCCTTTAATTTATGGACCATGGCCTGCACTTTGATGATAAGCTTCAAGAATGTGACAGATTTTTTCTGTTCTTGTTAAAATATCATTAATCTTACAGACCATCAATAGAGAACATGGGTTAAAATCCCTAGATGTTTGTACACTCATTATTTGCCTTTAAAGGCAGTTTTGGATGGTTGGTCAGAATTTAATTTTTTTTTTAGTTTAAACAGTAAATATATTATCCTTCATGACTTTAATGGAAATTAAGTGAATGGAGTTCACCATATTGCCCATGTTAATTAAAAACCAACATAGATCTCTTGAACTCAAGGAGTTGGGAATGATATGAAAGCCAATGACTTGGTTTCAGGGATGTAACTGATAATTGCCTGAAGTCCCCTTACCTTTTGTATCTTCCTTACCTACAAGAGCACATTCATCCTATATACCCTCCCATCCTCAAGGATCTGCCATGGCATCCTATTGCCCAGTGGGTTCTGCAGAGTTTTGGATAGTGGCCCCTCTATTTGACATTATTTTTGCAATCTCATCCACTGATGGTCTGTGTTTAGATGTTTGAAACAGTCTTCTCTTAAAGACGTATTGTCAGCTTGTGTGTTAAGTTTTGTAAGAATAGACCCCCAAGGGGCACTTCCTTCTGCTCCATGCCATTATGATTTTCCATATCATTGCTCCTAGAAGAATCATCTACCTTAGGGTTTGCATAATGCTATCATTGCTTTCTGCAGGGATTTGTCCTAAGTAGATCCTCAAGGTAGTGTATTGACTAGTCCAGAGCCAATTGGGGAATTCTCACAGTGTGGGTTGCTTTGCAAGATGATGAAATCTTGGCAACTAACTTTGATCTAACAGATCTCTGATAGGAGCAACTGCCCCTTATAGAAACCTACTTGCTCATCTCTCTAAGAAACTGAGAAAACTTGGATATGTTGGTCTCTGTAAAATATCATAATTTCTACCATTGTATCCACACAGAATATACTCTCAATAAAATCCACCAAATGCATTAAAATTATGGGTTCTGTGGATCTACAGAGGTCCATATCATTGAATCAGGAAAATTCCCAAATGTTGGTAGAAGCTTGGCAAGCCCTCCCCAGAACTGCATGAGGTCAGTGAGTGGAAGTGTTTATTTAGAAAAGTGTTCAAGTTTTCTATTGCTGAAACAAGCTACCACGAATTCGGTGACTTAAAGCAGTTTAAATTTATTATAGTTCTGTGGCTTAGAAGCATGACTTAGGAATAGCTGGGTTAAAAATCAAGGTACTAGCAAGTTTGTGTTCCTTTCTGGAGAATCTAGAGAAGAATTCATTTCTTATTTCTTATCCTTTTCAAGTTTCTATAGGTTGCCCACATTCCTTGGGTCCTAGCCCCAGCAGTATCCTTAGAGCCAGCAATATGGCACCTCTGACCATCCTTATAGTTCCTCTGATTTTATTTTCCCTTATGCCTCCCTCTTCCACTTTTTTTGGGGGGGTGGAGGTACCAGGGATTGTTGAACCCACTGAGCTATATCCCTAGCCCTTTTTATTTTTTATTTAAAGACAGGGTCTTGCTAAGGTGTTTAGGACCTTGCTAATTTGCAAGGCTAGCTTTAAACTTGTGATCCTCCTGTCTGAGCTTCCTGAGCTTCTAGGATTACAAACATGCAACCTTGTGCCTTTTCCACTCTTATGGGTCTCTGTGATGACATAGAACCCCCCTGGGCAATCCAGAATAATATTCCTATTAATTTTATTAGCATTATTAGTTCTATCTATTAAGTCTCCTTTGTTATGTAGCCTAATTTTTCCAAATTCCAGATACCGAAATATGGGCATATTTGGAGGATAAATTATTATGCCTATGACAAATACAGAATTGGGAATATGGTCCCTGATTCCATTTTTCCCTCACTCAGAGTGAACCATTTATATATGTAATAGATTTCCACACTATGGTATCATTTATTGACGCTATATTGGCTATAACCATGATAGAACTCTTGACAAGGTCAGTCAACTCACCACCCATCATCCAACTTCCCCAACAACTTGACTGAGGCCTGCCTGCTGCATGCTAGAGATTTAAGACAACTGACTCTCTCTCTGTCCAAATAAGATCATAGTGAATGCAACGTGGGTACATGATGACGACTTAATGCTGCAACACATCTTCAGGGATTCACAGAGGAATCAGAGAATACAATATGTGCTTTGTCCTCATGCCATGCAAGTGTCTCAGGAGCTTCTTGCGAATAGACACAAGCTCTCCCACACCAGCCCTGACTACCTGTGGCTCTTCCCTCACTTCATGCCATGGTTGGTCCCTGAGATTTTACTCATGAAGATTCTTCCATTTAGACGACATTACCCTCTCGTCCTGTGACCTTTATTTAAGTTATTCTTCACCAAGTGTTCTCTGCACTCTCCTTCCCAGAACACCTTCCCTGATGGCCTCTGCCAGGAGGGCGAGGTAGGTTTTAATGCATTTTTATAATATCTTTATTTTTACAATCTAGACCATAAACTCCAGTGTGGTAGAAACCATGCTTTCTGAGGGATTTGGGGTGTAAGAAACACTGTTTTTTTTTTCCCATTCAAGATTTTGACCATTAGAGAATACATACACAAAGAAGAGGTTGATGAGTGTGAATCCCTTTAGCTTCTTTCACAATGGTTGTCCAATGCTCAAAACCATTCATCTAGTGCAGTGGGTTGGAATTTGTGGTTTAACCCAGGGCAGTGTGGAATCTCTTTGCCATCCTACATTTAAACATCAAGATAGGCAATATGATCGATTCATTAGCCATAGAGCGCGGCTGGCAAAACCAACATGGACTTCTTTCAGCCCTCTGACCTTGTGGAGTAGGACTGCAGCCTGCCCACATCAACCACAGACATCAAAGGGAGCCAAGAGGAGAATAAGGGAGAATTGTGGGTTCGTCTCCGCAGGGAGATCCTGCTGGCTTCATGACAGAGAGGCAGGGAAAAGAAGGGGGATGTATAACATCAGAGCTTGGAGGGCAAAGAAAGAGGAAGAAATCTCAGAAGCAGCCTCTCTACCCATGAGGAAAATGTAGCCTGTTGAATCTAAACTGACCAATAGGACTTCAGGAGGAACGAGGCAGGGAATGTCATAAAAATTCATACTCCGGTGAGATGGCGTGGGAACCTGGGGGAAAGACCACATGCCACTTTCCATTCAGGCCTTTTGCACAGTCTTTGTGTCCCCAGCAACTGACATGAGACTGGCCCTAAGGAGGGGCTCCATTAGTGCTTGCTGACAGAGTAAACGGATCACTGAAGGGACAAGGAGTGGCAGTGGCTGATAGAATGGTGGCCATCATCCTTTCCTCATTTCTCTTAGTTATTAATTAATGTCCTTCAGCTACTGAGGTGTTATAAATGGGCCTCATCTCCACCTCATAAGTAAGCCTGTCACTGATAGTCCCTCAGCATCTCGTGCAACCTTCCCTTTAGCCACATCCATCATGAAGGTGTGTTGTCATCTAAGATGAGCTCCTGCCAGGGGAAGGGGGGCAAGGGATGTAGAAGGAAGGTGGGGTGGGGACCCTGACCATGGGATCAGGGCTTCTTGTCAACCTGATGAAGTGAGCTGTTTGGGGCCAAGCAGGCCCTGTTATCTGACAAGAGCTGACACGGTAGAGAAGGTGAACACAGGGAGTTTATGGGCATCCATGGCAGGGGGGTAGTTGGGCAGCTCCCTCTGCTTCATCTCCTTGTGGTGGAATGGAAGCAGGACAGATGGTAAGGAATAAAGAGATGGACCAAGAGTTATGGTCCTCTGGAAACAAGAGCTGCCGGGACTCAATCTAACCTCAGAAGAGAACTGGACAGGGAAAGGTAAGGACCTTATGGTAGGAGGTGGCCCACCCAGACAAGGAATAGGAAGGCGACGTTGGACGGGAAGACCCCTTCTCTGAATCCCCAGTATCCAGCCAGCACATGTGTCGGTTGCTCTGGAGAGAATATTATGAGCGCTGGATCCCGATTCATCCCTTGCCAGGTTGCATCCCTTTCTTTTCCTCACAAGTTCATAAATGGGCATAATGGGAATAAACCCTCTATTTCTCAGCCTCATCATGGAAATTTAAAAACATTTTCCTTTGTCCTACTTCCATCCCACAAAGCTCCTAGGCAGTGATACTCCTCATACATTAATTTTGTAGAAAATAAGTAATTTTTTGAGTATTGTCTATGAGCCAGGTACTGTGCTAAGAACTACAAAAATAGGATAAGAGAAAAATGTGGCTTTACCCTTGAAAAACTTCATGTGGGAGGCAGACCCCCAAAGTAATAGAAATAACATGGCACTGTGGTTCTATTGAGTGATTTTAGGAATGAAGATCTGGAGAATAATAGGAATGCCTTGAACCAAAGCCACCTCTCCCCACAAATATCCAGGGAAAGGGTTTGCATGGCACATACACAAGAAATGGAGCCAACGGCCATAAAAGAGCACAGTTTTACAAATTGGGAGAAAAGATTCAGGAAACCAGACTGAACCTATTGAACCAGGCTTTTTGCTAACATACCAAGGATTCTCGTGAAAGGAGACCCTGGGGCCCGCTCTGTCTCATCACCTCCCATGCCGAAAGCCAGGTCTGAGATCTCTCCTCTCTGGACAGCAAGGTGCATACAGGGAATTTCCCGTCATTTAGTGCTGCTGAGGTTGAAGGCAGTCTGCTGTCAAGAGATGAGACTGAACCCTCAGGCAGGTCCCAGGTTACCAAAAACCACACTGAGAGCTTTAGAGTTTCTATTTTGTCTTGAGAATAAGTGGTTTGACTTCTCTGTTCATCTAAGTCCTCGGGGGAGCTATCAAAGAGAGGGTTGCATGGACTTTGCCTAGAGGATGGGCCTCAAATGTGTAAGGGACAGTGAGAATGTGGTTGGGAGGACTCAGCAGAGACAGGGTTCTTGTTTGTGCAACTCTGGTGTGCAGATATGGGGGTGGTGATGGGATTTGGATATCACACACCTGCCATGACCCTTGGAATCAGGGAGACTAAGATTGCCTGTGAGGGAGATCCCTTGAAGCCATATAGGAATAAAAGCTTTTGGTGAGAGACCAAGATCATTCCCAAGTCCTTCCATTTCCTTGGCTCTAAGGGTATCAAGACAAGCTGGAGAAATAGTCAAATGCTCAAATTCCAATAAGGAGGAACTACTTCCACTCAAGATCACTGGCTTCATCCTGGGGTCATTCTGACTGCTAGAAAGTCCCCCTCCACCTGGCGCTGTCTATCCACTCCTTCCTATTCTATCCATCAGTGTTCACAGAGTGAGCCAGGATTCATGATGCTTGAGGCTTGTTTTAGTTGAAATTAGTAATCAATAACTTCTATGGTCGATAGGCACAGGGAAAAATAAATAGTCACATGAAGGTGACCAACCCTAATTTAATGAGAATGATTCATCACTTTAAGCAAAGTGCTATTGGCCCCAGAAATTGGAATCAAATCCTTTAGCAGGGGGTCCGGGCTTCCTGGGAGGGGGAGAGTGGGCATCTGGGTGGGATCACAAACTCGTTAGCTTTGTCGATGGCCCTGCACGCAGAATATGGGCCCCCTCAGCAGCAAAGCTGTCAATGAGCAACATTTATGGGTTACGTTTAGATGGAAAAATTATTAGTGTAAATTCATTTGGTGTCCAAAAACACACGTGCTGAGTAGCCAGTGAAGAGAGTATTGGGAAACCCATTAAACAATACAGCATTGCAATTAGCATCCACACCCACACAAAATGCAAATACAGTTGTAAACTGAATCTTGAAAATTGAGTTTCTCCAGCTTCTTGGTTCCCATGTCAACAATGTTCAGCTGGTGCTACGTGGATTCTGATTGCAGGAAAACACATCTTGTTCTTAGCCCTTTTATGTTGTCCTATAACATGGGGTTGACACTTGGTACTTTAGGTGTAAAAAAGAAGAAGGATCTATTGTGAAAGCCACTTTTGTGGGGCATTGTGCTACTGACAGCTGAGAGCATCTATGTCTTTCTTCCCAGCACTTCTGCCTCTGGTGGGATCTTCTTGTCAGCAGAGATTTCCTGCCTTTCCAGTTCAAGGTCTCAGCCTGAAAATCAACTCAAATTCTTCCTCATTTGGCCTCTTCCCAAGCTACTTCTTTTTACCCTCAGATTTCTCTTGTCCAACAATACTTTATTTATGGACATTGAAATTTAAATTTCATATAATTTCTCATGTGTCATGAAATATGATTCCAATCTATTATAAATGGAAAACCACTCTTATCTTGGTGACCAGGTTGTTCATTAACAAGGCCATACATGACTAAGGTTTTCTGACCTGAGCTATTGTGACCAAGAGAGTGGCTTGTGGATCTAGAACCCTTGAGTTTGAATTGGTTCTGCTGTTTGCTAGCTTTGTGACCTTGGGCAAGTTATTTGATATCTCTGTGCCTTGGGTTCCATCTGTTCAATGGGGAAGCAGCACTACTCTGCAGGATTGTTGAAAGGCAGATTTGATTAGTAAAGGGCTTGATTAATAAGTGCTTAAGAAGTATTAACTCTTGTGGTTCTGTTATCTTTACATGTAAGCATCCTTCCTCCTTTATGTTCAAATCAGGTACCAGTGTTTTGTGGAGGAGAACGCAATCAGCAGGCAAAGGCATGGCTGGACCTGACTCCATGGTGTTTGCTATAATGCAAGTTGCAATACAAGTTCCATCCTGTATTAAATCTTCTGTTGAAAGTTCTAGCAATACCCAGCTAACTGAACCCAATGGAACCATCTCAGTCATCAGGTCTTGTACTTTTTACTTGCTGTCTCTCCCCCAAAGCTTCCCCTTCTGTAGTATTCATGAACTATTCTTCTAACACATCCAACTCTCTTTCCTTCACTCTCTTAAAAATAAATTTCTTTGAATGTCTTCTTCTTTTTCTTCCTCCTCTTTTTCTTCTCTTCCTCCCCTCCTTCTCTTTCTCCCCTTCCTCCTCCTTCTCCCCCTAATAGAAAATAAGGCAAGAGAATGCATTATTTTCTTTGTCAATCTCAACTCTAGGTTTCAAGAGAGACCTTCACTCCCCATCTCCATACAGGTCCTTATCTTCAGAACTAGGTCTTACAATCCACTGAGCACACCAATTGGAATGGTCAGATATCCCTCAAGCCCTGAACATCTCAAAACAAACAAACAAAAAACTAAACAAAATAAAACAAAACACTTCTTGGTATTCTTTCACGAGCTTTTGAATCTAGTCAGTGGAGCTCTGGTCTGATTTGGGAGCCAAGTCTATAGCACATGCCTCAGTTTGTTCCCAAATTCTTTTACCTGAGAGAGTGTATTGACAACTCACCAATAACCTTAGGCTGAAGGAATCAGGACCCAGTTGGTGGGAAAGAGAGATTCCTATACAATGAGGTGACTTTGGAAGTTGCACAGGGTTTCTGAGTGGGAAATTCTTGATTTCTATTAAGGCTGCCACCATCCTTCCAACTACACAGATGTGAAAAGCTTATTGTTTTTACTATTTTTTTTAACCACCTCTTACTGTCAAATTTGTTGGCTTCCTCTCTACATTCCTTTTACTTTGGTGGTATCAGAACTCTTCTTTTCATGTTTATCTTTCAAGTTTATTCCCTTTTCAATTCTTGGTCAGCTTTTTGCAACTCAATTTAAATAATCTTCCTGATTCTATCCTTTCATCTATTTAATCCATCACATATTGAGTCACCAAATTAATCCTCTCAAATAGGATTTCTAATTTCTCAGGAACCTGCTCAGAACCTTCAGTGATTCCCTATTGTAAAAGGATTTGCTGAAATAACTTGTTTGAACCTGATGGTCTGAACTTCAGAGTCATTTCTGTCTTTAATATCCTTAATTATGCTTATTCCTAAATATTTTATTTATTTTTTGATGCTATCATAAAAGGGGTTGTTTTCTCAATTTCTTTTTAGATATTTAATGTATTTAAAAAACACATATTTTTTTAGGTTGATTTTTGTATACTTCAACCTTACTAAAGTTTTATATTCTAACAGGTTTTTGTGGACTCTTTAGAGTTTCTAACAAATAAGATCACATCATCTGCAAGGAATATAATTGTATTTCCTCCTTTCTGATTTGCATGTCCTTTATTTTTTATCTTGCCTAATTGCTTTGACTAGGACTTCTAGTCCTATGTTGAATAGAAGCTCTAACATTGATAAAAGAAATTAGAGAAAAATAAATGGAAAGACATCACATGCTCTTAGATTGAAAAAAAAACATGTTGTTAAAATATTTATACTGCTGAAAACAATGTACAGATTCAATGCAATCCCAAAGCCTTTTTAAAAACAAAAATAGGACAAAATAATTCTAAAATTTATATTTTAGATCTCAAGTAGTTAAATTGTGGGCAAGAAAAACAAAGCTGAGATCATCACACTTCCTGTTTTTAAAAATGAAATAATCAAAACTGAATGGTGCTGTCATAAAAACAGAGTCAAGAAGATTATTTAAATCGAGTTGCACAAAACAGAAATCCTTGGAAATAAACCCACAAATAAATGGTCAACTAATTTCATAAAGGGTTCCAAGGTTCAGAATAGTGAAAAGATGTTCTCTTTAGTAAGTGGTGTTGAGAAAGCTGGTCACAATTTTTCAGAAGAAAATCAACTAAAAATGGATTAAAAATGTAAACACAAGGCCTGAATATATAAATCTTCTAGAATAAAATACAGAGGAAAAGCTTCTTTTTCCCCCACATTTTTTATTGGTACATGACAACTGTACACAATGGTGGGATTTGTTGTTACATATTCATACAATGTGACAATATCTTTGGGCCAGCATTATTCCCCAGGGTTTCCCCTCTCCTTTCCTCTTCCCTCTTCCTTGTCCCCTTCCTCTATTCTACTTCTCTGCATTTGATTTTCAGGAGATCCCCCTGATATTTCTTTTCTTTTTATCTCTCTAGCTTCCACTTATGAGAAATCATACAATCCTTGACCTTCTGAGTTTGGCTTATTTCACTTAACATAGTGTTCTTAATTTCTATCCATTTTCCTGCAAATTACATAATTTAATTTTTCTCCATGACTGGATGAAACTCCATTGTGTTTTATACCACGTTTTCTTTATCCATTCATCCATTGATGGATACCTAGGCTGGTTCCATAGTTTGGCTATTATGAATTGTGCTGCTGTAACATAGGCAGGCATTCTTTAGAATAAATATCAAAGAGTAGTATTGCAGGGTCCATGTCTAATCTTTTGAGTAGCCTCCATACTGATTTCCATAGTGGCTGTACTAATTTACAATCCCCCACAGAATAAAAGTATTCCTTTCCAGTATTTATTATTGTTTGTATTCTTGATCACTGCCATTCTGATTGGAATGTGATGAAATCTTAGTGTAGTTTTGTTTTACATTTCTGTAATTGTTAATGATATTGAACATTATTTCATATATTTATTGGCTGTTTCTATTTCTTCTTTTTTATTAATTAATTTATTTTAATTAGATATATATGACAGCAGAATGCATTTTGATTCATTGTACACAAATGCAGCACAACTTGACATTTCTATGGTTGTATACAACGTAGCATCACACCCTATGTGCACTCATACATGTACCTAGGTTAATGATGCCCATCTCATTCCACCATCTTTCCTGCCCCCATGCACCATCCCTCCTTTCCCCCTCCCTTTGTCCAATTGAAGTTCCTCAATTTTTCCCATGCTTCCTCCCTCCCCACTATGGATCAGCATCCACTTATCAGAGAGAACAACCTTTAGTCTTTGTTTTTTTTTGGGGGGGGGGTGGGATTGACTTACTTCACTTAGCATGATATTCTCCAATTCCATCCATTTACCTGCAAATGCCATAATTATACTCTCTTTTAATGCTGAGTAATATTCCATTGAGTATATATATTACAGTTTATTTATCCATTCATCTATTGAAGGACATCTAGGTTGCTTCTATAGTTTAGCTATTGTGAATTGAGCTTCGATGAATATGGCTGTGTTACTATAGTATGCTGAGTTTAAGTCCTTTTGGTATAGACCAAGGAGTGGGATAGCTGGCTCAAAAGGTGGTTCCATTTCAAGTTTTCTAAGAAAACTCCATACTGCTTTCCAGATTGGTTGCACCAATTTGTAGTCCCACCAGCAATGTATGCATGTATCTTTTCCCCACATCCTCACCAACATTTATTGTTGTCTCTATTCTTTTTTTTTTAAATATTTATTTTTTAGTTCTCGGCGGACACAACATCTTTGTTGGTATGTGGTGCTGAGGATCGAACCCGGGCCGCACGCATGCCAGGCGAGCGCGCTACCGCTTGAGCCACATCCCCAGCCCATCTATTCTTGATAACTGCCATTCTGACTGGCATGAGATAAAATCTTAGAGTAGTTTTGATTTGCATTTCTCTAATTACTGGAGATGTTGAAAATTCTTTCATTGAGGTTTTTCAATCTTTTTCTGTCTTCCTCAGTTTCTTCCTTCTTTTTTTTTTTTTTCAATTTTTACTGTAGAGGTCTTTCACTTCCTTTGTTAGATTTATTCCTAGATATTTTTGAGGCCATTGTGAATGGGATTTTTTTAATTAATTGGGCTAGTTTTTTTTGGTGTTAAGTTTTTTGAGTTCTTTATATATTCTAGATATTATCTTTTGTTATAAGAGTAACTAGCAAAGATTTTCCCCTATTCTGTTGGTTTTCTCTTCACATTCTTGTTTCCTTTGCTGTGAAGAAGATTTCTAACTTGATGCCATTCTATGTACTAAATCTTGGCATTATTTCCTGGACTTTAGGAGTCCAGAGAAATTTGTTGCCTGTGCCTATATGCAGGACCATTGACCTTATGTTTTCTTCTAGGGGTTCCATTGTTTATGGCCTAATTCCTGTCTGTGGTTCATTTTGAGTTGATTTTTTTGCAGGGTGAGAGATGAGGATATAGTCTCATTCTTCTACATATAGATAACTGGTTTTCCCAGCAATAATTGTTAAAAAGATTGTCTTTTCTACTGTGTATGTTTTTGTCACCTTTGTCAAGGATCAGATGACTGAATCTGTGTGGGTTTGTCTCTATTTTCTATTCTGTATCATTGGTCTATGTGTCTGTTTTTATGCCAGTACCATGCAGTTTTTGTTACTATAACCCTGTAATATAATTTGAAGTCCATTATTATAATGCCTTTAGCTTTGCATTTTTAGCTTAGAATTAAAATTTGGCTATTTTACTTTTTCAAATAAATTTTAGGACCTTTTTTTTCTAGTTCTGTGAAGAATGTTATTGGTATTTTCATGGGGATTGCATTGAATCTGTATATAAATTCTGGTAGTAAGTCCACTTTAACAATATTAATTTTACCTATCCATGAATATGGGAGGTATTCAATCTTCTTCTCTTCCTCAGTTTCTTTCTTCAATGTAATTTTCATTTTCACTGTAAAGGTCTTTTACTTCCTTCTTTAGATTTATTTCTAGATTTTTTTGAGGCTATTGTAAAAGGGATTATTTTTCTGATTTCTTTCTTAGCAGGTTCATTCTTGGTATATAGGAAAACTTTTGATTTTTGTATGTTGATTTTGTAACCTGCTACTTTGTTGAATTTGTTTATTAGCTCTAGCAGTCTTTTGCTGGAATGTGTTGGACCTTCTAAGTATACTACCATGTCATCTGCAAATAGTGATAATTTTACTCCTAAGGAAAACCTTCTTGACACTGCTTTTTGCAGTGATTTCCTAGATATGACACCAAATGCACAGGCCACCAAAGCAAAAACAGTAAAGAGGGAATACAGCAAATTAAAAATCTGCATTGCAAAGGAAACAATTGGCAAAATGAAAAGGCAACCCACAGATTAGGGAAAATATTTCCACACCTATATCTGATAAAGTGTTAATTTCTAAAGTACATAAGGAACTCTTACAACTCAATATCAAAAATAAATAAAGAAATAAAACCCAATTAAATTAACAGGCAGGATACCTTTCATCAAAGGTATCAAAGATTACTGTTTAGTTGGCAGTTTTGTAAAAGAAAAAAAAAAAAAGACCTTACAAGAACAATTGTAAAGGAGGAAAAGTTCATGTGGGGGATCACAGTTTCAGAGATCTCAGTCCATAGTCAGCTGACTCCATTCCTTGGGGCTTGAGATGATGCAGAACATCATGGTGGAGAAGTGAGGCAGAGGGAAGCGGCTCACATGATGGTCAGAAAATAGAGAGATTCCACTTGCCAGATAAAAATTATATACCTCAAAGGCACACTCCCAAATCCTCCTCCTCCAGCCATGTCTACCCACCTTTAGTTACCACTCAGTTAATCTCATCTGGGGGTTAAGGCATCGTTTGGGTTAGGACCCTGATAACCCAATCATTTCTCTTCTATATTTTTTTTTGCATCATCTCACATATGAGTTTTTGGGGAACACCACACATCCAAACCATAATAACTACATAAGAAGAGCCAATAGGTATATGAAAAAAAGTGCTTAAAATCATGAATCATCAGGGAAATACAACTTAGAACCATGGCACCTGTTTGAATTTCTATTATGAAAATGATAAAAGACAGCAATATCTGGCAAGAATGTGATAAGAAGGGAAACTTCACACACTTTTTATAGGAGTGAAAATTAGTACAGCCATTTGGGAAAACAGTATGGAGATTCCTCAAAAAAGAAAAAAAAATAGAAGCACCATGTGATTCAGAAATCCCAATTCTGAGTATATAGCCAAAGATATAAAAATCATTATGTTGAAGACATTGTCTGCATTCTCATGTTATTTGCAGCATTATTCACAATAGCAAAGGTCTAAAATCAACCTAAGAATCTGTGAAGGGATAAACTGATAAAGGGAGGGTATATGTACAACACAGTACTACTCAGATTGAAAAGAGAAAGAAATCCTGTCATTTACAACAACATGGATGAAGCTGGAGGAGATATCTAGTGAGGTATGCCAGGTACAAAAAGAAAAATACCTCATCATCTCATCTATGGACTACAAAGAAGTTAAACTTGTAGAAGCAGAGAATAGATTGGAGATAACCAGAGGCTGAGGGTTGGGGGAATTGGGGAGATGTTGGTTAAAGGATATAAAACTTCAGTTAGGCAGAAGGAAGAAATTCAAGAGATTTATTGTACATGATGGTGACTGCAGATAATAACAATATATTGGATATTCGAAAAATGCTGAGAATAGTTTTAAATGGTCTTTGCATAAAAACTATAAGTATGTGAGATAATGTGTAAGTTAGTTAGCTTGATTAAGCCTTTCCACATTGTACACATATATCAAAACAGTATGTGTTGATACACACCATAAATATATACAAGTTTTATTTATCCAATAAAAAAGAGGAAAGAGAAAAGGAGAAAATACTACTCTTTGTGACCACATCATTGGACTTAGAAAACAAGTCAAATAAGTCAGTCACAACAGGACGAATACCCCATGATTCCTCTCAGATAATGGTTTTAAAATAGTCCAACACAGACGGAGTAAATAGGTGCTGAGTACTGAGAATGGTGAGGGGATTGATGAGAAGTGTTGTTCTAGGAGATAATGTTATAGTGATATAAGATACATAAATTCCAGAGGTCTGCTGTACAGTTTAGTGCCTGTAGTCAACAATAAGGTATTGCACTAAAAACAAACTAAAATAGTAGATCTCAGGTTAAATGTATTTTTTTTTTTTACTCTTAATACTATGTCTAGTGGATATTTTTTCTTTTTGAATTTGACAAAATCTAACTTTTTTATTTTTTTATTTGCTCTTTTTAAATACATGACAGTACAATGTATTTTGACATATTATGCATATATGGAGTACAACTTCCCTTATACATGATGTGGAATTAGATTGGTTATATATTCATATATGAACATAGGAAAGTGATGTCCAATTCATTCTACTAACTTTCGTACTCCCATTTTCCCTCCCTTCCCTTCATTCCCCTTTGTCTAATCCAAAATAATTTATTATACATATTTATTATATGTGTGATCTCCATCCTCCACCTACAATGTACAGAGTCTATGTAGAAAAGGGTATTTTCTTGGTTCACTGCTTGATCTCTAGAACCCCCAAAGGCCTAAAGAAAACATAATAAACATTTTCGAATGAAAACCTTGAAGTTGTTAAGTAAATTCTCAGGATATTCAAATATAGAAACAAATTCCAAAAATTGAGGTTCTTGGGTGGTTAATTCTTCAGCTGAGTTTCTCTTGTTTTATCCCTTTCTTCCTGGAATGTCACATAGGTGGGCACCAGGAATGCAGTGGACAGTAGTGGCTTGACTTTTTCAACCAGAATCCCCCAAATAGCCTCTGGCCAAAGTCATATTAGGAAAAACTTGAAATATGCATGTCTAGGGGGAATACTATGCAGCCTTCTCAGAAGCTTTCTTTATAAATCTGAGCTTCTTCCTGTAGAAGAAGTAAACTTTGCAACCCATAGAGGGACCTGATAAAATAAAAACCTTGCAAAGTCTGTGGTTCATCATCCCCAAATTGCCTTCTCTTATCAAAACAGTGTTTGTGCCTTTTTCAGAGAGGGTGGTTTTTGAAGGAAAAGCATTGAGTCCATTGATACATGAGTCACTTAATTGCTACCCTTCCTTGGTGTCATGGAGCACGGCAGACACCACATGCACACACTATAGAGGGGCCCACCAGGCTTTTCAAGAAATTCATGCATAATGGAATACTGTCCCAGATAGGAGCTTAGACTTGTGGTTCTTAGCCAGCTCTGGGGGAGCTAGCTCTATCTTCTTCTCCCTGCTCAGGCCCCAGGATCTCTGTGGAGCCAGCATGGTCTTGTGCTCCATCGTCTTCTCTGAAGTCTCTTCTCCGCATCATGACAGCTCAGGGGCTGGTTAAGATTGCTTGAACCCCGCCAAGGCTTTTCTAGATAGGCATTCTTTGTCACTCTAATCCCACAATGACAGCTGATGTGCCGTAGTTGGGATCTTGGTTCTGATCCTTCAGATTGGTCACACTTGGAGGCAGGAGTGATTCTGTGTCACTTCCTGAGCTGGTCAGGTCCTCTCATTGATCATGCATCCCTTATGCCTTCAGTTCTATTCTCTAGACCTCATCTTGGAGCATCATGTTCTTATCCTGAGTGATTCCCCAGACTTTCGGTTGCAATCGTTCAAAAAAACAATGGTGTATTTTTACAGAAAGTCTCATTAACCAGATCAAATAAACAATTTCAAGGTTGCTAGTGTAGCCCCCAAACATGTACCATTTAGTTTTGCCTCATCAATGAATAAGAGTAACTATCTCACCACAGGCTTTCCAGCTTTGAGTCTTACTGTTTTTTTTTTTTTTATTATTAGTCTTTGCTAAATTAAAAGAAAAAAAAAACTATGATGGAATTTCATTACTGATTCAATTTTATTTCTTTAATTATCCAAGAGATTGAGCAATTTTTCATATGCTGATCCGTCATTTGCATTTCTTCGTCTGCAATTTATCTTTAACCTCAATGAATTAATGTATTTGCATTTCCATCTACCCCCAGAAATGCAAATCTATTTTGTAGTTTTCCCTGGGTGAATTTTCAAATTAAAACAGCCAATGGTCAGACCCACACTAGGATATCCATACTGCATTGCAATTGCAGATAAGTCTTTTCTTGTTCATCTCATGCAAAATCAACCTGGACTTAAAACTCAACAAGAGTTTGCAGATGAAATATCTGCTACCATATATGTATACGTGTACATATATGTATGTATACCCGCATGCATATTCAGGATGCACACATATATAGTCAATTATGTGTGTGTTTACAGGCACAGATTTAATATGCATATATATTAAAAATGGATATATATATATATATATATATATATATATATATATATATATATATATTCAACTCAAAGTATGGGTAGGACTTTAATGGGGATAGGTGGGAGCTATGGTTTTAATAAAGAGTGTTCTCAAGTGAGGCCAAAATGAGTCTGCAAATCAAAATAGATTTTGCTTTATAAACAAACAACAGTTGTTTATGAAACTCTGAAAAATTAGCTTCTGGATATAGTACAACAGAAAACGGTCTGGTCTATAATGATTGCGCCATGGCCACTGTCTGATGGAAAGTTAGAACTCAGTACTCTGATGCTGAAGTGATGTGTTCTTGTACATTTTTTTTCAAAACCTTCCGTAATGCTGTATGGATGTTACTTCCTGAAGCAGAGGGTTTTCTCAGCTAAAAAAAAACAAAAACAAAACAAACATGTGATGTGTGTGCTTTTTGCTTCTACAGACCTTTGCATCTGTCTCCAGGTTTTACATTGAGGGAGCCTCCTGGATGGGGAGAGGACATCAGGAAGCAGCCAGGGCTTCCACACTCATTCTCCTCCAAGAGCTATCTGGGCTTCCCATGAAGCCACCACTGGAACCTGAGAATTTATGAGGTGCCTACTGTGGCAGCAACAGGGCACGTTTATCAGGCCGCTGGGCCAGGACAGTGGGGGTGAAGGGGAATGCAAATCTATTTTATGGTAAAGATGACTTATTCAATAAACCCAGTTTATTAAAGTGCTCCCAGGGTTGATGTTTAATGTTCCAATATGCCATAGATCTTCCTGGGCCCACCTTATCTGCCCTCCTCTCCTTCGTCTCACCCTGTGCTCTCTCCCTCTTCCTTCTTTCCTCATTTTTCTTCTTCTCCATATTAGTTTCTAGAAGCACAGGTGAGCACAGACCAATCTCACAAGCCTCTGGCCTTTGCCCAACCTGAACCCAAGGAACACATGATCCGCTGGAAGCTCTGCACCTGAAGTTCATTAATTGAGCATGTCCTTCCAGTTGGCATGCTTGCATTCACCCTGCTCTCTCTGTCCCAGCTCTTTGACCTTTTCCCAGCGCACCCCATGAGCATGCCATCCTTCTCTCTGTCTATGAGTCCTGGTGCTGCCTTCCTGCTAAGGACTTCTGTCTCAAGCTGTCCCTCTGGCCTGAGAGGTTTCTTCTCCAGCTAGCAGACCCTGCTCTTGCACATTTGCATCCTGGCTTTGCATAAGTCCGGTTTCAGCTTATTTACTGGTCCAGAGAAGAGATGCTCAAACTCTTGGCTTCTACTCCAAGGGAGCCATTCCAAGTCAGCTGCTTCCTTGGTGTTCCCTGCAAGACAAGGACATTTGTAACCACCTCATCTTTCAAAGGAGAAAGGCAGCATCCATCTAGGAAATGTCCACTCAACCATGCCTTCCTGGATGCATGCTACACACAGATGCTGGGCCAGGAGCTGGGGCATCTCCCTGAACTGGTCAGACTGCCTGGAGTTGAGGCTCAGCTCTGGTGCCTGTACTTGTAGAGGGAAACCCGGAGCGGAGCCGCAGAGGATGGCCCAGCCATCAAAGACACTAATAAGCAGAGTCACCCACTCTCCATACCAGGGTCCATCATTCTCCATCACTGTTCCCCAAAGCCAGTGCAGGCCTGCTCCAGTGGCATACATGAGTTGGGAAGTGTATGACCCCTGTCACAAGAGTTGAAGGACCTCTATTGTCTAGCTTGTAAAAGAAGACTGAGGGATCCTCGAAACACTGTCACATCAGAGTATTCCCTGTGATTCTAAAGTCTCAAACTGGAAATAAAGAGTGGAAGTTATGGAGACATAGATTTCACCTTCCCTTCATTATGATTGATGAACGAGGAAATGGGGGGAGTCCTGGGATGATGAACTTCTGTGGTGTGGAGATACCCAAGCACAAGAGGCACATGGTTTCCAAATTATGGTGCCATGAAGGGGATTCTTATGTGTCTAAATGAAGCAATGATTATTATTCAGACACCTCCTGGATGCAAGGGAATGGATCACATTTTGAAAAGGAGAGACCACAAAGCTCCTTGTTCCCAGGAAGTTTCTGGCAGGTTCCTTAGTCTGGTGGTCACTATAAAATGGAAGAGGTTTACAGGAATCCTATTGTGTATATATGGACACTGAGGTCAGAAATGTGCAGCGTTCCCCCTGGTGGTCTCTAGCTGCGGGTCCTATGGGGTGCTGGTCCTCATGTGAAGATCACACTTGCATTTTCTCCTTTAGTCTTCACCCCAGCCCTGGAAGGAAGATATGAGTATTAGGGTTTGATCCAGCACCACATCCCATCCATCAGACCACAATCCTGTGTACTTCCCATCACAATTCACAAAGGCAAATTCAAGACATGTGGCCATAAGGTCCCAGAGTCCCAGAAGCTCCGAGCAGGGAGCAAGCAAGACATGATAAATAGGTGGAGGCTACAGGGAGGGAAACTAGTGCTTTCTGCACTTGCTGGGGACCCGACAGAGTTTTAATGATATCATTTGCTTTTCTCCACAAGATCTATGAAAATCAGACATTTTTCAAGTGATGAGCCTCTGGCTTAGAGAAGTTAATACCCTGGTTAATATGACACAGGTAATAACCTCTGAAGCTGGAATATTCCCTTTACCATTACCACCCCCACTGTTCACTTATTACTATCAAGCTCTAATGCTACTACTATCACTGCTGCTGCTACTACTAATCCTACCTGCCACTACAATTCCTATTACTCCTACCTTGATTACGAATATTGCTACCACGGTTACTGATGCTACTACTAGGAGGAGCAGTGTTACAAGTACTTTTTGCTCTTCCTTCTCTTCCGGATGATACAAAGTTTGGAGTTATTCTATATACTTGGGAGAGATGCCAGGCTCAGTCCTTTTCAACTTTATTAGTTTAATTCTCATAAAAATTTGGTGAGACTAATAATAAAATCTTTATCCAAAAGCTGTTTGTTGGACCTACATTCTGGGATCAATACAAGCAGCCCCAATCTATAAGTGAGCTGGAAACCAGTGAACTAGAAGCTGGTTTCCATGGATCATAAAACCCTCCTGTGTTTATCTTAATTTGGGGATTCAAAAAACAAGAACAAAGCAATCAGCCTATTTTCCTTGGATATTTTGCTTAGATAGGGCTCTCCTGAATTTAAATCAGGTAAAATCTGCAACAGAAGAAAAAAAATCACTAAGAACAGCAGGAATTATTTTTGAGTGCCCATCTGCACCAGGCTATAGGTCGAGCGTTCTGTGGATGCTGCTCCATTTCATTCTTTGCTCATCCAGAGGTAAGTTCTAATTGTTCCCATTTTACAGATTGGCAAGCTGAGGTTCAGCAGAGGGGAGGAGCTTGCCAGAGGGGGCATCCCCAGTTGGACACTCCCCCTGGATATGAACCCTGGGCTCTTCTTCTTTGGACCTCTCCCACAGCAGCATGGGGCTTCAGCAGCAGAATTAAAATGTAAATCAAAACATAATTGGCTTTGTGTGCACAGTTTAGATAAGATTTACTTTTGAAGAATGACTTTGTGTTCTAACCCAGCAGGCCCAGCTCCGCGAGGCCCACTTGCACTTAATAACGGCCAGGGAGCGGGGCCATAAATATTGCAAACGATGCAGCTTGAACGAAACGCCCTATGAACCGTAATAAAACCCCCCGTGATTAATTCCAGGACGCGCTCTGTTCATATTAGACCTGCAGTGGCTTCCCTGATGAGATCAATACAGCGTGGCGGAGTGATCCTAATAGAAGTGTTATTATCTTTTAATCTTCGGGAAAATGCCAACTTCTCGAATCCGTCACCAGGCCGCCTGCTTTATTTTCTCGGTGCAACCTTGAAGGCAGTTGTTTTCCCTGAAATGAAGATACATTAGAGTCTTTTCAAGGATTTATCAATAATAGGACCTGGGCCTTCTTTGCAGGGCCCATCCGCTAAAAGGCACATTTGTATGCAGCGAGTCAGAACTGGTCACGGTGACCTTTGCTGTCATCTGCTATTTTCCCAGCAGACAAATGCCTCTGGAGAGTGAGGGGTAAAGACAGATTTGCAGGAGGAAGACAGGGACGAGAGCAGGCAGTGAAATAACACCACCAACAAATAACCTGGGGAGGGTGTTAGGAAGCCAGGCGTGTCCCCTGGTGAGGTCTCGGGCAGCAGAAATGGCCTTCATGGCGTGTCACCCTTTCTGCAGCTTCTGCAGGTCTCCAGGGACCGGAGCCTAGTGGAAAATGAAGTGTCACTGCCCTGGAGGAGGGTCCAGACAGTAAGGAAGGGAGACTCCTTATCTCTTAGCTTCGTACCCCCTAGGGGTGCTGTATCTCCAGGCCACCAGAGGCAGAGAGGTTTTGTGGTTGAGATTCAGTGACAGTTTGGTGAGCTCCTCCCCAGGAGGGTGGGGTAAGTGGGCCTCGCCTGTCAGGAGGCACGGATGTACTAGCTCACCAGTGAAAATTCTAGGAAAACCTGGGCAGGGTGCCATCCTCCATTCTTGGGCTTGTCCTGAACCTCACCTGCTGTGTTCTGCAGAATTCTATTGGAGGTACCCAGGAGGCCCAGCAGATGGCCTCAGGGAAAGCCACCAAGAGCCCATGGGAAGGAGGAGGATTCCCAGTATGTTCTTCCTCCTCCCCTGCAGAGGAACACAGCACCTCTGTCTAAAGACACACAGCAGCATCTCTGGACTTCTGCCTTAGGGGAGAACTGGGCATTATCCCATCCCCCTCTGTCTTGTACATAAAGAGAAATTTAGGACCACAGAGGGGGAGTGATGGAGCACTGGTCTCACAGCAGGTTGTCTGCAGGGCTATGTCTTCTGGGATTCTGCTAAGGGCTCTGTCCACCTCAGTGTGCTCCATGTTGTCATTGGGGAACCCAGGCTGCTCTTAGCTGTGCTGAGGCATCTGAGACCTGCTCATTATCATCTGTGTTCATCCAGCAGACAAAGGAAAATGAACCATGAGGACCTTGTAGGGAAACATGAGGACCAGGGAGTAGAAGATGGCATCTGTCTATCTTTTGCCCACTTCCACTGGACAGGGCAATGGCTCAGCCTAAGAGCTGGGTTTTAGGAAGTGTCATCTGCCAGTGTGCCACAGAAGCAGGGTACCTGGAGCTCATGAGTACTAGCTTATTACTGCTGCATCACCTGCATCTATAAATAAGGTGTCATGATTTGGTTCTTAAGCCCTGCCCCCCACAGTCCCTGGGAAAGGCTTGATCCCTAGAGAGCCTCTATTGGGAGGTTATGAAAACTTAAAGGGGCAGGGCCTGGTGGGAGGTCTTTATGTTATTGAGAGCCTGCCCCGAAGGAGGCCGTGGGACTTCTTTCTTTCACTTACTGGCAGTTTTGTTCCATCACTCTACTGCTATGTGCATGGGCTGCCTCTCCACAGGCCCAAAACTTACAGACAAATCAACCAGGGATCAAAACTGTGAACCAAAGTAAACCTGGTTTTTTTTTTTTTATAAGTTGATTTGCCTCAGGACTTGTTATAGTGATGAAAAGCTGACTGATACTGCAAGAGTGCAAAGAATTCCCTTACTGAGCGATAGCAAGGACTATAAAGAAATTAAACATCTGAAAGATCTGACAAACAGTTGGTGCTAAATAAATGCTAATCACACGTCACTGCTTTTTCCAGTCCCTGTATCCTTGGTCTTGAATCCATTTCTGAGTTTCTATCACAGTCCTAGTAGCTGGGCTCTGCCCTTTAGTGGAGATAAAAACTTTACATTCTGATTTGGCATTGAAAGTGACCTTGACCTGGCCGGCTCACTAGGACTGTTGTGAGACTCCACCTGCCCCTGGGCCCTTCCTTGCTACTCTGTCTTCTTTCCTTTACTTCTCCCATTATCTCCAGGTGGTCTGTGATCTGAGTCCAGCAGAGAACTTAGACTCATTGTATTCAGGTTGGCCCCACCCTGTGTTCCAAGAGTCACACAGCTTTCTGCTGCCCATGCTCTTAAACAGAAAGTGTTAACAGCATCTAGGGGGCCCTTTCCTTATTTCATTTATGACCTTGTGACTTCAGGAAAGTGACCTTGATTTCTTGAGTCACATTTGAATTATAGGAGCCTTGTTAAAAAAACAAAAAAACAAAAACAAAAAAACAACTAACACACAGGCTGTTAGGAGGAGAAAAAAAGAAGTCTTGGTTTTGAGCTGACTGGAGGAAGAATTTGTCTCGGACACTGGTAGTACATACTGAGGTATGTATGAGGTCACTCTGTAGATATTCCTCATTTTCCCCATCTTAGAAGTCAGGATCTCTGGGAGGGCTGTGATAGTGCCAGAATAAGATAAGCTTGAGGAACAGGTACCCAGGATCTGCCTCTCTCCAGGGAAGGACATAAGGTCCCAGCATGTTTTCCTGTCTCTTCCGCAAACCTCAGCTGGATTATGTCTTTTTGCCAGTGGGTCAGACTTAAGGAATATTGCAGCAGCCTTGGTGGAGGAAATCTCTATTCTTGGCTGATCACAAACTAGAGAGAGGCTTTTAATTTTCCAGGATGTTACTTTTCCAAACCAACCCTCTATACCCCACAGAGCTTTTAGCACCCAGCATATGGGCTCCAAATGAATTCATCAGAGGTAAAGGTAGACAGGACAGGTGAGAAGCAGTGGTGGAGGAAGGATTGATTCTTGCTTTGTGATGTAACTCCTCCCCTTCCTTGTACCTTGGGCCATCTGCTTTTCCTTTATGAGTACTTTTACTTTTATCGAAGCACCTTAAGTTTAGGTGAGAAGTCTCAAAGGAGGCAAGGACCATGCAGATGGGAGATATCAAGCATGCTGGTGTTCTGGCTCTGCTGCTCACAAAGCCACTCATACTCTGCTCATCTCTGCAATCATTCATAAAGTCTTTAACAAATTAAAAAAGGTCAGCAAACTTCCCAAGTCATTCTGTGAGACCAGCATTACTATGATTCCCCAAACAGGCAAAAATATTGCCAGAAAATACAGACTCATATCTCTTATGATAATATGCAAAAGTCCTTAGCAAAAGTCTATTCAATTAAATTCAACAATGTATAAAAAATAATTATACACAATGACCAAATAGGATTTATTGGGGGAATGCAAGGCTGGTTTAACCTCCAAAGACCAATTAATGTGACATACCATATTAATACAATACAGGAAAGAGGCCATATGATCATATCAAAAGACGCTGAAAAAATTCACAAAATTCAACACTGCTTCATGATAAAAATGCTCAACAAATGGAGTAGAAGGTAGCTTGCTCAACCTGATAAATGGCACCTATAAAACCCCCTCAGTCTAATACCATATTAAAGTTGAAAGTCTGAATACTTTCCCCCAAGAGAAGGAAGAAGACAGGATATCCACTGTGATCACTGCTATACAGCATTGTACTTAAGCAACCAATTCCATTTAAAATAATACCAAAGGAATAAATAAGAAGAAATTTAACAAAGGTAATGCAAAATTTATATTCTGAAAACTGTAAATATTGTTGGAAGAAATTTTAAAAGATGAAAGCCTTATAAAAAGACTGGAAGACTTAATGCTACAAAATTAATCTTTCAATTACTAACCATTGGTTTTTGAAAGGATGCCAAGACCATTTAGTGGGGGCAAGAATAGTCTTTTCAATAAATAATTCATGGAAAATTAGGTATTCAAATGTAAGAGAATGAAATTGAACACCCTACTTCACATCAAATAAAAATTATCTCAAATTGATTAATCATCTAAATATGAGGGCTAAAACTATAAAATCCATTGAAGAAAACATAGGTGTAAATCTTCATAACATTGTATTCAGTGGTTCCTTAGATACGATACCAAGACACATGAAACATGAAACAACAGAAAAAATAAGTGAGCTGGGCATTGTCAAAATCAAAAAGGACTTGCATCTAAAATAAAGAACAATTGCAATTCAATAAGAAAAAGGAAAATAGTCAATTAAAAATGGGCAAAGGATCTGAATAGATATTTGTCCAAAGAAGATATATTTACCCAATAAACACATGAAAAGATGTCCAACATCATTAGAAATACAAATCAAAACTACCATGAAATGCTACTTCCCAATGACAAAGACAGATAATAAAAAGTTTTGGGAAGGGGTAATTGAATCTTCACACACTACAGGTAAGAATTTAAAATGTCATAGATACTTTGGAAAATGGTCTTGTAAGTTCTCAAACGATTATGTGATCGAGTCACAATGCAATGCATTATGATAATCCCATTCCTAGGAATTTACTCAGGAGAAATGAAAACATATGTCTACACAAAATTTACACATGAAGCTTTATAGATCATTGTTCGTAATAATCCCATAGTGGGAAAAACACAAATGTCCACCAACACATGAATGGACAACAAATGTGGTATATCTATACAAAGAGAGGTTATTCCAAAACAAAACAGAAAGATACAACATGGATGAACCTTGAAAACTCAGTACAAGGTGAAAAAAGCCAGTCACAAAAAACCATGTGTTATGTGATTCCATTTATATGAAATATCCAGAACAGGCAAATCTACAGAGAGAAGTTGGATCAATGGGTGCTGAAAGTTGGGTGGAATGGGGGAGTTTGGGGGAGTGATGATTAGATGTGTGGGGATAATGAAAACATTCCAAAATTGATCATAATGATGGTTGTACAATGCTATGAATGTGCTGAAGGTCATTAAACTATAGAGTTTAATAGGATAAATTTCATGCTACTTGAACTATATCTCAAAAATGTTGTTAAAAAAATCAGTGAGAGGAGAAAACTAAAGTGCAGAGAGATTGAAAAAAACATGTCCATAGTCACACAGCACTGGTAAGTAGTGGAGCCAAGATCTGAATGATACCAGAGAGTAGCACCCCAAGAAGCAACAGATGTTGTTACTACAGATTCGTTCAACAAGGATTTATTGAGCACCTGCTCTGTAAAACCACACTCGGACTTCCTGTCTGAGATGATGAGTCAATAAAGCAAGGTTGGTGTTCAGGGGTGCTTTTATATCTGCTTGCTTAGTGATTCTGCAGTTCAGTCAGGATGGAGGGATGTGGTTATAGCAAACATTTAAGAGGTATGTGGTTTGGTTTAAAGGGTGGACAAGCACAGAGTTGCAATGCTACTATAATCCACGTTAAGTCAAGATAATATTTTGAGTCATGTGTACCAACAAAACTTGTGATTTCATTGAGACTGAGAAGATGTGTGATGGTAGAGAATATTTGCTCATGATCCACAAGTAATAACATTTCTAGGTTCAACTCTTCTGATCAATGGTCTTTTGACTTTAGAAGCCACACCTGGACAGATGTGCCAATATTAGCTGAGGCTCACTTGTAGAAGGTAGTGGTGGAAGTATTTCAGTGGAAGCTGAGTATTTACCAGAGTCAACATTAGCTAGAGACATACATTCATCAGAGGTTGGTCACATCTTGGCATGTCAGATTAAACGCAAAAATTCATCATGTGCCCTGTGCCCTGTGATTCCTATTAGAAGAAAACCAAATCCAAACTAGGACCCATTGTGCCTACCTTGTGTGATGGTAAGATGCAGAGTCAAAGCCGCTCAAGGTTCTCAGATGCAGTAAGTGGTTTAGATTGGTGGAGGTAACACGGGGTGGGGGTTAGGAACAGTGACTCTGGAATAAAAAAACTAGGTTCAAATTTTCACTTGAACATTTAGGAAGTGGTATTACTGTTGGCAGGTCATTTAATTATCCTGTCAAGCAAGGAGGATCAAGAATACTTTTGTCCATTATTTTGAGGATTAAATGAAATAAGGTATGGTAAATCCCCATAGTGTTTGTAAAATGAGAACTGTTGCTACAGGCATGATAATCAAGCATCATCCAGGTCACTGTCACTAATGATGGCCAGAATCCATTATCAAGGACATTGGGAGTCAAAAGGCTGTCAGTGGCCACTCCATACACATCATCCTCATTTGGTAGAGGGGGCAAATGGAACTCAAGGAAAGGATTTTACTTCTCCAGCAATCTCACAACAGAACAGTTGTTCAAACATCATCATTTGGACCTCTTTTGACTTCTTACTACCCTGTCACACCACAGAAAAGAAATAAGGCATCATGGTAAAAGCCCAGCCTGGGTTGAGTGAAGGACTTAATTAACCAGTTTTCTAACCCAATTAACCATCTCTTTCCCAGGATCCTCTGTTCTCTGGGTGAAATGCCTCTTGTCTCAGGATGAGCCAGGAGGAATCTTGGCCAAGTTTCTGGCTAATGGAATTCATAATTGCTTGGCTTACAATGTGGTTGGATAATTCTTCATTAGTTAACGTCATCCATTCTAATGGGAAGAAGGTGACTGGAAAAGCTCCTGGTCAGCTCTGTTTTGGGTGCCAATTTCTTTGTGTGCTGCATGACAGTCTTGGTTTTCTTTGGGTTTATTGTCCACTTTTTTCATGTCAGGGGCTTTTATTTTTTACTCTTGTCATTGTCAAACTCCTGTTGTACCTACTTTGTGTCCCAGTTCCTTAAAGTGAATGGTTTTTACTCCTGGCTCCACAATTCAGACTCAGATAGCAGGGAAATGCCCTGGAAACATCAAATCACCATTACTCATTTTTGCAAATGAGTCAACTCCAGCTTCAAGAAGTAACTTGTTCAAGATCATGGTTGGTGGGAGGGAGGACTTGGAAACAGTCCACAGTGTTACATGGTCTTGTGGATGAGAGAGAATGAGGCTTACCTGACAAAGTCCATTACCTCTGTCTTCTAGAGTGGTTTTTAACTCTCCTCCCTCTTGGTTCCCACATACTCTGGAAATTCAGACTTCAGGGCAGAAGGATGGGTATTCTCCAAGGCAAGAGAGACAAACTCTCTTGGCAGAGTGAGGAGCTCATTGGGAAGGCTAAAGGCAGACACAACACACTGTTCCAGAACATTCTTTCCAGATAGTCCATGATTAGTTACCCACCTGCATGGTGGTTCTTGGGGTGAGATCTCATTGATAAACAGGACCCAGCCCCTGTCTAGAAGACCTCTGAGTCTGAAGACACCTGAACTTAGCCCCAACTCTATTGTCCCCCATAGATCCTGCCTCTGGTGTTGCCTCATGCTATTGACCCTGTGAACCTCAGTCCTCAGATCGTCCCAGCTTCTAAAAGGACCAAGAGAGAGTCTTGACTCCGGCTGGCTGGATGTAGAGCAGAAAGTGCTGTTGGGGTCTGGAAAAGCCCTGTAGCAGGTGACCAATGAGAGGGGCCTATGGGATTGAAGGTAGGATGTCATTCTGAGTGATGGTCGCTCATGTGCCCCTGATGACATTCCTGGAAGACATTCAGGCAGAGAGGTGCTTAATAAGTATTATTGGGAATGAATGGATTGGATAAACAAAAAGAATGGCAAGAGAAGGGGAGAAGACTGGGAATGAATCAGAATTCCAGTTAGTGATAATAATAGTTAACGTTAGCTGGGCACTTACTATGTACTTGGTACTCTGCTTCCATTACGTTACTTGAGTTTCCCATCCACCATATTGGTGGGTACCTTTATGCATGTCTTTCAGCTGAAGAAAGTAAAGCTATGGAGATTTAGTGATCACACAGCCAGGACATGGGAGACTCGGGATTCAGTCCTTTTATCAGCTCCAAAGCTTGTGTTCTTCACAGTGACAAGTGTTCTTTCCTCTCCACCTTGACTCTGAGAAAAGCCAATTTCCAGTGGTCGCGGTTGTTTGCTGAAAGGAGCAATTCCCTTTCCTCTAGCTCTAATTTTCTTCCAACTAATTGCAAATTAGTGGTAATTTTCAAATGAATAGAGGGATCCTGCATGCCATCCATTTGTGCTTACCCAGCAAGACCCTGGGCCTGTGACAGCTCCGTCGCCATGGCAACCCTGCCTCCAGGCCTTCCTGGGATCCTTGGCAGCACTGACTGAACTCTGGAGGTGGGGACGCTGGCCTTTCCAGGTTAGCCTCTTCCTTTGCTTGAATGGCCGCGCACAGGTCCTTAATTTCAGTGTTTAACAGAGCTCTGCTCTTCCTCCTTACTGTTCTGTTCGGTCCCCTCTATTTTGGGTGAATTCAGAACTAAAATAATAATAAGAAGAAAAAGTCCCAACAAAAGAAACTTAGTGATATGAACTGGGGACTGAAGACATGCTGCCTCCCCAGGACTACCCAAAAAAAGTGGGGGGTGGATTATTAACCTTCTCAGTTCAACTACGGTGGCTGGTGGCCTTGGCGTCCCTGCTCCAAGACCCCCTGGATGCAGAAGCTTCTGTCTGCAATAGCACTGGATAGTCCCATGCATGCTACTGCCCCAACCCAGCCCAGATGAGCCTTTTCAGTGGGGTACCCCAGACCTGGAAGGCAAAGGATCTTTGCAAAACACGGTTTTTAAAATTTATTTACTTATTTGCAGTTGAATGTGTGTTCTCAAACCATAGCAAACATGCTGATTGCCTACTATGCACTAGGTTCTGAAGGTATAGTGAGAGACTCCTGTTCCCTGACATTAAGTGGCTGTTGACTGCTGAGGGAGATGGATGGGTGCCCAGCACTGCCCGTGCTGTGATGTGGGGTCAGCACAACCAACCACGTTTGCAGCTGTAGGGACATGAGCTGAGCCTTGGGAGGAATTAACAAATTGCTGGAATAAATAAAGTAGGAAGGCACAAATCCCGGGCAGAGCATCTGCTGAACATGCATGCGTAGAGATGAGACAAAACTTCATATATTTTGGTAACACCAAATGGTAAGCATGGCCAGGTTCAGAGGATTGAGGGAGGGAGATTGAGAGAGAATAATCCACATCAAATGCCTTGTACAATTGCAATGAAAATAAATTTAGCAATTGAGACTTGGCTTAGCACCAATGGGGAGACAGGCCTCTTAAGATCTTCAGATTACTCCAATAATGAAGGAGGACAGGAGCTGGCATCCACCTCACATTATCACAGTACTAGAAAACCACCCAGAAGGGTGGAGTCCAGCCCGTGAAGTTCTTGGTTTGGGGCTGTAGGGAAGATGGGCGGCTCCTCTTGCCTCCTCTCCACTGCCAGTTTCAAGGGACCCCTCCCAAGGAGATAAAGCAGAAACAAAAGGGGATGGAAGACGGTCAGGGACTCTAGGCTCTGGGTTCCTTTGTGGGGGCTAAGAAAGGGTTTACTCTGGGAGGAGTTGCCTTTTGGCCTCTGCCAAGGTCATGTGAATGGCTACTGGACAATGGGGCAAAAGATGGAGGCAGTATTAAAGTAGCGTGAACCCCTAGAAATCCCCAAAGTTCAGGCGATGCCTGTACAAGGGACAGGTGGCTGAAGACATTCTAGCTCTGGATTTTTCAACCTGGTGATTCCTTCTGGATTATAGCCGTGACAGCCCCACCCCACCAGACTCCAGATTCATCACTTCCAGCCATCTCCTGCCTCCCTGCCTCTCGGCCTCTACCCTCCCTCTCTCTACCCTGCTCAGCACTTCTCAGCACATCTTTGAAAATATATATTAGTAACCAAGGTTAAAATTCACATCTAATGAACTGCATTTCAACAGTGTTTGACTAAATGTATCCTCATGTAGCCAAAATCCCCCCAAAGATAGAGGATACTCCCATTTCCCAGAGAGCTCCTCCCACCCTCCCACAATCCTTGCTTCCCAGAGGCAGTCACTGCTCTGATCACTGTTCTGACCCTATTTCTGAGCTGGATAGAAAAGGAACAGCCTGCGATGTTCTCTTTTGTTTTGGATGCTGTCTCTCGTCCTCGGTTTCTTCTTTGTTCTAGAACCCTTGGGCCACCTCCCAGGCTCTCTCTTCCTTTTGCCAGAGATTTCTTTGGGTCTTGTTGTGCCCAGGTGGGAGTCATGTCATTTCCCCACAGGTCTCCCTTGCATTAGGACCCCACCTCACTCAGGGCCATGTAGGTGAGTTGGGGGCACAGCAGGCAAAAGGGTGGACAGGTCAGAGGGCTGCAGAAAGATCTGCCAAACCTAAGGCTAAACAGGTCAGGCTCTGCATCTGTCATCTCTTGGGGTGGGTGCCTTCTCTGTGCAACGGAGATCAGGAGTGAGGTGATGCTTGTCAAGTCCATAGTGGGGGTGCCTGGCACTCAGAAAGAGCTCAGCCTTCATTTTTAGTACCATAGGTTGAAGGAATACAAGATGGGTGCCAGAGGCTTGAGAGGAGATCTTTACAAACCACCGAGGAGAACAGGTCAGCTGCCTTCTCCCACTCTCAAGGACAATGATTATTTTGGTTAACTTTTATTAGAAGCTTAATAGGCAAGGGTTGGGGTCCAAAGTGTTTTGTGTAAACATTTCTTTTACATTCTCACAATTGTGACAATACGTGACTGAGTGACGGGAGCACCCAGTGATAAGGAACCTGTGAAGAATCCCTCAAGTCAGCAGGGGGCCAAGCTGGGATTCTGTTCTGGGAGATGTCTCTCATGAGCTTAGCTTTTTGCCACTGGTGTATACCAGGGGACATCCCTTTTAAAACCTGCCCCAAATATGGGCATTTTGAAATAGAGTATGGGTTACCTACGAAATGGATCAACTCATCAGAACATGGATTCTCTATCTCAAACTCTTCTGAACAATCAGAGGTCTAAACTTAGTTCTTTTAAGGAAGATGGGAGGGAAAAAAAAATCAAGGATAAGATTTGTAGCCAAGCAATCAGCTGGAACAAATCTTTCTTCACAAATGGGGGTTATACTTAAGGAGAAGAATAGTACACACACTGAATAGCCACATTTAGGATTAATCAGAGACAAAGTGTTCCTTGAGCCTGGCATTCAGGGTGCTTGTCTCGTATTTGCATTTTAAAAAACAGGATCAAGTTTTGCTAAAAGCAGATGACAATTGCTGACTGGGAAGTGTTAGTGGGAGCAACTACTTTCTGGAAGGTTCTCATTTACCATTTCTGATGGCATCTGGATGCACCACTGGAGGAAGAAACAGGCAGGTGGTATTTGTGCTTCAAGTCTCAGACCTATTCCAGGGACCCTCCAGAGAGGCTGGATGGGAATATTCTCGCCTGGCCTGGGGAAGTGTTTTCTCCCATGATTGGAGCTCTGAGCCTTTCTACACACAAGGGATCTTTACCCTGGAGTCACAGACTCCTTGGTACTTGCCACCAGACTTCGAGAGCCATGTTTTCTCCCATATTCCTGCCAAAATGCCTTAGTCTATTATCAAAGGCTTTTTCCAACTGATTTTATTTCTTGGGATCTAATCTCTTAGAATCTCAATTACTTTGGTTGTTTAGTGGGGATAACAGTTGAAAAGTCAAGAGAATTACTTCAGGGAGTAAATGATGTGGTTTAAGTACAACCTAGCAAAGGGCACGGCTGTGTGAAACCTTCAGCTCATGCCAGTCTCTGACCCTTACAGTTCTGTTTGAGAGAAGCACTAGAAAAGATTCTTTGTTTCCTTCCTCTTGCTTTAACCCCAATACCAGCCTCCTGGGAGTTCAGGTGAGGTCCTGTTTCTTCCTAGATCACACTTCTCTTCCAGTTCTCTAGCATCCTGATACCTTTGTGATCCCATAAAATTCTTGAGGAGCAGATTTCCCTTATCACAATAATGCTAATAATTGTTACTGTCAACGATAAATCAAGCACGCTATCACAACCATCATTTATTTCATGCCTACCAGGTGCCTGGTATTTTTTTAAACACTTGATTTCTGGAATATAGATGACAATGAACAAGCACTTAGGAAATAAATGAATGAAGCAATTGCTCACACTCATACTTCGGTGTGAGGAAGCTCCCACCCAAACTGTCCATTTTACAGGTGAGGAAACAGTGGCTCTTTAAGGTTAAGTGTCTTCTGAGTGAAGGAGATTAGAGTTGGCATTTGAAACCTGGCCCCTGCGTAGCCAGATACTCTAAGGGACTCAGACCACAAGCTCCCATCTGCTAACCCCTAGAAATGGTCTGCTTTTGAAAAGGGTTTTTGCCCTGACTTGTAATTTATTTGCAGATCCCAGCCTGCGGGATTGATTCTGAATTTATGATGCATGCTCAGGTCTTTCGTGACTTGTGCTCCTGGAATTTCATTAGGCCGACCTGTAATTGTTGTGGTAAATGTTTACACATCTATAAATTATTATTAGGCAAGTGGGGCAAGGTCAACCTTTATCTTCTAAGGCGTGGGGAACACGCTCCGGAGATTTCCCAGCAGACAGAGGGGTTAGGATCTGATTAATTATGGACTGTGTTGGTGTCATATTGACAACGCTATTTTTTGCTGTTAATTTTGAAGCCCCAAATGGGTCATCTTTCCTGAGCATGAAAAATTATCACCCTTTTACTGATTGTGTTGCAAGTGATTCAATTTTAAATCACTAATGACTATTGATGGCTGATCTTTTACTCAGAAAGCAAAGCCCAAGATACCATTGGGGTCTTAGACGGAACTTTATTTAACTCTGCTTCCTGCTGTCTGTTTAGGTTAACACATCTATTGCAAACCCATGGTGTCCCATACTAATCATAAAACTAAATAAAATAAATTGCCATAACAATGTTAAAGAAACACAAATCGATGGAAACTGTTTGAGTCAGTTTTTTGATGCTGTGACCAAAAGATCTGACAAGAACCACAAAGAAGAGTTTATTTTAGCTCATGATTTCAAAAGTTCAGTTCGCAGAAGGTTGACTCCATAATTCTGAGTTGCAGGTGAGGTATAATATCATGGTGGAAGGGTATGGTGGAGGAGAGCAGCTCAGGACATGGCAACCAAGAGAGAGAGAGAGAGAGAGAGAGAGAGGGAGGGAGGGAGGGAGAGAGTCGGGGGGGGGGGGGAGAAACTCTCCACTCACCAGGGACACAATATAAACTCCAAAGGCAAACCCCCAGTAGCTTATTTCCTCCGATCACATTCTATTTGCCTATCGATACCACCCAGTTAATTCATATCATTGGATTAATCCACTAGTTAGGTTAGGCCTCTCATAATCTAATCACTTCACCTCTGAAAATTCTTCCGTGTCTCACACATGAGTTTTTTGGGGACACCTCATACTGAAACCATAACACTAGTATAATTAAATACTGTGTGTTAGAGGCTTTTATACATGTGTGATCTAAGGCAACATCTGTATGAGATGGCTTTTATGTTTTTATTTTCAAGTTATGGAAACTGAGATTCCAGAGTTTAAGTTTCTTGGTGGAAGTTCCACATCTAGAATAATTTGAAATAAGTTCTTTGAAGCCAGAAACCCCTTTACACTCAGGCTTAGCACTGAGTCCTCTATCTAGATTCTGGGAACCAGGTTGAGGGGTGAAAAAAAAATAGCTCCATTTCCATTGAATTTTGAGGTCATGCTGTCTGCTTTCATAGCACCCTTGGTGGCAGCAAAATGATCAGGAGTAATAATAAAGCCTTGGCCTCAAGCTCAGTTCAACTTTTCTCCTTTCTCAGGACATAAGAAAGAGTTATGTGAGCTTTATAATCTCTGGACACACTCAAGGACTGTCCTTCCAGTGTTAACTTTCCCAATTTTCTACTTCTTCCAATTACCCTTCTACTTTTACTTATCATCTGAAACCTCTGTAGGTTAAGCATCTCTGAACCCTTAGTAGGTAATACAGTGGCTGCCATCTAGTATAGGAGGGTGTTCAGGTTCTCCAGAGAAACAATCAACGGGATGGTAGAAAGATAAAACTAGAGGTATATAGAAAGGCAATTTTTAATGTGGGACATAGAAGCTGAGAAGTCCAATAATCAGCTGTCTGCCAACTGAAGGTCCAGGAAACATGGTGGCGAAGTTCCAGTCTAAATGGGAAGGGCTGAGAACCAGGGGAGCCCTTGGTATAAGTCCCAGGCTGGAGTTAAAGGTCAGGAAACCAGGACCATTGATGTCTGTAGGCAGGAGAAAATGGGATGTCTCAGATCAAGTAAAGAGAGTGCAAATTTGCTCTCTCTTTGCCTTTGGGTTCTCTGCAGGCTCTGAGTAGATCAGATAAGGATCCCTCTGAATTGGTGAGGGCAGTCTTGTTTACAGCAGTACACTGATTCAAATGCTAATCTCTTGCAGAAAAATCCTCACAGACAATTCAAGAATAATGTTTTGTCAGCTTCCTGGGCATCCCTTAGCCCATTCACATGTACACATAACATTAGCCATCACAGTACATCTTTAATACAATCGGCTGAAGGAATACCTGAATGCAAGAATGCCTATGTCCATTCTAAGGAAGTGTATAAATAGAGTCATGCTGGATACAACATATTGAGCATATATATGATATTATTAAATAAATGAACATGTGTGTGTATACACACACACACACACAAATACACACATTTCTGTGTTTTTAAGCTCTCTTCATTTCCTTTGTAGATAATTTCACTACGGATAGGAAGAAAGTGGTGGATACGAGAGTTCCCTGCCCTATGGAAAACTAAATTTGAAGCCCATATTTTTCGAATCCCCTAAAATACTTTAAATAGAACACTGACAACTGAAGCCTCAAAGTCTGTAACTCAAGACCAAAAAGTCCCCTTTGTACTCTAGGAAAGGCTGGAATATGCTCCTCTGGCTCTGCTATTAGTCTGGGAACATGCAGCTTCTAGAAGATAATTATTGGCATTTAAGCTTTTCCCACTGGAAACACGGAGGCAAGCTCTTTCTACTGCTCTGCCCGCCTCGTGGGGCCTCTGCTTTATTAGTGAGAGAATGGCAAGGTTGGGCTTATTATTCTGGCCTCCTATTTCCTCTTCCTGATGGCCGCCTCTGTATTCAACTTTATATCTACCTTTATATGTTCTTTATATCCACCAGCAAGTGAATCCTAAAGTTTGGCTCCTGATCACTGATTAGTCACCATGTGCAGGACTTTGATATTTAATCTCCTACTGTGCAGACTGATCAGACACTATGTGGATTAGCATGAAACAGCCAAGATCACATTGGCTGATGGGGATGAAGGTAGGCAGGGTCTTCAAGGGATGGTGGAGGCCAATGAGATACTGTAGGACCGTAGAATACCCTATAGTGTTCTCTTTCATAAAGCTGAGAATAAGCCAGGGTCCTCACCTTTAAGGATGAGGCAATCTCAGTGTGATTGTTCAGAGAGACGTTTCCTGTTCCCCGTTCCATTTGCTGTAGTTAAGAGCATTCCACTTGAAAAAAGGAAAAGGCCCCATGTAGAACCTATCCTGAAGCAGGTGGCTTGGCTTGCAACCCTTATCAACCAGCATCCAAGTGTCCAATGTTCACATGCCTCAGCTTTACCTAAAGGGGCTCATTAATTAGATGTCTAAAAGTGACATCTCTAACAGTGAGGGCTGAGGTATCAAGCAACTCACACCAGCTGAACCTCAGTTTCTCCACTTGTTACTTTGGGTCCTACAAGCATCAAAAGGCCTTGAAGGTCCTCATGGTGCCCTTTTGTGTAAAAGCTTTTTAACTTCTTGGCTTTTGTGCACTTTCAGGAATCTCCTTGAGCTCCTCTTTCTTGAGTGTCTTTATATTTTGAGATGTATAAATTTCATGTTGAAAAAAAAGAAATATAATAAATTTTAGTTCAACATTAAGTATGCTTGTGTCTTCTGTCTTTAAAGCCTGAAGCAGTCAGGTTGTGTGAATCTTAATCCCAGACTCATCTCCACCTCCTCATTGCAATGACAATGCCTCACATCTCAGAGGTCAGGCCAATCAGAGCAATGAACCTGGAATGTATTGACCTGCAGCTTGGTGGTAATTATTTTTACTTCTTTTCAGTGGATTCCTATTAGTTGGTTAAAGGTTTGCATTTGCAGAGACCTCCGTATGCTGCATATAATTCAGCTCACCTCCTATGCCCCAGGTCCAAACCTGTGTGCAGCTACCAAGTCCATTACTACCAGCAGCTCCTTCTATGCTCTCCCACCTGCCATCCTGACCAACCAATCACCAGGTGTCTTAACACTTCCTGCCTCTATTGGCCCCCACTTTATCTTTGCTGTGCCTCCATGGGTTTAGTCTCTCATCTGTTTTAAACTGCCATATTCTCTCAGTCTCTCTGACCTGGCAGCTGGCCACCTCTCTCATCCATTGTACTCTCTAATTCATTGTCCACAGCACAGCCTGCAAGAAATGCAAATGACCCCTGCTTCCTATGGAGGAAGCAACAGGGATGGGGATTTCTTTTGGAAAGAAGCTGAGAGGTCAAGCAGGTGAGATGGAGGTGGAGGATAGTCTGATGGTGGAGATCAAGGTGGTGAACAGAAAGGCAGTTAGGAAGTTGTGAGCCAGAGTTTCACTGAGGACTGAATGAGAGCTCTTTGACCCAGACCCTCACAGTACTTTACCCTGGGATGTTTGCTTAATCTCCATGAGCCTCGGTTTCCCAAAATGTTAAAGGATAGTTGAACCAAATGGAAAGGGTGAGGGACACATCCTCCTCTGACAGGGAGGGGTGGCCAGGGAAAAGAAGGTGGTATGTGGAATCAGATGGACCTGTGTTTGAGTCCCGGTTCTGCCTTATATGAGTTTAGGCAAGTTACTTACCATCTTTGGGTTTCAGGTCCATGTTCTAGAATATGGCTAAGGCCACCTTCTCGTGGGTTTGGAGAACATTACATGGGATGTGTATAACGAAGGTGGCACATAGTAAGTGGTCTATGACAAAAACTTGGTGCATTTCCAACTTCCCTCTTGGCAACTCCATCCCTGCCGTTTCTCTGGGGCTCTGCATCCATCTCACCCACAGCTCCAAGCCCACCCTGCTTGCTCAAGTCTTTGTCTTCTGGCTTTTCCAAGGCACTGTAAACTGTCCTCGCTCTTCTTTCTCCTGAAGAGTGATTTTACATCTTTGGCTTTGTGTGAGTTCTTGACATATGTTAATGTTTGGAAAATCAGCCTGGAACAGAGCAGGGAGCCCTTCCAAACATAAGCCTGGAGGCAACAAATAAATTACTTTGTGGGGATGGTTCTGTCTGTTGCAAGTTAAAACTTAACAAAGAAAATAATCCCCTTCTGTTTTGGATACCCTGGAAGCTGAGGGTGTCCTCGCCTCTGGGTCCGAATGCCACTTGTTCTGGCAGGGATGCAACTATCATCAAAGGTGCCTTGTATCATGTGCCTGGCATCGAGCAAGACCCTTAGCACACAGAGTACAGATGAGAAATGGCAGTGTATCAAGGTTAATTAACTTGTCCAAACTCACCTACAAAAAAATAGTCCAAGTCGGATTTGGAAGCAGATCTGTTAGATTCCCAAACCTATGTGTTAACCACTCAACCTCATGACTGGCCTCCGGGTGCATCCTGGACTGCTGATAGTGAGGACAGAGATGGGGTACCAGGTAGGAGTCTGTGGTGACTGGTTAGGGAGAGATGGAGCTCGAGAAGGCTTTCTTGACCCAGGAGCACTGAGGTTTATCAGGCACCCAGATACCCAGGGCTTCTCTTAGTGCCCTAGAAACGGGTCTATGGCAAGAGGAAGATGAACTCTAAGCTTTGTCTGCATGCACTGTGGGTTTCTGTCCTGGTCATTCAGAATGGTCTCTGTACCTCATTGTCTCTTGCTCTAGAACAATGTGATAGATTATTTAGAAAAATGACCACAAAAATTCCTCCCAACCCTTCATGATATGACTTTGTGTTCTCCTCCATCCAGCAGGGGAGTCTCTTTCTTCACCTCTTGCATCTAGATTTCGTTTGTCAAACTGAAAAGTACTTGTGCAATGGGTCTCACCCTCTTGATGCTTTTTGGAATACTGGCATTCCCAAGTAAGGACGCCTGAACTAGCCTGATGGAGGATGAGAGGCCAAGTGGAGCCAAAGTAGGCAGCACCAGCTGTGGCCCCCTAGACTCACCATATTGCCAGCCCCAGCAGTGCAGGCAAGACTGTCCAAGAGCACGTGGCACAGCTGGATACCAGCTGACCACAGCAATCAACTGAGCAGCAATCCCATCTAGCTGAGCCACAGAACGTGAGGAATAACAGATGTTTGCTGGTTTAAGCCATTTAAGATTTGAGTAGCTTGTTTTTAAGCAAAAAACCAGAATATCACAATTGATGGGTAGTAAGAATTTGGGGTGATCTTGTTTCTGAGTCCCCAATGCCTTTTGATACCTCTGGCTTGGCACATATATACTTGATCTAACTTGAATTTAAGCCTGAAAAGCAAAACAAAACAACAAAAATCAGGTATCCCAGGTCAGAGTAGAAACTGAAAATTATCTCATCCAGCCTCATTTATTTCCCAAGTGGCCTATAGGGTTTTGAGGACAAGGCAAGATTATGAAAAGTCTTATATTCCCCGAAAAGGGCCTTCATGACATCCTGAAGGTATTTAGGACCCTTGAAAGACTTTGTCTGTTTGTCTTAAAATAAGAATTGAAACTATTCTGTATTTTGATCATGAAGTGGTATATATTTGCAAAAATTCACTGAGTTGTACACTAAATAGGGTGAACTAGCCTGCTGAACTAGCTTGCTATATATTCATATATAATGCTTTAATAAAATATTTAAAAACAAATCAACAATTTTTAGTATGGGGAAGAATGAGAATTTGAATGAAATCTGAAGACTCTCGAGTCCCATCATGAAAACCATTATGTTACTATGACTACAATTTTGTCATACATAATTCATTAAGAAAAATTCTTTATAACTCTCATTCTTAATAAATGTTTCAGTTAAAGAAATTATATTGTGATGGAATTATAAAAAGCAGCTTAGAAACAAATGCTTATTCACTATTAAAAATAATCCAGTTATGTTCAACTCATGGAAAGGTGAAATAGATGTACTTTCCCCTGTTCTTCTTGCTCAACACAACTAAAAGTTCTGAATTTTATATATGAAAAATGCATAAGACAGAAAGGTAGAAAGAAAAAGGCAGACTGACTAACAGCATTGAGACCTGAGAAACTACACTGTGGTGTGTTTTCTGGATTTTCCTTTTGCCTAATCTATTCCAGGTTTGGAGCTAAAGAATCCAGCAACTCAGAATCAACAGTCAGTACAAAAAAAAAAATTCAAATACAAACAAAATACAAACAAATGTTATCTCTAGCCAAAGAAAGGACCAGAAGAATGGGTATCAGAGACCAAGAAGGGCACCTGGATTTGCACCCTCATCAAGGTGTAAGAGAGTACACTTGAATCCTCACTAGATAACATCAGAGAAGTCTAAGTGGGATCTGGGCCTTTTATCTCTTCTGAGTGTTAATAAGGAGCCTTCCTCCTACTGCAGTGGAGATCACGTGGTGGACCTAGACTTTGATTCCTAATGGGAATAATGAAGCATCCCTCTGCATCTCTGCTGGGGTGGTATCACAGGAAGCCAATAGAGAGTTAGGGCTCTGACACCTGCCCATCTGTAAAAATGTTATACCTTCCTTACTCCTAATGTGTAATGGAGGACAAATAGGGAGCAGTGATGAGTCACTTCTACCCCTCCCAACCAGAGAGGTATCAGTGGAAATGCATTGAGGAAGTGGAACTCCCACTCCACCCAGCAGTCTTGAAGAGACCCTTCTCCTCAGTTGTCAACAATGGCTGAATGGAAAGAGAAGTGCCAGCAACATCCAGCAAATGTAGAAGGTTAAAATAAGATCCATAGTGTCATAATATAACACTCAACATACATCCAGGTTTCAGTAAAAACTCCCGTCTTGTAACAATAACCAAAAGGATCTCAAACTGAAAGGTAAAAGGTAATCAATAGATGGCAACAGAGATGACAGAGATGTACAATTACTTGACAAAAGTTTTAAAGCAGCCATCACAAAAATACTTCAGCAATTACAAAAAACAAAACAAAACAAAACAAAAAAACAAACCTCTAAGCAAACTAAAAAAAAAAAAAGTCTCTACAAAGAAATAGAAGAAACAAAGGATAACAAAATAGAAATTTTACATTTGAAAAATGAAATAATGGAAGCTCAATGATGGGATTAATAACAGAATGAAGGTAACAGAGGAAAAAATATGATCAGTGAACCTGGATATAGAAAAATGGGAATTACCTAATAGGAGCAATGGAGAGGAAGTGGGCTAAAAATGAAAGACAGAGCTTTAGAACTTTGTGTGACTATAATATGTGATCAAATATTTATGTAGTTGAAGTCCAAAAATAAGTGTACGAAGAGGATGAATCTGAAAAAATTCTCAAAATAATAATGGCTGAAAACTTGCCAAATTTGGCAACAAGAACAATAAAACAGAATGTCAAGAAACTGAGTGAACCCCAAGCAGTATCAACTGAAAGATGTCCTCAGGAAGGCCCATCATATTCAGACTTCTGAAAATTGAAGACAAAGGTAAAAATCTTTTAAGCACCAAGAAAGAAATGACATCCACCAAATTTGAATGACAGAAACTCCTCCTCAGTAACCACAGAGGCCAGAGAAAGTGGCACAACATTTTTCAAGTGTTGAAGGAAAAGAAATATTATCATAATTTTATATCCAGCAAAAATATCATTCAAGAATTAAGACACTCTCAGATGAAGGAGAAAAAAAAAGAATTTGTCACCAGTGGACATACCTGAAAAGAATGGATTAATGTAGTTCTATAAACAGAAAGAAAATGATGAAGGGATTCTAGAATATCAGGAAAGAAGACAATGAGAAAATGGATAAATATAATTTCCTTCTTCTCTGGAGTTTTTTGAAGTATGTTTGAAGGTTGAAACAAAGGTTACAACACTTTCTACTGTGGTTATAAATGCACGTAGAGGAAATACACAAGACAATTATGTTATAAATGGAGGATATAATGACACACAAACACCATAGATAAACCAAAATTGAATTTTAAGAAACATTTATGTAATTCACAGGAAGGTGGGAAGAATAAAACCAATAAATATTAATAGAGAGAACAAATAGGAAAAAAAGTCAGATTCAAGCCCTAAATATCAACAATTGTGTTAAATATAAGTGGTCTAAATCTCCTAATTAAAATATAGAGATTGGCAGAATGGATTTAAAAATCATGTTCCAACTATATGTTGTTTATTAGAAACTCATTCCAAATATAATGATATAGGTAGGCTGAAATACAATTATAGAAAAAGATGTATCATGAAAACACTTATCAAAGGGAAGCAGGTTTGATCTACTAATATTAGCTAGGTAGACTTCAGAGCAAAGATATTTGCCAGAGACATAAATAAATATCAGAAGCTCCATTGCAAGGTTCTAAATAGAAAAATGATGTAGGATCTGGGTTTTAAAAAGACTTCTCTGCTTCACATTGTTCCAAGGGACCTTTCAAATTTCACTCAATGCTTTTGTCTAACAGAACACAAGTTGCTTGACTGTCATTTCTGGATTTATCTTTTGAGGCATATTTGAACTTTGTCTCCTGAATCTCTATTATAGTGCATGATATGCTGTATTATGCTTATTTCTTTATGTTTCAAACTCCCTTTCCCTTTGCGTCCACATATCTTCCCCCACACTACAGATGGGCACACACAGGACATGTCTCTGATTCATTTTTCTTGTCCTGCAGTTCATAGGATGTGGAATGAAAGGAAGTAGCAGATAGTGTTGGCCTATTTTGGAGGGAAAAGAAAACTATGTAAAGAGAGAAATAGATGGGGATGGCAGTGTCCTGGTGACTTCTATAGCTGACTATGTCCCTACCTAGTTTGTTAGTTCATTGTCCTGGTCATCAGCAGATCTCAACTCAATACAATTGGCAAATTTCCCCAGCCTTTCTAAACAGGAAAAACCCTTGGCCTCACTTCTTCAGCCTGGACAGTTATTTCCTCCTTGAACACATTCTCTTCCTGTATTCTGGGTAACCATCATGCCTACATGAGGGTTTTTAAGACTCCAGATCATCAGATTGGTCCCCTTATATATTTTTTTTTTTTTAAATCACTTAATTGAAACAGTCTCTGAGGCTGGGCCCAGGCATTCCATACCTAGAGTCAGGAAGCCTTGTCCTTTCCATCATAACTTGCTGAGTGATTTTAAATGAGGATCACATCTTTTCTGTACCAGTTTCCACATTTGTAGAATAAATCATTTAAAGTAAGTTATAGAAAATGTCTCTACCAAGGAAATTCTATGAAGCCCTGAATTGAAACAGAAAGTTTAGAGCTGGAAGATTCCTTCTCCCAGAACCTGGACCACATAGATTTGGTGACTGTCCTTCTAGATGGTCCTCTTTGCAACCCTGGCCTTCCCATCGCTGCTTCTCAGTGCCTTCTCTTCTTTGAGGGACCTCCAGAAACACCAGGGTCCTTCCCACGGATTTCATTCTCTGCCACAACGGCCCTTCCTCAAGTTGGGGGATGTTGTGTGCACTGAGTGGTGTTTGGATCTGACATTTCAAGAGGCTGGGAAGCCATATGGAGTGGCTGAGGAGGTCTGCCTCTTGCTGATGGTAGGAGGGAGATGAAGGTCAGGATATCCAAGTTCCAAGAAGGGCAGGGACTGAACATGATAGAAATGGGTGGCTGAAACGCACATCTGTGGGGGCAGTTGCCCTATAACCCAGGACATCACAGCCTGGTGGAACACTGAGCCATATTTATAAATTCCGTATCCATATTAAACCAACATTTCTTGAACAGTTTCTATTTTCGCGATTCTAGACCCTGAGTCAGTCAGGCAGCTCTTACAAAATACCCATGCTTGGGACTCACCCCAGAAGGATAGAATCGGACTCTTATTGACAGGACCAAGTATTAGCATGGTTTAAAAGCTCCCCAGTGATTTTGTGGTTTCATAGTCTTCTGCAGGCTCTATTAGGCCTCTTCCCACACATTGTCTGGTTAATGATCCCAGAGATTCTATTAGGTTCTTATTTTTCTCCCCACATTATGGATAAGGAGACTGAAGGTCCAAGAGGTTAAGGAAATTACCAGTCTATAAGAAGGAGAGTATTTAAAACTAGGTAGGATTCCAATTCCTCTGCTCTAAACCACTGTTCTCAAATGGAGTAAGGACGTGGTGTCATGCTGGAGAGCACAGGGGAGGTGGATGCTTGCAAAAGGGTTTAGACATTTCCTCCTAGGACATGCTAAGGAAGTACTGAAGGGTTTCAAACCCAAGAATGACCAGGTGACCTCTGCACTGAAGGAAGAATAGTCCCTTTGCATCCTTCTCAATCTGCTACCAACACAAAGCCAGGCTTTTTAAAGAATCAAATTAACCAGTTCCTATATTTTAAAAAAATGAGTTTCCAAAGGAATTAAAAAATTGATATGTGTTCAGAGGTGTCTAGGGTGTCCTGACTCTGACTCTGCTCTTATCTGTCACCCTCCCCATGAGACATGAACCTAGTGACATCCAAAGTAGTATCTTGCTTCTCAGATCATCTCTTATGCTCAGCATAAGATCCGGCACTGAAGGGAGGACCCACAGGGGCTTGTGAATTGAAATGCAGGGGGTCCTTCTGTGGTTTCTTCCCAGCTGCAATTAGCAGATGGTAAAACTCCTCCCCAGGTGGTTCTTGACCTGACAGGTGCACACGTGAAAGGCCTCTCTTCTGCAGAGTGTTTGAGCACACGATTTATTATTAACAAGAAGTAGTGAGTCCGGACCAAATCCAGGAAACAGTCAGAGACATGAGTAAAGAGGTAACAGCTCCTAGGAGGAAAGTTTAAAGTAAATAAGTCTCCTGGTCCAGGGAAGGAAAAGCAGGCTGTAATGTATGAGGTGTCAAGCCCTCCCTCCGGCCAAACCACCCTCCCTTTTTCCTACCTGTGGTCCTGCAGTAAACATTGGTTGAGGTCCTATCATGTGCTAGGCACCATATTAAGGCATGGGAAGGGTAAAAAGGTTTATAATGCATATTCTAAATCTTCAAGATATTTATAGTTTGGTAGAAGACAGCAAAGAAAACATCAAGACTAAGTGGTAGGAGAGGTCAGGGGAGAAAGCAGAGATCACTGGTATCTTGGATGTTTGAAGAATGCTATATGAAGGAAGAAGTGAACTTGAACTTGAGTTGAAGGATGGTTCAAATCAGAATAGCAGGAATCATTAAGAATGCAGACTTTATCCAGGCAGATCTAATTGGAACCCTGATGCACAGATTACTAACTGTGTGTCCTTAATGAAAGCACTTCACCTCTCTGAACCTTGACTTCCTCCTTGGTAAAAGTGGTTAAAATATTCTGTTAAAGTTGGGTCTGTGTCACCAGTGACCTATGACATACAGAACCCAAAGGTCAGTGATTCATTCAAATCTTACTTGATTGAGCAGCTGCCTTGACACAAATGACCCTCTTCCTTTCCTTCCATGACTTCCAGGGTACCATACTCTGTTGGTTTTCCTTCCACCTCCCACGTTGTGCCTTCTCCGTCTCTAGCTGTCTCCTCCTCATTCTTCTGACTTAGTTGCTGGACCTCTCCAGAGCTCAGGTCTAGGACCCCTTTTCTGGTGATCTCATTCAATAGTATCTTGACATTTACCCAGTTCTTCACATTTCCCTCTTCTAGACTCTTCCCTGGACTTTACGCTCAGACATTCAGCAGCCTACTGGATACCTTCAGTTGGATGTCTCTTTGGCATCTGAATCCCACATTTCCACGACAGTTAGTAATCTGTCCACTCTACCTACTCAAACTCGTGCAGAGGTTTCTGTCACCTCAGTTATGACAGTCCCATCTTGTGTGTGTGTGTGTGTGTGTATGTGTGTGTGTGTGTTTGTTTGTGGCTGGAGATAAAGGCTTTGCAGTCATCCTTGACTCCTTTTTCATTTCATACCCCAGATGAGATCCACAGCCAATTTCATGGGCTCTACATTCAAAACACATCTTGAATGTGACCATTTCTCACGACCTCCACTCTTCACACACTGGTCTAGCTACCACGATTACTCAACCGGATTGTGAAATAGCTTCCCCAATGCCATCCTGCTTCCACCACTGACCCGATGGCCAGAACTATCCGTTCATAATGTCTCAGGCCATGTCTTCAGTTTCCTCCAAATCCTGCAGTGACTTCTCAATGCACTCAGAGGGAAAGTGTTCCCATGCCTGTAAGGGCCCCACGATCTGCCCCCACCCCTTCCCCTCCTCACCATCCAGACTGCGTCCCTCACAGTCCCATGCCTTGCTGTTCCAGCCATACTGGCTGCTGCTTCTAAGGTGACCTGCAAATCGATCGAACAGGACCCCACTTCAAAGTCTTTGCATTTTCAACAGCCAAGGGGCTCTTCTCTAGAAATATGGAAGATTTAGACTCTAGTCTGCTTGGGCTTCCATAATGAGATACCATCAATGGGTGGTTTAGACAAAAAGAAATTCATTTCTCAAAGTTATGAAGGCTGGAAAGTACAAAGTCAAGGACAGGCAGGGACTGGTTTCTGGTGAGGGCTTCCTTCCTGGCTTGTAGACAGTCACCTGCTATGGAATTTCCTCCATGCATGCTCAGAGAGAGGGAGAGAGAGAGAGAGGGAGGGAGGAAGGGAGGGAGGGAGAGAGGGAGGGAGGGAGGGAGGGAAAGAAAGAGAGGGAGGGAGGGAGGGAAAGAGAGAGAGAGAGGGAGGGAGAGAGAGAGAGAGAGAGAGCACTTTCTTCCTCTTTTTTTAAAAAATATGGCTATCAAACCTATCAGATTGAGGTCCTGCTATTATGACCTTATTTGATCTCAATTACCCCCTAAATATTAATCTATTTCCAAGTAAAGTTACATGTGGGGTTAGAATTTTAACAAATAAATTTCCATAGCATGAAACAAATGAATGTCCATAACATAAAACATGTACACACCCAAACACACACACACACACACACACACACACACACACACACACACTTATTGCTGTTTAGTAACTTCTGTACTCAGCTTCCTCTCTGAGAAGAGAGTTGATCTGTTTTACTCCCTGATGTATCACCAATGCTTAGACTCACGCCCTGACACTTTAGGTGCTCTGCTGGTGGTTTTGGCTTTAGTATGCCGGTGCCACACTCTGTAGCACATACATTCTTACACACTTGCCTACTAGTATACTTACATACAGACTGACAGAAAGTGTAACTTACTGAGTGCCTGGCACATGAAAGTTTTCAGTAAATGTTCTAATTATTAGAAGGGATTGGAAATAAGGCCATTCAGTGGGGAGGATCTCTGTAAAGAACAGACCTATTCACAGAGTGGGCAATACGGCTTACTTACAGGGAAGAGTGAAGTGTCCCCTACTGGGGCTTCCAGCTTAATATCTTTGAGCAGGAGAGAGGATATTAATCAAATTCTGTATGGAAGAATACTTGGAGAAAGGTGAGCCTTGGGCAGAGAACCTAAAGGAGAATTCTCAAAAGACTCATTTTGCATTTTCAGCATGACTCTGCTACCTTCTGACTCAGTCTTTTATAAAGTATTATATTTCAATAATTTATTTTCACTTAAAAACAATATTCTTTGATTCTTTTTCATATGGCCCACATAATTGCTAAACAACTTATTGAAGATATAAATTAGATGATTTCTTAACTTCTCTCCCTTTTTCTCTCTCTCATATTATCAGTATCATTGCTGCAATGCTACAGAACAGAACGATCCTCTCGTATAAACTGCTGAATATTCTCTGAAGCCCAATTATTTCTTTTTCATCTCATTCTCTTGAAGTGAAGGTCTCTTTGCCCATTACTAGGAAGAGTGTTGAGTTCTGGCAGAGTTTAGATGGTTCTTTGCTCAAATACTCGGGTCTATAAACTCTGGGAAACAGCATATACAGAAGGTTGGTTTTGACTTTGCCTGGGGACCTGGCTTCTGTGCAGGGGGTGGGATCAGTAACCTGTCCCCGTGGAAGCCTGGAAGCCACAGTGGCTACTTTCCCAGGTGTCAGAGGTAACCTGGGCACTATTCTCCTTTTCCTCCCACTGTGGATGGTCAGGTTCCTTTCTTGGTTTTGTGTTTGTTTTTTCCTCAGAGTTCTCTAGAGGAACAGAACTAGTGGGATATGTATACATGTGATTATGAAAGATTGGCTTACACCATGAGAAGCTGGATAGTCTCACAGTGGCCGTCACAGGCTAGAGAGCTGGAGGAAGCAAGAGCTGCTCAGTCCAAGAAGCTGGAACCTCAGAACAAGAGGGAACAATATGCAGCTCCTATGCAAGATTGTCCCTCTAGAAACTTTCTGGGGGACAGTTGGTGAGAATTCACTTGGGAAGAGTGGAGGAACGGGAGTCTGAAGGAGCTGGGGTGATGGTGGTAACAGTAGACGCACCAACTCCAGAGGACTCTATTTGTATGGCTAGACCTTCCTCCTCTTCCATCTTTTTTCCAATCCAGGGCCTGGCCTATTGGAAAGTGCCTCTATACTCAGGGCAGGTACCTTCCCTGGTTTGCTGTCTCACATGCCAATGTCTCTGGAAACACCCTAAACCAGTCAAGTTGAGAATCCAGATTAGCCATGTGACCTTAATTTGTAGCCTCTTGTGCATCAGGGAAATCTGAGGGCAGACCTTGAGGGGACTGCCATTACTGTTACCCCATCTGTTCACCTCTACCCCTGCTCTCTCTGATCTTCAGATTCTATACCTATGCATCACGTCACCACTTCTTTTCTGAAGTAGATACTGAAGCTCAGACAGTTTTTTTTTTTTTCCCAAACTGTGGTCTGAGGACCACTTAAAGTACAATCACCTAGAGAGCTTGGAAAACATGCAGATTCCTGGCCTCCACTTTTGAAGCCTGTCTGCAGAATTTCTTTGCACTTAACTTTTGTCTTGCCCATTATTTATTCTATGGAAATATAAATGCATATGCATATATTCTACTTATGGACTCAGTGAGCATTTCAAAGAAGAAACTTGAAGGGTGGGAAATTAAGTCTATTAGAACATTGAAACACTTGCCTTCCGATTTCATCACTTCATAGATGAAATAGCGTTTTTATATTCTTTGTAAGTTTTTAATAGGACAATAAAACCATATTGCAGAAAGCTGAGAAAATAGGGAGAAAAGTATAATTTCCCCCATTTGATGAAACAACTATTTTCATGCTTATATGGTCCCTTTGGGTCTCTGTGCAGAAGTATTGGTAAATGTGTAAGATGCCAACATTTAGTGTTCACACCATCCAGGGTGATGTACAGTCAGAAAGCAGAGGAAGAACCTAGACAGCACTCTGTGCTGCCTCTTAGGGAGGAAGATGCAGCCCACCAGAATCATATGAAGTGACTTTCTTACAAGAGACCCATCCCAGGACACCCAAAGACTCCCCTAGCATGAGGTGCAATATAGCCTGAGACCAAATCCCCAGCTCTACAAAGTCACTAGCATCCCCTGGGCTGATACGTGTGGTGTTTTTCAATTTAGTTTGTGTTTATCGTCACCTCCTATGTGCAGGAGATGAACAGGACTCTGTTGCTGCCCTGAGGCTCCCAGACTGGTAGGGAGGACAGACACATAAACAGCAATTACCACACAGTGAAATATGGGCCACTCGGGAGGATGGGACCCAGACGGACTGGTTCACCTGTTAGATGTAGGCACAGGAGCATTGGGGGACCTTGTGCTTCTGTTCTTACCTCAGACTTGTTCCTAGGGCAGTTAAAGGACTTTGAAAAAATCAAAATACTCAAAATTTTCCATATGCAAGACACTGAGTTAGGCTTTGATGTGACTGCAGGGAATCACATACTCCTCCTTTTTAAATTTTATTATATTTTATTGGAATTCTGAAATATCTAAAACACACAGAAATGAACAGAAAAAAATAATGAAAGAAACACACATGTGTTCATTAGGCAGACTTAAACCAATAAATTATATTTTCACATTTGATTTTTATTTTCTTAAAAGGAAATAAAATACAGTGCTGTTGAAGTCACTTTTGTAACCCTTCTGGATCCCATTTCCCCCAGAGGTAAACACTGTTTTGAAGTTATTATGTGTCCTTGCTATATGTCTCTCTGTGTGTGAGTGTGTGTGTGTGTGTGTGTGTGTGTGTGTGTTGCTTTTATTACCTATGCTCCCTGTATCTGTACATATATGTAATGTGTGTATTTAACGTGGAGGTGTACATGTATGAACTCCATCATGTATGTATCCTTTTGCAACTTGCTTCTTTCCATTTTTCAATATTAAGTTCTTGACCTTTATCCTTAAGGATCAAAGGGAATCTAGTTCACTTCATTAAGACTATTGCTGAATATATTCCATTGTTTAAAAATACATGGCTCATGGGTCCTTTTTCCTTTGGATGGACATTTGGGTTGATACAGAAAACATGCTTCCCCAAATCTCCTTATACATGTGTGTAAGACTTTCTCTAGATCATGTTTCTAAGGGTGGGTCACCTGGGTCTTCAGAAATGTGCATTTTTCAGTCTTACTATATTATTTCCAAATTGCTCTCCAAAACATTTGAGCACATTTTCACCTCTAACATGTGACAGATCCCATTTTTCAAAATTGGTATTATACATTGCAAGTTTTGACAACTTTATGGACAGAAAACAGTATCTCATGGAGGTTTTATTTATAGTTCTCTAATTAAAAGAGAAGATGACTATGTTTTCATATGTTCATGTGTAGAACTTCTTCATGTATTCTGGGTACTAACCCTTTTTTGCCTATATGCATTGAGCATAGTTCCTCCCAATCTTTGATTATCTTTTTGATGTTGTTTTCAGAAACTTTTCCATTATAGATATTTGTAAGTCTTTCCTTTGGTATAGTTGTGCACTGAAAATTTTGTTTAAGGAATTCTCCTTGTCTTGGGGCCATAAATATATCCTCCAGTGTCTTCTTCCAAATAGTTAAGATTTTATTTCTACATTTAAATCTGCAACTCGGGTGGATTGGAAAAAACATTTTTCACTATGAAAATTTCATGAAATTAAAATCGACACCTTAAATAGTATAAAGCAGATATATTGTAGCTGCAACGATGTCAAGAAACAAGACCTCAGGTCCAGAGAAACCCTATTTGCCTCCTATCAAGTATAAAACTCCTTCACTTGGCCAAATGAATCATTATCCTATCATAACAAACATATTGCTGCTTTTCATTATAGTTTTACTGTCTAAATATTTAAAAATCCTTAAAGTAAGTAAATAAATACAGCATTTACTAAGTATTTAAGCATTATTAAACTCTAGTTTTACTTGTATTTATCTATACATAAATGGTATACTATGCCATCTGCATTAGTCCAATTTTTGTTGCTCTAACAAAATACACGAGGCTGGGTATTTTATAAAGAAAAGATGGTTTTTAGTTCACAATTTCAGACATGGAAAGCCAGTGTGTTTGGCCTCAGATGAGGACACCATCACGTCTTGGCAGAGCATCATGGCAGAAGCACCTGTGAGAGAGAAACCCCTTGGTGAGATGGGACATTAGAGAGTGGGGAGGGTCAAGTTTTGTTCTTTGTGTGTGTGTGTGTGTGTGTGTGGTTGTTCACTTATTTTCCCATGTTCAAAAATGAAAAATCAAACAGTTTTTGAGATAAATTTTTGGGGTGTAGACCTCTAATTATAGAGTTAAACACATTGAGAACAGAACAAAGGTAAGCCAAGGACCCAACAGGTGCCCTTTTACCCGAAAACAGTGTCTGTAAGTCCCATTAATTTGGAAAAATCCTTCATTTACACATTGTGTACACTATTTCTTGGATGGTTACTCAAATATCTACCTTTTTAAATTTTTTTTTGAAGAAAAAACAAGTAGAAATATAAACCCCTAAACACTTCTTTTTCCCCATTATTTATTTATTTGTTTTAATTAGGTATGAATGACAGCAGGATGCATTTTGATTCATTGTACACAACTGCAGCACAGCTTTACATTTCTATGGTTGTACACGATGTCGTGTCGCACCATATGTGCAGTCATACATGTACCTAGGGTAACGATGTCCATCTCATTCCACCCTCTTTCCTGCCCCCATAACCCCTCCCCACTCCTCCCCACTCTGTGTCCCTTCAGAGTTCCTCCATTTTCCCATGTCTCCCCCATAAATATCATGCTAAGTGAAGTAAGCCAATCCCCCAAAACCAGAGGCCAAATGTTCTCTCTGATAAGTTTTGTTCTTTTATTACAACATTCTTTCAAGAACTAACTGAGGTCCCACAAAAACCACATGGAATTGTTCCAAGGGCAGTGCCCCTGGTGACCCAGTCACCCTGCTCTAGACTCTATCTCCTAAAGGTCCCACCACCTCCTTTGTGCCACCATGCTGGGAACCAACTTCTAACCGTGAAACTTTGGGGGCCACGCTCAACCATCGCTGTTTGTTTTCTTTTCATTTTTTAAAAAAACTTTTATTCTAATTTGTTATATATGTCAGCAAAAATGCATTACAATTCATATTACACATATAGAGCACAGTTTTTCATATCTCTGGTTGTACACAAAGTATATTCACACCATTCACTTCATACATGTACTTAGGGTGATGATGTCCATCTCATTCCACCATCTTTTCTACCCCCATATCCATTTATTTTCATTTGTTCATTTATTTTCCCATGCTCAAAAGTGTCTGTTAGATGTAGGCACAGGAGCATTTGGGGACCTTGTGCTTCTATTCATACCTCAGACTTGTTCCCAGTCAGTTACAGGGCTTTAGAAAAATCAAAATACTGAAACTTCTCTTCCTACCCCTTTGCCCTACCTTTGATTTCTACTTGTTTTTTCTTCATCTAATTCCTTCCATTCGCCCCTCCCAACCCCACTATGAATTAGCCTTCTTATATCAGAGAAAAGATTCTGCATTTGGTTTTGGGGGATTGGCTAACTTCACTTAGCATTATATTCTCCAACTTCATCCACTTACCTGCAAATGCCATGATTTAAAGAACTCAAAAAGCTAAACATCAAAACAAAACAAAACAATAAAACTAAATAACTCACTCAATAAATGGGCCAAGGAACTGAACAGACACTTCTCAGAAGGTGATATACAATCAATCAACAAATATATGAAAATATGTTCAACATTTCTAGAAATTAGAGAACTGCAAATCAAAACTACTCTAATATTTCATCTCACTCCGGTCAGAATGGCAGCTATTAAGAATACAAACAACAATAAGGGTTGGCGAGGATGTGGGGGAAAATGTACACACATACATTACCGGTGGGACTGTAAAAATGGTGCGGCCAGTTTGGAAAGCAGTATGGAGATTCCTTGGAAAACTGGGAATGGAACCACCTTTTGACCCAGCTATCCCACTCCTTGGTCTATACCCAAAGGACTTAAAAACAGTATACTACAGGGACACAGCCACATCAATGTTTATAGCAGCACAATTCACAAAAGTTAAACTGTGGACCAACTTAGATGCCCTTCAGAAAGTGAATGGATAAAGTAAATGTGGTATATACACATAGCACAGTTTTTCATCTCTGTTTCCTTTTCTCCAGTACTCAGTGTATGAGAGTATCCAGGTGGGGTGCATAGTTTGTCCCTGTCCAGGACAGCATGTTATGCCATTGGATGGGTGTTCCACAGTGCATTTATCCTTTCTGCTGTTGTTGGACATTTCTGAATTATCCCAGTTGGAGGACGTAGTGTAAGACTGAGGTCCCTTTCATTTTTTTTCCATGTGGATATCCAGGCCTCCCCTGCCCATTCACTGAAAAGACTCTGCTTTCTCCAGTACTGTGTGGTAGGTAGCATCTTTGCCATAAGTTGAGAGTCTGTATACCTGCGGGAATCTTTGTGATTTTCTTTTTGTTTTGTTTCGTTACATTAGTCAATTTGTCTGTTTTTATATCACTATTACATCACCTTAATTAATCAAGCTTTTAATCAATTGACTGAGTCCTGGAAAGGCATTCTCCGTTTTCTTCCTCATCAAATGTACCTTCCATTTGCCTGGATCATTATATTTCTAGTTTTTAATTAGCTTCTCCTCCCACCCCTTTGCCCTACCTGGAATTCATCTAATTCCTCCCATGCTGCCCCTCCCAACCCCATTATGAATCAGCCTCCTTATATCAGAGAAAAGATTCTGCATTTGGTTTTGGGGGATTGGCTAACTTCACTTAGCATTATAGTCTCCAACTTCATCCATTTACCTGCACATTTACCTGTGCACACTTACATGTACACACATATGCATGTACACACTTTGAGTTTTTTAGAGACCAACTGGATTTAGGTTCATGTGTGTTGGGATGTTGGGATGTCGGGATCTAATTTTGTTCTTTTGTCCCAACTTCATTTTCTGGTTATTAATGTGTATGTTAATACAGATGCACTATTTTCATTTTTATTAGCATAGTTGATCCTCAACATTCACGGATTATGAACATGCCTACTCACTAAAATTTATTTGTAATGCAATAAAACAATACTGATGGTACTTTCATGGATACTTTCAGACATGCACAGAGCATGGGAAAGATGATTCAATTGGTTGACAGATAGTCCCAGCTGAAGTTAACTGGGGTGATATTTTGCTTTGATATGATATTTTGTAACACATGTAAAGGAGTGTCCTTTTTAATTGTGTCTTTTTAATTGCACATTTTTGCACTTTTTGTTGGTGATTTAAAATGACCTCTGAGCACAGTGCTGAAGTGCTGTATAGTGCTCTTAAGCTCAGGAGGGGGATGCTGGTCTTGGAGAAAATACGTTAGGTGTCTTGTTGGGGCATGAGCTACAGTGCTGTTGGCTGTGAGTCTGGTGTTAGTGAACCAATAATATGTATTAATCAAAGGGTCTTTAAATAGACACACACATAATACAATATTATGTATTGAGTGGCTGATGAAAATGTTGTCACCAAAGACTCACATTTCCCCCTAAGAGCAATGGTTCTGTATTCATTGATCCAGTTCACAATGACTTTATAAAACGTGGCTACTTGTGAATACAAAGACTTTACTGTATTTGATTATGATGCCCTTTATATCCCTTTACTTTCAAACTTTCTGTGTGCAACTTTTGTGAGCATCATACACTGGATTATTTTTTTCCAATCCAACCTGAGAATGTCTCTCTTTAAAAGAGAATGAATCTGTTCATGAAGACTGATATATAAATGAACTTATTTCTCTTATTTTACTTTGTATTTTACATTTGCCTTGTTGTTTTTCTTCATCTTTCTTTGTGCCTGCTTTGCATTAAGTTGCTCAAATTCTGTTTACTCATGTACTTATTTTTACCCTCTAGGTTTACACATTACACACTGTTTTACTCCTTCCGTGGATACATTAACCTGAAAATTTTTACACAGTTGTTTACAAAGACTAAGTTTAACTGTGTTTCTTTTCTTTCTCCCTCACTTACAAGAATACCAGAATGTTTTTCCTTTAAAAGGTATAAATTATATTATACCTGTGAAGCAATATCTTAGTCCCTAAGATTCAATCGTCTTTCTGAACTAGGTCTTAGTTGGCAGTTCTGAAGAATGGAGGTAAAGCCTAGGGATAAAATTAGGGTTTTGTCTCCCTGGACTGCCTTCCACTTGAATATATGGAGTTTTTATTAATTGCAAAGCCTTTTGCAGTATTCCATCAGGGAGATAAGCAGGAGGTTAGTCTCTCTTGTCACTTGCTCTGAATTCAACATGGCGCCAAGGGATCACTGATGGTGCTGGTTTGTCCCTCAGCTGATGGCCTTGTTGAGTAGGGACTGTAAACCATTTTAAACAATTTAAAAAATGTGAAGCAGAGCCAGGTGTGATGGTGCATGCCTGTAATCCCAGTATCTTGGGAGGCTGAGGCAGAAGGATCGTGAGTTCAAAGCCAGCCTCAGAAAAAGTGAGGTGCTAAGCAACTCAGTGAGACCCTGTCCATAAATAAAATATAAAATAGGGCTAGGGATGTGGCTGAGTGGATGTGGCTGAGTTCAATCTCTAGTACCAAAAGAAAAAAAATGTGAAGCAGAAAAACAACAAACAAAAAAAACGGTAGTTCTACCTGAGAGTTATGTTGACCCTCACCTTCAAACTAATGTCATTGTTTAGAAATGATTGGTCATTATTACCTAATATAGGGCTTTTCTTCCTCTTCCTGCCCCTTCTCTTTCTCTCTCTTTCTGCCTCTGAGGAATATGGGTTAAATTGATCTTGGAGACCCTGCTTGGTCTTGCCTGAGCTTTAGGTCAAAGGTCAGCTCCTTTGACCTAGGTTAGATCCTTGCTTTTGAATGTGCTTATTTGTACTTGGCATCTTCTGACTCTCTGAAATTCATGCACGGAAGAGCCCTTTAAAGTAGATCCATTGTCTGCATTGTGTAGATTAGGAGTCAGAAATCCAGTAGGGTCTTCAAGGCCAGGAAATAGGAAGACGTTGGCCTATATTTTAATCCAGGTGGTGAATTCCCACTCCGGGCCTCTTTCCCTCTAGACCAGTGGCTTTCTCTCCAGGGAATCTCAGAATCGCCTGGGGAGCTGGTAAAATTTCACCTTGGTGGACCTGGCTCTCTCCATGTATTCAGTAGCTCCAAGGGATGCCCAGGAATCTCTATGCTTTTCAAGCACCCTGGTGTGGAAATGTCTGTGAAAGGAGGATAACCCAGAAAAGTCCTCATGAAGGCTGAGCCCAGAGAGTCAAAATCACCCCAGACAGAAAGCAGCCACCTTTACATAGCTATTCCTGGACCTCACACCAATTCCCCTCTTCCTGCTCTGGTTTTCCAACCTGTGGATTTCATCTCTGCCCTAATTCTCTCAGGATCTCATCTCCATGCCTGGGTTTTGACTCTGGATCTGAAGTTTTTTTCCTGGCTCAGGAGCCACCCTGTACCACACCTTTCCTGGAAAAGAAAATACTAAACTTGAACATGAAGAATAAATAGGTCCAAGAGGAGAGAAGAATATTTGGACCCAGGGACCAAGAGAGCAAGAGGATCAGTCACTGTGAGGTTGATGACTGTGTCCTTTATCCTGAGAAGCTAGAGCTGAGACCATTTTCAGGAAGGGCAATGAAACAAAGGTGGGAAGAGAGACTTCATACCCCCCCCCCCCCAACCAGCAGACACTAGAAGACAGAACACACTTCCTTTCTTTACAACAGAGACAGAATTTTCTCCCCAGAATTCCCTAGAGAAAAAGCAAGGTAGCCAAGGAAAGAGGCATACATAGATCACTCAGAAACAGATGGGTGAGCAAGGAGCAGCTCTTTGGCTCTAAGATCACCTCCATATGACAGAAGACTGGCAGGGGCTTCAAAGCCACCCTGTCCTCTGGCTCCTCTAGTCACCTTAGTTCTTTCTCACTCTTCATTTGTCACCTCTTCATGGACAATAGTTTGGAGATCCATGATAGATTCAGAATGACGCCACTCAGGAGGCTGCTGGGTCATTGGAAGTCCTATATTCTTGAGGATTTGAGACTCTGGCTGTGCCCAGGGTGTTGCTCCTCAACAATAAAACTGGGGCTGAAGCCACAGAATCCTGGCTTGCTGCTCCACCTGCCACCTGGTTCCCACTCAGTAGGATCCAAGATTTAATGGAACCTGAGTCTGTGAGTACTTGGGAAAGGGGCAGTGGAAAAATGTAATTGACATGGGCAGGGGTTCTGGGAGGAAGCAAGTCAGTCTGGAATTCTGGAAAAGCTGTAGGAAAAGCTTCATGCCAGGTGCTGATCCAAGAACCCTGACGTGGAATTTCCAAGGCAGACAGGAATTTCACCATGTCTCCTTTGCTATAGAACACGATATTTTTTTAGAGATTTAAAACCTATTAGGGAATGGCTTAAGAAGTTAATAACCTGTTACCATTCTGGAGAATTACATTTGATGTTGTTTATAGCTATTTGGCTTATGAAAATAAATACATTAAGATTGGGAGCCAATTCTTATTCATGCCACTTATTGAAGGCAGATCATCCAATAATAAACAGATACCACTAATCTTAAATCCACACGGGGAGAGTTCCATTTTTTAAAATTAATTGTACTTGTAGGATTGTATATTTTTTTAAGTAGGACCTTAAAAAAGTGCAATAATACAATAAACTTTTCCTCTCTGGTATAAAATTTGATTTGTGTGGGAAAAACAAATTAACTGTGAAATGTAACCAGGAAAAATAATGTTGATTACAAGGAGCCCATAATTAGGGCAGCTTCGATAGGCATTGGCTTCCTCTGTGATGCTACCAAGTTGGATCACTAGTGAATAGGTATTTGATTGGGTTTTAATTATCATTTTCGGGTTAGTAATAACTTCCACAAATGACGTCGAAGCCACAGGACTGGATACTAGTTTTGGAACTCTTTTTGTCTCTCTTTTAAACATTTGAACAATTGTTTCCCAAATACTAGGACTGTCCATGCAGGGGGCGAGTGTCACATGAAGATAGCTGTCTCTCAATGCAGTAATTCCTGATTCTTCCTGGGACCATGTCATTTACTTCCTTTCATTAACCTCAGCTTATTCGCTCATTACTGATGAGGGATGCTTCCTTAAATGTAAGTGTGCTAGGAACTCAGAAGTTTGTGACTCTTTGTCCTTGCACTGCAGTTTAGCAGGGGAGACATAGATGATAACTATTCTTTTAAATAATTAAATTGTTCCAAAATACATAACAATCTTGTGTACAAAGATTGGGGATGATATAAGGTAATAAGAGCATGCAGAAGAGGGACAGTGCTGTTTCAGGGATGAAGCATGGAAAGGGAATTTTGTGTTGGGTTTTGATGCATAAACAGGAGTTCACCAGGGGGAAAAGGGGAGAAATGGCTTGAGACAAGAAAGCGCCTGAGATATTCAGAAGACAGGATGAGTCCCAGGAGGCTGGAGGAACGGTTAAGGTCGGGATGATGCTGGAGGTACAAAATGCTTGTCAGCTCATTCGTGCATCTTGATTGGCTTTTCCCCTCCCAATCACATCACTCACTTCAACCAGAGCAGAAGGCCCAGCTCGGGTATCACCTCTTTGACCCCTCCCTCTTCTCATCTGACTTCTGCATTGCCAGCCAAAAGGATCTTTTCGAAACTCCAATCCTATGTCACTCTCCTTGGCTCTTGGGTTAAAGTGACAAGATCTGTGTGACACTCAAAGGGGCTGCCTGAGCTGGCCTCTGCTGGCCACGGAGGCGTCTGAGGTCTCCGTAGTTCTCCCTGCACCGTCTTCCTCTCTGCTCTTAAAATCGCCAGCCCAGTTCTCTCCTCTGAACTTTTGCACCTACTCTTCCACTGCGTGGCACCGTTTTCTAAAATAAGCTCCTTTCCTTTCCCCGGTCCGCCCCCTGCCCACTTCTTCTCTGTGCCCTTAGTTTTCTTATTTCATGATGCAGACACTGTCAGTAATTATTTCTGTCACTTGATATGCATGTGGCAGTTTTGTGTCCTCCTCTCTAGAATGCAAATACCAGGAAAGGAGGAATACTTGTCAGTCTGTCTCACGGTCGTGTACCCAGGACCCAGCACTTGGATGGGTACCTCCTAGGTTTCCAGAAGTCACTTCTCGAGAAAAAATAAGCAAAGGGACCAGATTCCAGAGGGCCTGGTGTGCCAGCTCTAAGCTTTTGACCTGAGCCTGTGAACGACAGGATGCCAAGACAGAGATTTAACCGGGCCCGTGATGAGCATGGTGTGGGTCTGCCTGACACAGAAAATTAAGTTTAAAATATTTTCAGTAATTTCACTCTTTCTACGACTTCACTGGAATCCCTCCGTGGCAATGTGGTGGTGGGAGCAAAAACCGATTTTCATTTCTCCAGTAAAACATAAAACCCATCCCTGCAGGGCCTTACGAGCTCAGAATGAAAACCGAGGCGACTGGCCCCGTCCAGACAGGCGGGAGAGCTGGTTAGCAGGAGGGGTGGCGGGTCACTGACAGCAGAGGGGCCTCTGGTTTGCAATTTTAAGGGGACATAAAATGCTGGCTGGCTTTCACAGAACACCGGGCTGAGCTGCAGAAAACTGTAAAATCTCCCTGTTGCAATATAAATATGGGATGAAAGTTGATTAACCAATTTTATGTTGTTATCTGAGCCTTCAATCCATTTGCACTTGAATTAAAAAGACAGAAATGGAGTTTTGGCTGGACAGGCATTTTTCAACAGGCAACATGGCAAAAAAAAAAAAAAAAAAGGTTTAAACTCTTTTTTTCACCCTCAAATTTTTACCTGGCAGAGTGTTATATGTGGTGTGGCTCTAGTTAATTTTTGTGGAGTAAGGGCCAGGCTTTAACATGAGGCTTGGAATATACAGATGAAAAGGGGCACCTTCTGCATTGCTTTCAGGGTCAGAGCACCCATCCTGGTCTGGATGCTTTATTTCTTAACTAGATTATTGCAGCAGCCCTGCCCCCCCCCCCTCCACTGGACTCTACACAGCCACGGGGGTACTCCTAGTCCATCTCTGCCCAACCCCTCTGACCTGTCACTCACCAGTCACAGGAATGTTCTTGTAGGCACCTCTAACAATATCACTACCCTGTCCAAAAGGTCTGCATTGAGTCTGCATTAAGTGCTAGGTATAATTATTAGGTGCTGACCATCAAAGGCTTGGGCTATCTGTCTACAGACATGCCCACTTGCCTGTTTTCCTCTCTGTCACACTCCCACACTGCCGTGCCCAGGCCTGCTTGATTTTCCAGGCTCACCTGCTCTATTTACCCAGATACCATCAGGTGCTTTTCCATTACCTTGCCTTTTTCCTGGGGGGGTCACACCAGCCTCACTTCTGATTCATATCTGTACATATCCTTCCAAGCCTGGTCAGGATGCATGCAAAACACATTGTCTAGGAATCCCCAGCTTACCTCATGGCTAGACCCACTGGGGCAGGTGCCAGATCAGAGAGGGCCACGTGTGCTGGGCATGTTAGTCAGTTTTCCATTGCTGAGACCAAAATACCTGACAAGAACATCTTCCAAGGGGAAAAGTTTGCTCTGGGCCGAAGATGAGGGCAGAACATCATGGAGGAAAGCTATGTCAGAGAAAAGTGCTGAGCTCATGGCAGCCAGGAAGGGGTGAGGACAGAGGGAGAGAAGGGGCCAGGGACAAGTATCGTCCAGGGCCATGACTCCAGTGACTTACTTCCTCTAGCCATGCCCTACCTGCCTACAGTTACCATCCAAATCATGAATCCACTAAACAATCCATTCAAACTATTAATCCATCAAATGGATTAATCCCCTTGATGAAGATACAGTTACCCAAATCCAGTCTTTTCATCTCTGAAAATGGCTGCATTACCTAAAACATGAGCTCCTGGGGGTGGGGGATGTTTCAGATCCAAACCATAACACGGGGTGAACAGAGACAGGTACGCTTGTCCAAGACATATGGTCACAGTTCTCGATGACACCTATGCCCCTGCTGATTAGGTTGCTGTTCTTGATGTTGTCTCCTGTGTAAGACTTGACTTCCTTTCCTCAACCTCAAATCTTGATTTTTTTTAATCTCTGGCTTTGGTCTCCAAGGCTCTGGATTCTCCAGAAGTGTTCTCCCTGCCTACCATGGATACTGTCTTTCCATTTGTGATAGGTGTAGACTCTGGGTTTGCCTCAACCTTGTGGGTGAATTCATTTCACGTCAGCTCCCTGTTGCTCCTGGGAACAACACAAAACCAATCAGTTTGACCTTGAAGATACTTCGTTCTCCAACTTCCCTTGACCCCTTTCCTTGCAGGATACCTTATACTCTAGCCCTTTAGCATCAGCTCCCTTTCTTGAACACATCATGGGCTTGACACCTCTTTGCCTGATAGTTGGATTCTATTGCTCTTTAGGGGGGTCTTCTTGGGGCTCTGAGAACCCTTCAAATTCAGATTCCTGAATCAGAACTGAGTTCACAGCCATCTCTCCTAGCACACCTGGGAGTTTGGGCATCTTATTTAACCCCACTGAGCCTCAATTTACTTGTTTGAAAAACAAAATAATAATCCCTATTCCATGAGGGTATCATGTGACTCTGAGTGACATGATGCCTGGTAAATTTCCACCAGGTGTTATGGTAGTGTGAATGTCCCTCACAGGCTTGGATGAGAGTCAAGGAAGTTGCCTCTGGTGCCTGGACCGAGGGGTAAGCATGAAGCCCAATGGGCCCAGTGCTTGGCATTTGGAAGTTCCTCCTCCAAGTGAGTTGACTGAGAGATGAATTCTGATGATCCTGGGGCTCTTGTTCTATTCAGTCAGGAACTCATGGTTCCAACTTTAGAATTTCTAACGACGCTGCTCAGGGAATTGTCACTTAGCAATTGCTGTCCTTGAGCTGAGACAATTTCATGGTTTTGAGGAAGGGGACCGTAGATCTCTGGAGACCACAGGAACAGTTTCTTCACATCTTCCCAAAGACTTTGAGCCCAAAGACTCGCTTACTGCAGTGGACAGGGATCTCCACTGGCCATCAGGTGACCAGTTCCTATTTCCCTTGCTACCACTGATTTTCAAAGTGATCCTCAGAGATCCTCTTCCTCTTCTCATGCCGCAGTTTTCTTAATTGAAAAACAGAGGCGCTGGACCGGGAGATCCCTAAGGTCTTCTGAAATGCTTAGACCGTGTGCTTCTTATTAAGAAGTGGCCTGGGGAGCATTCTCTACCTGCACACACCTGATGCCGATGTAAGAAGTGTATAGTGCCCAAGACCACTACTGAAACACAAAGCAGGACACTCAGTAACTGCTGTCACCTAGACATCTTTGCTCATAGAAAAATAAACAGAGTCTTTGCTTTTTTGCCTCTATGCACCGGGTGCATGAATTTACCCTGTCTTAGTTTGGATAGTTCCCAGCAAAGACTCTGAGACAAGAATTAGGGTGCCAGGAGTTCATTGGAGAATGATAACAAAAATCATGATGTGGACATGGCGAAAATGAGACAGAGAAGGAGGAAACCAACACAGGATGCATTAACAGTTGGTCGCTGCTATGGGCACCTGGGCACAATCCCCAAGGAACCTCTAAAAACTAAAATGTTAACATCGTGTATGTAGCAGGGTGGGGACACTGTGTATTTATCCTCACTACCTCCTACCTCTGAATTCATACAGAGAATGAGGACACTAACTCTCTGGTCCCACTTTGGCATGCCCCTGGAGGAGGCCATCACACTGGCTGAGCTGGAGAACACCCCCCAACAGAGACACGGAAGACCACTGGGATAAAGCGAACTCTCTGCCAGTGACCCCTGGGGTGAATTGGAATCAATGATATGCTGGTGTTAGTTCATATGAGTGTCCAAAGGCCAATTGTCAACTTTTCAGGAATTTCTCAGTAGCTGGTAGTTAAATACAGTCATTACTAAAAATTACATTTTACAAATGTATAATTAAGTAAGTGATGTGAAAGGCAAAGGTACAAACATCAAATCTCTTCTAATTATTTTGCTACACTTCGTTATTCTGCATGCTCTTGAGGTTATTTATATCTTGTTCGTATGGCGAAAATCGCATTTAATGATGTGTGTGGACATTGGCCATTTGGGGAATATTCACACCATGGAGACTGATAAGTGATATCACAGCTTTTTATAAAAACTCTGCAAAGAACAGGCGATTCAACCTTAAAGGAACCACTGGTTGAGCCGCTTCCAATAGGACATTGACAGTGCCTGCTTTGCCTTCCAGAGTGGACCCTCAGGACACTGCTGCCCCCGCCACAGTCAGGGAACTGGAGACTTGGGAGTCGCCTGTGGATTCAGGAACTGACCCCTGCTGATGGAGCCCCACAGCCACCTCCATCCTGATCCACACCAGCCGGGAGGATGCAGCCCTGCAACCCGGCTCTGCCCTGGCTTGACTTGATTCTAATTCCATGCACGTGATCACCAGCAGGGAGAGAGGGAAAAACAAGTCACATGTGAACATCCAGCTGCAAGGGAGGTCTGAGAAAGATTGATTTTAGGTTTCTGGCTCCGGCAGGAGAGAAATGGTCACCATGCACGATGAGAGAACTTGGCGCGTCTGCCACTGTGGCCATCCTCCTGAGAGGCTGGAGGGCAGCGGCTGCATCATAGCTCTCCTGCCCCACCCCCCCAAAGCCCAGCACAAGGCCAAGTGTATTGTGGGAGCCCAGAAGGTGCGTGTTAAATGAATCGATGACTCTGGAAAAGGAATTTTTTTTCCTTCCTTGGTTGCTCCTCAACTTTGTCAGGAAGTAATTTCTCAGTGGGGATTTGGGCTCAGGAAGAAATATGTGGCTGGAGTGTTTTTCTCCTTTTCTCTCTTTCCCTCTCTTCCTCCCTTTTACCTTTTTCCTTCTCCACCATCTCAAACCCTCTCTCTTCCCTTACCTTCTATCACCAGGGAGCCCAGTTCTCTGGAGAACACGCAGGAATCCTTCACACCCGGGTCTCCCCACAGCCTCTCGTGTCCCAAGCATTGCTTCTGTTAACGAATCCCCTCTTTTAAGGTGTTCCTCATGCTGCAGGATTATTGGGGTCTAGAGGAACAAGTTGTCCAAACCCAATGAGGTGTTAATGGGAAAGGTGCCCCAGGAAATGGCCTTCTTCTCTGGGGAGGGCCACACTCCTGTGCTGGGGAGCCACTGCGTTCTCCTTGCCGAGAGGGCATCCGCATTTCCCGTTCAGTGCTCTCTAGGGCACCGCAGGCTGGAGAAGTTCACATGCCCTTTTCAAAATGTGAAATACAGGCCTAATTTGCAACATCAGTGGGTCCCATTTCCCCTAACACCTCAGTAGGACTTTTAATAACATGTTCTGTGACATTGTGCTATTGGCTCTAGGTTGTCATGGGGAGGTGGTGCCCTGGCTGCAAGTCCTCACAGAACTCCCTCTACCTCTTTAGCACAGTTCTTCATGTTCAAAATGACAGAAGTGCTTTCATTTCTATCCAGAAATCCTCTGGCTAGTGCTCAGTGCCAGCCCGGCGAGGTGTGGGAAGGCACGGGGCCTCGGTGTGAGCTGTCCTGTGTTGGGACAGAGCCTAGAGATGTCCAGGTTAGCCAGGCACTGAACTGGGCCCACTTCCTATCCCTTCCCCTCCTGACCGCTAGTGCAGAGGGTGCTCACTGGTCAGTTTCTGTGCCTAAGAGGACAGGTTGAGACCTGGCTTCACCCCGTCTACAGGCAATCAAGACAGGATTGGCCTCCCATAGTACCTGCCAGGAGTTTCTCTTCTTTCCAAATTGGGGAAGTATCAAAGGATGGGTAAAAATCTCCTATAGATATGGCCACATCTTCCTCTCAAGAGTCTGCAGACATTAGAGACTTTGTATTGGGATTAGATTCAGTTTCAGACCCAAATCTGTTTTTTAAAACTGGTTGTACAAAAACCCATTCTCTCTCTCTCTCTCTCTCTCTCTCTCTCTCACACACACACACACACACAGAGATACACACCAGAAACAGTCACTGAGAAATAGCTTGAATATTAATAACATTAAAAAGAATCTCCAGTCTACCAAAATTTCTTTTCTGTGCAGTGCTCTCTCCAAGCCCAGGAATGGCGGGGGCTATTGTGCAGGGTGACATGGACCCCTTCCAGGGCATCTCCGTCTAATGCCATCACAGAGGAGCACACATATTATTTATAGCAATATAGACGGGCTTCACCTGGGGGCACGATGGCAGTAACGGGGACTTTCCGGCCATACTAATTTGCAGAATGCCTCCAAGCCACACCGGGTACAGAGTTAGGATAGAAACACTCATTCTAGCCTTAGAACTAATAGAAAATTCTCCTGACAAATAATTTAGGAATACTGCTAATGGAACTCATTACTGGGTCACTTTGATTGAAAGTAAGGGAAAATAATTTAAATTTATTGAGTGTCTATTATATGCCTGGAGTTGTTTTATATGCTGGGGTCATAGAAGTTATCAAAACAAATGGAAATGCCTGCCCTCATGGAGCTCAGAGTGTAGTGGACTTTAACTTTAAATAACGGAATCATGAGAAGGCAGATGTCGAAGCTGGCTTTGGGGACATTGAGAACTAGACATTTGAACTTTCCTGTGTACATATATGAATACATCACAGTGAATCTCATCACGGTGTATATCCACAAAACTGGGATCCTAATTAGAAGAAAATATATTCCATGCCTGTATAGATATATCAAAATGGATTCTACTGTCATGTATAACTAAAAAGGACAAATAAAAAAATGGAAAATAACCACAAGAATTAGAGATTTTAATTCTAGCAAGATTTCTGTGACTCACCTTCTCCCTGTCTTGGAGTCTTTCCTTTAAACAAATTCTTCCTGTCTCTCCTCCATCGAGAGTGACAAAGCGACCATTATCTACATTCCTGTTCCTATTTGAGGACTCCAGAGGGATGAACAAAAAACTAAAAGGCCATCTGTGGCTGGTCAGCAGGCACAGGTCTTGCATGAGAATACCTGGACAAGAAGACTCCTGCTCAGGTTCATGCAATCCCAAGCAGGCTGGAAGGTGACCAGTCCCAAGCAGGCTGGAAGGTGGGCAATGTAGACATCCCAGTAAAATGCTTCATTGTTCTATCCTGAGAACCTAAAGAATAAGGTACAGCTGAATAAGGCAAACCTGAGCTGAAACCAAGGAGGGGTGCTTATGGGCCCTGGTTATGCAAAAACTTTTAAACACACACACACACACACACACACACACACACACACACACACACACACACCAGAAGCCAGAATCAATATGCTTTTCTTCTTCTGAGTTTGGCTGCCTATTTTTGGAGTTCCTACCCACATGCAGGAAAAATTTCCACCTATATCATCCACAGAGTTCTCCATGGGCCTTGGCAAGATCCAATGCAACAGGCTGTTTTCCAGTGTCCTTATTTGCTTTTGGGAATGTATTGAGTGTTTGAGAAGTGCCACTGTCATCATCGTCTTCCTCATCATCATTACCCGCATTAACTGGCCTGAGTATTCACGATCCTGTTTCATTTCTTACAAACTGAAACACTTTCCTTTCCGTTCCTGTGCTCAGAACATCTTCTGCTCATTTGTAATCCTGGGTCTTGGCTTCAGCTCAACTCCCTGCACCTCTTGATCTGGAATGTTCCAAATACTCCTTTTGTCTTAATAAAATGTTACCCACTTTCAAGGTCATCTCAAGCCTTGTCTTCTAGGAATCCCCTTCCTCTCTATTCCTGTCCTCCAGACATGAGTGTCTGACACCATGGTAGGGCTTCAGCATTCCCCATTCCTTTCTACATTCCTGCAACTCTGTGAGGTTGCATTCATTTCCTCCATTGTACGGAATAGGGAAATGGGGAAGCTCAGAGAGATCAGACATGGCCGCAGGTAGAAGCTGGAGTTCCTGCAGCTGTTTCCTCTCTGCCTTGCTGTGCTTGCTCATTTCTGCTTCAGAGCTGTGCTTTCCAAACACTGGGATACATGGTCATTACCAGGGGACTGCATGTTCTGCGTGCAGAGCAGCGGAAGCCAACATCCTGGGGTGGGGACCAAGCATCTGGGTAGGGTTTGCCTTGGTCCTGGGTAATTATGGCTGATGAGGTAATTATACCAGTTTAGGAACCATTGACTTAAGAGAAGTAGGTGTTTGCATAACTGCAGATGTGGGTCACTGGGGATTCCAGGAAGTCTGACCTCCTTCCCAGACGACAGAAAGAGAATCTCCATGGGTGGTGGGCCTCTGAGAATCCCCAGCTAAATAAGTGCCCCCAGGTATTTTGTTTTTTTTAATCATATGGCAAGTGTAGAAAAGCTGAGAGTCAGGCCCACCCAATTAGCATTTAATTGTATCCTGTTTTATTTTCTTTCCCAGTTAGTTCTGCATCAATTAAGCTCCTTAGAGGCCCATACAACAACGTTTAATTCAGAATTGCCCTGAGAGTGGGGTAGTGCTGGGCCCCTGATTGGTGTCATGGAAAACTGACTGCAACTGTGTTCTGAGGAAAGGGATTTCTGGAATGGAAATTGTGGAAGGTTCTGGTAAGCTAAGACCAGGACCTCTCCATGTCTCCAGTATGGTGCTTACTCCTGTCTCTTATCTCTGCGAGGCTGGGTCCTTCCTGTTCCTTCAGAACCATCTCAAGATTCAAGTTCATTTGGTGAGCTACCTCATTGCTTCAGGTGAGGTGGGGACCATGGGTGTTTTGGGCCTTCTTTTATAGGATCTTCTTCAAGTTGTCACATATGAAATTTTGACCCTTCTTGTATGGCATGAGCATTGTCCATGGAGGGAGGGATTCTGCAAAGGTCCTGGCCTGACCCTGTGCTAGACACATAGTAGACTTCCTATTTGATCTTTTCTTCCACCTTCTTGTGATGAGGGCAATTTATCCACCTCGAACATCCCAGGGTAGAAACCGTTGGCTTGTGCACAACACCAGTTCAGTCAGTATTTTGGATTTCTACAGGAGTCTCAGAGATACAATTAGGAATTATTGTTGCCATGGATGTGAACACGTGTGTGCTGTGCTTGTATATTATACCCTGTTCAAAAGGAATGTTGTATTCTGTTTTGATTACCCTGCACAATCCAGGGCCTTCTACCTGTTTGCCTGCTCTAAATATTTTTTTTTCTGAATGAATAAAATCATTAACTTCTCAGGATGAGAATAACAAAGGCCAAAATGTCTGCTTCTCTGTGAAAAAGAAATCAAAATCTTTATCTTAAAATGACACCAGTCTTGACCAGATTCTTTCACTACTCAAAGTCTCTGCCCATCAGCCTCTTTGTGGTTAAAAAAAAAAATGGAAAAAAGAGTAACTATCTCACACAACTCTAAAAGTCTCTGAAAAATATGTTACAGTGCACACATACAGCAAGCTTGCAATAAATCGTAGCTGCACTATATAATACCGACAATTTGAGATGTAGACAGAAGGCAGAGCATGTATTTCATTCCTATCAAACAAAAATCAAGACAAAACAAAGGAAATGATAAAAAACCCAGTGTGGGAGACACTGAGATGGAGGAGGTACACGTCCTTTGGAGGGCTGTTTAGCAATGCATACCCGGGTCATAAAACATCTTCACATACTTTTACCACCAAATATCAATTCTAAGAATGACTCTAAGAGAATGATTTTTAGAGAGGAACAACTTAAATATCACTATCAGTATAATTTACAAAAGGGAAATTGAGAAGTAACTTACATGCACTGAAATGATAATGCAAATTACAAAGTGTCTTCAGGATGGAAAGTCTCACAGCAATTAGAAGGCTAAAGACAAAACCGAGGTAGAGCCGTCAGTGAGTTAAAATAATATAGGCAATGCTCTATGCAATTTCATGCACATTTCAATTAAAACGATGCAGAATGATATATTTACCTATAGGTGTAAAGAGGAGAAATGAATGACAAAAACATGAATATGTTTGCTTTGTTATATTGGTGATACTAAAATTATTTTATAGACATACATATCTCTCTATATTTTAAATCCTTCTAATAGTTCTGCAAGGCAGCTTTTATTATCTGTTTCTCAGTTGAGGAAACAGTCAGAAATATTTTATTAAACCACACATTTGAACAAAGACACCATATGCCTTGAGATGAACCTTGACCCTTTGGTTCTCAAATCTTTGCTTTTTAAATTATTCACAAATTATTTTTTCTACATGTGTATATTTAATGTTGGATTCTCTTGAGAACTCATTTCCAGTAGACCTTATTTTGTATTACAATGATGCAGATAGATAAAGAAATCCATCTTAGGATTTATTACAATGTACTATACAGAATTTTATTATCAAAGTGTGGTCGGTTGTTACATGATTGGCCCTGATCAAACATCTTTCAGTGTTCACGGTTTTGTGTGATCCTTCTCACATACTAGGTGGCATCCTTGGGACACGAATCCTTTGGCAAACAAGACACAGCAGAATCTGATAAGCACTTGTGAGTTAGGGTTTGTCCTCTTGGAACCTAGCCGTCTTGCTATGAGGATGCCCAAATTGGCCAACGTGGAAAGGCTATGTAGAAGACAACTGAGGTGCCCCAGTAACGGAAGTCCCAGCTCACAGCCAATACCAGTGCCAGAAATATGGGGAGATCACCCTGAATGGCCCCACCTCTGTGAAGCTTTGAGATGACCCTAGCTGTGTAAGTAACCCTTGTTGACACCATGCTGTAGTTTGGATCATGAATGTTCCTCAATGCCTATGTGTTAAAGGTTTGGTCCCCAGGGTGGCACTGTTAGGAAGTAGTGGAACTTTAAGAGGTGGGGCCTACTGGGAGGACTTTAGGTTATTTGGGAACCAAGGGGATTGTGAGGCCCTGGTCTTGCTCTCTCTTTGCTTCCTGACTATGAAGTGAGCGGTTTTGTTCTGCCACAGGATCCTGCCGTGAGGTGCTTGCTGCCTCTCCACAGGCTCAAAGCAATGGCCAACTGATCACTCACCAGAATCTCCAAAACTGAGAGCAAAAATAAATCTTTTCTAAGTTAATTATCTCAGGTATTTTGTTCTATGACAGAAAGGCAGCTGACACACACCATGAGATTCTAGTGAACTGGAGTCACTAGAATCATGAACTATAACAAATTTTTGTCGTTTCAAACCACCAACTTTGGAACGGTTTGCTATCTAGCAATAGATGACAGACATATTGGAGATTAAAAAAAAAAGTAAAGCCCCAGAACAAATATAGCACATAGTAGGTGCTTTACTAAAATGTGTATGAGGTCCATTCTGTAGTGTAGCAGTCAGATTCCCTTCTGTCCACTACAACCTTCCACTTTTACAAGACAGCACCTCTGTCAAACTGGTCTGATGTGCAGACAATCCTGATTCAGGGACAGCTTCCCAGGGGGCAGGCTGTACAGTTCCATAACAAAGGGGACATTGTCCTTCCTGAGATACCAGATCCTTTATGAGCTGGAGAGTTATAGTGGCTGATTGGTAATTGCCCTGCCCCCTACTAGTGCTTCCATTCTTGGCTCTCATAATAAAGTTCAGTCTCATGCTCATTTTTTTTTTTTTATCTACCTAAATGGAGACTGCCATGGAGCGGCCATTTGTATTGGGATCTTAGGCAACCAGGACTTTCCCAGCGATAGCATCCCCACTGCCATAGCCTCAGTTCAGCCCCTCGTCCTCTCCCCTTGGATAATTACCACGTCTCCGAACAAATCTCCTGGCATCTTGGCTTACCCTCCTCTGTGCATTCTCTGCTGCAGGCAGTAGGCCATTTCTAAAGGACAAATTGAATCATTTCATTCTGCTTTTTAAAACTCTCCACCAGGCTCTGCACGGCCTCAAAGTCAAATCTTGACGAAGCCAGATTAATGAGTGTTTCATAGGGTGTGGGCTAGGAATGAGATTCAGAGTTAAACACACTTGGGAAACCTCAGGTCAAGAAAAGCTAACCAGGTATTTTTACCTGATTGTTATAGGACTTCTCTGAGCCTTCAATATGCTGATGCAAATAGTGACTGGCCAAAAGGGTGGTATAAAAATCAATATTTACCAAACTTACTTTTTTTGGGCCAGCTGTCTTTGGTTTCATTGAGTTGGTATTATTTCCAAATTCTTCAGTTTGTCACATACGGCTCTTCATGGTCTGACCCCTGTTTATCTCTCCAGCTCAAATCCCTACATCTCCCCTAAGTTCTTGCTTCCTGATGGCTTCCTGCCTACACATCTGCATTCCTTGTGTCCAAAGTTACCTACTCTGCAATTTCATCTTCCAAACCTCAGATCAGTCTTTGCTTCTCTGAGGAATCTCCTCTCTCTACCCCACCAACCCTACCTTGAACTCAATTCTGCATTCACTCCATACTTATGTATCATATTAACTTTCACACAGTCTTGTGAGTGCCTGCTAGTTTTTCTTCCAAGATTGCATGTTCCTTTGGGTAGAGCCGGCACTTTGTACTTAGGAGGCACTTAGTAAATGTTTATTGAACAGGTGAGTACAGGTTGAACATTCCTCTTCTGAAATGCTTGGGACCACAAGCGATTTAGATTTTGTATTTTTTTCCGATTTTGCAATATTTGCATAGACATAACAAGATATCTTGGGGATGAAACCCAAGTCTAAACCTAAAATTCATTCATGTTTTATATATACACACCTTATACACACAACCTGAAGGTGATTTTATGCATTCTTTGAATAATTTCGGGCATAAAAATGTTTCACGGTGTAGAATTTTCCACTTGTGCCATTATGATGGTGCTCACAACATTTCAATTTTGGGAGCATTTTGGATTTTAGATTTTTGGTTTAGGGATGCTCAACCTATACTGAGAAATAGAATGAATTTTGTGAAAGTGATCACTGACTGAGGATTGCCCTAGTGCAGTCACATTGATAGTAGGGACCTTTCAGTTTTCCCTCCCACCCATGGCCTGGACATCTCTCTCAGGCTGACCACAGCCTGCAGCTGTACTCTGCAGGATGAACCCCTGAGACTTGTAAGTTCACAGGAACAAAATGGGGCTGACCTGATTTATTTCCTGAGAATTTATTCCCTGCCTGGAATTCACAGTTGTTGGAAGATTATTTAAAAAGAAGTACACAAACTCCCCAGTTCTGGTGGTCTTTCTGTCTGTGAGCAGATGGAGCAGCATAAGCTGTTCTGCAGAGAGGGAAAGAGAAACAAGCCAAGGCCTGGACATTATTTAGCAAGCAGCAAAGATGGCACAATCTAGCGGCCCATGTTCTTAGCTTCTCTGACGTTTCTCATTTCAGCATAGCCAAGATGTATCATTGAGTTATGAGTCTATCATTCCATAAATTTCATTTTCTCCTCTTAAGCTTATTTGAAGGGGGTTTTATTGTGTGTTACCAACAGGGTCTTTACTAAGCAATATCCAGTTCTTTTTCCTTGAAAAACTTGAAACGCGGATGGCCCTCTCAATATGCTGCTCTCTGTCACAGTCACGTTGTGAATATTAATGGCAATACTTAAGCCGGTCGATTGTGCATTGAGAATATGAAATATGTGTGTCACTTAAAAACAAATGATTGTCAACACAGTGCTTGGGCTGAATTAGTCTCTCCCAGGCTGTCACACTTGATGCAAGGGGAAGCTAAGGCAATACGTTTATGCCAGACTTTATGGATCCCAAGGTCAGGACCGAAATGTGCAGATTCAGGAAGGTGCTTTCTTGCTAATGATTTGTTATCATTAACTTGACTCACGGGTGGATTTATACAGAGAAAAATGTTAATAAAAGGTCCTTTGAGCTACATCGCTGCTTTGCTGAGTTGTCATTTCATTAAGCAAATTCAAGGCAATGTAATTGCTACAAGATTCTACATATTTGCAAATGAACCTGTGAATTTATTTGGGAAATGAATGGGTTTTAACTTGTCTTGTTGGATTAATTCTATCTTCTGGTTTCCAAGAGGTGTTCTGATACAGGTTTCTAAGAGCTAGCCTGCCTGCTGAGCAGTTTACCGTTGACAAGATTGCAGGCAGCTGGTCCAGGATTTCAATTCCGGCTCTGTCACTAAGTGATGCTGTGACCATAATCCCATCACTTACTTACCTGAGTGTCAGTTTCTTCATCTGTCAAATGGGCAGGATAAGAATACCATTCCAGGGTTGTTTGGAGATAACATTTGATGATGAGCATTTTAAAAGTTGTCACACCCAAATTGGTCATTATTTTATTTTAAGCTGAATTTGTTGCTGTTAGAGCCAAAAAGAAATTTGGCATGCATGTACATACTTACTGATTGAAATGTGACCACCCATGTGGAGTTTGGGCTAACAGGGAGCAGAGAGATGGGGCAGTTGACCTCCACCACGCAGCAGACCTGTCACAGGTAGCCTCTGCTAGGGGAACAGTGGGAGCACCTGCATTCCTGGTTCTCAAAGCAAAGCCATTGCAGAGGTCAGCCGGGACCTTTACCTCGCTGTTCTCTCTGCCGGGAACACAGCCACGTCCCCGCCCATGTCCCCGCCCATGTCCTCACCAGCTGCTGCTTTCTCATTGCCTGCAGGTCTTTATTCCTTCTCAGCCAGTCCCCTCCTGGCCACTCTATTTCGATTTGCTGACCTCATCCACACTGGCACTTCACATCCTCCGCCTCCAATTTGTTTTACTCCTCAGCTGTCAGTTATCACAATCCAGCGAGCTCTCTGTCATTAACTTTTTTGGGGATGCCTACCATCTCATCTCCTCCCCCCATAAAATGCAAACACTATGAGGGCAACATTTCTTGTCTGTTTTGATCATGGTCAGGTCTCCAGCCCTCAGCCCCTCAGTTGTTGAACAAATGAATGAATGAATGAATGAATGAATGAATGAACGAACTAGAGCATGGATGTCCACTTATATCACATGGTGATATTATTATCTCCATCTTACAGAGACAGAAAACAGGATCCAGGGAAGGATGAGATTAGCGCAAAGGAAAATAAATAGAAGATGGCCAAAATGAGGCGAATGCAGGTTTTACTCAAAATCCCATGCAATTCCCATCAGGCATGCTGCCTTAAACCATTGCTGCTCACCATAAATGTCCAGGAATGTCATCATAGCCCTATAAAACACTTAAAAACAGTAAATGCCAGCTTTGCAAGGATCAACATCCTGGGGTAGGAGGGGCCTGGAGAGCTTGAGAGACCAGGAGGAGGCTGAGGGGAGTGCAGTGGAGTCAGTGGTGAGGACAGAAGGGCAGGGATGGGGCAGCCACGAGAGGCCTGAGGGCGATGCTGAGGACTGTCGCGTGGACTCCAAGTGTACAGGAGCGTCACAGGAGAACTCTGAGCACAGCATCCCAGGGCTCTGACTTGGACTTGATGCTATCAATGAGTGGCCCAATGTCCCAAGCTTCAGCACTGGGTTTTTTTTGGAATGTGACTAGTGGGACAGAGGGATTGAATTTCTTATTTAAGAAAAAAAAAATCTGAATTAACTTTTATTTAAAAACCACTGCTTGATTCAGTAGTTGAAAACTTTTAGAGTGTGTTTGAAACAACCTGGGTAGGTAGATTTACTTTTTCATCTGTCAATTTGCTGAGTCTAAATACAGCTCAGGTATTTCCAATAAAAATTTACCATCAAAGTTAAAATGTACGGTAATTATAAAAGATAATCTGCATTTCCAAAGCTTAGGATAGAAAAATTAAAGTTAAAATAATCTTAATTATATTTTATACTCGAATGTTAAAATAATACCATGAATCTATTGGATTCAATAAAATTTAGTAACATTCATTTTCACCTGTTTCTTTTTACTTTTTTAAAAAATATATATTCACTAGGAAATTTAAAATTAAAGACATGATTCACATTCTATTTCTTTTGCAGAGCCCTGATATAGTCTTGTACCAAGTGTGGTGCATCTTAATGGACTAATTCTATCATTCATTTCAAATGTACTGGATGTTTCTCATGGATGGGGCATGCTCAAAAAGAGAAGTGCAAGAACTCCTGACCTCATGAAATTTTAATTCTAATGTGTAGGGGGCATATCAAATAGTAAGAAAGATTAAAATAATACAAACTCATGGCCAAAGAAACAAGTATCTGAGAAACAGGACATTGGGGAGAGGAGTTTAGGTGCACGGTCCAGAAAGGCTCTCCAGGGAGGTAAGGAGTTACTATTGCTAGAAAGATTATTATCCAAACTGACACACTGAAATGCTTTTTAAACCCTCAGGTGCTATAAAAGTGAGTTATTAATATCCATGTTCTTCTGGGCAAGGCGTTTAGCTGGAACACAATCCCCTTGAGAGAGAGACTGAGAGACTGAACCTTGGTCAAAGGTTCACGCATGGTGTCTGCCCTGTGTTGGGTACATATGAGGTGTTGGTGAGAATTTGAGGTGTGGTAGGCCCCTAGGGAAATGGAAGCACCAAACAGGTCCTAGTTTCCATCAACTGTGGCTGGAAAGAAAAAATCCAATGGTGTTAAAAGGAAATGACTTATTCTTCTCAGAGCTAAATCAAAGCCTGCACATGGGAGTTTGGGAAGCATCCTAGATGGGTGAAGACCTACAGAAGAAAACCCAGCACTCAGAGGTGAAGGAAGGTGAGCTTTGGGAAGATGGTAGGAGCTGGGAGGTGCTCAAGGCAGGAGTCGGGGCACAAGCAAAGGTTCAGAAGGGGGACCTGGTGTCTAAGAGTAATGATACCTCAGGACAGAGGGAGAAAAACTCAGGACAGAGGGAGAAAAACGCTTTCTCACTCTTGTCTTTAATCCTCAGCAGCTGGTCTAGTTTTCTGAGTTCTGTGAAGTCACTAAATCAATGGACTCAGACAGAAATGAGATCTGAATACAGATCACATATTTCCAATAAAATCTACCATCAGAACTGAGGTATCCTGTAATTGCAAAAGCACTCCAGATTTTGTAAACTTGGAATGAGAAACAAAAATAAGAGAAAGTAGATATCTCAGTTATATTTTTGATATTATGTTAAAATAATAATATTTGGGACTGTGCGGTTTAATAGGATAGTTGACATTAATTCTACTTGTTCTTTTAGATTTTGAAAAAAAAAAAAGGCAGTTCTAGAAAATTTAACACGGTGAAGATGGCTAACATTCTGGTTCTTTCGGAGGGTGCTGCTCATGACCCTGCTGTAGCCAGGCCCTCTGTAGGGCCAGTCTAGCCATAGCCCAGTTCATGTGCCCTTTCTGTGAGAGACTCAGATGGACCTGAAGAGGGAGGCCTCCAGAAACTCCTGCAAGGCCTTATAAGTGGACACAAGCTGTTGAAGTCATGGTAGCATGGGACAGAGGGCAGGGACAGAGCTGGCTCTGGGTGACACATGAGGCATCAGACACTGCTGATCTTGCTGCACAGCCCCACAGTGTGACAGGAACAACTCAAGCCCTGTCCTGGGGGCTGCTTCCTCATGTGCTTATAGACAGCATGTGGGGGGTCCTGTCACCCCAGCAGGTGACATGTTCAGATGTGCCCATTTTCTCCCACCAAGACCCCCTATTCAGTATCCCATGTCACCCTGGTGAAATCAAAGCTCTAGTCCCAATTTTGTAAATCATGTGTCCTGGCAGTGTGATTTCTAGCCTGTGGTCACAGGGGTAGCCAGGATTCAATGGAGATCAAGGTCGAGTGCTGATTCCTTATGTGATAACGGCTCCTTGACAACAGGACTAAAGGGGTTCTAGTCCACTCACGCAGCACCCCCTCTTTCCTCAGATGGGAATTCGAGACCTAGAGGAAGCAGAGACTTGTCCAGGGTCATGTGGTCAGCTGCTGTTATTGATCAGCAGTTCCCCTCTAAATGGGATTCCTTGAAGAGAATGATGGTCTCCATCCTCTGGGGCCAGAGGGTTGACCACTCCTCTCCCAGCCCATTAATGGAACAATAAAACCAACATTTATTGAACACTGACCTTGAACCGAGAAAAGGACTGCAATGTGATCCTGGCCTGGTTGGGAGTGAATTTTTGCTTCCCAAATCCATCCCTGCCCCTGTCCCTTTCCCTCCAGATCTGCAGTGACTTCCTGGAGGCCAAAGCTGCACATCTGATTTTCCTCCCCTGAGCTAGGCCAGCAGCTGTGATATTTGCAGCAAGATGCCTGCACAGGCCAGCTGGGAGGGCAGGGACAGAGCTGGCTCTGGGTGACATATGAGGCATCAGACACTGCTGATCTTGCCCAGGATTCAGGGCTGGGAGCTGGTGGGGAGGAGATAAGCTCTGCTGTGGTGACAGGACCCCCCACGTGCTGTTTATAAGCACATTGCCCTGCCATCTGGGACCTGTCTCCACGTCTAGCCTCCATCCTCGGGAGCCAAGAGATGTCACACAACACTCTTCATTTTGATGCATTCCAGGCCAGAGTGTTTGGGCAGACATGTGTAATGGAGCCAGGGTTCAGCCCTGTTGTGGGGCCTTAGAATATAGAGAGCCCTAAGGAGGGACTTGCCCAGGTTCATCCACACCCACCAGGGTGCCCAGGGGTCTAACGTAGGAGGCCAGTGTGGGACTGAACCCCAGAGCTTGTGGCCCCAGGTCAGAGAATGAAAGATCTTCTGTGCAGCAACGTGCAGGAAGCAGAATGGGCTGCCCCTGCAGTCCCTGATGTCCCCTGTGGTCACAGCTCTCTGTTAAGTGACAGTATTTCACATCCCTAAAAATTACATTCTTTATCTGAAAGAAACACCCTGAAATGTTAGCAACAGTTCATGTCTTTAGGTGCTCAGTCTATGGATGATTTTTCTATCTCTAATTTCCACTTCTTTACATTGAACATTTTCTTCACAGAGCCTATATTACTTTATAACAATAGTATTTGAACAAAAAATTAGTTTTTTTTCCCCCCTGCTCAGAAGGCAAGATGTAAATTCTGTGGAGCAGATTGTCTACCTGGAGCTAAGATGACCATTTGTGAATCTGCTCCAGACTCACATCCCCAAAGGTTTTATCCTCCCTTTTACTCTCTCTCTCTCTACATCTTCATCAGAGGAATAAAAAAAAAAAATCATAAAAAACCCATGCTCTTCTTTTGAACCCAGGGGTGTTCATAATTTATTTAATTTAATCATCAAAATAAAGCAAAACAAATAAGAAGTCAATGAAAGGGAGGAGGGGGACTGTGATCCTGGGTCTCTGGTTCTTGACAACTGCTCCCAGATCTTGCCTGATTTCTGTTCTATAGTCATACTATTTTTTTTTTTTCTCAGATGGTGTCCTGTCACTGCTACTCCTCCAAGCCCAGCATGACCTCAGAGTCTCTGCTGGACATTTCTGTGATTGTCAACTGTCCTCACTTCTTACAAATTGTGTTAGTCAGGGATCTTAGCGATGCAGCCTTGAGCTGGGAATTTCAATCCCTGAGCTCATCATTTTCTTTCCCCACTTTGTCCAGGGACACTAGGAGCAAGCAGGCAATCTCATTATATTTGTTAGTTTTCCAAAATGTCGGAAAGTATCATGAAAACAGCCACCCAGCTCCTTGCTTTTTATAAGTGATTGATTAGGAGTATCCAATGGTGATAGTTTGTGAAGCTGTATTGCCAGAACTTTCTTTACTGCTGAAAATAGACTCATTAGTGTCTTTAAATATGATCAGATGATAGAGACAATTCCAGGAACCTAAGGACCAATTCAGAAAACTCATCCTTAAAATTCCATTCCTCTAGAACCACTTGTGGTACCAAAATCTGAATTATTCAGATTTCTCCAGAGAAATTGAAACAATAGAATGTGTGTGTGTTTGTGTGTGTTTGTGTGTGTGTGTGTGTGTGTGTGTGTGATTTATATATATTTTTTACTTTACAGGGAAGATGCTCAATCCTCCAGGGTTCTTAACTGTAAACAACAGACACCGATCCCTGATGATTTAAATAGAAAATATATACATTTTTTAAAAAGAGATATTTGACAAGTTGTCTTAAAAAATAAAATCAAATGGATATAAGCTAAGTTAAAGGCATTCCATGCTGTACTGAATGCAAACAGCCAATAAAAATCTAGAAGATTTTTAAAATTCCTGCAAATCAAACAGAAAAAGAACAATCCAATAGTCTGAATTAAGCTTGCTTCAGTAAAGAAAAAAAAAGAACCCCCCAAATTGAAGTGAATTAATACAAGTTTAGGTCTGTGTGAAGTTCATGGGGAAATCCCTTATTCAGGGTCCCGAGTCTCTCTTTGCTGCTCAGTGACAGATTGGAAGCAAGAGATGAGTGAGTTATAGGGGTTACACTGGCAGGTAAATATCTCTGTAGCTAAGTGGACAAGGGGGCTGGAGCAGTGCAAACCTCCCGTGGGGCCAAAAGGAAAGGAAAAAGGAGTATGACTGAGCACAAGAAACTTCCACCACGGGGAGCCCAGGACATGCACAGGAGGCTCATGAAAGAGGACCCTAGGACAGTCAGAAGGCATGCAGGGAGATGCTCCACAGACAGGACTTCATGCCTAGCAAACTAGCAAAACACTCATTTGTTGGTATCAGTGGAAACCTAGATAAGGACGGGGACTTGCAGGGGAAACTTTTTGCACTGTTAGAATGTAAATTGGGCAATCACATTTGACAACAGTTTGGCAAAATTTAGGGGAACTGATATTTCTACCTTGCAATTCCACTTCTGGGCGTAGGTACCGAGGAGATGTGCACAGGAATGAATAGCGTGCATCGCTTAGGGTGGCTTAGGGTGGCAAAAAAAGGAAGTTGGATAATGGTCTGCAGGCATGACAGAATACTGGTATGTGCCAACAGAAATAAATCTCCCCAATACCACTTACCCACAACAAAAAGCAAGTTGTAGAAGATGCATGCAGTATAACATAATCTATGCGATGATGAAGATGTGGAAAGTAGTGCTATAAATCATTTTTATGCTTATGCCTTATTATTTTTATTGTCTTCAGGTGTGTAATGTAACTGTTACCTGCTATTCTTTGCACTTTAAATTTCAGTGGTTATATTATTTTTAACCCTAGAATGTCTATTTACTTCAATTAAACCTCTGACTGGTGATTTTTTTATGGTTATTGTTATTTTTTCTCCAAGATGTTTACAACTGCCCATTTGCTGTTCCTTTAACTATTATATATATATATGTCTACATATACATTCTATCTATATTTGTTCTGTATTTGTTCATTTCAATACCTAAGGACCTGGGGGTTGAGGAGGTTTTCTAATTTCTGCTATTTCCTCATCATTTTTTTTTTTTTTATTTCAGAGTTGGCTGACTCTCTTTCATTGCATCTTTTGGATTTTATTGCTTTCTCTTGTTTGGCTGATCTTTATTTCCAGATTAAGAGATCTTCCTGGAAATGTATTTCCTCAAAGCCTCTTTGCCTTTTCTCATGCTGGGGTGTGGGACGCCATTCTCACACGTGATCGGGTGCCTCCCGTTGAGGGTCTGAGGCACTTTGGCAAATGTCGAAGTTTTTCCCGTCCCTCTCCTGATGAGAGAGCCCATCCGTGTGGGGGTGTGCCTGACCACTGACCCCGGGGACCCAATCGCTGACCCTGACCTTGGAGTGCAGCCCCCCCTCAACCTTCATTGGATGGAATTCTCCCCTGAATCTCTGGTTCCCTAATAAAAGGCTACTCCCCGGCATGCTCGCTCTCTCTCTCCTGCTAGCCCTGAGTAATCCTTGCTGCCCTGCTGGGCGGCTAGAGGAGCGAACCAGAGAGGGGAGCCGTCTCGGACCTAGCAATAGAATTAAGGTAATTGAGGCTTGTGTTTTATTTCGATCTCGTCTAACTAACTTTATGCCTAGAACCTCATTAATGAAACCACTGCGCAGGCCGCGTGGTAGACTGGGGGCCCAGAGGAAGTGCCTAACTAGAAGCCCTCTTCATTTCTCAGCTAGGAATTGTAGGCAGCACCCAGGTTGACCTGTTCAAGCCCTACATTTACATTTATTCAGGGCAGAAGGGACAAATCCCTGAGGGGTTTGGAGGACCAGGTTGTTTCCTTTGCCAGAAGGAGATTGTATTTCCTGGCTTGAGGTTCAGCTTTTCAAGGTTCTTGACTTTGAATGCAGGTCTCAGTTTTCTATGTGTCCAAGTGCATGTCTCCCAGTCTTCCTCTCTTCCTCTTTTCTCCCTCTCCTTCCTCTTGTTTTCCTTCTTCCTTCTTTTTAGTCTGAGTTAGCACAGTTAGATTTAATCAAATCTATTTTATTAATGCTCATCACACTTCAGACATACATCCTAATTCTTAGACCTAATTGAGTCTACACCCAAGGGTCCCAGACGCTCACCTATGACTTGTCTCAAGTCCGGGTCACTGGAACTTGATCCAGGCCAGAGGATTCTGATGCAGAGGGCACAACAGCAACCCAGGTCTCGGTCTTTCTGTCCAGGTCCTGTTAGTCCTGTCGCCCCCCAGAACTCTGGGATTTTAAGTCTTACTTCAGTTTGCTTATAGCTGATGACTACATGAGGCCTGGGATGTACACCCCGGGTGTAGACTCTTACATCACTAACTTAAGTCTATCTAAGTTCTGCAGTTCACATTACATCATAGGTACATTGCTTATAGTCATTTATTTATTCACTCAACACACACACTAATTAATATAACAATAGTCAATAATTCTCTATTTCTGATACTCATATCAAGTGCCAAGAACCTTCAAGACAGCCCATATTCAATGTCCTGTCACTCTGGCAGACCCTTTTCTTTTTGTCTTTAACTCCTGTGAATTTTCTTTATTGTTTTATATTTTATGAGGCTGTCTATTTTTTGAAAAACTTCTTTGTTCTAAGTGTTTTGTAATGGAAGGATTTTTCACAATATCCACTTTCCAAATTTTCTGGAGGTTAAGTAACTTATGTACTGTGTGTGCGTCTGTGTCTGTGCGTCTGTGTGTATGCGTGTGCGTCTACATTTGCCTATATAAAAATTACATTTTGCATACTTGGATACTATAGTTCTCTGCATACTAAATATATTCTAGATAGAAGTCACCTCTGAAAAGCAGAAAACGAAATGGTTTTAGGGAAGGAACCTACAGGTTTCAAAATTCTCTATCATATTAAATTTTTTTACTAGAACTTTTAAATAAATACAGAAATAAAGGCCAAGGATTTTACAAAGCTAGGTAGTTGCATACCACATATTTATTATATTATCTCAATTTGCATGGTATATTGAAAATATTTTTTTTATGAGTGGACAAAGGAAAAAAGAAAGAAAAAGAAAGGAGGAGGAAGAAAAATGGAGATAGGAACTGTGGGTAGAAAGGGGCAGGGACTGTAGCAGGACAACAGAGTGACAGTCAAAATCAGGCCACAGGAAGAGTTTGGGAAGTCCCCTGCCAACACCAAACCTGGACCCTAGCTCCCCGCTCTGACTCCATTTCCCCTGGAAGCTCAGAGCCAGGTGTACCTGAAGGCTGAGCCCAAGCTGCACCCCTCACCCTAGATGCCAGAGGGCCCGGGAAGATGAGCATCTTGCGTTAGTTGCATTCTATATCAGAGGCTGCCCCTGCCTCATTAATGTAGTGGGATTTTTTTTAGCCTAGAAAAGAGGCAGAGATTTAAATAACAGAGGGCCAAAAATCAAGACCTAAATGCTGACCAGCCTATGATGATTGAACCTCTTCTCTAAGGTCCTGACCCTGGACTGGGCCCTTCACATCCCACACTCCTTCATCTGCCCTCTCGTTCGCTTTCTTCCTTCTAGAGGGAAGCTCTGCTCTATGGATGAGAAAGAATTGGACTAGCTCCATGCCACACGGCAAGCCAGAGGCTGTGCACAGATTGGAATTCAGATCTCCTTGACTACAAGCCTTCATTCTGACATTTTTCTTAACAGATAAAATTAAAGAGAGGCATTGGCCATGTATGCATTGTACCTCTTCCTTATTGTTTCACCATTATCAACAGATATATTTCCTTCTAGTACGTGCTTTGTCTTTTCCAAGAGGGAAAGGTCACAGAAAAGGTGATAGCTTTCTTTGTCGTATTACAGGAAAATCATTTGATAGAGTATTTGGTTTTAATAAAGCCAATGTCGCAGCAGATATCCCCAGATACTGGATTGAATAGAGACTTATGTAGTAGGCATTTTTCCAAACCTGGCTATAAAGGGGGGTTTTCAGACCCTGTGACAGTAAGGGAAAATATCTTATTTGATACTTTGGAGCTTTTCACATCATTCTGGGTAAACATCTGCCTCAACAGTTCGCAATAAGATAGGCTAAGGATCTGCTATTCAGGAACATGCAAAAGGGTGGGGCTGGGGTACAGAGGATCCTCAGCAAAATGTGGGTTTGGATGACCTAGAAATAGATTGTATGTCAAGCATTGAGCCTTCTTTATGCCATCTGGCTCTGTGTGTCTGCAAGGCCCAGAAATTGGTCCCTCTTTCTCAAAATTAAAATTCAATAAGAGGCATCTTTCATTTCAATCTCCTGCTTTTATGTAGCAGACACAATACTCTGGTGACAAACGCAGGTGAATTGAATTTTTTTTTCCCCATAATGGTTGCATCCAGAAGCAGACTAATGTATTAGTTATCAGAGATGAAAATAAGCATAATGCCTGATCCTGAACTTGAAATTTCGTAACTGCAACAGAATGCCTTTAGATTAGATTGCACATTTGTTTTCCTTTTCTTTCCTTCCTCCTTCTTCTTTCTCTTAAATCTCCATTTGTCTGTTATGATCGTAGCTTATTAGAGGGCTGCTTTGGAATGCACTAAAATGAGAGAGGCCTCATTTAATGCATCACCACCCTCGCCCTCGAACTCTTAAACACTCACCCTGAAGCCTTTAGTATTTGTCTACTACAAATGTACACCGTAGGACACATCTTGGCCCAATTCATTGCTTAATGCACATATTCAGAGCTTATGGATCTAATCAGGAGAATGGGGACTTTTGTCTCATTTGTGGGGAAAAAATAATAAAAATAGATGCCATTTGAACATTTGTTATCTGACTGGTGCTTTATGTGTACCATGTTGAATCCTCACATCGTCTCAGGAAGGGAGATATTGTTACTGGAGTCTTAGGCCATACACCTGATACCGACAAGCTAGGGGCAGTCACTGATCCCCAAAACCCAAAAGAAAATGCTGATGAAAAGCAGAAAAGGAACTTTAATCAACATGGCCATATCAGGAAGCCAAAGTGAGGTCAAGGGTCTCAGCCCAGACCTCAGGGTGCTCACGTGATCTTGGGGTTTAAACAGTGGAAGGGGTCAAGAGACATGCATATTTAAGCAGTCTCAGTCAAACTGTGGTCTGGTTGATCATTTTCTCAGTTCTGGATTGATAAGGAGGTGGCTCCAGAGAAGGTCCTATCACCAGGGGGTGATTTTTATTTGTTGCTCAGGATGTTTGTCTACCTGCCTTGGCATCGTGGAAGGGGGCAATTCAGTTATCATGAGATGACTGCTCTCGTTGGGGGGGTGCAGTTTCATCATGGGGGGAAGTACCTGCAGGATCTCACTGTTCTTGGAAAGGGTAGAGCAATGCCCAGAGACTTCCAGGCATCGCACAAGGGATCTGAAACAGGATGCTCTAAATGTCCCTGCAAATCTTGCCTTCATGGGGGACAAGATAAATCAGGTGAATTGAGGGGTAATAAACCTTGGATTACCAGTTTTTAGATGAACACTCCTATAGTGATTAACATGCCTACATGCAGAGCTGAGCAGGTCGCAGAGTTGAAGGGAATAAAGGAGACCTAGGAAATGAAGGGGGAGAAGCCAAGCTCTATCCCGCCTTTGTTGACCCACTGGGCTCCTGCAGGCCTAAGGAAAGAGCCACTGCTTTCAGCAAAGGTAGCCGTATCAGGAGGCCAATATGAGGTCAAGGGTCTCAGCCCAGACCTCAGGGTGCTCACATGATCTTTGGGTTTAAACAGAAGAAGGGGTCAAGGGACATGCATATTTAAGCAGTCTCAGTCAAACTGTGGTCTGGTTGATCATTTTCTCAGTTCTGGATTGATAAGGAGGTGGCTCCAGAGAAGTCCTTGTGAGGTTATCACCCCAATTTGGCTTTTGAGGAATTAAGGCCTTAAAGAAGATGAGAGAGTGGATGAAAGGGTAAGAGAAAGAGAAGGAAGACAGAAGGATTTAACCTGAGGGGAAGACCAGAGAAAGGGTTGGTTTGGGAATCACTGAATTTGAGGGCCTCTTTGAAGGCCAAGTGCAAGAGTCAATTACAGAGTTGGTGAATTTAAGGTGGGGGTCAGGTCAGAGAGAGAGAGAGAGAGAGAGAGAGAGAGAGAGAGAGAGAGAGACAAACATTTGGGCTAACCTTGGAACAATTTTTCTTAAGTAGCTCACTCAATCTCAGCTTGCTGGCAAGTAGCCGAGCTGAGAGTCACCATTTGTGCACTCTGGTGGCATGGCCTGCGGATGCCAAGCCCCACTCTGTCCCTCATGCCTACTGCTGGGGTCAGAGTAGGAAGGAACATTCCATCCCCCCTGCGGGGGTCTTCAGGTTAGGAAGTAACTGTAGATTTTATAATCTGTTGAAAGGCTGAATTTATCAAAGCAACACACACACTTCTCAGTCTCATCTTGTTCCCACCTAGGTGCAGTAGAAGATTTGGATAGAGCAGTTCTCCTTTTCTTGCCTTAAATAGGAATCATCACAAAACTCATCAACCAGAGCCTCACGTTCTCACTCTTCTGACCACAGAACACGACTCTGAAATCTGGTGTTCAGAACACTATTTGATCACATTTCCTTTGATTTCTGTCCAAAGAACTCAAGTCAGAAAACATTGAAAATACATTTGCATCCCATCTGATGAAAGAGAAACAGGAGTGCATGTTATTTCCTACATACCTTGGCATGGTATGTCCAAGAACTTAACTTTCATTTGATTTTAATGACATACAAAGACAAAGAGGGATACATTAAGTCACCCTTAGCTAGACATGAAACTTGCCACCTTTAAGGAAATCAAACACATGGGCCTGTTACTGTCTGGCAGTAATGTGGATTTTGGACATATCTGTGGTTTCTGGTGTATTTTGTGGCCCATGACAGTGAAGGGACTTACTTTCTGGGAGGAGATAAGATGTCCAACTTTGACACATTGTGAGAGAATAGAATTAGAAGTTAAAAAGGAAGTCTAAGTCTGAATACACAGCATTCACAGGAGATCATTTATTCAAAATCTGTTATGTAAAAGGCTCTGTTAATGAAGCAGGGGCGATAAGGTTGTCTTATTGTCCTCCAGCTATTCACAGACAAATAGTGGACTGATAACCTGTTCACCAGCAGTTTTAATATAATTCGGTCTTTCTAATGCAGGGTGACCAGGGGGAGGGCAAGAGGTGGCTGATCCTACCATTCACCCAGGGAATTAGTATGGACTTCACGTTGGGGATGTCAGGTGAGCAGGGCTTGGGGTGGTCGTATTTGGGTGGGAGAAGGTGAGTCTAGAGAGCCTTGGAACAGCAATAGAAGTGACTTGGAGAAACCAGAGCTAACTTGCAGGAAGAGTGAGGGACACACTTCACCCTGTAAGACAGGTTCCTGAGCAGAATTCATGACCACGGACACTGGAAAGGAAGCATGGGGAAAAAAAAAAATCAAGGGGACTTCCAGATGTTTCGCAACCATGGATGCTGGAATGTACTCTTAAAGCAAGGCAGAAATAATTGGGTTCCCTGAAGAGTGGCGGCTGGTTCAGGGAACATTTCTCTGTACCCAGGTACGTGTGAACATGCAAAAAGCTCAGAGACCATTGTCCCCACCACTGCTTTTTCTGAAATTCTTGCCCTGAACCAAACGACTTCTTAGATTGTCCTAAGAATCTGATCACGTCATTCTTGGGTCTAACATCCTTCAGTGGCTCTTTTTTTTTCCTTTAGAATAAAAGCCAAACTTGAATGTGAAACTTAACATAAGCTCTTTACACATCTGGCCTCGCCTTCTTCAATTCAGAGCTCACACCAAACCACCCCTGGCCGCTCCCCAACGGCCCAGATCCTTTCTCTCCCTGCCTCTGCTGACTTTCTTCCAGGCTTTCCACTTCCGATTCTCTGCGTGTCCAACCCAGAGCTCTCCATCCTTCCGTGCAACTGGCTCTTTATTCCATTTGCTCAAGCACCGTCCTTTCTGGCCCAGAGCAAGTTGGATCAGGGAGCTCCTCTCTCATCTTCCCACTTCCAGGGACCCCCAGAGGGAAGGGATGATGGGCTTACATCAGCCTCAGAACAAGGGTTACACAGGAGTCTCACCTTTCCCCTGGCCATTGTAAGAGCATCTTAGACCTCTGGCTTCTCTCAGGACTCTGTCCAATGGGGAAGGAGCTGGGGTTGAACTCTGAGCTCCCCAGTTAAGTTAGGAATAGGGAGAACTTATTTTCAAGGATTGAGATAATAGACCATTCTTGTCCAATTCTAGTTGAGTCGTTGAGAAGGGAGCCCTTGGCCTCTTTCTCTTTGCTGGATCTTCCAAGGGAAGGATTTTATAAGTTTTAGTGATTGAAGTCCTCGGCTCACATGGCTGTGTAGGTGGAAACAGCCACCAAGAAAGATCAAGTGCATCAACTGAAGTACTAGTCAGGCCCAGCCTCAGTTCCAGCTCGTTCACTGGAAAGGCTTGGTATATGGAGACAGAACAGCCTGGCCACCTGGTGTCCTTAAAAACACAGCCTCATGCCAACTCTTCACTTATTTACATTTTCACACCATTTGTATCATGCACCTGCTCTGTGCCAGACGTTCCCTAGCGGCTGTACCTTTGTTATCGGCTTGAATTCACATGATGCACCCATGAGTCCTAAATCTACTCTGTACGTCCTGGCTCCTGCCTGAAGAATGGAGATCTGCCTCCATTTCTCCCCTACAGAGAAAAGGACTGAGTACCCATTGAGCAATGCCAGGAAAGGGGGAGAGGTTCAAATAGCCGACAGGCACACATTCAATGTCAGATGAAGATGGAGTTCTATTTACAAGATCCTTCCTATCAGCCAGGCCAGATCCTGGTTTGGATCTTTCACTAACAATATCTTCTTCCATCTCCCACCCCACAACTACCTTGTGTCTTCGCAACTACTTTGAAAGGGAGATGTCATTATGCCTTTTTTTTTTTTTTTTGATCAAGAGAGATGGAAAGCTACAGAAATTTGCCTCAAATTACATGGTTAGTAAGTGACACCAAGAAGGAGAATTTTAGAGGCTAGAACTGGGCTTCTTTCTTTATCCTGTTTCTTACCCATGATGTGGCCTTGTATGATCACCTTAACCTCTTTGAACCTCAATGATCAAATTCCAAAAGCAGATGGATCCCAGGCCCCTTCTCGTAGGCTTGTTGGGTGGTACAGGGAGCCGATGCTCAGGGCAGTGCCCAGCACGCAGAACCTCAAGGAACCTTCCTTGCTCTTGCTACAGTTTCATTTTTGCAGGACCGTTGAAGCTTCCACCTGGGTCTCGCTTTGATTCTATAGGAGGAGCAGCTTCTCCCTCTCTTCATAAGAAGATGGCAGTGATAATAATTTGTTTTCTTGATTCATCGTGACCGTGCATGCCAGCTAGACTGGCAACCTGTTATCACCATGCCGGCTGCACAGCCAGCTGCTGGTGAATCCTAGGCCTCCCAGCTGGCTCAGAGCAGGCTGCAATCACAGAGGCAGAAGTGAAGCCTCCTGGGCCTGTGCTTCTTGAGAGTCACCCCAGCCCCCACACTTCCTTCCCAGAGATGCCCACTGGGAATCTGACTCCTCTGAGTTGGGGGAAATGTTCCACTGATTGGAAGGCTGCCTCTAATGTACCTCTCTGGGCTTTCTCTGTCTCTGATTGCTAATGCATGCCATTCCATGAGCGCAATTGTCCTGCCTCATTAATATTTAATGCTTGGGAAATGGTTATCTTCTTTCCCTTGCTACTATGAACTAGGAAAACCCTTAGTGGGTCTGATCAAAAAGGCAGGTTCCTGCCAGAGGCTCTGATGAGTGTGAAGGTACAAGCTTTCTCATCAGAATTCTTTTCTTTGAGGCTGGTACCTTGACATTGCTGTCATTCAACCCTGGATCTATTGGGTCAGGTTTCAAGCCCAGCCAAGTCCAAGAAAGAGACTTTTAGAGGCTAGAACTGGGCTTCTTTCTTTATCCTGTGTCTTACCCATGATGTGACCTTGTGTGATCCTGTTCCCTGGGAATCGGACAGACAATAACATCATCAAACTGATGTCAACAGCTATGGACCCTTGTAGGTTTGGAGTTAAGAGAGCAGGACTTAATTGGGTGTGTTTCTGTGTCTGTACATGCAGGTGATCATACTGCCATCTTAGGTCACCATTCACCCATGCATCAACACTACCTATGTAGGGTCTGACTGTAATTATGACCTCAGGAAAATGCCTTGCTCATTTTTTAATTAGGACAAAATATGCATACCTTACAGTTAGCATTTTAGCCACTTAAAGTGACATTTTAAAATTCGCTGGGATTGAGTGCATTCACATGGCTGTACCATCAGCACCATCCCTCTCGAGATCTTTTTCATCTTCCCAACTGAAACTCTGGACCCACTAAACAGTATCTTCCCACGGTGCCTGGTAACCATTGTTCTAACTCTCTGTCTCTGTGGATTTGGCTTTTCTGGATACCTTGCATCAATGGTACAAGCAATGCTTATCCTTTTGGGTCTGGTTTATTTCATGTAGCATAACATCCGCAAAGCTCATTCATACTGTAGTGCGTATCAGCACTTCATTCATTTTTAAGGCTGAATAATATTCCATTTAGTTTATTCATTTATCTACTGATGGACATCTGGGCTGTTTCCACCCTTTGCTTATTTGAGTTATGCTTCCATGCTTTGTGCAAATATCCAATTGAGTGTCTGCTTTCAATTCTTTGGGTGCATATAACAGAAGTGCAATTACTGGATCATACAGTGATTCTTCATTTAATATTTTTGGGGAACCACCATGCTGTTTTATATTCTTTCCAGCTGTGCACAAAACTTCCAATTTTACCACCTTCTTGCTGATTTTTATCACTTATTTTCTGTTTATTTTTTCTTTAACAATAGTCATCCTAATGATTGTGAAGTGGTATCTCTTGGTGATTGGCTGTGCATTTCCCTTACTGATGAGTGAGGTTGAGCATCTTTTCATAGGCCTATTGACCTTTGTTCATCTTTGGAGAAATGCATATCCAACTCGCCTCCTTAGCTTCATAAGAGAGGAAGTGTGCAGCCCTATGGCAGTCAGACTTCTAAATATCCGTTTTCCTGGTCCCAACGTGGCATCCGTCTTCTGTGGGTCTGTTTAGTAAATTCTTCTTGAGTTTTGCCTCTGCTGAGCAGACTGTTGAGACACAGAGATGCAGAAAATGTGGTGGCAGCCTTAGGATCGTGGGGAAAGCTGGTAGAGAGATTAGTTTTATGAGAAACACATGATCCCCAGGGGCACAGAAGAGGGACCATGTGATTAAAGTGAACATTTAGGGAAATCTCCCAGAGAGGGGACACTGAGTAAGGAACAGAAAATGACAAGCCAGGGAAAGCAGGAGGAGAGCACATGAAAAAAAAAAAAAATAGAGAGGTAAGGAAAACACATCACCACGGGAATCCAAGCGCATGTCCAGTAACTTCCCATGCAAGTGAATGGCCTGGGACCCAGCCTTCCTAGATCCTGGATCAAAGCTACACAGTGTCGATTTCTATTGTAGTAAATACTGATTAAAAGAGTCATGTTCCATGCCTAGCCCTGCCTCCTCCAGTAGGATTGCTGTTGTTTAAAGACCCTCAAGAACAGGGCTCCCATCCCAGCTGGGCTGGAGGCTCATCTCAGGGTGAGGAGCTGTGAGCTCGGTATGCACTATTACTGAACGCCATGCGATGGGGCCACTGTCCTCTCACACATAGCCTTGCTTTGTACAACAGCATCATGCTGTGCAGTGAGTGCAGCTCAGAGATGTGGTTAAAGATGCTTCTCACCTTGGAAACCTGACTCTGGGGGAAGAACACTCAGGCCACATCCAGATTGCTGCTTCCATCTACCTCCCACCTTTTACTCCTGGGATTCTAATGCTTTGGGAAATTAAATGGATGACTGGAGCTTCTGAAAGCACTGAAGCATCTGATGTCAGATTAAAGCTTAGCTCCCGAAGCTGAACTTGCCATGTGTCTGCTCTGGACATAGAGTCCCTTGATTTTGGCCCCGTGAGACCCACGTTGAACTTCTAATCTATAAAACTGTAAGATTATACCTTTGTGTTGTTTTAAGGCACAAATTTTGTGGGAAGCTGTTACGGCAGCAAAAGAAGAAAGGAGGGTTTGGTATTGAGCATCTTTAAATTCCCCTCAGTTAGAAAATGTTAAGTGTTTTTGTTCTAATTATTGCTTCAAGAGCATCCAACAATAGCTGGAAAAAAAATATCATGTTGATTGGCAGAAAGGTTTTGGCACACACAATTTTTAAGTAAATATTTACGAAGCACCTACCTCGTGTCCAGAATTTTGTTTGGCAACTCCTCCAGCATCATTTCATTATCTTACTCAAATTCTAAGAGACATCTAATTATTATTCTTGTGTGCATTAGGTAGCTTTTTGTTGCCATGACAAAATACCTGAGATAATCAATCTAAGATAGGAAAGATGAATTTGGGTGCAGTTTCAGAGGTTTCAGCCCATGGTCACTTGGCCCGATTGCTTTGGGCTGGTGGCATGGCAGAACATCTTGGCAGGAGCACATGGTGGAGCAGAGCCTCTCCCCTTGTGGCGGCCAGGAAGCAAAAGAGAAGAGGGAGATGGGGTTCCAATATCCTCTTCAAGAGCATACCCTGAACCACCTAACTTCTTTCCACAAGTCCCCATATCTTAAAGGCTCCACAGCTTCTCAATAGAAGCACAGGCTGGTGACCAAGCCTTTAGCATATGGGCCTTTAGAGGACATTAAAGGTTCAAACCATGTTGCAGCTGAAGAATAAAATTAAAGGCAATTTATGCACCTTGTTCATAAGGCAACAGATGGCACAACTTGAACTTGAACCCAGTTTGTTTGGCTACCTTCCTTTCGCCTTGTGAGGAAGCAACTAGAAGGTACTATCTACGAACCAGGAAATGGGTCCTCATCCGACACTGAGTCTGCCAGTGCTTTGATCTTAGACTTCTCAGATTCCAGAACTGGGAGAAATTCGTTTCAATGATAAGCCACCCAGTTTGTGGTATTCTGTGACAGCATCCCAGATGGACGAAGACAATGGCCATCGATAAGACAAGAAGAGAGGCCTGGGACAGACCTCAGAAGGAATCTGCTCTCTAGACAACTTCACTTGGACTGTGAGATGAGAAATGTCTAAGCCACCCACTCTGTGGTACTTGGTTCTGGGAGCTCTAGCAGAGAGGGAAGAGGGACAGTTGAGCCAAAGAGGGAAGCAACAGGAGGCAAAAGGGTGACAGCTTCAGAAAGTGGGCTGGACCGTGGCCCTTTTGAATTTTCCTCAGGACTGGAAGGAGTTCATTTCCCCAGGTAGAGAGAGAGGAGGAGCAGGCAGAGTGCATCCTCAGGGGCTCCTCGTTATCAGATGAAGAAGCCTCTACTCAGAGTGTGCCTCTGTTACTCCTTACCTCTCTCCCCTCAAGGGCTCCAAGTGCAATAGTGACTGGGAGAGCTATTGTTATGGATCGCTTAAAAGTCACTGAGGCCAAAGCCTATGACCAATTGCCTGTGACCTCAGGCCCAGGCTAACAGAGGAACCTCCTGACAGTTGCTGCGGCTCTGAGACAGCAGTGGAATCCTGGAGGATCTCTGTACCCCAAAGTATAGGTTTCTATTACTGCTGTAACAAATCACCAAAAATCATAGAGACCCTCACCTTCTGGGCCTTGTTTTCTATTCCTCTTACCTGCAGAGAAACCATTGGCGTTTATTCCTCAGTATCTGTCACTGGGCTGAAATGACCCCTCTAATGGGGGCACATGTGATTTCAATCTCAGCTCTTCCTTTCACAAGAGTGAACATTGGTAGGATTCTTCCTCTCCCTGGGCTGCCTTGGCTTCCTCTTTTATAAAATGGCATTGAGGGTAATAACTTCATATGGCCAACATGGGAATGAATACCACAAAATTTAAAAGAGGAGGTTCAGGGCAAGGTCCACAGGAGGCTGGGTGAATACTGGCTTTCCAAGAGCATCCAGGCAACGAATAGACTAGCCTGAGAAGACAGGCTGGAGGTTCATTCTGCCACCTGTGCACAGGTGTACACACCTGCTCAGGATGCAGAAGGAGGCTATCTTCCTTCATAATGCAATTAATGTCTGTCCTAAAGTGCTCTGAGCATCCCCAGAGACAGCTGTTTAGAGGGCTTTTTAGAGAAAAATGCTGTGTGTCTTGGGAGGGAGGCAGGGATGGTGAGTCCAACTCAGGTGGCACTTCATGCTCTTCTCCTTGGTGTTTTTTTTTTTTTTTTGATAGCAGAGATTGAACCCAGTAGTGCTTAACCAGTGACCAGTATCCTTAGCCCTTTTATTTGTTTTGACGATAACTTACTAAGTTGCTCAGGTCCTTGCTAAGTTGCTGAGGCTGGCTTTGAACTTGCGATCCTCCTGCCTTAGCTTCCTCAGGTACTGGGATTACAGTCATGTGCACCAGGACTGGCTCAATGGTTTCTTAATAAGTCAGCATCTCAATCTCTCTGAAATCCCATCACCCTGAACAAAAGATGGCTGAGCTTGTATCAAAGACTTTTTGACCTCAGAAACTTGTAACTGAACCATCTGGCAGGATTCTGGTGTGCTAAGGATCTATTGGACACAGTTTGGAGACCCTGGGCCAAGAGTGCTGCTGGTGACAGCCTCCCCACTGGGTGGCAGGTGCCATTTCATGTAAAGGGACAGACCCTTTCCATGCAAAGTTTGAGTCAACTCATCTTCGGAAATTTTGAACCACCACAAACTATGCAAAAACCCATTCTTCAAACCCCTTGAGTTTCTTCTTCTATAAGTGGATGTAAATAACATATGTTGCACAAAAATAGAACACCGTATGCGTCAGAGCGATTGGCTGGCTTTGGTTTTCTTTACTTGCTGGGTGTTTTCCGGGCAGGTATTGGTTTTGTGGAGCTCCCATTTGTCTGGGTTGTGCTGTTTGCTGGGGCTTGACCTTGGGCGTTGGGCAGTCCTTGGCTCTCCCAAACTCAGAAGGGAAGCCCACAACTATGCTAGACTTAGTGTCCCTCTATATGACTGGCTGCAGAGAAAGCACAAATGTCTGAGTTCCTCCTGAGTTCCTCAGTCCTATTGGTTGGAGATAATAAGCCCTTCAGCCATTTCTACCTCTGCTAAGATTCTGCTGTTGATCTTTGTAGGGAAATAAATGCAGCCAGGGTTGCTTGCTCCCTTGACCTGCAGTCTCCCTGAAAATTCAAAGCCAGGCTCAGCCTGAAACTTCAGGGCCAGTGCAGTTGGTTGGTCTGTCACACTGCTGACCCTATGCACACTCGTCATTCTTCTACCAGCCTATCTTGTCTTCCAGTCTTAAATATTGTCCTCCTATCATGGTCACCCTCCACCAAGTTCCTTCTGAATTCTTCCCTGTTTTTTCCTGCTGACCTTTGCAGCTATCCTCATGCAGCTATCCTATAGATATAGGCATTAAATAATGACAACTTGAATCTGTGTACAATTTCCCTCTTATACCAGGATGCAAATTTCTGAACAGAAGAAATGATCTTATTCCAAGAAGGTGTTCATTGCATGTTCCAGACCCTGTGCATACATGTTTTGTCCTCCAGTCACTGTGGGGCAGGGTTATTTTGGAGTGTATTTATCAACATTTTCATCACTGTGACCAAATTATCCAAATGGGATGACTTAGAGGAGGAAATGTTTATTTGGCGTTCACAGTTTTAAAGTTACAGTTCATAGTCGGCTGACTCCATCGTTCTGGGCCTAAGATAAGGCAGAACATCATAGTGGAAACGAGTGGTGGAGAAAAACTTCTCAACCCATGGCAGCCAGTATGTCCCCAATGACTCACTTCCTCCATCCACACGCCACCTGCCTACAGTTTCCACCCACTATAGTAGTTCTTTCAAAGTATTAACCCATCAAATGGCTTAATCCTGATTAGGTTAAAGCTCTCAATCCACCAATTAGGATACATTTCTAGTAATCTAATCATTTTGCATCCTGCACCAACACAGGAGCTATCACATCCAAACTATAACATGGAGTATCATTGTCCTCATTTTATTAAATAAGACCTTGGGATTGGGGATATTAAGAGTCTTCCCCAAGACAGTGATATTTAGAAGATGTCAGGATCTGAATTTCAACCTCAATCTAACTATAAGCTTCAAATCATGACTTTAAGTTTTATTTCATTAGTTTCTTTTTCCTTTTTTTTTTAAAAAATAGAAGTTTGCTCAAAATTCTGTCACCAGATTTCCAAATCCCATTCTTTTGCAATAAGGAAAATCCACCTTCATCTCTTATTTAAATATCATTATCAGTTTTATTGAAATTGCTGTAGATATAGGCATTAAATAATGACAACTTGAATGGACTTAGAGGTATTCTGGCAAACTTCCTAGACTGTGAGGTTATCCTTTTAATGTCGGGTTTTCATTATGCTAATTAATACCTCTGCAACCAACCTGCTTAGCTGTGATTTCTGAATGGAAGAAATTTCTAATCAGAAACCTTGATTTTTGGTTCTGGAGATGCGACATGCACCTTCAGCATATCGGGAACTTGGCTGAGACTTCGGCAGAGAGCAGTCAAAGCAAGAGTCTTCAGGCCACCCTGGTCCTGGTAGGACCTTTAAGAGTCCTTGAGATCTACTGCAGACTTGATGAATCAGACCCTCTGTGGGGGAGCTGAGGCCTCTGTGTCACAAAGCTCGAAAGGCTTTGAAGGCAGCCAGAGTAAACCCAGGTAAGACAACATCATCCTATGAGAAATAGTGACAGCATGCAGGGGTGCTCCACCTGGGGTACTAGGCCGGTTCCAAAAGGACCAGGAACAACGGAATGCTTGTTGGAGAATGACTCTCCTAGAAGGAGGTCAACTTTTTAGCTTCTAATACGCTTCTAAAATTCTGAAATTCTAGGATTAGGACAGCTTTTTTTGCCCCTTTCATTTTCCAGCTGATATGAAAAAGAGATTTCATAAGAACGAGGGTGTGACCTTTGCAAGAAGGCCTGGGACGTTCATGATGTCAGGTAACAAATTGCTCTGTGTGAGGCTGGGTCGTATTGTAAATCCAGCAGGTGCAAGTCACTTGCATTCATGAGATGGGGAAGGAAGGGCCAGACCCCTTTCTAGATTCATAGCAACACCTGGAGACCCTTCCTTCTTCTCTGAGGCTTTGGGTTAAGTGATCTCATTAATCAATGGCCTCCTAATCTCCTAGTCCCACCACGGGCCAAGGCCTCCAGGGCCCCAGCGAATTCACTTCAATATGTTGGACATCTCTGATATATTTTTAAAAGAAGTTGCAAACAGGCCTGGTGGTGCACACCTGTAATCCCAGCGGCTTGGGAGGCTGAGGCAGGTGGATCACGAGTTCAAAGCCAGCCTCAGCAATGGTGAGGCACTAAGCAACTCAGTGAGACCCTGTCTCTAAATAAAATACAAAAAGAGGGATGGGGATGTGGCTCAGTGGTTGAGTGCCCCTGAGTTCAATTCCCGTTACCCGCCCCCACCAAAAGACAAAAAAGAGAAGTCGCAAATGGATCTTAGGAGCCTAGGACTTGCTTTCTGGAGCCCTTGGTTTCAATCCCAGCTCTTTCACTTATAAACTGTGTACCCTTGGAACAAGGACTTCACATTTATGTCCCCAGTTTATTTTTACATCAAATGGTCACAATGATCTCCAGGTCACAGGACTTTGCTAAGGATGAGTTAATTTATTGGTCAACAAAAATCTTTCTAGAAAAGACTACTCAGGGAATTTTAAGGTTTGTGGCTGTACGGTTTCCGTCTCAATTACTCAACTGTGCATTGCAGTTTTACAGCAGCCATAGACAATGGATAAAGGGACGGTGTAGCTATTCCAGTGACACTTGTTTAATAGAGTAGGGACCTTCTTCGCAAACCCCTTGACTAATGTAGGCAGAGCACTTAGCACAGGACCAGGCACAAGAGAAGTCATGAATAAATATTGTCATTAGTGTTCTTACTACTAGATATGTTTGGGAAGAACTGAACACAGCATCTAGGTCTCAGAGATAAAGATGGGCTTGAGGGTAGTAGAGTCTTGGGAGAGCCCGATGGTCATGCACAGATCATCCCCCAACTGTCACAAGACATCACAGAGAGTGCCAATGTTCTGAAATTACTAGGAAGATAAAGGAGGTTTCAGCAGAATAATTCAAACTAGGGTAAACCTCTGTGTGTGTGTGTGTGTGTGTGTGTGTGTGTGTGGTGTGTGTGTGTGTGTGTTGGAGAAGGAGGGAGAGTATATTAATATTCTTGGCCAGACAGATCTTTGTCCAGGTATAATGGAACTCACCATCACCATTTGTCACTTAAATTCTTCACCTGGAACTGGCAGGGAAAACCCATTACCATTAGAAGGGCCCTAATTGGAAGCAATACCCTGAGGTAATCACCATTTCTTTGGTCTGAGCATGACTGGGGCCCTCCTTTCAACCTCTCAAAGTCACCCAGGGTCAGGGGAAGTATGGGGCTGGCACATGGTGTAGCTCTCACCCTCTGGCTTCCTCTCTCTTTTCCAAGTTCTAGAACATTTGCTGGGTCTTTTTCTTTTTTTCTTTTTGCTTTAGAAACACTGTCTACCTGTTTATTCCCTTGGGACTTCAGGCCTCCATGTGAAGGGGCTCATAAAAATCCCACCAGATGCCCACATGTTGGTGTGATCCAGGGAGAATGAGTATGCTCTTACCACAGGTGAATGAAGGGGGATTTTCTGGGAGTCACATTCAGATTCTAAAAGGTAGGTTCTAGGAGGGGGAAAATAGAGGCCAGAATTCTACAGCAGCCACAGAATTCTACAACATCTGATCTACATAGACGGAGCCTTGGAAAGAGCATCCTAATCCACAACACTGAGAGTGGTCCAGACACCCGCTCCTGGATGACGACACAGGTTCTGAGGGAATCCCCAGGAATCCAGCCTCTCAGAGATTCCAGAGCTCTTGGCTTGTCTTCCATCAGGGTCTTGGACATATTTACTTTGCTGCTAAGGAGAACAAGGGACACATTAGATGTGCCTGGCCTCACCACCCATATCCAGAACCAGAAGCCCCCAGCTAGTCCTGTGTCCAGCCTCTGTGTCATGCTTGAGTTGTACCTTTGTGCCTCTCACCAATCCGAGTGACGCCTGCCTGTATTGCTCAGAGATGGATCCCCCCCCCCTGGCACATGGAGGCTCCCAGCAAATACCTACCAAACAGATGAATAACCACAAAGGCCAGTTCTCCCAAGCTATGCTCCCATCATCCTGGGAGAAGGATAGCCTCTGGGGTTATTATGATCTGCAACTGGAAAGTAGCTAAAAGATAAAGGGAAAGAATGTTTGAATGTAACTTCTAAATGCTGTTTAAGGGCCCTGTCTTAGGCTGGGTCATCCAAACAGCAGACCTTGAATGCAAGTGGTTGCTTTGGGAGGCGATCAGGGAATCACCAGAGATGGAGAAGTGAGGCAGGGAAGCAGAGGGTGACAACCCAGGCAGACTCTGTGCATCGAGGTTCCACCTCAGTGGGACCCTGAGAGACTTAGGAGCTGTCCCACCCCAAAGCCATATCTTTGTTTTATGTTTCTATAACAGAACCTCAGACTATAAATAAAATTTATTTATTTATTGCTATAAATTAACTGGGCCTATGCATTTGTTAAAAGAAGTTAATTTTGATTCTTGGTTATAAGACAGGGAAGGTCTTGACTAGTCAGCCACGTCTGATAAGGGGCCTCAAGCTGCTTCCCATGGTGGAAAGCAGAAAGGCAAGTGGGCATGTGCCTTGCGACAACCTTCGGTCTGTGTGGCTATCCCAAGCCCTGCGTGTTCACAAGGCCCCGCTACCATGACCCAACCTCTGCCGACTAGGCTCTACCTCCCAACCAATCATGTTCAAACTGAAGTGGGTGATGGGCTAGTGTATTGATCCACTAACTCCTGCTCCTTGCTGGGTGAGAGCTGGGCCCAGGGCTGTTAGCTTCTCAATACACCTACCTTCCTGGAACACAGCCCCCTTGCTGAGACATGAGAGGATCCTGGCCCTGCCCATCAGTGTGCCTGATGGTTAATATGGACACTGTCAAAGCTGATGGTTAATAATGTTTTTCTCCTCCTCCTTTTAATGAGTTAGTCTCAGCAGGGAAGGACTTACTGATAAGCAAAAATGTGATGGATTTTTGTTGATAAGCAACAACCTGGGATTTAAGTCCAATTCTGTCTGAATGCCGAGTCCTGCTCTGACTGTGGTGCTTGCTGGTATCCACTCCTTTGCCTGAGCACAGCGTTGTGAGACAGGGTCTGGGTGGCCTCTGCAGCAGCCCCTCAACTACATTTTTCTAGGATATTACTGTACTGGTGTCCTCCTTTATACTAGTCGTCCTTCTTCTGTTCAGAGCAGTTAACTTTGCCTCATTATTATTTCATTGGGCTGAGCTTTAGTGAAACGCAGCCTTTAATTTGTTTATTTAACATTCCTGGTCTGCACTTGCTGATAGAGTATAACTGATTAATTAATTAATTGTAGCCTGCCACAGCTTATGCTGGATCATGACAATATTTCAGACACTAATGGGAGCTCTGGCGGAGGTGGGTGGTGATGGAGATGTGTCACAAAGTCAGGGTCTGAGCCCAAGGCATGGATAGGGGCAGGCTAGGCTCTGCCAGCAGCATCTAGCCCAGATTCTGAGGCCACCACCAGGTCTGGCCAAGGTAAGAAGTGGACCAGTGACGCTGGCCATCCAGAATCTAAATTGAGTCTATTGCTCAGTGCAGGTACCTGCTAAGCTCGGTGGAGACAGCTCCTTGGAGGTTGTGAATGGAAAGCCAGCTTGTCTTGGACTGTCCTGAGTTTATCCATTTACTTAATCCCTGACAATTGTTTAAATCTTTGGCCATTGGTGATCAACTCAGACTTCAATTTCTTCTCTCCTCCCTGGACACTGACTGGTGCAATTAGCCCTTATCCTGAAGCTATCCAGAAGTCCCCAGGATTCAGTTCCATCATTATCATACAAAGAGACACTATGACTTTGGAGATAAGGAACTGTGTGTCTCAGGAAACAGGGGCAGAGATCTATTTCTTAATACATCACAGGGAACATGTTTCATCCATGGGTAGGAAACACAAAGCCTTTAGAGCTACAGGGACATGAATTGGGGCCTGATTATGTCTAAATTCTGGGATTGAGTGAAACTATTAACCCCTCTGAGTTCACCTTCCACACCTGTAAAAACAGAAATGCTCATTTCTAACTCCCTAGAACACTCAGAAGCAGTGCTTGATCTTGATCTCCAAAGCCATGGAAATGCCTAAGGAGGGAGTGATGAGCAGCTGCCCAGGAGGAGATCAGCTAAGAGACCTGATGCCCCTCCCCGGCCATAATGAGCAGGGGTCTTTTTAGAGTCATTCAAGGAAGGGGGGTGCAGGGACCAGTGAGATGCCACCTTGCTTGGATGTTCTTTCTAGGATCGATGGTCAAAAAGTAGACCTTCCTCAGAGTTGGCTGCTCTCCAAAATGGATACTTTGTTTTAATCTATTTACTTTTTGATAATTCTGATCTTTAAGATTATATCTATAAAGAATTAGGCTTATATCTTCTATCTGATCTTTGGTTCATATCTAAAAAAAAGTGAACAAAGAAAAATAGGAGCTCATTTTTCAGTCCACTGGGGACCAGAGGTGGCAATAGGGGATGCTGAGCCAGAAGTCAGGAGGTCTGAGCTCTGCTCCCACGCCCACCAGAGTGGGGGCCTCCTCTGTGCAGAAGGTTCTCAGCAGCTAGATTCCTTTAACCACTGAGGACCTGTTATCCACCAGGTGCTGAGCTGGGCCCCAGCATACACCCCGACCACTGCTATCCCCACCCTAAAAGAACTTGCCTTTTGTGAAGGTCCTTTTCCTGACACAAGCCAGCAGCTACCCATGTACAAAGGAAGGAGGTTCAACTCTGGCTGGGGGACAGGAGACTTCACTGAGAGTTGACACAAGGTGGTCTTAAAGGATGCATGGACATTTCTTGGACAATCACAACAACAACAAAAGGAAGGAGGGAAAATAAAAGCAGAGTCTACAGGGGAAGGGCTGGGAGGAACAGTGTTGGGCTGGGGCACCTTTCCCAGGCTTGGGAGAAATGGAAGTTCTCGTGAAATTATGTTTAGTGATCCTGTAATTATCTTCACCCTAGGAAGGAGGATAATGTCCAAATGAGACAGATTTTTCCTGGGCATGGGTTCCTCCTTGGACCCAGCCCCAGCTATTCAGCATGCCCTGTCTGGTTAGGACAGACCTTGCCAGCTTCAGATTAAAGCCCAGCCCGGCAGGGACTCTGGCTTCTCCCAGCGGCCTGGTTTGTTGATGGGCACGGTGCCTGGCACAAGGTCGTTCTCTAATAGACATTTGTTGAAGAATGAATCAAAATGAGCAAATAAATTATTTTTTAAATTTTGATTTTGTCTCTTTCTGTATGAAGGGGACTTGGGAAAGTAATTTTTTCTCCTTATGTCAGATTTGTCAGCTGTAAAATGCAGTTTATGATCGAGAGGGTTGTGGTGAAGATTAAATGAAATGTGTCAGTTCCTGGTACATAGTAGGTGCTTTGCAGTTTTCCAAGGTCAGATTCAGGTTCACTCAGGGATGTACAAAGTACTTTAGACTAGGTTTGGGCTCACCAGTCCACAGGGGTCTCACCTTCTTTATTCAGCTCTCTTGGAGATTGAGAAATGCAGGAACACTATACCAGCGACTCTGGAAACATGCCTTATCTGCTCTCAGTCTTTTCATCTACAAAATGGGGACATGGATCTTTTATCCAGAGAGTTCCATGGGCAGCTTGGAAACCCTTACCCTGCAGGAGCCTTGGAAAGAAGGAACAAAGTTGACTTCCCATGTGCTCAGCAGGAGGAGGATGACAGGAAGGATTGATGGTAATTATCTTTTTATCTCTGACATCTGACCTATGAATGTTTCTGTTCAAACAATAGTGTTTAGTGCTGCTTAGCTAGGTTTAAAACTTCCATCTGCTCCTTGGTTTTTCAGGGGACAGAGGCTGGAGCTGGGGATATAGTCTCTTGGACTCACACATGTTACCTTGAATAGTCACCTTGTGGAAACATCAATGATGGCTCAAGGACCAACTCTTTGTCTTCTGTTTTTTAATTGCAGAAAAGGGAGGCATTTCTTGCCATGCCTTCCTGGTTAGCAACTTGAGTAGAGACATAGTAGGCCCTCACAAAATAAAAACTTAAAAAAAAATCCCTGAAGTATTGAGGGAAAGATGGCTGATTTGCTTTGGGGCTGCATACTAACGTGAAATAATAAGAGGAAAATATTTCTTGAGTAGGTCAACTCAAAGCACCCAATTACCTTTAAAGCAGAAAAAATTTAGAGATGATTCACAGTGGGAAAGACATTGTGGCAGAAATAGAGGTGGTGGTGTAACCTAAGGTCAGGTGAGAGAGACCCATCATGGACTTGGTTGATATCGGGGCCCATGGATTGACCAGCATGGACATGATGGAAACAGGAAGTCAAAAAATGGCTACTGAGCTGCGTTGGTGGGAGATGCTTTGGGAAGACAGCATGAGTTTTTGAGAGAAAGGATATTAGGCACAAGTCAGGGTATGGAGAGCTTGTTTGGGTGTGAGAAGCACTGGACCACTGCTGGGTCCAGACTTGCTCAGGGCTGGTTGCATATCTGGTCCCAGGCCCTAGGTTTTGCTTTGTCACTCGTTGGCTGGGTCTCCTGGGGCCAGCTGCCCTCTCTCTTAGGACATCAGTGTCCTTCTTTAAAACCTGACTGTCATGTCTGTTTAAAGGCATGAAATGTGTATATGTACATGAAAACATCAACTCTAGCTCCACAAATGTTATTCCCCTCCCATTCTTCTGAACTTCCTGAAAACCAACTCCTCATGGCCAAAGGCCATTGGATAAAAGGTAAGGAAAGCCCCAGAACACTCAAAAAATCACTGGACATAACTGGCCAGTGTTAACCACATCCTTCCCCCAAATTGCTGATCGGGAATGTGCATCTGAAGGATGACAGCCTGAGATGCTGTGACCACAGCTGCACCCAGAGTGCCATGCCAAGAAAATGAGCCAAATGGGCCCATCTTCCTATCATCTTTAAACTGAGATCTGACACAATGCCATGAAGTGAGGGACATGCTGCAGCTGCTCCTATTGCAAAAAATGTTTTCATAAATGATGAGGAATCTTCTGCAGAAACATATCATGATAGGCAGAGTAATGGCTCCCAAAGAAGTCCATGTTGCAATTCCTGGAAACTATGAATAGGATACCTTACATGGCCAAAGGGTATTCAAATTACAGATGGCATTAAGGCTGCCAAACAACAATCCTTAAGAAAGGGAGATTATCCTGATTATCTAGGTGAACGCATGGAGTCATCAAATGGAGTTCAAACTCCATTTGAGCTCTCAGGCTTTTAAAGAGGAAAAGAAGACAGAGAGATGGCATAAGAAGGACTTTGTCTAACATCGCTGTCTTTGATGGTGAAGGAAGTGGCCAGAAGCCAAGGAATGTGGGCAGCCAATAAGGCAGAAAGTCAGAGAAACAGATTCTCCCTTGGAATCACCAGAAACGATCACAGTTTTGCTGCCATCTTTTTCTCTTTTTTAAAAAATATTTTTACTTGTGGATGGACATAATACCTTTATTTTATTTAAGTATATTTTTTGTGGTGTTGATAAAAGAACCCAGTGCCTCACACATGCTAGGCAAATGCTCAACCACTGAGCCACAACCCTTAACCGCTCTGCTGCCATCTTGATTTTAGCTCAGTGAGACCCACATTGGACTTCTAACCCATAGAATCTGAAGATGATAAACTGGTATTGCCTGAAGCTACCAAGTTCATGATAATTTGTGGTAGAAGCAGAAAACTCTGCACTTACCCTCCACCCCTAATTCTCTCTCATGAATTCTAGAAGGCCCTTTTCTTCATGTATTCACACATTCATTCATCCACTCATTCCTACATAGATATTTACTCACGTACCTTGTACCTTAGGTTCCTAACTTGTAAATAGGAATTAATGGTAGCAAAAACATTTCATAGAGTCCTTTGGAGGGTTAAATTAAATAAAAGCAGTAAGGATTTAGCACATTGACAGGCATAGTGCAAAGAGTGTTAATTTGTCTCTATTTTTATCATTCCTGTTGTTCAGTCAGCAAACAACATTCTGGCACCGTATTTGTGTCAGCTCTGTCATGGCTCCTCCATGGGAGAATGGGTGAGGCAAGATGGGAAGCACCTTCCCTAATAACCTCAGTTTGAGTCTCACTGGTCATGCTTATTTGCAAGGCAAGCAAGTAGATGGAGTCTTTTAACTTAGTTCATAGCAGCCCCTGAATAACATCAGGCTTCTGTTTTTTAGGGAGAAAGAGAGAAGGGATTTCAGGAGGAAATTACCCATAATTGGTCAATGCTTTGTAACCAAAGGAAGCAATTTAGAAAATGAAAGAACGATTTTAGGCGGTACCATCCTGTGCTGTACCTGTTACGTGCGTTCCATTTGAACTCACGACCATTCTCCAAGGTGAGTAATCTCATCCCACTTCAACTTGATCAAACAAGAGACTCAAGATCACACAACTAATCAGAGGCACAGGCAAAATTAACCACTGGACATTGAGTTGCCAGTTGACACTCCATAGAGCCATTACTCCCTCCTCATCTTGAAAAGCTGGGGACAGGAGCTACAGGCAAACCCAGCTGACTGAAAGTCCCTCTTTTCCCTCTGTGTTTGTTTTCTAGCTTGACTACAAAATAGGGGTGTTTAGCCCAGCAGGGCACACAACAGACTGGTTTTCTCCAGCCGTTCTACCTCTTCCCTTGCACTGCTGTGGGAACAATGCTGGCTTCAGCCCTCAGCCCATCCTAGGACCCTGGTAAGTACACCTAACAGGAAGTATCCAACATGGAGCAAAGGCAAACAATAAGCTCTGCCGGAGCAAGTCTTCCAAAAGAACAGCCTTCTCCATTTCTGGTTTTTGAGGAGCCATGTACCCTGTTTACTTTCACCCTGCAGCTTCCTGGGGACCCAGAGAGCTGCCCTAAGCACTGCCCGTTTCTTCTCACCAAAACATTTCTTGGATCACTGATACCCATTGGGTTTTCTGTTCATACTTCAAGACAATTTTTTTGCTCCTTGAGTCCTTCCTGCACAGCCAACCATCTTGTGTGAGCAAGTTTTCATGGAAAAATCCCTTCATGTGGCTGAGGCAAAGGCAAGGAGATCCTCACTGGAGGCTCCATCTGACTGAGCCAAGATCTGCCATCACTGGACCTATCTGAAATTGAGACAAATTAATGGTGAGACAAACATGGGCTAGCAAATAAAATGGGGTCTTTAGTAATCATTGAAAATAATCAGTCCAACAAAAACTGGTTTAATGATTAGGATCAGTATTTGAGGCAAAATCTCTTCAAACCAGCATGCTTTGGTCACTAGTATGCCTAAAGGTGACTGATGATCAAGAAAAGCCAGAATGTATGTCTGGAATCATTAGGAGGCACAATAAGAGTTTCCTAATGCCTTTTCCTAACTCACAGTGACAGGATTACTTGAGGCTGAGCTGCACCAACTTTAACCAAAGCATTGGGGATATACTGGTAACTTTACAACCAATGGAAACTCACCCCAACCGCAGTTGCCTAAACATGGGAAATGTTGAGAAATCTTACTTATTAATAAGATTGGCAGATTGGCCTCTCCAATCTGCCTGTGTTTAGGACCACAGGACGGCCATGACAGCTGGACAAGATGGCGGTGCACAGTGTGCAGATCCCCTTCCCACACCCTAGCCTCCTGTCACAGGCTTCTTCCTACTTCCTCCATGAGAACGGCTGGATTTTTCTCTGCCTGTTTATTTTTCATGCAGCTGAAGTAGAATCTAAAAGAAGAGAACAGGCAAAATAAATTTGACTTGATGAAGTACTTACTATAAGATAGGCATTGTGCTAAAGGCTTTACGACGATTATCTGATTACTTCCTTAAAGCAATGCCATTATATCAAATTTATAGATTAAAAAACTAAGGCTTGTGGAGATTAACTTGCCAAAGGAAAGCCAGAGTATAGAGCCAGCATCCCACCCAGCTCTGTTGAACTGTAAAGGGAGTCCAGGCCATTTTTACTTATCTAAGTGAGTAACCTCCAATAATCCACACTTTTATCCTTATAAATCTTGGGAAATGGATGTTTCTTATGATGCCCTGGAGGCAAGACAGAAACCTACCATGCCTTACAAGCTGGCAGATAAATATTAAATTATGTTTGATTAAAATTTTGTTTGAAAAACCTCTTGCCATATTCCAACATTGAAAACTAGGATTTCATGCTTGCAATATCTGGTGCTTTTCTGTTCACTAAAACACTCAATTAACCAGAGCATTAAGTTTTTGAGTATTTCAGAGTTTGTCTATAAAACATATAAGGAATAAAATATGGAGAAGAACTCACAGACATGTTTTGAGAAGCATTTCGCTGGTCACGGGACTGTACCCAATGGTGAATGACAATTGACTTCTGGTCTTCATGCTGTTCTGGTCTTTCATTCTCCAATTCCCATTGATCCTTTGGAAGATTTGGAGGCAATGGAGTAGGAATGTTATTCCTGTGCTTTTAGATGCCCCAAGTGACTCATAACAGGTGAAAGCTGGGGTCACATGAGTTGATACAGCAAGAGCTTCATAGTCCCTTTCCCTAACTCACTATGGGAAGGCCATCTGGGACCAAACCACAAGAATTTTAACCAAAGCACTGGCAATACACTGGTGATTTTACAATGAGAAAAAATGTGTTCAAAAGTCATGGTACGGGTCCCATAGGCCATGGCGGATGGGACAATGGCCTCCGATTCACTGACTGCTTCCTTTCCTACGCTGGCTTCCAACCAATAAAGAGAAGATTTGAATGAATCTGCACATGCTGTCAAGACCCCCTCAGCTGTGTCTATAGCATCCATTGGAGTTCCCTGAGTCCTCAGGAAGGGACAGTGAGAGACCCAATAGGCACACATCATTTATCTTCATTTCCTCAATGGAAATCTTACACAGTAATAGGTAAGTCATATAATATCCTTGTTCTACCCATGACCCCCAACAGCTGGCTGCATCTCCACAGAAAGAAGCCATCCCTTGCCTTGCTCAGAGAAGAACTTCACATATTTGAGAAAATAGTGTTCTCCTCCTCAAACTTTATAAATGAGGCAAAGAGGATTGAGTGATTGAGTGTTAACAAAATAAATCCCTCAGAAATAAATGAACATTTCATATTGCGCTTCATTTCAGTTTCATGAGTTCCAAAATAGCACTTCAAGTGATTAATGTTTTCTTCATTAACCATAACTAAGCCTGAGCAAAGCCTCTCTCTTTTCTATAACATGTTTTTATAGGGGATTGAGGATGGTTCATTTCTAGAAGTAACCCTTTGACACCTGCTGTTGGTGGCTCAGGTATTGGCAGACCTGGGCTCCCATCTAGATCCTGTGACTTTCTGAGTCACCTGGAAAGAAGGAGCCTTTGTTCCACATTATCATATGAGGACATCCGTGTGGACCTCATAGAACCATGGTGGTCTCTTACACTCCTGGACCCCAGTGAACTCCCTCTCCTGTTGTTCATGGCCTCTGACACCTGGCTGTGTTTATAGCTTGCTTTGGTCAACAGAATGTGGTGGAATTTCTCAGAGTTTTAAAAGTGTAAGTCCTTCCAAGGTAGCGATTCTCAGTGGGGGCTGATTTCTCCCTTTAAGGGGGAAGAATGTCAATGGCAAGAGATATTTTTCATGATCCTGACTTGGAGAATCTTCTTGGTATCTATATGAGTGGAGGATGGGCATGTGGCCACAGAGTACAAGATGGGTAGGTACCACCCCTTTCCCCACCCCCCACACACACCAAAAAAAAAAAAAAATCATCCATCCTTAAATCTCAAAGGTGCTAAACGAGAAACCTTATTCTAAATTCTTAGGCTGTGACCTGGTCCTAAATCTCCATCATATGAAGGGTCTCTTCATGGAGATGAGGAGCCCACATTGAGAAGAGGTCTCAAGACTCCCGGGAGAGAACAAGCAAAGCACAGCTATGCCGTTGTCTAGCTAAGTCCTTCCCAGATGAATGCAGCTAGTAAGCAACCACTAGCCAGACTGGCTGAAGAACTGCCCAACTTAGCTCAGCCCAGCTTTCAGAATCGTGAACAAAATTTAAATTTTTATTGTTGTTGTTTTAGGTTTTGGAGTGGTTTGCTATACCTTAGTTGATAACTAGAACCAAGCATTCATTAAAACAAACAAACAAAAAAACCATAGTGTCTCAGTGAAATCAGATTCCTACTTCTGCAGAGGATACTTGGTCCACCACTTAAATCCGTTCAGGCCCAGGGCTCTCATCCCCTAGCTGCTGGTCGTATTGGTGGCTGACAGTCCTTCACTTTGCCTTGCTAGGATTGCCCTCAGCTGCTGAGAATTGCCTCCCCAAGCTCATAATCCTTCTCTGGGGCAACTGCATCAAATGCCTTGTCCATGTGTTTGGAAAGAAAGGTCTTTGTCTCAAAATAGGACCATGAAGAGTCACCCCAGCTCTAGAGCTCCCCAAGGCCATTGCCGAGAAGGCAGGTGTGAAATGCAGCCCCTGCCATCTCCAGTGACCTTCAGCCCCCTAAAGGCTACATCATAAGAAAACTGCCCCAAGAGTCTCCTGCTTGCACACTTGGTCTCAGAATCTGTCTCCCAAGGAATCTGACTTGCAGTATCATCCTTAAGCTGGATGTGTTTCCCATTCAGAAGTATGTACCTTAAGACCCAGGTAGATTGGCCAAGAGCACCATCCTTGATACTGAAGTCGGCCTTAGCCTCTGCAACACCCCTGACTTTTGGTCTGGTCTTTGTTAAGAATCGGTTGCCTTGACCATAAAGAAACAATCAGCCTCACCCTAAACCCAAAGAGAGCTTTAAAGTTTAACTGTAACTCCAGGAAGCTTATAAATAACCAAGAAACACAAGGAAACATATTAATCTTCACCAGAAATGCAAAAACTGCAAATTAAATCCACCTTGAGATATCATTTTACACTGACTAAATTAGCAGAAGGAAGTAAAAATAAATTCAAATACACATTGCTGGTGACATTATGGTGAATATGGGGGTCCTTTTAATCTGTTGATTTAAATATAAATTTCTCAACACCAGGAGAAAGTAATATGGCAAAACAAAGTAGAAGCTATAAATACATTTTTACCCTTTGGCCCATTAATTATGTTGTAAGATTCTATATAAATAAGTTTGTTGAAGAGAAGATTTGAAATTTAAATTCTGATCTCTTCACCAAGCTGAAAAATATGTATGTAGTATGCATAAATATATAGGGGATACCAGGAGGCTGGAGCAGAGAGTTGGAAGACTGGCAGCTATGTGTTGCATAAGAAAAGAATGATATTAGACCTATTATTGCAATGTTTCTCCAAGGTTGGTCTTCTGACTACCAACATCCATGTAATATGGTGCTTGATTCAAAGGTGCCATCCTGAGGCTGACCCCAAATTTCAAGAAGCAGTCTGTGTGTGAGTCGGGCCTGGGTAACCTGCCTTGTTAGTAATTTCTCCAGGGATCCTTGTGCTTCCCAAGTATGACCATCCTCTATGAAAATGGTTCTTTTATGGCTTTTTAAGGGAGATAGCATTAAGAGGGATATTATTCTTTCAAATTTTCCATAGTTATTGTGTTATTATGTTTTCACAATTGTTGGAAGAAAAAGAATTGTAACTTTTCTTGAGCACTCCTGAGAAAAGTCATTTTAATTATGGGTGTCTTAATAGTCCCCCATTAAGGTAGGCAGCGTAACCTCATCTGTGTGGGTAGGTTAAGTATCAAGAGTGAAAAATCTTGCCCTAGGAAAAGGACATTCTTACCATGATTAATCTTCCTGGTAATAGATATTTATGATATATTTAGGAATCTTCTAACTGTTCCCAAGTCCCTTGGATCTGTACCTAACATATTTCTGACTCCTGGCTTGATGTGAAGCCCTAATGTGTGGTTGAAGCTTGTCCTTGGGTTTTCAAGAAAGCTGTTCTTTACCTGGAGAGAGCAATGTGCATGTAAACAAATGCCCACTTTAAAGTGGAACTGGGACACTAGATTTAAAAAAAAAATTAAATTTTCTTTTTTTATTTTAATTTTTTTATGTATGATAGCAGAATGCATTACAATTCATATTACACATAAAGAACACAGGTTTTTTTATATCTCTGGTTGTATACAAAATATATTCACACCATTTGTGTTTTCATACATGTACTTAGGGTAATGATGACCATCTCATTCCACCATATGGATTTTGACCACCCCCTGACACCTCTTTCTTGCCCCATGGAGCCATGAGCTGAAGTAGCTGTAATAAAAGTAATAATATCTCCAGTCTAAGAATTTATTACAGTGACGGCCCATGGACTAATACAGTCAACTTCCTGATCTTTGAAGAAAGAGGTTTCTGCCTTGAGCAGAAATGTGTTTAGGTCCAAATTCTGCATCAGACAGATACTGGACAGAGAGACTTGTTAAAGGTGCTAATTTGTGTTCATCTGATGCCTAGCCCAATGATTGATTGGGAGGGACAAGAGAAGCTGAGAATCTAGATATGTGTGCACAGACACATATACACATGTACACACACACACACACACACACACACAGCCCTATACAATCAAAGAGATTCCAAAAGGTAAATAAAAAATATATGTGTGCACAGACACTCACATACACACATGTATACACACACACACACACACACACACACAGCTCTATACAGAGATTCCAAAAGGTAAAGAAATATTGCAGGATTGTAGGAGAAAAATATTGAAGCTGATAGAGTCAAATGACAAAGACAGAAACTTCACTTTTAGTCTTTGTCATGACTTCAGAAGAAGAAAACAAACTCTCTCTTTGGTTTCAAGTGCACTGGGACCAGGTCACAGGAGACTGAATGACTATGGTGATTTTGAGTTCTGAGGAAGTTGTACAAAACCTTGGAGTCCAGAGAAATCGCAAAAATTTTGCCGTTCTTAACAAAATAGTGGTTATAAAAGAACATTCCTGTTAAGATTGATTCCTAAGATGGAGATTTCACTAAGTAGATTAAGGAGAAGAATGGATAGAAAAAGGTACTCAACCATGAAGGTACTTATTTTCTTTAAATATTGCCTTGTTTATATTAGCAGTAAGCAGTGCATCAAGTACTTCTAAAATAATTATAACTAAATCTCCTGCCCCCAAACAGTGACTTGATTTTAAAATTAAATCATACATTTTATTTAAAAACTCATGATTATTTTCTGAGTTCTGGTAAAATGTGTGTCTTGCAATTCAGATCCTGCATCTTGTAAGTAAGACCTTGCCACTCATCTGAAAAGTTGTAGGGATATCAAATGGAGTGCCAACAACCACATTAAAGCTCTGCTGACCTCTTCAAGTCACTTGTACATATATATCTTTTCCTCCTCCTAGAAGAAACTAAGATTTAAAAAAATTAATACAGATCTCTATGCGTGTTCGTCAGCTTTCTGTTACCGTGATAAAATACCTAAGAAAAAAACAGCTTAAAGGAAGAAACATTTATTTTGGCTGCTGGTTTCAGACCCTCATTAACTGACTTCATTATTTTGGGGCCTGAGTTGAGGCAGAACAATAAGGCAGGGAGGGTGGGGCAGAGAAAAGTAGCTCACCTTATGATGTCTGGATAAAAGAGGGGATGGTGGGTGAGTGTCCCAATATGCCCTTCAAGGGCACTCCCTCAATGACCTACTTCCTCCAGAGAGGCCCCACCTCCCACTAGTGCCACTAAGCCTTTAGCACGCCCTTGGGGCACCTATCAGATCTAAGCCATGATTCTATGTTAAGGCATTCTGCAAACATAAAATCTAACTGAATATTAGTATCTGTTAGAACTAAGGAAATACGGATATCACTTATGAAATTTGTTTTTGTATGTAGCTGTAGGTTTGAAGTAATTTCCTACTAAAATCAAACATATAAGCAGAAAGGTTACCTGGACCAGGAATGTAAAAAATATATGGTAGGATGGTGAGTGTGTGTGTGTGAGTGTGTGTGTGTATGTGTGCATGTGTGTGCATCCCCACAGACAGTAGGCAGAGGAAAAAGTCTTTGGTATGGGTGAGCAAACATTTCTGAAATGGTCCAGGCATCTTGGGGGCCATATGATGGTCTCTGTTGCATCTACTCAGCTTTGCCAGTAGAGTGTGAAAGAAGCCAGAGACAATAAATATAAAAATGACGGGACATGACTGTGTTTCAGTAAAACTTCTTTTTTTTTTTTTTAACAAAATCAGGTGGACCAGCTTTGGCCCTTAGTTGGCCCATTCCTGGTTTAGAGAATAGACCAGGCAGTATATCATTAGAAAACCTCACCATATTACTTAAGGAAAGCCTGACACCTAGATAGGTGAAGTGACTTACTCAAAGACACACAGGAAAGCCAGAGTCAGAGTCTAGATTTCTGTAGTGTTCTATATACTCCAAATGCAGAGAAAAAGACAAAATGGTAGCTCATTCTAATGGCAGAGTGGAATGGGCTGGAGGAGAGAGTGGAGAAGAACCTCTGATATTAACTGGGGCTTGCCCATGCTTTGTTGGTTTGTTTTTCATGGTGGAAGACTACTAGGCAGAAAGGCTTGTATCTGCCACCCCTGTTAGCTCTGTGTCCCTGAAGCCATTCCCCTCTCTTCTCTGGACTTCGTTTTCTTTAATCTGCAAATCAAGGGGCTTGGCTTGATGATCTTAAATTCCCATTTGTTCTCAAATCTAATGATTCCTTAAGTCCATTCTTTCCGGTTCAGCATGTCCCCCATCATTCCAGTTAAAACTTACCCAGGGGCTGGGGATGTGGCTCAAGCGGTAGTGCGCTCGCCTGGCATGCGTGCGGCCCGGGTTCGATCCTCAGCACCACATACAAAGATGTTGTGTCCGTCAAATACTAAAAAATAAAATATTAAAATTCTCTCTCTCTCTCCCTCTCTCTCTCTCTCTCACTCTTTAAAAAAAATAAAAAAATAAAAAATTTACCCAGTCCTTGTTGATACCCCACCTAGGTGTCTATGTGCTGGCTTGGCCGACTTACTTCTGCTGCTGTTCTAGAGCATCCCAGGAACTCTGGTGACCTCATTGCTTCTCAGGCCCAGAGTTGATTACCATAATAAAGGTACCCACCTGCTCTCGAAGCCTTTCTGTGTTTGGCTCAGAACTGCTGAGCTGGGCGTTTTACCAACTCAGTGGTCTTGCTTATAGATTTATCTATCCCTTTAGAATCTCCGCCTTGCACTGAACTTCTTCACAGTAAGCATTTTTATAGCAAATCATGCCCTAGTTTTGGCATATGCAAGACAAGGCAGGATGAGACCCTCTGCTGGACATCATCTAGGTAAGTATACTGCTGCCACCCATTGGTACACTTTTGCTAAGGACTCAACATGGTCCTCGACCATTTTTTGTTCACTTTTCTTCCTAGGAATGCAGAGTAGGAAATAGAGCACAAGACTGAGTTTGCAGACCTGAGTTCAAATTTCAACTGCAATCATAGTTCAGACCTAGGACCTCAGGCAAATGCTGTGGACTCTCTTCCAGTCTCCCAACTGAAGAATAGGAATGTAGCCTCTGCCTCACCTTCCAATGTCCGTTGCCAATAGTTCTGAGCTCTGGTTCTACTGATAATAACCTGGAAAGTTAAAAAAAGTCCAGATTTCTGAGGCACTCTCTGAATTCATTGATTCAGAGCCTCTACGGGTGGTGCTCAGTCACTGAGTGTTACTACAGGTAATAGTAAGGAGCCTCCAGACCAGAGTCAAAGTTTTTAATAGTTTATTGATATTGTCAATATAAATGCACCTTTAAAAGGGACTGTATTAATGTGTTATTCTATTATTTTTGTTTCTGTTATTATTTCAAAGAAAATATCAATTCTACACAAACAAAAAAATTCTGTAAAATGAGATAATCTATATTTAAACATATTTTGGTTCTTTGAGATGTCCCTTGAGGTCTAAAACTTTCTTAGATTGAAATGAGGGTCAGGTCACAACCGCTAGACAGGAGGCCAGGTCAATGGCCAGACTGGATCTGACCTGTAAAAACACAAATTTGCCAATGATCTAACAATTCTGCTGCTAGAATCCACCCAAGGAAAGTAAAAAGGTATATCCATACTCCCTATTGGACAAGCTTTTCGTTGATATGATCTAAATGGCAAGAACCACTTAGAGGACAAAGGCTTCTTTGGGGTTCCTGGTTTCCAAGGTTCAGTCGATGTTCAGCTGAGTCCATTGCCCAGGTCCTAACGTGAGGAGGAACATCATGGTGGAATGCTGTGGTGGAGGAAAGTTCCTCAGCTCATGTCAGCAGAAGGGGAGAGAGAGAGGGAGAGAGTCCCTGAGGGTATGCCCCCTGTGACCTATTTCCTACAGCTACACCCACCTGCCTACAGTTGCCACCCAGTAGATTTCTGAGATTACAGCTCTCATAATCCAATCTTTGCACCTCTGAATACGGCTTTGTTACTGAATACAAGAACTTTGGGGGTGGCAGCGTTCCAGATCCAAAACATAACAATACAAAGACATGTATATAAAAGTTCCTAGCAGCACACCTTATTACAGGCAAGAAGTGTCAACAACACTAATATCCTTCAACAGAAGAATGGGTAATCAAAATATGGTAGAGCCATACAAGGGAATATTCTATATTATTTGGCTATCTAAAGGAATGGAGTATTCATACATGCTACAACATCGATGAATTCCCAGAGGTGTTTCGCTAAGTGAAAGAAGCCAAGTACAAACAGACTACACAATATATCATTCCATTTGTATGAAATATTTAGGAAAACCAAATCTATAGAGACAGAAAGCAGATCAATGGTTCCCTGAGACTGGGTGGTGGAAAAAAGGATTGTTACAAATATGCACAAGTTCTTGACCCAATAGAAAATGTTATAAAATGAATTTGTGTTTATAATGGTCTTTTTTCTTTTCCAGGAGCCCACCAGCGGTATAACAGCAAGGTTACCATGCTCAGACTTTGACCTTTGCTTTTCTCCCCAAGATTTTTTGCAGAATATCCAGAGAACATCTACGGCCATAGGGAATTACACCAGAAACCCGATTCAAGAGACTGTAGTGTGAATGAAATTGAATTTCATAAATTTATATGAAGAAACTCATCTTCCCAGGAGTAAGAACATTCATTTTGCCCAGTAGGGCCTCTGTTTTCTGTGGTTGAGCATCAGGGGTCCACTCTCTGAGTATGGAATGAGAACACAGAGAGAGAAGGATATTTCTCCACTGGCCATGCAGGAGGCCTGGGGGTCAAACCAGCCACTTATCAGAGATGCCTGTTTAGAGGTCACTTTGCTAATGTTTCTTGGAGTCAGTAACTCTTAATCAAGTCTGTTTCTTTTTTCCCCCTATAGCATACTCCATTCAGGAAACTCACATTCTGTGTGAGCAGTGTTTCTCCAGTCAGGAGACCAGGCAGTATTTTAGCTTTCTTTATCCTCATGCATGATGACATTACAGATCTGTCTCCTTGGAATTTTGTGATGATTATCCTGACCTACCCAGCTGAGAGTAAGAAGTGACTACGCTCAGCTGGTGCTACCATTACCTTTCACAGGCCCTGCTTTTATAAATTCTGGGGACACCCAACACTCTTGTGGACTGACACAGATGGGGCAGAGCATTGGCTGGAATCTTGCAGACTTCCTGTTCTCTTAAATAGTTAATAAACAGCTGCCTTTTCTCAAAATTGGTGTAGTACTAGAATACACCCACCATTCTCTACTCACATGAAACTAAAATGTCTCCAGCTCGCTCTCTTTCTTCCTCATGGAACTGGGTGCAAACCCTGATAGATTATGTGTAACAACACAGTCCAAGTGTCTTGATATCAATGGATGGGGTAGTGGGCCATCCTCATATATAAGTGTCATTAATTGTGTTCCCCTCCCTCATATGATGTTTGATGCTGGTGGGGCTGTTTGCAGGTACTGGAAACAATTAGTGGGCTTTTGCTGTTTCTTGGGAAGAGTCTACCAGTGAAATGGAGGACCCATAGCTCTAGCCTTGATCCCAAGTTTAACTCATCCTTAACTCTATCAGTAATCCTACTCTTGGAATGAAAGAACCCAAATCTTCAACCAGACAAAGCAATTAGCAGGATGGCGCACACTTTCATTACTAAAATTATTATTTCACTTTTAGCAACATCCTTCATTTTATCTCCCAACTCTAATGCTATTAATCCTATCGTCAGACTTAATAAAAAATCATTTCCATTTGTTGAATGCCTCGTCTGTCCCATGTCAGAGTACATCTCATCCACCTATCAATCAACTCATCTAACCATAAATCATCAAATTCTCCATTAACTATCTATCTATTTTCTGTCATCTAGCTACCTATATCTAACATAGGGGTTTTCAGTATTGGTACTATTATCATTTGGGGCCAACTAATTATAACAAAGGCTGTTCTGTGCATTTTTGAGTATGTAGCAGAATCGTGGGCCTCTAGTAGATTTGGTAGCACCTTCCCAAACTGAGATAATAAAAAATGTCTACAAATATCGCCAAGGTTCTTTTGACTAAGGAGGGACGAAATCATCCTTGGCCAAGGACTGCTGATCTAATCTGTCATCTATCCCTGTGGTTTCATCAAACTAATGTAAAAATTTCCAGAAATGACAGAGTGAACAGTATTATTCCCATCTTGCAGGTGAAGAAACTGAGGCTGAGAGTTTTGGTGACTTTTCCAAGTTTTCATCAGTATTATGAGATGGATCTGGGTTGCAAAATTATATTTGCCTAATTAAAAAAAACTCTTTCTGATTGCTAGCTACTTTTAATCAAACATAAAGTGACACATTTTATTCTCAATGTCATTATTCTCCTTTATTCTTAATTTCATTCTCACACTTAATTCTGCCTCTCAAGCTAAAACATATGTCTTCCAGCCAAAACATACATGAATATATCTGCATCCCCATCCTTCCTGCTAATCCTTTCCTCAACTGAAAATTTAACTCATTTGCCCCCGACCATGCTGGTAAACCCAGCAGGAGCTGATAAGTTCCCTTGAAGCTAGGAACACAGTTTCAGATACCTGCCTGTCTCCATGTGTGTTCTCTCGGTACGGCCTCTGTCAACATTTCCTGTTCTTTTAAGGATAATGGTCACCCTGGATTAGGCCCACCAGATGGCCTCATTTTACCTCTATTCCCTCTGAGGTACTGGTGGTCTGTATCTTCAACCTATGGATTGGGGGGTGACTGGTGTTGACTCAGCCCTGATTCTTTATGACCCAATTGCTTCTTAAGTTTTATTTCCTATTGTTTCCAGACAGTGAAGATGTTAAATGAGAAGATATTGCCCCCGAGCATGCTGGTAAACCCAGCAGGAGCTGATAAGTTCCCTTGAAGCTAGGAACACAGTTTGAGGTCTGTTGATCCATTCTAGAGATTCATCGAGTGGGCATAGTGTCAGCCTGGCACAACCCTGTTGAAGTCAGAATATTTAGAAATTTCAATAACTTAAAGCTTCCGTTGGCATTTTTCCAAGACAGGCTGGATTTAGAGATGTCACTTCTGAAAAGTAGAGTGCTATGGTCCGAGCATGTGCCCCCAGATTCATATGTTGAGATTTAATTGCCATTATGATAGTACTAAGGGGGGCTCTTCGGGAGGTAATTAACTCACAGGGGATAAGGGCCTTTTAAAAGGGGACTGAGGGTGTGGACCAACCTTCTTCCTCTCTTCTACCATATCAGACATGGAATTCAATGCACCTTTTCAGAAGTAGAGTCCTGGTCCTACTGCAACCCTTTGAGCATCTTGACCTTGGACTTGCCAGCCTTTGGAGCTCTCAGAACTAAATTTCTATTCATCATAAATCCCAGACTCAGGTGCTTTGTTATAGCAGCACTAATGAACTAAGAAACCAAACAAATGAAAAGAGGGACTTTTAACCGATCAGTTGGCTTCTCAGAATCTGACATTTCAGTTTAGCTTTTACACAGTAGTTTTGATTTCTGCCCCAATACTCTGATGCCCATTAGACGGCTGACAGCTTCGGGTTTCCATGTCCAGAATTCAAACAGCGAGAGACATTCTTTTAGAGCAATTAACAGTGATGCTTGGAAGGGATGGCAACAAGCTGAAAAAAAATTAATTGAAAATTTAACCTTCAAATAGAAAAAAAAAATACATAGACCTTAGGCTTCCATTTGGAAGCTGCTTATGCTGTCTGTGCACACTCTGTTGTATTATTTAAGTATTTTCTACACCATTTCTGATTAATATAGCAGTGCTATTTTCCAGTCCAGTCTCCTTAATAAATATATGTGTCAAATATCTGTTTCCTCCCCTGAATGCAAAGACTTTTAATTCCCCTTGTTTGCATGTGCTAACTGGTTGTATAACGAGATTAACAGCTCTGTCTTTTTTCTTCTTCTTCTTCTTCTTCTTCTGCAGATTTTATAAGAAAAGGCAGTGGGCTTCCAGACAAAGTTAAAAAGGTACTTCCTTTAATTTTGCATATTGTTAGCTGCAATCCAGTTGCTAATGTTTGTTTTATTTCCATCTGTCAAAAGCAATGCCAAAATACGTTGCGTGTGCCTTGAGTTGGCTCAATTAATCCTCTGCTGGAAACGGTTCTGTCATTTCATGTTTGGTTAAGGCCCTGATTCAGTAGCTCCCAAACAGAGAGCTCATCTCTGCCAGTAGCATCCAGCACTCATCAGACTACCGCCTTCTGGGAAATATGCACTTCACCAAGACAAGAGGGAGAAAGGTGAGGCGGAGGACTTGGAGGTATGCTGATCTGGGGCCAGCCTCACCTCGCTTTGGGTCTATATAACAATGTCCTGGGCTTGGTCCCTGGACCGGGCTCTTGTGAAACTCAAAGAACCACTGATGGATCACCCTGGGCAAGGAGTTTGTCAGGTCTCAGCCTGGGTCAGGCCCCCCAAGGTGCGGCCTCTGTGTCAGCCTAATGAGGGTCTGTGAGGGCGGCCATCACAGAGGAAAGCAGACTCTGTGGCTTATGTAGCAGAAATCTATTTTCTCACAGTCCTGGAGTCTGGGAGTCTGGGATCAAGGGGGTCAGCTGGGCTGGTTTCTTCAGGGGCCTCCATTTTGGCTCACAGATACCTGCCTGTCTCCACGTGTGTTCTCTCGGTACGGCCTCTGTCAACATTTCCTGTTCTTTTAAGGACAATGGTCACCCTGGATTAGGCCCACCAGATGGCCTCCTTTTACCTCTATTCCCTCTGAGGTACTGGTGGTCTGTATCTTCAACCTATGGATTGGGGGGTGGCGGGTGTTGACTCAGCCCTAACAGATGTTTTCCCAAATATGAAATGAAATGGAATGAAATAAGATAAAATGTATTGAAGAGATGATGATTAAGAGGGCAAAGATCTAGGGCCCTCCAAAACCTAAAGCAGCCACTCTGTAGCTTTCTATAAATATCTACTAAAATTCCTCTTACTTTCTCTCTGAATAAGGACTCTATCCCAATCTCAATGGAGCCACCATGATTTATAGAAGGCAGGTTTTGGAGTGGGTATGTTTGGATCCTGATTTGGCCTCTTACTACTTGTTTGACCAAGGGCATGTCATTTAAATGATGGAAGCTTTGGGTTCCTCATCCTTATACCCGGGCTAATAGCAACCACCCCAAACAATTGTGTTTTGTAAGCATAAGATGCATATATGAAAGACAGGGGCTCAGTTCTGTTGGGTAGATGGGGTGCAGGGTCTTCCCTGACTGTGAGCAGAAGAGGTGTGTAGCCCATAGAGAATTTAAAAGTCTAACACAGCCGACCTTAAAAATAAATTTGGTGATTGAGTGCTCTGTCAAGACATTGCACTGCCAACCCCCCTTCCCTTGTACGAAACTAGAAAGCATACCATATTGTGTTTTCTCCCAGGGTCTTTCCATCTTTCTGTCTCTGTCTTTCTGGCTCTCATATACGTACACACATCTGTATCTCAAATTCAGTCATTCTTAGCAAAGCTGAACCAAAGGTATTTCACATGGCTGCACATCTTATTTTTTATTCATTTTGCTCAGAAATTGCCAAACTCCACATAAATTATATATGATAGAGGAGAATCATCATTTATCGTTGTTTTGAAAAGAGAATGCATAGTGGTCTCTAGTGAGAGCTCTTATCCTTTTCCCCAAATGTCCTCAAATTCCTCCAGCCAGGTGGTTTGAATTCCTCCAAACAGTGCCTGGGAGTGGCCCTGCCAGGAGACATCCTTGCAGTGAGTTAGGAATCTGAATATGCTCATCATAGAGGGAGCATGCTGGGGTGAGCCCTGAGTTTTTATTATTCAACACTCCTTTCTTAAGTGGTACCCAATCCCTGGGCATCTTTATGTAAAGTACCTAGTAATATAACTAAGCAGCTGTGCTAAAGAATTAGTTACTTTGTATAAACAGGGAAACAGAGACTTTGTTAGTAGTGTTTGAAAGGAAAGTGACCACAACACTCAGAGCAACCAAGAGATCTTTATTGCACCAGTGCAAAAGAGGAGAGAGAGAGAGAGAGAGAGAGAGAGAGAGAGAGAGAGAGAGAGAGAGAGAGCGCGCAAGGGAGAGCGAAAGCAAGAGAGGGAGACAGAGCAAGAGCAAGAGAGAGAGACAGAGAGCAAGAGCAAGAGAGAGGGGCCCAGCAGGAGGGAGTTTTTATAGCCCAAATCTAATGGGGTCTCTGGGTCTGCAAGCTGCCTTGTTGGCATACAGTGATGGGATCATACAGTAGTTGCTAAGGGTGTCATCTTCTGCCTTCAGGCAGATGTGGCAGGAGTTAATCAGATGTGGGTTTCCATTGCACCAGACGGGTGGGGGTCGAGTGTTCAGCCTTGAGTGGGGTTGAGTGTTCAGACTTGATGCAAACAGGTGATAAAGGACCAGAGGAGGGTTTGAGTGTGGGGGTTATCCTGCAGCTAACATTCATTCAGCCTGCCCTGCACCTAACAGTGCTCCAAACAAAACATAGCTATAAACACCAGAGCTCTGAATGGCCCATTTTTTTTTTTTTTCTCAATGGGAGACATCTGTGTTCTTATAGTATCCAAAAATCTAAACCCTGAGCATATTTCATTAAACTTTGGGATTTTACAAAGTAACTTTCTTAATCTAGATCTCCAACAATAGGAGAAATAAATGTCCCTTTGTGTACCACAGGGATGTCATATAGCTATCAAAATGATGACAACTTAAAATAATGGATATATTTGCAAATTAGGTCCTGTCAAGTTAAAAAGGATCCAAAATATTATATAAATAAGTTAATAGGCATATGAACTAAAAGAGAAAATATCTATGTTTAATTATGTTAAAAAATTAGCACACTCACCAAGGAGTATATTAGGGAGAAGCTCTTTTCTGACAGGTGAGTGGTAGTTCTTTTATCTACTCTCTGTTCTCTGCATTTGGAAACTGCATCCCATTGGCTTAGAACGGATTCAGATTTCTATAATTAACAGCAGGTTGTATGGGAGCTGGGGGTGAAGGGTGGGATCTCATTTAGGATTTAATGAAGGTAATCAAAAGATGGGTTAGCGTGGTTGAACCCAGTCTAAAATTAAAATTTTAAAGATTTTTAGACAGTTGGTATACCCGTAATTCATGTAACCTATGAATATTACAAATCAGGAGCTTAAAACCCCTCCAGTTTCCTCTAAGATATGGTAAAATGTCTAACTTACATGTGCCAAGAAAATTGTCAGTTTTTACTTAGCTGCTGTTTTTTTGTTGCCATGCATCTTCTGTCTTTCCATACCATTCTGGGCACATGCAGATTTGCCCTGAGATAACATTTGTTTTGGTCAGACCCCATGCTTTGAGTTGCAGAGTTTTAGGGGTTTCTTTTATTGAAAATTGTTAAATTTGCAGAATGCGCAAAACAACGTTAATATGAAGTCACATTTAAAGGGCATTCCCCCCCCCCACCCCAACCAGCTCCACAGTACACAGTGCACAGCCACCTCCCTAATTTGCTCTGAGCAACTCTCGGATTTCTGACCCCTCAGGTGGTTCCAATTTCCTTTTGATTGCCTTGGGGCGTGGCGCTGTGGCAGGATTTTCATAGCAGCAATTGCTTTTCAAAATGGGAGCAAATAATACAAATAATGTCTCAGTTGCAGATTCCACGCATCTTTCTAAATTTCACAATTCAACCCTGACATTGGAGTTTGGTGGGTGCATCACCTCACACCTACCAACGTGGAGATTCCACACTAAAAAAGAGGCCAGGAAGGGAACGTGTTGCCATGTTGAGCAGTGATTGAGGTGCAGTCGTGGGACTGAGGGAATATTTTTCCCCTTGTTTTCCTAATGTCCTTTATGACTCATGAAGAAAAGAAAGTCTTTTGAAAACGAGAATAATCATGCTACTTTTAAATGTGCATACTGACGTGGTCTCAGCTGATTCTCTTCATTCCAGCAGTTTACCATCACACATGAGAAATTCTAATATTGAAACTTATGGGAAGAAGACAAACAAAATAAATTCTCATTAAAATCATGACCATATGGTGGATGCTGGGAGGGATGATTTTCTAATTTCAAAGTTAAAAAAACAAAAACAAAATACTTGTCAAACCATGCAAATAGAATAAATAGAAATATGTCATGGAGAATATTATCTGTATGTGTTTAAAATAGATATTTAAAATATATTTTCTATATATATTTAAAAAAATTGTGTTTGGTTCAGTGGACCCCAAACTTTATCTAATCACTCATTTATTTGTTTATTCACTTAACATTATATTTAGGCTTGTCCATTGAGTCCAATAGTCAGCCAAGTCCCTGGTCCTGAAGAAAGAATTAAAGACTAACAGTGTAGATAGGTAATTGGGTCAGATGGAGAAAATGGAGGCCAGTTTGGGTCCAGGAAGTTGGAGACCGCCCCTGGGAGATTGGGTTATTAATATCTCCAGAGCCCTTTGATTACCAAGATTACTAACCCTCCCAAAAGGTTGAAGACAGGGAGTTGTTAATTAATGCCCCCTGGGCTGCTACCTACTTGGATCACTCCATTTGGCCCTTCCCCCTGCCCACCTGCTTCTCACTTTTTGACCAGCCCACCGGGCATCTCCTCAGGGAGGAGAGAGATAAGGGGCAAGAGAGCAGGACAATAAAGAATGTCTAAAATATATCAAAGGGGCAGGACACTTTCACTTCTTAGGATACCAGGACACCGGCTTGGCCCCCTTCTCCCTCCTGGGAGAAGTCTGTGTTACTATTTTATTAATAAAACCTGCTTTATACGCTTGCCTCAGCCACTCCTCTAATGTTCAAACTTCAACATTTGAGAAGCAGAACTCCTCACTGAGACTGGTGGTATCAGTCCTGTCCTCAGGGAGCTTGAGTCTTGGGTTCATTTCCTAGGAAAATAAGCATATTCTAGGATTACAGATATTTAATTTAAAGTATGTGGAGAAGAAGAAAAAAACAATAGATGGTAGAATTATGTTCTGCACATAGGAAAGTATGTAGGATCTTCAAAAAAAATTCTCTCCTTTATCCAATAAACACACACACACACATGCACACCTGCACGTGCACGTGCACACACACACACACGCACACACACTCATTCACTGTTCCCACCTGTTCATACACCCGGGACCCATACTGGTTACAAAAACATGTATTTATATAAATCACCTCTTGTTCTTGAAAAGGACAGCTGACTCTCCTACACCTTGTTCTGTCCCACTGGTATCTGCTTCTAGGAGATGAAAGCAAGCAATGAGCATGGACTGGAACCAGTATAAGCCAGTAACCAGAATCCCTACAGGGAAAGGGTGTGCTGGGGCAGGGACTGAAACATCCTACTGTCAAGGTGACTCTGATTTCATGGGGTCATTGATTTAAAGTATTAGAGAACCAAATAGATGGATTGGGTCATGAGCCCACCTGGGTCTGTCAGCACCTGATGGGAAAACCCTGTGACAGAGTAAGCCATTCTGCATGGTGTCACTGGAGAGAGTCTATCAATGAGCATGAGGCAAGGGCATATTCCTACTTAGGTAGGAACGAGTGCAGAACAAAGTGTACTTTGGGAGTGTGGCCCATTCTAGGGGCTGGGGCTGGGGGTGGTCACAGAGAATGCTGGGTAAAAGGCAGAAAGTTAGGACCCAGCCATTCTGTGAATAACAACCAGGACATCGACTCATACAAAAACTGGAACTGGGCGATACAAGAAGAGGCTGTAAGGAAGCCCACACCCAGACATGGGAGGTAACGCGGGACTAACCACAGTCCATGCAGAAATGGTCAGAAGTCAGATCACAGCTGAATGGGGCAGACTTGAAAACATGTGCCCCGAGTGGACTTCCTTCTCTCCTCCCTGCTTCCTTCTCTTCTGCCTTTCTTTCTACCCTCCTTTCCTCTCTCATTTTCCCCCTCCCCTCCCTCCCTCCTTCCCTCCCTCCCTCCTTCCCTCCCTCCCTCCTTCCCTCCCTCCCTCCTTCCCTCCCTCCCTCCTTCCCTCCCTTCCTTCCTTTCTCCCTCCCTTCCTTTCTTTCTTTCAAGAAATTCGGATTGAGCATACAATAAGAGGACAAAGGAAAAGATAACAAAAGGGATAGAGAGGGAGAGAATGGCTATAATACACTTAAATTTCAGATACTTCTGAAGATTCACAGAGAGCCATTGAAAGAAAAACAATCATCAAGGGTATAATTAGAGACAATCTCCTGAAGTTGAAAAGATATACATATGCAGATCAAAAATCTTCATTGCATTTTAAGAGAAGACAATGAAAAAGATCCACACCTACAGGGACATGGTAAACGCCCAGAAAACGGAGCCTGGTATAGAGCATTTGGGGGAGAAGTGTGTGTGTGACACAATAGTGTTGTAACCAGCCACCCAGCCACCTGCTGTGCCTTGACTGTGTCCTCCAAATTTCATACATGGAAGCGGAATCCTCAAGTTCATAGGTCAGTGGTATCTGGAGGTGGGAAACCTGGGTGACCGAGTTCAGAGCGACCTGCTCTTGGGAATAGATTTATCCATTCATGGTATGTTCACTCCATCCTGCCATGCCATGCCCCAGCAGGAATGCCCTCAACATGATGTTAGCACCATGCTCTCGAACTTCCCAGATTCCATAACTGTGAGACAAATAAACCTATGTACTTGATAAATTACCTGGCCTGTGGTATTCGATGATAGCAACAGCAAATGAGCCAATTTACCATTCAGGTAAAGGCAAAACACACAAAGTTATAAAGAAACAAAACATGAGATGAGAACTTTCTAAGTATTCATAAGTTCTTACTTGAGAGAAAAAGAACCTGAGTATGAGTTATATGCAACTAGGAATCAACTTGAAATGAGTGACTCTAGAATGGGAAACCGTGGCATTAAAAGAATGATTGTTGGAAAAGAAAACAATTAATATGAAGTTAAAACTATAAATATTCTGCCAATCTGAATGCAAATGCCAGTATAATTCTCAAGAGATGGTTCTCAATTATACAGCACTAATCAAATAGAAAATGAGTTTAGCAAGGGGGGATGGAAAACATCAACACACTAAATTGCTTGTCTTATAAGGGGGTGGGAGTTGACATAAAATCTTAAAAACTAGAGAACAAGTGATTCAACTGTATAAAAGTAAGACAAAGCAAAGGCTTAAAATTAGTGAGTTCCTTCCACACAACTGGGAAATAATGAACAAAAACAAAGCCCGGATCAAAAATAAAAAAGTAATCAAAATACCATTTAGAGAGGAAGTGGTAAACCAGTATACAAAGCAGATGTAAAATAAGATGACCAAGTTGATCAATAATAGTATTAACTGACTTGTGCATTTGATTACTGCATGCTAAGACAGCTGCTCTAACATTTTACACACACTACTTGGCCTCCTTTAATCTTTATTTTGCAGAAGAGGAGACTGAGGCACAGATGGTTCAAGTACATATGAAGGGATTACAGCAGATCTCTTCCCCAATGGCATCCATGACTGACATGACCCTTGGGCAGCTTAGACAAAAGTCCTTGTCTAAGTCTGCCCAGAATACAGAGGATTCTCTGTGCATCTACAAATTTCTTCATTTTTTTTTTTTGAACTGTGTTATCATCCCATGATTGTGTTGGGAGTACAGAAGATGCTTTGGCAAGAAAAATACATGGAGAAGTACCTGACAGATGATATTACTACTGTAAACAAACACCAAGATATTACCAAGCAGTGACATCTTATTTACTGTTCTCAATTATTTGTCTTCTCTGAGTATCAACACTGACTCTGTAGCCTAGAGACATTGTGGCTTCACCAAGGACTTTCAACCAGCAGCCAGGAGTGAAATGGACCCCAGAGCTGACGGTCATAGCCCTCCCTACCCACTTGGAAGAAGGCACCCAGAGATGGCACAGTGGCTGCCCATGAAGGTGTCTGCTGGCATTGTTAAGATTATTTTTAAAGATTCTGCATATCCTGACAGTATTTCCCAAGAACAGAAAAGACCCAAATTCTTTGATTGTGTTCAGTAAGGAAACGCACTGAGCGCTTCATAAAACCAAAGGACAAGGGCAGTGGAAAAACGTGTTTGAGAATGTTGTCAGGAAAATGCAAAAGGGGAGAGAACGGGGCTGGAGACGTCCGTTCAGACAAACTTTATTCCAGGCCAAATAATATTAAAGGAGACAAAGAGTGTCGTTTTACAGTCCACAGCGAGGATAAAATAGTCATGAAAATTTATTTGCTGAATAACATAACATCAAAATATATAAAGCTAAAAACATTGGAAATAAAATGAGAAGTTTACAGAAACACATTTGCTTTGGGAGACAGTAACACAACTATCTAACCCTCGACAGATAAATAGACTAAAAGTAAATAAGAAAGAACCTGGGTAAGTTCGAATAATTAATAAGGATATACATATAGTAAAATAAAAACATATTCTTCATACTTCCATGGAAGATTTACAAAGTTTTACCGTGTTCTAAGACACCATAAGCATAATTAATTCCTCAACACAGATATCTGTAAGATCAACTCTTTAGATTGATTGTCAGATAAATAGAAACAAAAGTAAAAGCAAACAACAATAGAAATTAAAATGATTCTCTAAAAATACTTTTGAATTAAAGAATAATAAGCTCTAAATTATTTAGAAATAAAAGAGGTAAGACTATTTTGTCATAAATGTGTGTTATACTGACAAAGTTGTACTCCAAAGTAATTTCATAACTGTAAGTAAGTTCATAACTGTAAGTAAATTTCAGATAAGGCAAAATTTAAAAATAAGTGAATAGATCTGGGCATAATGGTACAAGCCTGCAGTCCTGGTGAATCAGGAATTTGGGAGGCTAGTAAGGAAGATCACAAGTTCGAGGCCAGCCTTAGCAATAAATCAAGACCCTGTTTCATTAAAAAAAAAAAAAAATTACAGGGGCCTGGGGTCATAGTTCAGTTGGAAAGTGCCCCTGGGTTGGATCCCCAGTACCAAAACAAAAAGAAAAAGAAAGAGATATATTACAACCCACAGCTATAGGTTAACACAAAACTATTGATAAAACAAATATTTAGGAGGAAAATAAAAATAACTACAACATACTGGGAAAAAAATCTCACAACTAATTAATTGAATAAACCAGTAACCACAGAAGGAAATGAAAGCATATGGTCCCACACGGCAGGCAATTTCATTGACTGCCCCCCAGATACTGAGAAATTCATTATAAACCCAATAGTTCCAGATCCTGACCCGTTGCTTGGCCTTCCATTAATTTTTACCTTCTACTTACTTTCGAAGACATGTAAATAATAACCCAAAGAGACGCAGAAATAAGAAAATGGCAGCAAAAGGTATTTCATTTTGGATTATTTTGTTGTCTGAGAGAAAGTGGAATTAATAGTGGTTGGGAACTGGCCGTCGAAGCAAAAGAAAATTAAACCTAACCCCATTGGATGAAAGACTGCAACCAATATTCCAAAGAAACTGGGAGATGACAGGCCTTAGTCTCATTCCTTCTAACTTGGCATGAGTTAAATAAGTAAATAAGTAAATATTTATTCTTTTTCCAAGAGGTAAAAGAGTATGGAACTGAAGATTCAAAGAAAAGTTAGGGGCTGGGATTGTGGCTCGCCTAGCACATTCGAGGCTCTGGGTTTGGTCCTCAGCTCCACATAAAAATAAATAAAATAAAGGTATTGTGTCCAACTACAACTAAAAGATAAACTTTTTTTTTAAAAAAAGTTAAATTCTGAAAATTATATTTTCCAAGATAGATTAAAAAATGTAAGATATCTAAGACACATCCTGAGAATTGCCATTTCAAAATGGAATCAGGGTGGTCAATAAGATGCAAGAGATTAAGATGAATACAGAGATACCCCCCCCAAACAAAACAAAACAAAAAAACTCAAAAAGCAAAAGATAAAAAATGTGAAAAATTTATGGTAGAATTTCAGATTTGTTTTGGAGGTAATGAAGGACAGAAGTGTCTGGAATCAGTGATGTGCAGGGGGAAATACCCAGTTGGAATCTTCCACCAGCTAACTAGGATATTTAAGACGTATTTGTTTGTTTATTTTGATGATTATGGGATTCCCCTTTAATTTCCCAGTTTTTGTGCTTCTCGAATGTGGTGATTCCTTCAGGAGTCACTGAGCACAGGGATCCTTCTGTCTTCTGTGCCCAAGGGTCCCAGGCTGCTGTAGGCCTCTCAAGTCCATCTTGAAACATCTCTACTTCATCATCCCCTACCCACTCCCCAAGCTCCTCATCTCTTTCTGAGCTACATGCGCCTCTCTTCCTCCCTTCCAAACTTTCCCTTTAAAATGCACACGTTCTAATCTGCTAAAAAAGCCATCAACAAATTTCATTAGAAGCAGGTGAAAGATAACTGGTAACCGACCTTCAGTTTTAAAAATAGCAGTGCAAGAGGCCATAAAGAATTCTTTTTTTGAGAATCAATTAAGAGACATCATGATCCTATCCTAACATCTCAAGGGTATTTTTCTTGGTTCCTGTATCATTATTCACTCTCATTCTACATGGTGGATTGATTTAGTTGTTGAAGTGTTCCTGTATGTAAAATCACCTTAATGAGTATTGACTGATGCACACATTTGCATGATAGCCTTGGAGGCCTTCTGTAGAATATCAATATGGTAAGGCACTGGGTTTCTTTTGGAATGGTTCACAAGGGTGGGGTGAATATTGCTTTACCAAACTTAATAGATAATGTCTTGATCTATAGAAATAGTTGGAGAGGCTAGAAACGAGAAAGTAGAACATTTCTTTAAGATTCCTGGAATCAAGTGGTGTGATGTAATCCCAGCAAGGATGATTAGAATGAGATTATGGTTTGGGGGAAGACAGTCACAGAGGTAAAGCGCCATCTTCAGGACATCCTATCAAGGGTCCATATTATCGACCTGTCAATCATTGTGAAGAACATGTCAAACTAAAAAGGGAATCCCCGCATAACAGGCACATGGAGCTCCATCTGATGGCTGCCCATTTGATGGGTTCACTCAGGTTTTTAAAATGCTGAAGCAGGAAGATTGCAAGTTCAAGGCCAGCCTGGGCAACTTAGCAAGATCCCATCTCAAAATAAATAAAAATGAAAAACTAATGTTGGGCTGGCTGGGGAAATAGTTCAGTGGTAGACCACTTGCCTCACATGTGTGAAGCCCTGGGTTCAGTCCCCAGTGTTGGAAAACAGAGGAAAAAGAAAAAGATTCCTGGAAGCTAGGATGACTCTTGCATTTTATGATCGAATTATTCTCCAAGTCAGGGAAGGCCTGGGCTGTACCCTCTTCCAAGCTTCCTTTCCTAGAGCCAAAAGCAGTCTCAAGGGCGCTAGTGGCATGACATCACTCTTCAGTTCTTTCCATGCCTGGAAAGTTAGTTGGTGTAGAATAGTCATAGCAGGAGGAGGCCTGGGAGGTGCCAGTTATGCAGGACAGCTTCTCCTAAAGCCAGGCTGCCGGACTCCACATGGGGACTTGCCAACCTTATGTTTCAGTTGAATTTCTCTATAAAATGGCACAGTCTAGGCTGGAGATCTACCCACGGGTGGGGGTGGGGAATAATCACTCACTTTCTGACAACCCAAGGACTGGAAGATTCCTCTATAGGCATTTTTTTTTTCTTTGAGTTCTCTTTGAGATGAGTGAGATTTGTAAATTTTAAATAAATTACCTGATTTGTTGGATAGCAGTGGGGGCTGAAATCGCTCTGGGCAGCATACATTTTAGCTCTTTTATTTCAGTGTCTTATTAGGTGGCATCTTGGGGTGGCATCATTGGCTTTCTTTGCAAAGAGCTAAAATAAGAGAAGAAGGATGGGGGGAAGAAGAAGTGGAAGAAAAGAAAGAGGAGGTTGGGGAGGAAAAGGGAGAGAAGAAGGAGTATATATTCATGCATTGCTTTTCTCCAGGGAGAAATTTGGATGAAGGATCCACCATGATTCAGCACCACCATGAGTGAAAGAGCAGGGGTTTTTGTTTTCACGCCTCAGGAAAGACTGAAGAATAAAACAAAACAGACACGTACCCAGAACGAGTTAATTCTTTTCTCTTGGGATTATGAGGATGGAGAGCCAACTTAACTTCGGAGCCATGAATCCTGGCTAGAAGAACATGACACAGATTTTAAGATTTTTAAATTAGGAGGGATTTTGGAAAACTGAGCTCAACTCACAACTCTTCCAGAGAGATCATCCAAACCCTTTGATGGACAGCTCTCATTCTTTATGCAAATTTGTCTCTATCAGACCCAGAGCAGAGTCAAAGGCTCCAGTTGCCTGCTCCCCAAGTGAACACAGGGATTGCATTCTAGCTTCTCTGGCTCCCAGTTCCTGGTTCTCTTCCTCTTTCTGGGGAGGGGGATAATGACTTATGGTAGTGCTTGGGTTCTGAGCACAATTGGACACAGTAAGACTCCAAGTCTAGAAGGCTCAGGCAAAGAGAATCTCTTTGGTAAACTCAGGTTTAGAGAGTTGTGGGGAAACCAGTGTGGTTCAGCTGGAGATGGGTGGCATATTTACATTGCATCCCTGGAGGAGGGTTAATGGAGGCCTTTAAGTAGAGTACAGAGGAACCATAAGGGAGACAGAAGTACCTGGGGGTAGTAACAGAGTGCAGAGACATTACTGTCCCCAGGCCAAAAAGGGTAGAGAAGAAGGTACAAGCACCTGGGAGGAAAGGGTGATAAGGAGAGGGACATTATGATCAGCCTGAGGGAGGCCTGCAGGAAGGGAGTCTGAGGAAAAAGTACCTTGATCTCCTTTTTCTCTAGTCTTGGATTGGAGTGCCCCATTTACCACATGCAGAGATGCCACAAGGTAAGGGAGTCTGTGGATATAGTCCCAACAGGACAAACTTCCAGGACAAGGGCAAGAGAGAGAAGAGTGGAGAATGGACTTGGAGTAAGGCAGTGTTGCACAACTCAAAGATGAAGATGGATGGAATTCTGAGACTTTGATCCAACCCAACCCTACCCTCCAGCACCATTTTCACCAGCCAGTCACAGCATGAGAGGAAAGAAGTGGGCACGGAGGATTCTCTTTCCTACATAGCCCATTAGACAAATAAAGGAAAAGAAGGATTAACTTCAATACTGCCACCTTCCATGGGAAAGGACCTCAATCCCAAGGGAATGTTCTTTCCAGACAGAAGCAATGCATTGAGTAAGAGAAATCTCAGACTCAAAAGAACACAGATGAAAGTTTTCCAGAACATGTTAGCATGGTCCCCCATTGGGCTCTTGTGAACCCATGAAACACGATCTGGTTATGATACACATACCAGCAAACACTATGGTCTCCTCCATCATTTGGTTTTAGGGGAGACTGTTTTCAAATGGAAAACAGTCTCCCCTAAACTGTCTTTCTTGTGCCTGGGAAAAGTGGCTATTAACCATGGGCAACTGGCTCTCACAGTAGATCAATTAATTACTGCATTTTAAAGCAGCCTCTTAAAAAAACAGCAATTAATTTCACTGTATTTCTAGATATTTTTTCAGTATACCTTATCTGTTTGAAATCACTGTTATTCTGGGCAGATATGGAGAGTTTATTATTTCTGAGAGCTTTGCAGCAGATCATATTCTGGGTTTTTTTAATGAATGCAGGGATAGAATTAGGTTTTAATTATCGCTGGCACCTTTTCACTATTGGAAATAGACTTTAAAAAAAGCAGAAAATGAGAAGAATTCTTACTGAAAAGAGAATTGATAAATACTCAAAAAAACCCCCACTATTTATACCATCACATTTTCAACTCTAAATGTAATCGGATCAGAAAAAAAGGACAGAATCTAAACATAATAAGGGCTATTTCTGTTTACTTGTTAATATTCTTTACACTTTCCTTGTCTAGTGGTTAGGATGTCCATACGCCTTTTTCCTGGTGAAAAAGAAAAATCAAAGAGACTGTTTTTTACCAGTTCTTTAACCTTTACCTTAGTTTCGATGGCATTCTTTGACTTGATTAGACTCTGTTGCCTTCCTGTTGGGTTTACCAACAAGCTACAAAGAGACTTTGATTGACTTTGGTCCAGAGGGTGATGAACAATAATTTTCCTAGGTGTACGTCATCTGGCAGTGGGATCTGGCAAAATCTGGGTTCAGGAACAGGACTTTAGTTGGGCATTTTATGCTGACCTTGAAATAACCATTCCGAGGATGTATAGTTCATGCAGTTGTTGCAGGTATAGACGAGGTCCTCTCCATCTGAGGCCCTTTGCCAATCTGGACTGGATAACTCTTTGTCAAGAAGGGCTGTCCTGTGCATTGCAGAACGTGGGACAACATCCCTGGCCTTTACCCACTGGAGGCCAGTAGTATCCCTGGCCCCTCTGTTATAATAACCAAACACATCTCTAGACATGGCTGAATGTCCCCCCCACCAATGAAGAGCCACTTGTCTTCACACAACTCTTTATGATAATAGATATTGGGTAGGTAGGTGTTAGATAACCAGGTAGATAGGCAGACAGGTAAGCAAGTAGCCTTATATTTCACAATGTGTTTATCTACAGTTGATCCTAAGATGTGAAGTTTTCAGGACAGAGGGTGCACACATCTTGAATTTTAAGATAAAATACCAGATTTCTCTCCAAAGTGGTCAGATCACTTTGCATTACTACCGATATTCAATATCAGTCCATTTAATTCATTTTTGGCCAATTTGATTAAAAGAAAAAAAAGTCGGTGTCTTGTTTTAATTTACATTCCACTGATTATTGTCAAGGTGAGTCTATTTTCTTATATTTGTTAAAGCTCTTTTTTTTTTTCTTTGAGATTTGCTTCTTCCTTGCTTGTGCCTGATTCCGTATTGGGTTGTCCTTATTAATTTGTATAATTTTTATTAATTTATATGACTTTCTATATTGCACATATTAATGTTTTTTTTCAGTTATACACATTGCATAATAAGATACCTGGCATGCATATATCATCATCATCATCATCATCATCATCATCATCATCATCTGGGGTTTGTGGTAATTGAAAATACATTGTGATATACCTTCATCCATCCTGATGGATTTCAGACAAGGCTTGGTTTTGTTTTGTTTTTGAAAATGGGCTCAGGGATATTTCCTCATCTTCAGAGTGTAGCAATGATGACCCACCAGGCCCTGGTGAAGAACACAAGTGTGAATGTTTGCCAACTGCCCTCTGCTGATCTCAGTGCTTAGTAGGTGCACATTTTCCTTCTTCTTGATGTTTTACCCCTAGACCACTCCATACCCAGAGGCAACGCTGACATCACTTTGGGGCGTTTCCTTTCAGGCTTTTTCTCCTGCCTTCATGTAATTATCACTTCCTGTATAGAAGCACATGTGCTTTCACCTTGTACTCAGTGGTGCGTTACCTTTCCACCATAGGCAATATTTATACATATGGACTGTACACATTCTTTTAAATTGTTATTTGGCATTTCATAGTTTGGGTGCTTTGGTTGTTTCAATTTTGGGTGATCACAAACACTGCAGTTAACAGTCATGATAGTTTGGATCTTGAATGTCCTCCAAAGATCCATGAGTTGAAATTGTCCCCCAGGCTGTGGTGCTGTTGGGAGGCGGTGGAACCCTGAGGAGGTGGAGCCTAAGGGAAGGAAGTTAGGTCATTAGGAGTGTGCTCTGGAGGGGAATATTTGAGGCTCTGGCTCTTTTCTCATCTCTCTCTTTGTTTCCTGGCCAGTATGAAAAATGATCATCATCATCATCTTTCTCTACCATGTGCTCCCTACCACTATGCTCTGCTTTGCTACATATCCAAAGGCAATGGGACCAGGTGACAACAGACTGAAACCTCAGAAATTCTGAGCCAAAATAAACACTTCCTTCTTAAAAGTTGATTTATCTGAGGTATTTTGTTACAGTACCACAAAGCTAACTAACACAACAGCCTTATGTCTCAGTATACATTCACCTACAATACAGCCTAAGAAGGGAAATTGTCACAACTGAGGTGGTATGCATATTTTAAAATTTAATTTAAATTAACTCTTCAAAGTAGCCAGACTATTATACATTACAACCAGTATTAAGTTGTATCAAATTTAAAATTTTAAAGCCAATTTAATGAATAAAAAATTCATGTATCTTGTTTTAGTTTACATTCCATTGATTACTGTTAAATTTGTTGACTTTTTCTTTTTCTGTCTTTTGAGATTTTTCTGCTCCTTTCTTGTGGCTGCTTCCATATTGAATTATTTGTTTTTTCCTTATTGATTCGTATGACTTTTTAATATGTTCTGCATATTAATTCTTCATTCGTTATACATGTTGTGTAAGAAGAGACTAGAAGATGCCGCACAGTAAGCATTTCAAAGGGTGTTAGGTTAAAAAGCTGCTGTCTGAGATAATTAGTGAGCTCTTCCTAGCTGTACTGTCTTCCTGTCTCCTTGTCTCTGCTCCCCATCAGGGATCTGGGCGTCCACTCCCAATTATAGTTTGACATTGTCCCTCTTCAGCTGATGGTGATCATCATCGAACTCCTTGATCTCCCACATCCCAGGAAGTCCCCCACCTCCCTATCTCTGGGGTCAGAGGCCATGGCTTGTGCCTGTCCAGGAGAGGTACAACAGTGGCCTTCTCCCTCTCTGTCCCATTCAAGTCTTCCCTTCTCCAAGTGCCCTTCCCAAGTATGCAATATGGAACTCTCTGCCTGTGGAAGATTAATAAATGTTGTAGACAAACAAGACTGGAGACATAGTGGGCCAGACACGTGGTGGAATCCAATTCAATAACTTTGCTCACTGTAGGTCTTTTTATTTTATTTTACTTTTCTCAGAGACTTTGCTATGCCAATCTGCCAGGGGAACCTCCAAGAGGGGATTGAGTTAGTCCACTTCCCAGATGCAATTGACAAGATAGGACTTTCCCCTAGAGCTTCCCGCAAGACCCCCTCATCATGGAAGATGCTTTAGGGAATTTTGTTTGTGCCTCAAGGATACAGTTTGACAGCATCTTGTGTTCTCCCTGGAATAAGGAATTCTTGGGGGTCATCGTGTGCCTTATATCCCTATGCACACACATAGCATTAGGACACTGCATGTAGTGGATGGTACCTGATGGGAGAGGGATGCAGAATGCTATCAGGATACATGTGTGCATCGCGGTGGGGCCTCCAGGGAGAATGCTGCTTGCAAATTTTCAGCCCTGGTTTTGAGGAGTTATGTGACCCTGGGCAGCTGTCAACCCTACCCCCAGGGGATTGATTGTCCCTACTATAGCAGAAATGCTGAAACCTGATGTTCAGGAACTTTGAAGAGAACTGAAAGAGATAACAGACGCATTAGCATATAGCAGGTCCTCGATGTGTTAAAACAATAATATTTGTTTGTGGTTTGAGACTTGGCACACTGTGAAGTGTCTGAGAAAACCATAACCTCAAGTGTTCTCTGATGCCCGAAGCCATTCATTTTTCAGAGAGACAGATAGCACTTAATATGGAAATATGTGAGGAGGAGGGGAACACAGAGGCTCCTTCCTCCCTTGTGGCTGCTTCCTCAGGGCTTCCTGTCAGTTCCTGATGCTGTGGGCAGTGCCCTAGCCCAGCAGGAGCAGCTCCTTCCTGCACAGCTGATTACACCTTGCAGTTTTTCCAGTTTTTCACCATTTGCAGAGACAGTCTCATCGCACCTCTTCGAGGTGCCTGAACACAGCCTCCTCTGAGATGATGGGGCCTCTCCCCAAAGCTTCAGGATCACAGCTTTTCCTCTGCATTCTCCTAGCCCATTGCACAGTAGCTTCTTGTAGTTGTTTGAACTGTGATATTTTAAGAGTTCTCTTTTTACCTATTCATCTATGGAGTTACCAGTTTTATTCTCAGAAAACCATTTTTATACTGAATCTTCCCATTTTCTCTGTTCAAATAGCTGGTACTAGAATATGGATCTTGAATGTCTCCCAGAGATCCATGTTGAAGGCTTGGTTCCCAAACTATGGTGTTATTAAAGGTGGTGGAACCTTTAAGGGGTGGAGCCTAATGGGAGCAAGTTAGGTTATTTGGAATGTGCCCTTAATGGAGATGTTAGTACTGTGACCTCTTCTATCTCTCTCTTCATTTTCTGGCCTCCATGATGTGAGCAGCTTCTTCTGCCACATGCTCCATCATGATATAGTATCTCACCACAGACTGCAAAGCAATGAAGCCAACTCTCCATGGACTGAAACCTCCAATAGAGTGAGCCAACATAAACCTTCCTTCCTTTTAAGTAGATTATCTCAGGTATTTTGTCATAGTGATGGAAAGCTGACTATCAGAATAGGGCTGATTTCTGACTGGACTCCCACTGATAAAGGGACATATGAAGAACAGAAATAGGGAATGAAGGATGAATTTAAAGGAAGCATGAAAGTTGTCAGTCTTCTAAATCTGTCTTATGTTCATCTCTGACATGCTCAGCTGCCAGCCTGTCCAGGGCTTGGTTGACCTGCACTAGGCCTTCCAGTAGAAATTGAACATTCAGAATGTGATGTTTCCCCCCCAAGCACAATAACCCACTTACCATAGATTAGCTTATTAATCATGACACATCTCTTCTGTTTCCTCATGGGATTGGCTGCTCAAATGTGTTTTTCTTTAAGGTGATGGAAAGTCATCAGGAATTCATTAAAGTGTTCTGGTGATGTTGATTGCTGTTATAATGATTATTACATTGTTGTATTAGGTTATAGATATTAACATTGTCTCTTTTATGGGACTCTGTTAATCAGCTACACACACTTGCAGAGGCTACTAAGCCCAGGAGTTTGGTGTTTGGGGCCTGCTTGTTTCGTGATCTCAGATGGAGATGAAGGATTTTCCTAGTATAGGGCTCAAGAGTGAAAAATCAGAGAGCATGGCTCACCTTGTCCTTACGGTGGGAAACTGGACCATTCACTTAACTTTCCTGTGCTTGGAATTCCCAGTTCTGAACTAGGGATATTAATAACACCTCCTCATAGCTTGTTGGTAGATTAAATAAGATAACAGAGCTTAGCACATTATCTTGGGGCACCCACTCTCTAGGTTTGCTTTCATGAACAGTTTCAGATGCTACAAATGTTCAGTCCTGGTTGGCTTCTTTCTGTCCCATCACCAAATTTTTATGCTGATATCTCTTAGAGCAGGTGTTTAGGAAAATGAAGTAAACAGGTATCATCTTTGTATGTCAGTTTGATCCTGAACCACACCTTAGTAGGTGCTTCATAAATGTTCATTGAAGGGATGAATCTATGGCTTGGCTCACAGGTTTGAGGATTGTAAAGAATGGAGACTGAATCTGTGATCCAGTGCTATATAAACTGGACAAGATACTGAATCTCCATCGGCCCTCACACTTCTCATCTGTAAACAGGGACAATGAATGGAGTAGGCTGTCAACAAGAGTCTCTGGGAAGCTTGGTAAGATACATTTCCCCAGACCTGACCTCAGAGACTCGCAGGCAGTAGGTCTGGAATGGACTCTGATTATTATATCCCAGCTCCTGGGGAAGTAAAGGACTGGAGGACTGGTCATGTAGGTGACCTGGGGAGCACATTTTGGAAAACGTTGTATTGTGCTGTCATTGTGAAGCCTTAAAGTGGCTACATATGCAATGCCCCTGGCTGGAGTCCATTCAACTTGAACTTGTGTCCCTTCATCCACTGGGATGTTCTTTGTGGTGGGTTACCTCCTGGATTTTACCTCAATTGGGCTTGAACTTGAGACTTGTCAAAAGCCAGTGGTGAGAGATTAAACACATGACTTAACTTTTCGGAGTGTCCCTTTCTTCTTACATGTATGTTCAAGTTGGAAAGCAACTTTTCAAGAGTATCAGATATTATATGAGAAATATAGCTATGAGCCATATAATGTCTTTTAAATGCTACATTTAGAAATTTATGTGTTTATCCATTTTTGCATTCATCCTGTTAATCTTTAACCAGAAATCATTTTTCCCAAAGAATCATTTATAAAGAGAAGTGGACTTAAGTCAGCCCAAGGAAGTCACTGTAATTCACAAAGCCAGTGCCGAAAAGGAGCGTGGGTACTAGCAACCACCATGACCCCTTAGGTGACAGGTGTGGGGCTGGGGAACAGGCAACGAGACTTGCCTGGTTCTTTGGAACTGTATGGGCTATTTGAGTTCTGTTCCCCTGTCTCTGCCCAGTACCCCAAATGCTCTTTGGTCCACATCATTGACTCCCCATGTCTCTTCTCTTTCCTCTGCTCTCTGGGGTGGAGTTGGAGAACATTTCACAACTTTCCCTATTGCCACCTCCCCATTTCCCATTGTGATGAGAAAAATCCAGATTTCCAGAGCTCATACCCTGGGACCTGTCAGTGATTTGAAAAGAGCTGACAATGGGGAGAAGCCACAGTGTTTGAATCAGAGAGTGAAGCTCAAAGCGTCCCACAAGGTTCCTATCCCAACAGCCTCGGACCCTTACTCTTTCTCAACTGGCAAAGGTAATCAAAAGAATTTCCTCTCTTAGTTCACAAGATTTAAAAAATGAGAGTGAGGAGTGGAAGAAACAGGCATTTATTAAACACCTACTGTGTTCCTTACCTAGGTTATCCCATAGGATTCTCATTCAAGTTCATGCAGTTGGGGTTATTACTGTCAACATCCCCTTAAAGTCTAAGGACACTGGATTCAGGAATGTGTGTCCCCTTCACTCCCTAGAGCACTTCCAACACCTCCAACATGGTGGATACACAGCTATGTCTTCTCCCATTGGACAGGAATGGATTCTACTGGAAAGGAGGACCCTGAGAATATTAGCAATCTTCTAAAGCCAGTATAGCCTGGAAATGGCAGACCAGGAGCCAGACCCCCATTGGGCTGATTCTGGAACCCTGACCACACACACTCATGTGCACAGGTGGCACGGTTCTTGAGTCGGGGACAGGCTGGGCGTCACTGACCTGCAGGGACCTGGATGCTGACGGGCAGTGTCTGTCTTTCTTTGCTCTTCTTTCCTCCTTCCCTCCTCACTCTCCCTCAGAATTTACAATTAGCTCATTAAAATGCAATTGCATGATTCATCAACATTATTGGAGAAAGCAGTTAGATACAATAAAGAGGAAAAATTAGTATTTGTGAAGACAAGTAATATTGAGCTTTCTACCTCATCAAGGGGCTAAATGCACACATGTTAGCTGTATCACCCCGACTGCCAGAAATCCCCTGGGAGTGAGTTTGGGTTTTATTTCTCTCTCTCACTTTCTCTTTGCAGTCTCTTATATGATCCATGATCTTTACATTTTGCCCACAGTCCTGAAAGCTAATGGCATCATTTTCATGCATGGACACGGGCCTGCCAGCTGACAGTGGTTAGCAATTCTTATTACAAATATATCTTCTAATTCCCGAGCTGGAATTGTAAAGCTTTTCTATAGTGACACTGAACCAAAATATCGAAATTGCTGAAGCCTTTAAAGAAAGCAGAGGCAAAAGGTTGTGGAACGCCTGCTCAGTAATGCTGCCGAGAGGTGCTCTGGCATACAGATGGGATGCCTGCCCGAGTCTCCCTGTCACCTCACATCACCCGGGAGCTCACAACTCCAAACTTCCAGTGCCTTTGGCAGGACTTGAGCAGAGAGAGAGAGAGAGAGAAAGACAAAAGAAAAAGAGAGAGAAAGCCAGAGAGAGAGCGGGGAGAGAGGGGTCTCTTTGAAAAGAAACTTCTGCAGTTTTGATGTTTGCCACTATCTGAACATGGAGAGGCCTCTCTGTAGTTTGGAAATGGAAGTGATGAAATGGGATGTGGGTCAGATTGAACCTCCAGGCCTCTCTGACTCCCCAAATGCTGGGGATGCAACCTAGGGCCTTGTGCGTGCAAGGTAAGTACTCTACCCTGGGCTGCGTCTCCAACTCCAGGCCTCTCTCTTGAAAGCCTTCTCCTCCCGTCCTTTGGCCCTATTGATCTTGACTCATCCTGTAAGATACTGTTCAAGAGCTCACTGTCCATATTCCCAATGGGGGCACCCTGTCCTGCTTCCCTCTAGCCCCAGGCTGGTGAAGGTTGTCTCATTTGGACTTTCACTGCTCCCCACATCACAGAAAAGTAAAACCATTGTATTATCTCACATCACCACAAGAATGAGTTCTGTACAATAGAATATTTTGAGAGAGAGATCATATTCACATAACAACATGTCATTATAATGATCTTATTGTTGTTACTATCGTATTATGTTTAAATTGTGAATTAAATGTCATCGTAAGTCTGTACGTATAGGAAAAACATATGCCTAGGGCTTGATATTATACATTGTCTCAGGCTTCCGTTGGAGATCTTGAAACATAGTACCCAGGCATATAGAAGGACGACTGTGTCAGTCTTAAGGAACCTGAGGGACATGCTTGGGTGATACTTCTGCCATGGATTACATGTCTCAGGTAAGCAAGCACCTGCCTGAGTGTCGACTCCCACTGTCTTCCATCCCAGTGTTCTGGAGTGAGGTTGGGCATTGGGTGCTTGGTAGCCCCAGGATGACATCAGATTGGCAGGGGCAGGCGTCCAAAAGAAACAGGTTGAGTTGCTAGCATCAGGGAAAGTGGAGGATCCTTGAGAAATCAAAACCAACAGACACACACCTCACAAAGCCAAACTCTGCTTCACATATGAATTGCCAGTCAATGAACGACTGTTGGAGGTTTAGTGCCAACAGTCCTGGCTTGGCCATAGGGGGGATTGAGTTCATGACCTAATGTCGCTATTAACGTGGGTGAACTTGGCCTAGCTCGCTATAGAACTTTCTGGTTGAATTAGAAGAGCTCCCAGGCTCCTTCCGATTTTACATGTCTATTATCTCTCGCTGCTACTCATTAAGAAAGAATCGTAAGTTAATTGAAACAGGGCTCCTTCAGCGGGCTCTGGAGGAAACCGTATAGATATCTATAGGTTAAACAGAAGGGAGGGTAAGGACAGGCTTTCCACTGCTTAGGGGAAGAGTAATTCTGAATATGAACAATAAATAAGACTCGCCGTCCTACTTGGGCAGTGCTGTGCTCTCTTGAGGGGATCCAGAGATGGGAAGGAACATTCCAGGATTGACAGTGGGAGGGTCAGCTTGTGTGGCAGAAAAGATGAGCTGGGGCTACTGGGGACGAGGATAGGCAGAGAAAGCACACGTTTGTCACCTCACTTAGGATCTCAATTGCCCTTAGAGAGGTCTGGGTGGTACGTGCCACTGTGTGCTGGCCTGGGGTCAGGGATGGGGGCCATCTTAAGATGGAGAGACTTCTGTGGGGCCAGGCAGGAGAGCCCAGAGGGCCAGGTAGCCCTGCGTAGGTTGCATAAGAAGGGGTTCCAGTCCAAAGTAGAGAGGCCTGCTCCTCTCTCTCCCTCCTGCTTCCCACCATCCTTCCACTTTCCCATCTCCCAGCTACCCCAAAGGGCCTTCAGTGCCCGGGAGAGCCGCAGGGCTCAGGCTTTCAACAGAGCAGAATCTGACAGGCAGGAAGGCTGAGGGTCAAGGTCCCCCTGGAAGGCCAGAGGCCCTCTCTGGTTTTCTCCACCAGCCTCCATGACTGCTGGGCACTTTCCCCTGCCTCTGTCTCTGATCTCTCCTAGTCTTTCCTTTCGGACATGTTTCCTGGATTCATTTGTCCCTGATGATTCCATTTGCTTCCTCCTACCTCTCTGTTCATTTCCTTTACCATCTGTCTCCCTCCCTGCTCTTCTCTCCAGTTCAGTCTTTCTTTTTCATTCTGGATCTCCCTCCTCTTCCTCTCTCTGTTGCCCTGGCTCTGTCCAATTTGTTCCTTCCTGTGTGAGACTCAGCTGGCTCCTCTGAGTCAGGCCCACTTCCCTCCCTGGCTGGGGCCTGCCTACCTCTGATCTCTAACTCCTGCAGTGGCTGCTGCCTGGCCCCTGAGGAAAGCTTCCCTATCTGGGCCTGGCCACTTGCCCTGCCCTCAGCACCGCTGTGTGAGGTCCTCGCAGCAGCCTGGAAGTGTTTATGATATCTCCCTCCCCCACTCTAGAGAATGGAGGGATCTGAGGGCTGGGAGTCAGGATGTGTGGGCTGGATCCCGACTCTGCTCTGAGGGCCAGTGCAGCTCCTCGGTCTGCAATCACCCCTCTCAGAGGGCTCCCCCTGCCTTCATCTCCCACCTCCCACAGTGAACATGACAACCCTGGACAGCCTGCCATTGTGGGTCCTTAATGGATACGATTCTTCCTGTTATTTCCCCAGGATAGCTCTTTACATTCTCATCTGTTCACTCGCTCAACATTCAATCAACATTCAGGGAGCATTCCTTGAGCACCTACTGTGTACCTAACAATGTCATGCTGCTTTCCAAGCACCTAAACAGTGGAGAACAAGCTAGGCATGGCCTCCCTCAACACAGTGCTCATGTTCCATGGACAAAACCAAACGGGAAAATGAGAACAGATGATGCCAAGGGGTTTGGGTTGAGAGGGGCATTCAGGACACAGGGGAGGAACCGAGCTGAAACCCACCCTGAGCACATGTCCTTAGGCTGCCATACTGAAGAAGGTACCAGATTTCTCTGGTAAAGGAGTGGGTGTTCAAGGGTGGGAGTGAGAAGGAGGGAGGAGAGTTGGAAATTGTCCAGGCAGGAAGAACAGACCCTGGGAAGGCTTGGAGGTCAAGGTGAACATTTTTTCCCCTCATTTTGTTCCCAGAGGGAATATACCTTTATCTTTCAAGATTCAGCCCATCCTGGAATCTGACTTCTTCTCATATCCATGCATATCCATAGCTCCACCCCCGTCTCTCCAGGAAGAGCCTTTACTACTCTCTGCAGTGGGCGTGGTCCCTTTGATGGACAGGGGCCATCTCATCCTCAACATCCCAGAACCTGGCACCAAGCCTGGATGATAATCAAGTCTCTGCAGGTGTGTGTGTGTGTGTGTGTGTGTGTGTGTGTGTGTGTGTGTGTGTGTTTTCTCCCAGTTTTTATGGGCCTCACGCCTGCCAGGCAAGCGCTCTACTACTGAGCTACCCCTCCAGTCCAGAGTAGGTGCTGTTGAGTTCTGCTCAGTGGATGGATGGATGGGAGGATGGATAAGGGTAAGTAAATGAAAGAAAAGTGCTCTAGACATGACCTGAGTCCTGAGACTTCCTGAGTGGGCCTCATCTGCCCCATCCCTTCCACAAACAGCACTGCGATCCAGTGTTCTGGAAGTCTCCAGAAGGCTGATCCATCCTCATCTCTGGCTGCAAAGAACTCCCCCCCCCCTTTTTTTCCTCCAAGAAATCAAACTAACCCTCCAATGTTGGGTGTGGGTTGTGTTTCCTGCAAGCTGAGACCCAGCTTTTGAGAAGTAATCAATTCCAATTGATTGGCAAAATCCAACTCGCCTTCTCTGGGCCAACTCTGGATGGTAAAGTTCATTAAAAGCAGGCCTCTGGCAAGGCTGACACCCCTCGGTGCTGCAGTAATCAGGGCTTCATTATGCCAAGAAGCAGGATCTGCCCTAAAGAGTCCCTGGCACAGTTTTATGGGGACTTGCCCATCTGAAGCAGCATTTTTTTTTTTTTTTTGTAAATGAGTAATTTGACCATGATAAAAATCCATGAGGAGCTTTCTGAGCTTGGCTAGAGAAGGGCTTGGAGAGAAACTTGCTGGGAGAAGAGCAAGAGCCTCTGGTGGTGTGGAGACCCATCCTGCCTCTTTCTCCTCCCTGTGCTAATGCACTCTCCTCGGCAGAGTGACTTCTCTTGGAACAGCCCTGAAAATGTGCTTCAGTTCCTGGCAGGCAAAGGGTGCCAGAAGTCCTCTGGCCCTTCAGAGGGGAGGGACACAAGTCTCCTCCCCAGTTGTTTTCTTTCAAAGGCTCCAAGGGCTGGATCCAGGAAGGTGTAAATTTCTTTCTGAATCTGTATAGGGCAGCAACTTCTGGAAGTCATCAACTCTAGAAGCAACTGGCACAGGGCGCCCGAGCAAGCGCTCTTGTCCAAAAGCAAGAGTCTAATTTTAACTGATATTTATGGGGTGCCTATCATGGGCCAAGCTCTGTGTTGGGCTGTCATGTGCAGAACTACTGTGAGCCTTTCTACGGCAACCACCAGGGCCAGAGGTCATTGATACCATGATTTTTAAAACAAAGCTGAGTTATTAAAAAAGTAAAAAAAAATTAGAAATGTCTACATGGAAGTTTTAAAAGGTTACACAAAAATTACATATGACAAGATTTTTTTTTTTTTAAGATGTAGGGCGAGGTTTACATTTTTACTTCACATTGTAAACGTGTCACTCACAAATTTAAAGGTTGGTTATTAAAAATGCTTACTAGAGAAATTTTGGAAAATAAAGATAAGAAAGAAAAAAAAAGTACCACCAATTAGACACGATTAACGTTTCTATTTTTAGCCAAGTATCCGTGTGAATCTAGAGAAATGGTGAGCTGAGATTTAGGCTGAGACTTAGTAGTGGTGTTTGGCCTACCAGGGTTTCTGAAGGTGTGTTCTACATAGCCCTTGGTCCTAAGAGGATTTCTGTTAGGAGGAATGAAAGAGTTCCTGCTCAGATGAGGCCAAGATTCGCTGGGCTCCAAGCCTTACATAATTGACAATTCACAAGCCATTTGCTTACCTACCGTTCTTATTTGCTTATGAAAAGCCTGAGAAATCCTAGAAACTTACATGAACAAAGAACCCTGGAGATCTCTGCTTCCTTCAAACCTCCCATGGAACCTGTACCCACCAAACTCATTCTGCAAAATACAAAATACTGCTTCTTGTCTATTCAGTCACTTCCTTCGACTTGAGTCTCTGGAGCTGGTGCGGGTAGCATCTCATGGTGGAGGCAAGGGAGAAGTTACTGATGGGAGGGAGATGGTGGGAACCTTGCCAGCTGACGGCCTCCCTTTTATTTATTTTTTAATGAGTAAGGTAGAAGAGAAGTGAGAGCACCTCACCTGTGTAACAGAGGAAGCAAGTGACAAGATCAGGATTTGAATCCAAACCTCAAGAGTAGAACTGGGAGCTCCTATCAGATGTGGCTACCTGTGGAGGTCTTGCCAGGGCTGAGTTTCTGCCACCCGCCAGGGTCTGAGGCCTGGATGGGATCCCTCTGGCTCTGAAATGAGAGGGTCTCTGACTGAGTGCAATCATAAACACCAATATTCAGCCTCAGAAGTGCACCCAGCTGACTTGTTTTTCTTTTTGACACAGAGTAGAAGTCGTTTCTGGACTTGAAGGATGGCTGGGGCTGCTGGGGTGGCTTCTGCCCAGTGTCCTAGTAGCCCTCACTTTTTACATGGCATATCAAGGTGGACCCCGGAGGACTGACTGGAGTATGGTATGTGGTCTCTGTGCATAGGGTTCCCTCTCTCAGTCCGCCCTTTGATCTGATCTCAAAGGGTGTGGGATTTCTACTCTTTCACACTCCAGAGAAAACCCAAGCTGCATTTTCATAGGTGAGAATCCAGGGGCTGGGCGTGGTGGTGCACACCTGTAATCCCAGCGGCTCGGGAGGATGAGATGGGAGGATTGCAAGTCAAAGCCAACCTCAGTAACAGTGAGGCGCTAAGCAACTCAGTGAGACCCTGCATCTAAACAAAATATAAAATAGGGCTGGGGATGTGGCTCAGAGGTCACGTGCCTGAGTTCAATCCCAGGTACCCACTCCCCTCCCAAATAAATGAATCCAGGGCCCAGAACCCACACCCCATTTTCCATGAAACTTTGTTTGCAAACCATCACTGATCAAAGTCTTCAAATTCCCAATACTTTTGGCTGCCTGCAGGATTAGAAATCTCATACATTCATGTATTTTTTTCCCTGTCTTTCACTAAGCATAAACGTGTGGCCAGGAAGCATCTAGATGTAGGGATCCCAAGGTAGTAGATATCTAGTTGGGGATAGTGTATGAACAGCTCGATGAGGTAGAGGTACCCACAGTGTAAAGTTGAGAATTGGAAGGCTCAGAAGAACCCTCCAGGGTAGAGACAATGGAGAGGGATTTTGAAGGATGATGAAGGGTTAATATGATGGAGGTAAGCCACTTGGTTTTCACTCCTGGAAATAGCTTAGCCAAAGGGAAGGAGGAAACAGCACCCATGGGTATAATAGGAGCTCATATCTGGAGGTGTGGTCTGAATTTGAGGCAGAGAAGGCAGATGCCAATTCAGTGACAGGCAGGAATCAAATCCAGAGGGATGGCATGAATCGATGCTCTTGTACAAAAATCGATGATCCTCTGCAGTATGGGAGGATGGATTGGGGACCCCCAGGGAACAGAACAGTGAGGACCCAACAGGAGACAGATACTCTAGTCCAGGTGATGCTTGAGACAGTAGGATAGCACTAAGATTACCCAGGGTGTGACACCTGAAGGGAGGGAGGCAGGAGGCAGGAGTCCAGATGTTGGGCACAGGGAAGGAAGGTCGGATAGACATGCACATCTCTGACCTGCTCAACTGCAGAATGCAGGCTAGACTCAACTCCAGGTGACATTATTCTTTCTACTAAGAGTGAGTCAATAAATGCAGATCAAAATGTGAATAGATAGTTAAACTTTAAAGTCTTTCCCCCATATATTCAATGAACAGTCTTTTTTAGACCATATCTCAAAGGTAGTGTGCCAAGGGCAGGAAGGTGGGAAGAGTCTGCACTGGATAAGGGAGTGAGGTATATATACAGAATTTAACACCAATAGCAGGACAGAATAATCTCACCACCAAAACATGCTCTTTTTTGGGATTTGAATGCTCAGCCACCAAGCCTTCGGCTAATTTAGGCCATTACCATTTAGGGCCCTTGTACTTTACTAGGGGACACCCTAGAAGTGACTACCTTGAGCAGGCCGCTGGGTCTGGATTTGAGAGGACCCCACACCTGGCCTGGATCTTCAGACTCCAGAACAGATCGCCTTGCAGAATGGGGAGAGCTTTGCATTTTCTTGCCAGCAAGTCTTCCCTTGTCTTACTGACTGGGCCTCTGGCCAGGAAAAGGTTCAGTCTGTCTCCACGCAGGGAAAGCACTTTCTAGGCCCTAAATAAACCTCATAAGTCATGCAAACGCTCCCTGAAGGAGCCTATGATCTTTGGCCTTTCTCGGGGGCAGCCACACTGATTCCTAGGGAACATACAAAGCATAACTCCCGTGAGTGCTGTGTCAAGGCCTCTGGGTATCAAGGCTCTAAATAAAGCTTCCTGGCGGATGGTGGTGGGGTTGGGGAGAAACTGAGGGTGATCCTTCCAGGAAGTAGCTATGGAGGTGCTTCTTCCAAGTCAAAGGCAGAACCTGGCAGCTGGCCCCAAGGACAGAGAGACCAGGGCTCTTCTCAGACAGGGCTCTCAGGGCTGGCTCTACATCAGCAAAGGAAGCTGCCAGTGGCATCCTCAGCAATGGCAGGGTTAGTGGCAGATGGCCTCATGCCTTCCTGCCTCAACTCTCATAAGCAGATTTTGGGGTGTGCTTTGGGGGAGGGGATGGGGAGGGGATGGTGGTGGCTTGAGGATGGGCCACAGACACCCGGACACAACACCGTCACACAGTGACACAGCATCTACCAGGAAGCACATTTTAAATACTCCTCTTGAATTATCGTGGCTGCCCCAGAGAAAGGTCGAGTTCCTACTTGTACTCTAGGCCCTTCAATTCTCAAGTGCTAAGTGAGAGGCCGGAAATGGAACAGCCCAGTGTGAGTCAGCTTTCGGATACGATAACAACTACCTGAGGTGATCAACTTATAAAGATAAAAGGTTTATTTTGGCTCATAGCTTTGGGAATCCCAGTTCATGTTCGGACAGGCCTATTGCATTCAGGGCTCTGAAGGTGTATGTGTGCGGGAAGCAACCCATCATGGCAGGAGTGTGCAGCAGAGCAGACCATTTGCCTCAATGCTGGGACATGAAAAAAGAAGGAGGCGGGGACTGTGGTCCCCCTATCCACTTCAAGGGCACACCCTCAGTGACTGGAAGCCCTCCCACTAGGCCCCACCTCTTAAAGGTGCAGCCATCTCTTAACAGGTAGGTCCAAGCTGAGACCAAGACTTTAACATATGGGCCTCTAGGGGACATTTCAGATCCAAGCTATAGCAGTCTGCAGAGATGGGATTTGCCCCCAGTGGCTAAAGACACGTCACCCGGGTTAGCTGGCATCTGGTGATATTCTTTCCAATGGCTCAACTCTTTCAAGCCAGTCAAGGCTAGAGGACCCTATCCCCCAACTCCAGATTTACACACATTGGTTTAACCCAGGCAACACTGAAGGCAAAAGCGGTGTCTTGTGGTTCCTTCAGTTTTTGAGCCCTGATGACCAGTGAGGGCAGATTGTCCCTGACATGGATCGGCTGTTCATTCTTTTGTTTCTGTAAATTGCCAATATGGAGCTTTAGGTCATTATTCTGGTGGTGTGTCGAGTCTTTGACCTATTGATCGGTAGACATTTCATATATTCCCATCATTAATCTTTGGTCTGCGATATATTTTAAAAATATTTTCCACTTAATTTTGTAATCCAATGCTTTGTTCTTTCCTTTCACAGTATGTATGTTTAAAAAGGCCTGGTTTGGCTCAACATTATGAATGGATTTCTCTTTTTCCAATCATTCAATATGTTTACTTGTTCGGTATCTGAGACTTTAATAATTCTGGAACTTATTTTTATGAATGATGTCAGGTAGGGGGTAGGCAGAAGTCTATTTGGCTATGTCAAATGAATAACCAGTTGCTCTCAAACCACTTACTGAGTTGTCTAACATTTCTCAATTGATATAAAATGCATGCTTAGTTTCAGAGCATATTTCTGCATGTGTTTTTATATATGTAAATGTAAGCATGCATAACACACAACTATGTATTTCTACATTTGGATTCTGTCAGTATAAATAATAATAATAATAGCAACAACTATTATTATTATTATTGTTTTGTTCAAGGGATTGAACTAGGGGTGCTTAACCATTGAGCTACATTCCTAGACTTTTTAAATTTTTTTTTATTTTGAGAAAGGGTCTTACTAAGTTGCTTCAGGTCTTGCTAAATTGCCGAGGCTAGCTTTCAAACTTGAGATCCTCTTGCCTCAGCCTTTCAAGTTGCTGGGATTATCTCCACATAATTTTATTAACAACATGTATGGTGGGAAGGTGAAGGAGAGATCATGGTTTTTATGTCATTTTTGAGGTCTTTGCACTAATAAATAGTAGTATAACAAACTTTTGCTAAGTCTATAATGCCTAGTGTGTATTCAGCAAATGCATATCTTCTGGATTTCATCCAAAGTGCTTTTCTTTGGGAATTCTCATTGCCTAGTGAGTAGGCAGACAGGATGCTTTAAAAATTGAGAGACATCTAATTAGCATCTAAATCCTGGATTGCATCCGGAAAAAGAGAATGGCATGGGTAGAAAAACTGGTGATATCCAAATATGGCCAGTAGTTTAGTTAACAGTATTGCACCAATGTTAATGTCTTCATTTTAACAGATCCTCCAGATTATGGGAGATGAGAACTTTGGGGGAAGCTGGATGAAGGGTCTACGGGAACTCCATGCACTCCCCTTGCAAATTTTTGGTAAATCTAAAATTATTCAAGGATAAAAATTTGATTTAATCATGTTAAAATTAGCATGCAGAGTTAATGAGACAATGGATATGCAATTGTGAGCTCCTTTAGGCACTGTGCCGATGTCTATGAAAGCGGGAGCATGTGGAGTGTGTGGCTTCAGCAAGTATCATCGCTGGTTTGGTTCGTGTTCCTTCAAATGGAAGAAGGAGTTGCAAGATGAAACTCTTTCCACCCCTTGGAGGTAGGATTATTTGCTCTATTAGGAAATCCCCAGACTCAGAATTCTCCATGCATCTGCAAATTTCACACTCAATAAATGCTTAATGAGTTCTGCCTTCAAGCAGGCGTAAGCCATCAAGTTGTAATGCTGCAGGAGCACAGAGTTTGGCTTGGAAGAAAACAGAACTGCAGGTCAACAAACGGTCTAGTTGTTGCCGTTTGGCACTTAAATTCCTGAAGTCTTGATTTGCTCATCTGTAAAATGGGGATTGGAAATTTGTGGCTGTGAGGGCTACTGCGACAACCGAATGTGGAAATGTGCATGGAAAACCTTCCTTGCCGAACCTGGCACGTTGTCAAGCGCTCAAGGAACACATCTTTCTCCCCATCCTTGCACGTTTTTAACTCTCATTCAAATGAATATGGCTGCGCAGTAACCCTGGTTAACAGCCAGAATCTCATTCAGTCCTTGCTGTCATCTTCCATACTGTCATATCACTCAGGGCTTACGTTTCTTTTCGGATGCTGAGGACAATAAAGCAGGCAAGATGCTTTCGTAGTAATGTGAAATGTGATTTTTCTAGGATGCTATTGCATGGGGAGGACATTTGAGTTGAAAGGAATTTTTAGTAGGCTCACTGTCACAAATAGGATAACAGGAAATAAAACAAATACAACTCAGGCAGTAGACCAGCAGTGTCAAATTTCTTAAAAAGCAGGCACTCAGTCCTGGCAGAGGTTTGAAGATCAGTGTCAGTCTGTGTGCAAAGCAAAGAGGTAAAAGCAGGAGCTTTGGCAGGGCCCTGGATCACACAGCGCAGAGGGAGGTACCATCCCCACATACTGCCAACCCAAAGCATTTCCCCAAGTTGTGCAAAGTGCCGCCTCCAGAGGACGCTAGGCAGCCCCAGGGTCACAACCTGGCTCTATGGGGCACACACACTGAATTATTTAATACCTCCAGGCTTGACATCTTTGCCTGTGAAATGGGGGTAGGATTCAACAAATCATTAAGATCTATAGCATCCAATGCAACATAACTTTTTAACGAACTTTCATTAAAGTAAGTTGCACAGACTGTTTTGCTAGGGGTCAAATTCCGAGACAGGAGTATTCAGAAAGCCGGGTGCTTTAATGATGTTCTGCTTGTCAGGCCAAGTGCTCTGTACACGGGTATGAGTTTTATGATTTTGCTTTATATCTTGCCTATACTTCATGTATATTTCATTATGTATAAAGTATTACATATTTTAAAGGAACCCAAGGCAACCACTCTGAAAGCAAGTTTTATGTTAAGAAGTTTATTGAATGGGGAAAAAAAGAAAAGAAACACATTCTCAATCAGCAGATGTAGAAGCAGCAAAGACACAGAAACTCCATGCAACATTCAGCTTTAGGACTGACTGCATTCACAGTCAGGCGTGGCAGGTGGCAGGATCGACTTCTAGGTCCCCCTCTCCCACCTTTGCTCCTGTGATTCTGACCCTGGGTCCAGGGGCAGGGGTATTATTTTCACAGAAGGTCCATTGATTTTTTTTCCCCTCTTAGCTTTTCCATCTAAGTAGTAGCAGCAACATATCCTCTTCTTTAAGCATCTTTCTGCACCTGAAACTCCCAAATCATCCCTCTCTCTATTATTTGTTTCTATTTCATATGGTCTGGTTACCAATATAACTCCTCATGAGGCTGTCAACAAATGTTCCACCATACTTTCCTTTTCTTAACACATTTCCCTTAGTTTCTCTGACCCTAAAATGGGTACCATGATAACTACCTTATGAGGGTATTGTGACAAATCCCAGGTCCCCTTCAGCATGGGAACCAGTATAAACAAGATTTTGTGAAGTTGTTGAGGCTGGCCTAAAACTTGTGATCCTCCTGCCTCATCCTCCCAAGTTGCTGGGATTACAGGCATGTACCACTAATCCCAGCCCAGGGTAGGTTTAAATGCTCTTACAGTCTTGGAGCATCTGTTTGCTTTGCTTTCTCATGGCCCTGTATCCCTCCTTGGTTTCAGAGTCATTGCTCATGAGGGCAACAAGTTCACCAGTCCCCACCATGTCTTGGCCACATTCATTTGCAGACCCCTCTGCTCTGTGGCCTCGGCTGCTTGGTTTGTAGGTGAAGCCAGAGTGCATAGATGTGGAACCTGGCAGAAAAAAAACGTGCCCTGGGGAATCTGTCATTCATGGGCCAAGGGTCACAAGGAGGTCACAACCTTCTTATTTTGCTTCCTCTCAGCACTGAAGACAGCTCCTGTCCCTGGCCACTGTAGCCACAGCCAGAGGATGCAGGAAGCATCGAGGCTGTGACACTTGGCAGGACTTGCAACATATGGAAATCAGCTTCTGTCTGCCTTGTGGCATGGTTTTCAGTTTTCAGGCCCCAGAAGGTGTCAAAAAGCAGACAGGTCTCCCTCCTGCCCCAGAGAGCAGACTGTGTTCACAACACAGGTCTCAAATAACTTGTCAAAACTGGGAAAGAGAGGGCAGCAAGGAGCCACCTGGGGCTCAAGGCCTTAGGAAGCAGAAGATCCACGAGGTGCCTGCAGGGTGAGAGAGAGTCAGCCACCCTTTCAAGTCTCCCATTACCACCCTTTGACTGCCTGCAGGATGCCTTGCTAATTAGGTTGCTTTCCTTGTGGCCTGTCATAATCTTTTGATCTATTTGTTCCACCTGGGCCAAGTTTTAGCTGCCTGACCTTGGACAAGTGACCTACCCACCCTGAACTACAATGCCAGCAGCTGTAAGAAAGGAGAAAATACTCCCCTGCTGAGTTATCTGGGAAGGTGAGAGCTATTGCAGTTAATTGTAGGGGAGGAAAAACCAATTTCTTCTCCTCTCTCCATGAGTTCCTAGCTGGGACCCTCCGGAACAAAAGACAGGTTAATAAGAGAAAAACAAACAGATGTTTCAAAATATGCACACAGTCTGTGCACATGAGAGGTAAAGGAAATAAATCAATCTGTAGAGTGATTCTTGGGGAATTGTCTGAGAGTTCAGGTTTAAATACCATCTTCCTCTGAAGCTAAGAAACAAGGGTGTGGGGCAGGTTTGATTAATGGCCAGGAAAAGCACCGTGGAACGAAAATGAGGTGTGTTCTGCGGGTTTAAGTTGGTGTCTTTTCCATTTATTAATAATCCTTCTCTTTCTGGTGAAGAGGGTAACGCCCTCACAAAAGATTTCCTTTGATCTTACAGAACAGTAACTTCTCAGGGCTACTCATGTGCCTGTAATTTCTCAAAGTAATAACTCAAAATAACTCATGTGTCAAAAAAGCACATTTTGGGGTGGCACCTTTGATCTCCTATAGTAATATCTTGGGGCAGTGTCCTGAGCCCCATCAGCGCGGAATTCCCAATAACCTGCTGAAGACCCAGAATGTGTGAGTTACCCATGCAGTCCTTGCTTTGTTGCACTGTTGTATACCCAGCACATGTAGCCTGCCTTTTAGGGTATATTATAGGTATCTGATAACTGATGATTGTTGTGTAAGTTCTAACATCTTAAACTGGGAAACTGAAAGGAGAAGAAATCTGCAGATGAAATCTCTTTGTTCTTTTTCATCTTGAGACACATTTTCTCATTTTTAAGATTCATGGCATTAAAGAAATTCATTTCTGACCCCTATCATGGAGGTAGCACCACATCTGTTTGTTGAGTAGGCTTTGGGGGCTGCATCTCCTTCCTCCATTCATCTCCTCATTGACAGCTCATGGTAAATGCATCCACATGCTCTGTGGTTATGGTTCTTTGGACCAACCAGTTCTTTGGACAAACGCAATGCAGAAAGCATAAAAACTGCACATCACCAAGGCTGTGAATTTTCTTCTGATAGATGAGGTCAGGCTGCACTTTACATATTTAAAAATGTGTTTTTCCTAACTTGTTATCTCATAACAAAGGAAGAACCAAATCAAACCCTCATTAGCTTCAAAGAGAAATACTGATGTTTGGGGTTTTTCCCCCCCTTTTTTCTTTTTTCTTGCATTGGCAGGAGATTTAGTTTTGCTTAAAGGAAACACAGATGACGCTAATGAGACTGCAGCGTCTTAATTTGCATATTAGATGAGATAAATATTGAGCTAATTAACACCTAGGATGAATTTTCATTGCTTGGTTCAGTTGTTCTACGGTGATAGTAGTTCTTTGCTACTTACCCAGGAACAGAACCATTTGAAGGGAGACTCAGTTCCCCACAAATACTTCAGATCCAACAAAAATCCTCTCAGGAAATACTACCCAGGATTCCTCATTGTAATTTACAAACGATCAAGAATCTTCTTTCAAGTCAATCCTGAGCCTCAGCCTCGTGGCAAGGGAGACTAACAGAGGAATGAATGGAAGAACAGAGCAGAATGTGGGTTCTAGAGCAGAGTTTAGAAAGGATAACCTGTGTTGGAACGGCTATTTATTCTAGTAACAGCCTGGCTATGTGTATATACTTGCTAAATCTTGGCAAGGAGGACTTTATTCAGGACCTTCATGACAGGCCCAGGGGTATTTGCATGGAAGAAATAGTTCATATTTAACTCCAAATACAACAGGGACTAATCGCTAAGACACAGAGTGGTCAGGGGATGCAAAATTACTAAGTGGAAACATCAGAGGTAAGAGGAATTCTGGATCAACTAAACAGGATTTTTGCCAAAGAAAGACTAGGGTGATCAGATATCCATGGGGAAATGTGATGATAGAGGATGAGGAAATTCATTAGGTATCCAGGGTGATTAGGAATTAAGGGTTGGGAGGTTGTTACAATTTGGATCTGAAATGTCCCCCCAGAAGCTCATGGGTTAGGCCATGTGGCAATGCTCAGAGGTGAAAAGATTGGATCTTGAGGACTCCACCTCAAAGGCATTAATTCATTTGATGGATTGATAATTTGAATGGATTTACTGGGAGGTGGTGAAAACATTAGGCAGGTGGGGCATGACTGGAGGAGGTATGTCACTGGGACATGGGGACTAATCTTTCCCTGCCCTTTCCATTTTTTTTCTCTCTGTCTGCTCTTCAGCTGCCACAAGCTGAGCTGAGCCCTCCTGCCATGTTGGTTCTTCCCTGGAGTTGGCTAACCATGGACTGAACTTCTGAGAAACTATGACTCAACAGAAATCTTTTTTCCTTTAAGTTGTCCTTGATAGATATTTTGTTCACAGCCACAAAAAGCTGAGGAACAGAGGGGTTTTGGCTAACCTGACTCAGCAGAATTTTTGGCTAAAACTAGATTTCCTAAAGACATGCACAGGTATGTAAAAGGGGTCCGGCGGAACGTTGGAGGGAGACACCACACAAGAGACTTACTCCATGCAATTGGCAAAAGGGGATTTATTGGGGATCCATTCCAGTGCCCTGGGACTCCGTGCTCACTCAAGAAGGGAGAGCAGCCCAGAGCCCAGAGCAGAGGTCAAGCGGAGCTTAGTACACTTTTTGGAGAGGGTGGGGGCTTTGCATACATCAGAACAAATCATCATGAGGCGCGGGAAAATTGAACAACAATTCTGAGTCAGGATTAGTACATACATTGGTGGGAACAATCAGGGCAGGGGTGATTGGTCATTTCTAAGCGGGGTACAAATTTAAACTGATTGGCTCTGGGGCCTAGATGCTTACGTGCCATGCTACCTAGAGCCCTTAGCTATTAAACAACCAGGGAATCAATGGAGATATTTACTGGGCAGTTCCCGCATTGTCCTAACAACTCACAGAGATTACAGGTTCCAGGGGGTTGCAGAGGAATTTTAACAATACCTAGTCTTGGGGGGATCCAACATGGCGGCCGGCGAGCAAGCAGCATTTTCTATACCTCCGCAGTAACAGGATCAGAGAGACACATAAATACACTTGCATGGGACCTGCTGAAGATCTTCTAACAATATTCCACGGGAAGGAGACCTGCCGATAACTAGTAAGTCTGTGTGAGGGGTCAGTTTGTCCCAGGCGACTGAATCTCGGCAACGCGGATCAGGGACACAATCCCACCGGTCACGGCGGCGGCTGATCTGGGCCCTGCAGGGCTGAGTCTGCGAACTGCCTCTGGTGGTTCAGCGTTAGGATCCACACTCCTACCACCCCACCCCCCTCCAGCCGGTCTGGAGCAACGCAGAGCAGGGACACAATCCCGCCAGCCACGGAGGTGGCTGGACTGGGTCTGTGAACGGCCTCTAGCGGTTTGGCGCTAGGACTTTGGCAGCGCTTAGGGCTGAGTTTCAGCTTTGAGACAGAGGAGAGAAGCGGTCCAGTTTGGTTCCAGACACTGGTCGGACCACAGAGGAGGACAGCAGCCGCCATTTCAAAGAGATGATGTAATCATCCCCATGTTCTACTGATCACAGCTCATTCAGTTACGGAAGAGGTGATTTCAGGCTAGTAAATTTCAAAAACACAACAGTTGCACCAAGCAGAAAGAAGCGCGTGCAGTATGAAAAGACAAGGAAAGAAAGGATCACAAGCAATGCAGGTCAACTCAACTTTAGAAGAGGTAATAGCTGCAACAGATGGAATATCAGATAAAGAGTTCAGGATATATATGCTTCAGATGATCTGGAGTCTCAAGGAAGACATGAGACAGCAAAATCAGACAATGAAAGATCACATTGACAAACAAATCCAGGAAGTAAAAGATCAATTTCACAGGGAGATAGAGGTAATAAAAAACAAACAAATAGAAATACTAGAAATGCAGGAAACAATAAACCAACTTAAAAACTCAATTGAGAATACTACCAGCAGAGTGGATCACTTAGAAGATAGAACATCAGACAATGAAGACAGAGTATTTCAACTTGAAAAGAACATAGATAGCTCAGCAAGTCTACTAAGAAACCATGAGCAGAACATTCAAGAGCTATGGGATAATATCAAAAGACCAAACTTAAGAGTCATTGGGATACAGGAAGGCACAGAGCTCCAAACCAAAGGATTAAGCAATCTATTCAGTGAAATAATACAAGAAAACTTCCCAGACATGAAGAATGTGACAGAATCCCAAATCCTAGAAGCCTACAGGACGCCGATGGTGCAAAATCATAAGAGATCCACACCTAGACACATTATAATGAAGATGTCCAACATACAGAATAAGGAGAGAATTTTAAAAGCTGCAAGAGAAAGAAAGCAGATTACATTTAGGGGTAAACCAATCAGGATAACAGCTGATCTCTCAACACAGACTCTGAAAGCTAGAAGATCCTGGAATAACATATTTCAAACACTGAAAGAAAATGGGTTCCAACCAAGAATCATGTATCCGGCGAAATTAAGCTTCAGGATAGAAGATGAATTTAAAACCTTCCATGATAAACAAAAGTTAAAAGAATTCGCAGCTAGAAAACCATCTCTTCAAAAAATCCTTGGCAAAACATTACAGGAAGAAGAAATGGAAAATAACATTGAAAACCAACAATGGGAGGTAGGACAGTAAAGGGGGGAAAGTAGTCAAAGAGGATAACAAATCAGGTTTAGTAACATCAATAAACAAATATGGCTGGAAGAACAAATCATATCTCAATAATAACCTTAAATGTTAATGGCTTAAACTCACCAATTAAGAGACACAGGCTAGTAGAATGGATCACAAAACAAGACCCAACAATATGCTGCCTACAGGAGACGCATCTGATAGGAAAAGATATTCATAGACTGAAGGTGAAAGGGTGGGAAAAATCATACCACTCATATGGACTGCGGAAACAAGCAGGAGTGTCCATACTCATATCTAATAAAATAGATTTCAAGCCAAAGTTAATCAAAAGGGATAAAGAAGGACACTTCATACTGCTCAAGGGAACCATACACCAACAAGACATAACAATCATAAATATATATGCCCCAAACAACGGTGCTGCTATGTTCATCAAGCAAACGCTTCTCAAGTTCAAGAGTCTAATAGACCACCATACAATAATCATGGGAGACTTTAATACACATCTCTCACCACTGGACAGATCTTCCAAACAAAAGTTAAATAAGGAAACTATAGAACTCAATAACATAATTAATAACCTAGACTTAATTGACATATATAGACTATACCACCCAACATCAAGTAATTACACTTTTTTCTCAGCAGCACATGGAACCTTCTCAAAAATAGACCATATATTATGTCACAGGGCAACTCTTAGACAATATAAAGGGGTAGAGATAATACCATGCATCTTATCTGATCATAATGGAATGAAACTGAAAATCAATGATAAAAGAAGGAAGGAAAAATCAAGCATCACCTGGAGAATGAACAATAGGTTGCTTAATGATCAATGGGTTCTAGAAGACATTAAGGAGGAAATTAAAAAATTCCTAGAGTCAAATGAAAACACAGACACAACATATCGGAATCTATGGGACACATTGAAAGCAGTTCTAAGAGGAAAATTCATTGCTTGGAGTTCATTCCTCAAAAAAAGAAAAAACCAACAAATAAATGATCTCATACTTCATCTCAAAATCCTAGAAAAAGAAGAGCAAAACAACAGCAAAAGAAGTAGAAGGCAAGAAATAATTAAAATCAGAGCTGAAATTAATGAAATTGAAACAAAAGAAACAATTGAAAAAATCGACAAAACTAAAAGTTGGTTTTTTGAAAAAATAAATAAAATTGACAGACCCTTAGCCATGCTAACGAAGAGAAGAAGAGAGAGAACCCAAATTACTAGCATACGGGATGAAAAAGGCAATATCACAACAGACACTTCA